>NC_091979.1:29703553-30386887 GCF_044704955.1 Pristiophorus japonicus | reverse complement strand
GGGAGAGTGAGCAGAGATCTTTCTCTACTCGCTCTCTCACCATCATCTGAAGCCACTTCTTAACAGAGAAATTCAGTTCA
Organism: Pristiophorus japonicus; assembly: GCF_044704955.1. Classification (NCBI taxonomy): domain Eukaryota; kingdom Metazoa; phylum Chordata; class Chondrichthyes; family Pristiophoridae; genus Pristiophorus; species Pristiophorus japonicus. The sequence continues at coordinate 30,386,807 of NC_091979.1, read as the reverse complement.
AATCTGAGGATTTTCCGTTATTAGTCAGAAGCATCCATAATTCATTACTTGTCTTCCAGCTGTAATAAAAGCAACTCCAGTGACTTGTTTTGGTCTCTAATTGATGGCCTCAATAATTATGCAAGTGTAGGTAAGTACATTTGCAAGCTTCAAATGTCAATCCCAGTACACCAGCAGCATTGAAAAGATTGGGGATTTAATAATGGGAAATGTGGAAATGGCTGAGACCTTAAACAATTATTTTGCTTCGGTCTTCACAGTGGAAGACACAAAAACCATGCCAAAATTTGCAGGCCACAGGAATGTGGGAAGGGAGGACCTTGAGACAATCACTATCACTAGGGGGGTAGTGCTGGACAGGCTAATGGGACTGAAGGTAGACAAGTCCCCTGGTCCTGATGAAATTCATCCCAGGGTATTAAAAGAGATGGCGGAAGTTATAGCAGATGCATTCGTTATAATCTACCAAAATTCTCTGGACTCTGGGAAGGTACCAGCGGATTGGAAAGCAGCTAATGTAACGCCTCTGTTTAAAAAAGGGGGCAGGCAAAAGGCATTTAACTATAGGCCGGTTAGTTTAACATCTGTAGTGGGGAAAATGCTTGAAACTATCATTAAGGAAGAAATAGCGGGACATCTAGATAGGAATAGTGCAATCAAGCAGACGCAGCATGGATTCATGAAAGGGAAATCATGTTTAACTAACTTATTGGAATTCTTTGAGGATATAACGAGCATGGTGGATAGAGGTGTACTGATGGATGTGGTGTATTTAGGTTTCCAAAAGGCATTCGATAAGGTGCCACACAAAAGGTTACTGCAGAAGATAAAGGTACGCGGAGTCAGAGGAAATGTATTAGCATGGATAGAGAATTGGCTGGAGAACAGAAAGCAGAGAGTCGGGATAAATGGGTCCTTTTCCGGTTGGAAATCAGTGGTTAGTGGTGTGCCACAGGGATCAGTGCTGGGACCACAACTGTTTACAATATACATAGATGACCTAGAAGAGGGGACAGAGTGTAGTGCAACAAAATTTGCAGATGACACAAAGATTAGTGGGAAAGCGGGTTGTGTAGAGGACACAGAGAGGCTGCAAGGAGATTTGGATAGGTTAAGTGAATGGGCTAAGGTTTGGCAGATGGAATACAATGTCGGAAAGTGTGAGATCATCCACCTTGGGGAAAAAAAACAGTAAAAGGGAATATTATTTGAATGGGGAGAAATTACAACATGCTGTGGTGCAGAGGGACCTGGGGGTCCTTGTGCATGAAACTCTTTTAGAGTCTACCTGTAAAACATAAAACATTAAACCGTGCCACCCGCCTTGGATGACACAGCAGACATTTACAAGGCCCTTTTTTTCTTTTTTGTGTTTTTTTTTGTGTTTTTCTTTTTTTTTGGGCGCTAAAATCACATTTTTTCCAGTGCCCCCTATAAAAGGGGAGGGGGACACTAAAAGCACTGGCAATGAAAACAAATTAAACTTTAAAACGTAAAATCAAATTAAAATTTGGTTGCCGGGCGTGATGATGCACTCCAGTCCCTCCGGTGCCCACCTCTCGCGGAAGGCCGCGAGCGTACCGGTGGACACCGCGTGCTCCATCTCCAAGGACACCCTGGACTGGATGTAAGAGCGGAAGAGAGGCAGGCAGTCAGATTGAACGACCCCCTCGACCGCCCGCTGCCTGGACCGGCTGATGGCACCCTTGGCCGTGCCCAGGAGCAGTCCTACGAGGAGGGCCTCGGACCTACCCGCTCCCCTCCCCACAGGGTGCCCAAAGATCAGGAGAGTGGGACTGAAGTGCAGCCAGAATTTCAGGAGCAGCCCCTTTAGATAATGAAACGCCTTGTGCATGAATCCCAAAAGGTTAGTTTGCAGGTGCAGCAGGTAATCAGGAAGGCGAATGGAATATTGGCCTTCATTGCGAGAGGGATGGAGTACAAAAAAGCAGGGAGGTCTTGCTGCAACTGTATAAGGTATTGGTAAGGCCGCACCTGGAGTACTGCATGCAGTTTTGGTCACCTTACTTAAGGAAGGATATACTAGCTTTGGAAGGGGTACAGAGACGATTCACTAGGCTGATTCCAGAAATGAGGGAGTTACCTTTTGATGATAGATTGAGTAGACTGGGTCTTTACTCGTTGGAGTTCAGAAGGATGAGGCGTGATCTTATAGAAACATTTAAAATCATGAAAGGGATAGACAAGATAGAGGCAGAGAGGTTGTTTCCATTGGTAGGGGAGACTAGAACTCGGGGGCACAGCCTCAAAATACAGGGGAGCCAATTTAAAACCGAGTTGAGAAGGAATTTCTTCTCCCAGAGGGTTGTGAATCTGTGGAATTCTCTGCCCAAGGAAGCAGTTGAGGCTAGCTCATTGAATGTATTCAAATCACAGATGGATAGATTTTTAACCAATAAGGGAATTAAGGGTTACGGGGAGAGGGCGGGTAAGTGGAGCTGAGTCCACGGCCAGATCAGCCATGATCTTATTGAATGGCGGAGCAGGCTCGAGGGGCTAGATGGCCTACTCCTGTTCCTAATTCTTATGTTCTTAAGTTCTTATTGGCATTGCGCAAGGAAGCATTTTGATCCATGACGAGTTGCCTTAGAAATAAACCTATTGGTTATGTGATAATAATGCGTCTTCAAGAAAGAACTTTCACAACATAAAATACCTCTTGCATATAGCTTCTGAAGTTCTAAGTGTCTTGGCAAAGTGAAGAAAATTTTGAGTACTTGTAAGATTTTTTTCGTTTTGAGCATTTAGCGGACAATTTGCATCTTGCCTACTTTGCCCAGGTTTTGTTTTCTGTTGAGCTGCTGTTGCAGCTTTATGATCTAGGTAAACGTTCCATAAGTTGGTCTAAAATGGTAACCATTTCCAGAAAATAGGTTTGGCAATACACACTGCGATATGTGTGCGCACTAGGTCTGTGCAGCAGATCTGGTCTCCAGTCGTCTTGCTACTGGACCAAGACCTAGTTCTGTCAAGCCTGTGTGCTGGCTGGTGTGCAATGGCCGCGACACGTTAAAAAAAATCCACGCACAGGCATCTTCTACTATTCAAGATTTAGTTCGAGATCTGGAATTTTGGGTCCTTCATTGAAGCACCTGTGAACTTTTTGACGTGGAAGCAAGTCATCCTCGATTCGAGGGACTGCTCCCCATAATCCTTTACTCCCTTATCGCTCAAAAATCTGTCTATCTCTGCCTTAAATATATTCAATGACCCAGCCTCCACAGCTCTCTAGGGCAGAGAATTTCATAGATTTACAACCCTCTGAGAGAAATGTTTCCTCATCTCAGTTTTAAATGGGCGACCACTTATTCTAAGACTATCTCCCATAGTTTTAGTTTCCCCTATGAGTGGAAATATCCTTTCTGCATCCACCTTGTCGAAGGCCCTCATTACCTTATAAGTTTCGGTCAAAGGATATCTGCGTACAGTTTTGGTCTCCTTATTTAAGGAGGGATATGCTTGCATTGGAGGCTGTTCAGAGAAGATTCACGAGGTTGATCCCTGTGATGAAGGGGTTGTCTTATGAAGAAAGGTTGAGTAGGTTGGGCTTACACATTGGAGTTTACAAAGAATGTGAGGTGATTTTATTGAAACATATAAGATTCTGAGGGGGCTTGACAGGTTGGACGCAGGGAGGATGTTTCTCCTCATGGCGAATCTGGAACTAGGGTGCATAGTTTCAGAATACATAGAAACATAGAAACATAGAAAATAGGTGCAGGAGTAGGCCATTCGGCCCTTCTAGCCTGCACCGCCATTCAATGAGTTCATGGCTGAACATGCAACTTCAGTACCCCATTCCTGCTTTCTCACCATACCCCTTGATTCCCCTAGTAGTAAGGACTTCATCTAACTCCTTTTTGAATATATTTAGTGAATTGGCCTCAACAACTTTCTGTGGTAGAGAATTCCACAGGTTCACCACTCTCTGGGTGAAGAAATTCCTCCTCATCTCGGTCCTAAATGGCTTCCCCCTTATCCTTAGACTGTGTCCCCTGGTTCTGGACTTCCCCAACATTGGGAACATTCTTCCTGCATCTAACCTGTCTAACTCCGTCAGAATTTTAAACGTTTCTATGAGGTCCCCTCTCATTCTTCTGAACTCCAGTGAATACAAGCCCAGTTGATCCAGTCTTTCTTGATAGGTCAGTCCCGCCATCCCGGGAATCAGTCTGGTGAACCTTCGCTGCACTCCCTCAATCGCAAGAATGTCCTTCCTCAGGTTAGGAGACCAAAACTGTACACAATACTCCAGGTGTGGCCTCACCAAGGCCCTGTACAATTGTAGCAACACCTCCCTGCCCTTGTACTCAAATCCCCTCGCTATGAAGGCCAACATGCCATTTGCTTTCTTAACCGCCTGCTGTACCTGCATGCCAACCTTCAATGACTGATGTACCATGACACCCAGGTCTCTTTGCACCTGCCCTTTTCCTAATCTGTCACCATTCAGATAATAGTCTGTCTCTCTGTTTTTACCACCAAAGTGGATAACCTCACATTTATCCACATTATACTTCATCTGCAGGATTGCCTATTCAAAACAGAAATGAGGAAGAATTTTTTCTTTCAGAGGATCGTGAATCTTTGGAATTCTCTACCCCAGGGAGCTGTGGAGGCTGGTTCTTTAAATATATTTAAGGTGGAGATAGACAGATTTTTGAATGGTTATGGGCGTGGGTAGGGAAGTGGAGTTGAGGCCAGGATCAGATCAGCCATGATCTTATTGAATGGCGGAGCAGGCTCGAGGGGCCAAATGGCCTACTCCTGCTCCTATTTCTTATGTTCTTATCTGGAACGGTATCAGCATCGCACGTTACCAGATCAGGTACAGCACAGTTAGATTCAGAATGCAGCATACTGTGCTCTGACACAACACAACAAACCTCAACAGTAAGGAAATTTGAGCACAGCAAGATCCGGTAAAAAGCCCTGAGATAAATGATCAGATTTTTGTAGTGATGCTGGTTGAAGGATAAATATTGACTAGGACATTGGAAAAACTCTAACACAAACGCAAAATACTGCGGGTGCTGGAATCTGAAATAAAAGCAGAAAATGCTGGGCAATATTTACTCCACAACCAACATCACTAAAACGGATTATCTGATCATGATCAGATTGCTGTTAGTGGGATCTTGCTGTACGCAAATTGGCTGCCGCATTTCCTACATTACAACAGTGACTACACTGCAAAAGTACTTCATTGGCTGTAAAGCACCATGGGACGTCCTGAGATCATAAAAGGCGCTATATAAATGCAAGTCTTTCATAGAACCACAGAAATTTACAGCACAGAAGGAGGCCATTTCAGCCCACTGTCCAAGCCGGCCGACCAAGAGCTATCCAGCTTAATCCCACTTTCCAGCTCTTGGTCCGTAGCCCTGCAGGTTACGGCACTTTAGGTGCACATCCAAGTAATTTTTTAATGTGGTGAGGGTTTCTGACTCTACCACCTTTTCAGGCAGTGAGTTCCAGACCCCCACCACCCTCTGGGCGAAGACATTTCCCCTCATTTCTCCTCTGAACCTCCCCAAATTACATTAAATCTATGCTCCCTGGTTGTTGACCCCTCTGCCAAGGGAAACAGGTTATTCCTATCCACACTATCCAGACACAACATAATTTTATACACCTCAATCAGGTCTCCCCTCAGCCTCCTCTATTGCAAAGAAAACAGACCCAGCATCTCCAATCTTTCATCATAGCCAAAATTCTCCAGTACAGGCAACGTTCTTGTAAATCTCCTCTGCACCCTTTCCAGTGCAATCATATCTTTCCTGTAATGTGGTGACCAGAACTGCACACAGTACTCCATCTGTGGCCTGACCAGTGCTTTATACAGTTCAAGCATAACCTCCTTGCTCTTGTATTCCATGCTTCAACTAATAAAGGCAAATATGCCTTCTTAATATGCCTTCTTAACCACTTTATCTACCTGGCCTGCTACCTTCAGGGATCTGTGGACCTGCACTCCAAGCTCCCTTTGCTCCTCTACACTTTTCAGTGTCATACCATTTAATGTGTATTCCCTTGCCTTGTTAGACCTCCCCAAATGCATCCCTTCACCCACTTATCCAGATGGAATTCCATTTGCCACCGTTCTACCCACCTGACCAGTACATTGATGTCTTCCTGCAGTGTGCAGCTTTCTTCTTCATTATCAACCACACGGCCTATTTAGCATAATCTGCAAACTTCTTAAACATACCCCCAACATTCAAGTCCAAGTCATTGATATACACCACAAAAAGCAAGGGACCCAGCACTGAGCCCTGCAGAACCCCACTGTATCCAGGCTTCCAGTCACAAAAACACCCACCGACCAATTTTGGATCCAACTTGCCACTTTGTCCTGGATTCCATGGGCTTTTATTTTTGTGACCAGTCTGCCATGTGGCACATTATCAAAAGCGTTGATAAAGCCCATATACGCTACATCATAGACACTGCCCTCATCGACCCTCCTGGTTACCTCCTCTCAAAATTCAATCAAGTTATTCAGACACGACCTTCCCTTAACCAATCCATGCTGACTGTCCTTGATTAATCCATATCTTTCCAAATGAAGATTTATCCTGTCCCTCAGGATTTTTTCCAATAATTTTCCCACCACTGAGGTTAGGCTGACTTGCCTGTAATTACTCGGTCTATCATTTTCTCCCTTTTTAAACAAAGGTACAACATTAGCAGTCCTCCAGTCCTCTGGCACAATTAGCCTTTGCTATTTCCTACTTTGCATCTCTTAACAGCCTGGGATACATTTAATCCGGACCTGGGATTTATACACTTTCAAACCTGCTAAGCCCCTTAATACTTCCTGTCCCACGATAATTTTCTTGTCTCATATTTCACACTCCTCCTCCCTCATTGCAAAGTCTGCATTGCCCCTCTCTTTTGTGAAAACAGATGCAAAATATTCATTAAGAATCATACCCACATTGTCTGCCTCCACACACAGATTTCCTTTGTGGTCTCTAGTAGGCCCCACTCTTTCTCTAGTTATCCTCTTGCTCTTAATGTATTTATAAAACATCTTTGGGTTTTCCCTGATTTTATTTGCCAACTTTCTCTCACGCTTTCCTGATATAGTTTTTAAATTGCACCCCAGCAATTTTTATACTCCTCTAGAGTTTCTGCAATATTGATTTCTCGGTATCTGTCATAAGCTCCCATTTCTTTCTTTATCTGACCCTATATTTCTCTTGAGATCCAGGGGGCTCTAGATTTATTAGTCGCACCTTTTTTTTTAATGGAACATGCTTGGTCTGTATCCTCAGGTTCTCCTCCTTGAATGCCTCCCATTGCTCTGACACTGATTTACCATCAAGTAGCCGCTTCCAGTCCACATTGGCCAAATCGCATCTCAGCTCAGCAAAATTGGCTTTACATAGAAACATAGAAACATAGAAAATAGTTGCAGGAGTAGGCCATTCGACCCTTCGAGCCTGCACCACCATTCAATAAGATCATGGCTGGTCATTCACCTCAGTACCCCTTTCCTGCTTTCTCTCCATACCCCTTGATCCCTTGAGCCATAAGGGCCATATCTAACTCCCTCTTGAATATATCCAATGAACTGGCATCAACAACTCTCTGTGGCAGGGAATTCCACAGGTTAACAACTCTCTGAGTGAAGAAGTTTCTCCTCATCACAGACATAATTGGCCTGCTCCTTATCCCCTGGTTCTGGACTTCCCCAACATCGGGAACATTCTTCCCGCATCTCACCTGCCCATTCCCGTCAGGATCTTATATGTTTCTATGAGATCCCCTCTCATCCTTCTAAACTCCAGTGTATAAAGGCCCAGTTGATCCAGTCTCTCCTCATATGTCAGTCCAGCCATCCCTGGAATCAATCTGGTGAAACTTTGCTGCACTCCCTCAATAGCAAGAACGTCCTTCCTCAGATTAGGAGATTAAAACTGAACACAATATTCCAGGTGGGGCCTCACCAAGGCCCTGTACAATTTCGGTAAGACTTCCCTGCTCCTATACTCAAATCCCCTTGCTATGAAGGCCAATATACCATTTGCCATCTTCAACGCCTGCTGTACCTGCATGCCAACTTTCAAGGACCGATGAACTATGACACCCAGGTCTCGTTGCACCTCCCCTTTTCCTAATCTGCTGCAATTCAAATAATATTCTGCCTTTGTGTTTTTGCCCCCAAAGTGGATAACCTCACATTGATCCACATTATACTGCATCTGCCATGTATTTGCCCATTCGCCTAACCTGTCCAAGTCACCCTGCAGCCAGCCTCTTAGCATCCTCCTCACAGCTCACACCACCACCCCGTTTAGTGTAATCTGCAAACTTGGAGATATTACACTCAATTCCATCATCTAAATCATTAATGTATATTGTAAAGAGCTGGAGTCCCAGCACTGAACCCTGCGGCACTCCACTCGTCACTGCCTGCCATTCTGAAAAGGACCCGTTTATCCTGACTCTCTGCTTCCTGTCTGCCAGCCAATTCTCTATCCACGTCAGTACATTATCCCTAATACCATGTGCTTTGATTTTGCACACCAATCTCTTGTGTGGGACCTTGTCAAAAGCTTTTGAAAGTCCAAATACACCACATCCACTGGTTCTCCCTTGCTAGTTACATGCTCAAACAATGCCAGAAGATTCGTCAACATGATTTCCCTTTCATAAATCCATGCTGACTTGGACCGATCCTGTCACTGCTTTCCAAATGCGCTGCTATTTCATCTTTAATAATTGATTCCAACATTTTGCCCACTACTGATATCAGGCTAACCGTTCTATTATTACCCATTTTCTCTCTCCCTCCTTTTTTAAAAAGTGGTGTAACATTAGCTACCCTCCACTCCATAGGAACTGATCCAGAGTCGATAAACTGTTGGAAAATGATCACCAATGCATCCACTATTTTTATGGCCATTTCCTTAAGTACTCTGGGATGCAGACTATCAGGCTCTGGGGATTTATTGACCTTCAATCCCATCAATTTCCCGAACACAATTTCCCGCCAAATAAGGATATCCTTCAGTACCTCCTTCTCACTAGACCCTCGGTCCCCTAGTACATCCGGAAGGTTATTTGTGTCTTCCTTCATGAAGACAGAACCAAAGCATTTGTTCAATTGGTCTGCCATTTCTTTGTTCCCCATTATAAATTCACCTGAATTCGACTGCTCGGGACCTACGTTTGTTTTCATTAATCTTTTTCTCTTCACATATCTATAGAAGCTTTTGCAGTCAGTTTTTATTTTCCCAGCAACCTTCCTCTCATATTCTATATTCCCCCTCTTAATTAAACCCTTAGTCATCCTCTGCCGAATTCTAAATTTCTCCCAGTCCTCAGGTTGCTGCTTTTTCTGGCCAATTTATATGCCTCTTCCTTGGATTTAACATTATCCTTAATTTCCCTTGTCAGCCACGGTTGAGCCACTTTCCCCGTTTTACTTTTACTCAAGACAGGGATGAACAAGTGTTGAAGTTCATCCATGTGATCCTTAAATGTTTGCCATTGCCTATCCACCATCAACCCTTTAAGTATCATTTGCCAGTCTATTCTAGGAAATTCATGCCTCATACCGTTGAAGTTACCTTTCCTTAAGTTCAGGACCCTAGTTTCTGAATTAACTGTGTCACTCTCCATCTTAATAAAGAATTCTACCAATTTATGGTCACCCTTCCCCAAGGGGCCTCGCACAACAAGATTGTTAATTAGTCCCTTCTCATTACACATCGCCCAGTCGAGGATGGCCAGCCCTCTGGTTGGTTCCTCATCTAGAAAACCATCTCTAATACACTCCAGGAAATCCTCCTCCACCGCATTGCTACCAGTTTGGTTAGCCCAGTCAATATGTAGATTAAAGTCGCCCATGTTAACTGCTGTACCTTTATTGCATACATCCCTTATTTCTTGTTTGATGCTGTCCCCAACCTCACTGCTACTGTTTGGTGGTCTGCACACAATTCCCGCTCGTGTTTTCTGCCCTTTGGTATTCCGCAGCTCCACCCATACCGATTCCACATCATCCAGGCTTATGTCCCTCCTTACTGTTGCATTAATTTCCTCTTTAACCAGCAACGCCACCCCGTCTCCTCTTCCTCTCTGTCTATCCTTCCTAAATGTTGAATAACCCTGAATGTTGAGTTCCCAGCCTTGGTCACCCTGGAGCCATGTCTCCGTGATGCCAATTACATCATACCCGTTAACTGCTATCTGCACAGTTAATTCGTCCACCTTATTCCGAATACTCCTCGCATTGAGGCCATAGCCTTCAGGCTTGTCTTTTGAACACTCTTTTCCCCTTTATAATTTTGCTGTAATGTGGCCCTTTTTCTTTTTTGCCTTTGGGTTTCTCTGCCCTCCATTTTACTATTCTCCTTTCTATTTTTTGCTTCTGCCTACATGTTATTTCCCTCTGTCTCCCTGCATAGGTTCCCATCCCCCTGCCATGTTAGTTTAACTCCTCTCCAACAGCACTAGCAAACACTCCCCCGAGGACATTGGTTCCGGTCCTGCCCAGGTGCAGACCGTCCGGTTTGTACTGGTCCCCCCTCCCCCAGAACCGGTTCTAATGTCCCAGGAATTTGAATCCCTCCCTTCTGCACCACTCCTCAAGCCACGTATTCATCTGACCTATCCTGCGATTCCTACTCTGACTAGCATGTGGCACTGGTAGAAATCCTGAGATTACTACTTTTGAGGTCCTACTTTTTAATTTAGCTCCTAGCTCCCTAATTTCATAGGACCTCATCCCATTTTTTACCTATATCGTTGGAACTTACATGCACCATGACAACTGGCTGTTCACCCTCCTTTTTCAGAATGTCCTGCACCCGCTCCGAGACATCCTTGACCCTTGAACCAGGGAGGCAACATACCATCCTGGAATCTCGGTTGCGGCCGCAGAAACGCCTATCTATTCCCCTTACAATCGAATCCCCTATGACTATAGCTCTCCCACTCTTTTTCCTGCCCTTCTGTGCAGCAGAGCCACCCACGGTGCCATGAACTTGCCTGCTGCTGCCCTCCCCTGATAAGTCATCCCCCTCAACAGTACCCAAAGCAGTGTATTTGTTTTGCAGGGGGATGACCGCATGGGACCTCTGCACTACCTTCCTACCACTGCTCTTCCTGTTGGTCACCCATTCTCTATCTGGCTGTGTACCCTATACCTGCAGTAAGACCAACTTGCTAAACGTGCTATGCACGACATCCTCAGCATCGCTCCAGAGTGATTCCACCCTCAGCTCCAGTGCCGCAATGCGGTCTCTCAGGTGTTGCAGGCGGATGCACTTCCCGCACACGTAGTCGTCACGGACACTGGGAGCGTCCCTGACATCCCTCGTATTACAGTAGGAGCATAAAACGTGTCCAAGCTCTCCTGCCATGACTTAACCCCTAGATTAACTTAATTTGGCAACAACAATGCTAAATGTTACTTACTGATAAAGAAAAGAAAAATAAAAAAATACTTACCAATCACCAGCCAATCACCTACTCCCTTGGCTGTGACGTCACCTTTTGATTTCGTTCTGCTTTTTTGCCTTCTCTCCCAGCTGCAGCTGCACCGGGAGGCCTTTATAGGCCTCTAGCCTCTCCGCCATCCCGCTGCTCCCGTGAACTCTTGCTCCCTGGACTCCGAGTGTGGGCCTTTATAGGCCTCTAGCCTCCTCGACGTCCCACTGCTCCCATGAACTCTCGCTCCCTGGACTCCGAGTGTGGGCCTTTATAGGCCTCTAGCCTCCTCGACGTTCCGCTGCTCCTGTAAACTCTCGCTCCCCGGAACCAGAGTGTGGGCCTTTATAGGCCTCTAGCCTCTCAGACGTCCCGCTGCTCCTGTGAACTCTCCCAGAGGGCTGTGGAGGCTCAGTCTTTGAATATATTCAAGACAGAGATTGATAGAGTTTTGGATATTAAGGGAATCAAGGGATATGGGAAGGTAAGTGGAGTTGGAGTAGAAGATCAGCTATGAGCAGGCTCAAGTTCCTGACTGGCCTACTCCTGCTCCTAATTCTTATATTCTTATGTTCTTATGTGTGGCTATGCTGGCACTGTGCTAGCCACATATACTAAATTTAATCTAAAACACTTTACATACACTCACACAATACATATAAATGTACTTCATGTGCATATATTTACTTAAGCATCGACCACCATTCAGTAAAACACATGCACCCAACTTTTCATCCCCCAATTTTAACAACAAATCCACAAAAAGGTTAAAGTTCACATGCACACTGTGCAAATATTAATATTGAGTTCACATGCCCAATGACAGTGTCTATTACTCATTTTTGACTTACCAATCACAAGTGTAATTCATCACTTCAGGATTTTTAATTACCCACATGTGACTAGTGGCTGACATGTTGGACAACACTGGTTAAGATGAGGAAGAGGAGGAGTGGGGTGGATGAAGAATGGATCCTTGGGGGCCTTGCAAGATGAAGGTGTGGGGATGGGACGAGAAGCCATTGCTGGAGATGCTCTGGCTATGATCAGAAGATCAGTTATATGTGCACAAATCGTTAGAGGTGGCAGGGCAGGCTGAGAAAGCGGTTAAAAAAGCTAATGGGATCCGGAATGTCATAAATAGGGACATGGGGCTGGATTTTCGGGTCGTTTGCGACCGGGTTTTCGCTGCATTTTGACCTTCTGCGGCGCAAAATCTGCTGTTTATCGTCCGGTCGCAATCCTCGGGTCGGTTTTTGCGGTGCCGCTTAGAAGCACCACCAGGGTGAGCTGCCCCGGGTGTGCAACACTCTCCCTGCGATACCACTGTGAGTTTCGAGACTCACCTGACCCGTACACCCTGAAACGCGCCGCGCGATGGCCGCCAGGGAAAGTGGTTAAAAAAGCATATGGGGCTTCATAAATAGAGGCAAGGAGTACAAAAGCAAGGAAATTATGCTGAACCTTTATGAAACACTAGTTCGACCTCAGCTGGAGTACTATGTCCAATTGTGGGCACAACACTTTAGGAAGGCCTCAGAGAAGATGCAGAAAAAATTTCCAAGAATAGTTCCAAGGATGAGGTTACGCGGATAGACAGGTCCAGCCCTGCCAGCGGGGGTGAGGTGGATAAACTGCAAAAAAGATAAGTTCAAATTTTTATTTTTTTATATTTTTGCAGCGATTTGTGAGGTAAGGGTGTTGGCAATGTTTTTTGAAAGTTTTTTTGAATTTTTTTTCCCCTCCGAAGGCCTCTCTCGGGGGGCTCCCAGCCCCGCACTAAAGTTGGCAAAGGTCCTGTTTTTGAGCCGCGAAAATAGTTCAACGCCTCCCTTTGTGCAATGCACAAATAATGAAAGTTAAGCAATTAATCGCGAATAGTAATTGGGCGTTAAATTTCCTGCCCCGCCTCCGTTTTCGCCCGAAAACAGACAGGTCGAAAATCCAGCCCTAAAGTAAAAAAGCAAGAAAGTTAAGATGGACCGTTATAAAACACAAGTTCAGCCTCAATTGGAGAATTGTGTCCAATTCAGGAAGGATGTGAAGACCTTAGAGAGGATGCGGAGAAGATTTACAAGAATGGCTCCAGTGATGAGGGATTTTGGTTATGTGGATAGACTGGAAAAGCTAGGGTTGTTATCCTTGGAGCACGAAAGATTGAGGGGTGATTTGATAGAGGTGTTCAAAATCATGAGGGGTCTAGACAGAGTAGATAGAGAAAAACTGTTCCCATTGGCAGAAGGGTGGAGGACCAGAGGACACAGATTCAAGGTGATTGGCAGAAGAACCAAAGGCGACATGAGGAAAAACCTTTTTACGTCGTGAGTGGTTCGGATCTGGTTAGGATCTGCCTGAAGAGGTGGTGGAGGCACATTCAATTGTAGGTTTCAAAAAGAGAATTGAATAAGTACCCGAAGGAAAAAAAATTGCAGGGGTGTGGGGAAAGGATGGCGAGTGGGACTAGTAGTGGGACTCTTGCAGAGAGCCGGCACGGGCGCAATGGGCCGAGTGGCCTCCTTCTGTGCTGTAACCGTTCTGTGATTCTAGGTAAGAGCGGCACCAAGTGAGGGCTGTCCCACTGTGCTCAGAGCAGAGGTTGTGCATCACATCAGGATGGTTGGATCAACCATGTCAAAAGCTGCAGAGAAGATGAGGAGGGACGATGCCCCACGGTCACAGAGAATATTTTTGCAGACAACTAGTCGGTTTAATGAGATAGAAAGAAAGAAGGACTTACATTTATATAGCACCTTTCACGACCACCGGACATCTCAATGCGCATTACAGCCAATGGAGTACTTTTGAAATGTAGTCACTGTTGCAAGTTGGGAAATACACAGCAAGATTCCACAAATATCAATGTGGTAATGGCCAGATAAACTGTTTTTGTTTTGTTGATGAGGGATAAACATTGGCCAGGGCACAACTCCCCTGCTCTTCTTTGAAATATTGCCATGGGATCTTTTATGTCCACCTGAGAGGGCAGAAGGGGCCTCGGTTTAACGTCTCATCTGAAAGACAGCACCTCCGACAGCGTAGCACTCCCTCGGTACTACACTGGAGTGTCAGCCTAGATTTATGTGCACAAATCCCTGGAGAGGGATTTGAACCCACATTCAAATGCAGTCCCTCAAAATCGAGGAAGACTTGCTTCCACTCCAAAAGTGAGTTCTCAGGTGACTGTACAGTCCAATACGGGAATTACAGTCCCTGTCACAGGTGGGACAGACAGTGGTTGAAGAAAAGAATGGGTGGGGAGTCTGGTTTGTTCCATGCTCCTTCCGCTGCCTGCGCTTGTTTTCTGCATGCTCTTCCTCCACTTAGGACGGTCTTTGGCCAGGGACTCCCAGGTGTCGGTGGGGATGTTGCACTTTATCAAAGACCCTTTGAGGGTGTACTTGAAACATTTCCTCTGCTCACCTGGGGCTCACTTGCCATGCTGGAGTTCCGAGTAGAGCGCTTGCTTTGGGAGTCTCGTGTCGGGCCTCCGGACGTTGTGGCCTGCCCAACAGAGCTGGTCGAGTGTGGTCAGTGCTTCGATGCTGGGGATGTTGGCCTGATCGAGAACACTGACGTTGGTGCGTCTGTCTTCCCACAACCTTCTGAATCAGAGGCGAGCGTGCTACCCACTGAGCCACAGCTGACATGCAGCAGATAATACAGTTAAATACAAGCATGATGAAATGATCCGAATGGTAATGTAGTGTTTGTTCGCGCCAGTTACTGAATGCCTTGGTATACACTCCTCCCACTTTTATACATTGGAAACGTCTCCGCTTTGGAGCAGTGTTGACTGTTCAATCATCTGTTTTCATCTATATTTGATGTGCAACATGAATGCATCGTGCTTCCAAGAAGCATGTGCAAAGTGCATCCCATTGTCCAATAATCACACGCTGGGCTACATCTGGAACCAAATGTGTTTTGAGCCCTCTGGCAGTTTCAGAGATTAATTGCACAGTGTTTCGTATAATATTACAGTGTGTCCAATTTGCACCTGCACCATTATTATGTATTAGCACTCATTGTGGATGCAGTTTGCTGTCTCCACATGCTCCGGGACTGTTTAATTTGTGTTGCTCTCTGCTGGCACAAACGGCTAGTTCCGCCTGCGACAGAAATTGTAAAGTCCTGTCCCTGCAGTACAGACTTACACGAGGCACATACTGAAGTCAAGGTCACTCAGGACCTGCACCTTTATTTCACAGCTCTGGAATGCCGCACTTGCCTGAGACCTGTCTTTATATACGTGTGTGGGACAGGTGTGCAGTGTCTCCTGCAAGTGCACCCCTGTTGGTAAAGTATGCTTGTGATTACAGGTCATATCTAGTTATAGTCATGTATAGCATGGTAAGATACAGTTATATAGAGTGGTGTGAGATACATGACAGAAATAAATCTCCCAGTAACTGCGTAGCCGTGTCGGCGTAGGTCTGCCCGGAAGCCATTAAACCGCCGTTTGTTTCTATAGCCCGAAGAGATCACGGCCTGTTAGAAAGGTTAGAGAAACCTCTTGCCCGAGCGAACCAAAGGTAGAGCAGGTCTGAGCGCCTACTTGATATTCCCGTTGGTACTGAAATAGTCAGCCAAAGAAACATTTGCAGAGCATCGCACACGTGATTCAATGAAATGATTTCGGACCATTTATCCACCCTGTACGTGTGATGTTCAAACAGCTGTCGGTGCTTAACTTTAGCACAACTTCATTACTGCGGCTGGATCGTCAGCAGATCTGGAGTGCCAGCACAACAGGTGCCCAGATACCTTTAGAGGTGGGCAGACAATAGACGTAAATGACCTTAGAACTCATATTAGTGTGGAAGCAAGTCGTCCTCGACTCCGAGGGACTGCCTAAGAGAAGAAGGATGACAAGGATGAACAAAAGGACTTGCATTTATATAGCGCCTTTCACAACCACGGGATGTCCCAAACCGCTTTACAGCCAATGAAGTACTTTTCGAAGTGTACTCACGGTTTCAATATAGGAAACGTGGCAGCACAGTTATGCACAGCAAGCTCCCACAAACAACATCATCATCATAGGCGGTCCCTCGAATGAGGATGACTTGCTTCCACATGGGTTCGTAGATGTTTCAATGAAGGGCCCAATATTCCAGTCCTGAACTCCAATTGAGGGGGTGGAAGATGCCTGTGCGTGGATTTTTTTAACGTGTGGTGACCGTTGCACATCAGCCACCACACGGTCCCACAAACAGCACTGTGATGATGACCAGCTCATTTGTTTTAGTGATGTTGGTTGAGGGATAAATATTGGCCCCAGTACACCAGGGATAACTCCCCTGCTCTACTTCGAAATCGTGCCGTATCTTTTATGAAAACCTGAGAGATCAGTCGTGGCCTCGGTGTAATGTCTCATCCAAAAAACGGCACCTCTGACAGTGCAGGGCTCCCTCAGCACTGCACTGGAATGTCAGCCTCGATTTTTGTGTTCAAGTCCCTGAAGTGGGATTCAGGGGTGAGAATGCTACCACTGAGCCATGGCTCTCGGCGACGAGACTCGAGGTGCTCAGCGCCTTCCCAGATGCTTTTCCTCCACTTAGGGCAGTCTTTGGCCAGGGACTCCCAGGTGTCGGTGGGGATGTTGCATTTTATCAAGGAGGCTTTGAGGGTGTCCTTGAAACGTTTCCTCTGCCCACGTGGGGATCGCTTGCCGTGTAGGAGTTCTGAGTAGAGCGCTTGCTTTGGGAGCCTCATAGAAACATAGAAAATAGGTGCAGGAGTAGGACTTTCGGCCCTTCGAGCCTGCACCACCATTCAATTTCATGGCTGATCAATCCCTCAGTACCACTTTCCTGCTTTCTCTCCATACCCCTTGATTCCCTTAGCCGTAAGGGCCATATCTAACTCCCTCTTGAATATATCCAATGAACTGGCATCAACAACTCTCTGTGGCAGGGAATTCCACAAGTTAACAATTCTCTGAGTGAAGAAGTTTCTCCTCATCTCAGTCCTAAATGACCTACCCCTTATCCTAAGACTGTGTCCCCTGGTTCTGGACTTCCCCAACATCGGGAACATTCTATCCGCATCTAACCTGTCCCATCCCGTCAGAATCTTATATGTTTCTATGAGATCCCCTCTCATTCTTCTAAACTCCAATGTATGAAGGCCTAGTTGATCAAGTCTCTCCTCGTATGTCAGTCCTGCCACCCTGGGAATCAGTCTGATGAACCTTTGTTGCACTCCCTCAATAGCAAGAACGTCCTTCCTCAAATTAGGAGACCAAAACACAATATTCCAGGTGAGGCCTCACCAAGGCCCTGTACAATTGCAGTAAGGCCCCCCTGCTCCTATACTCAAATCCCCGAGCTATGAAGGCCAAGATACCATTTGCCTTCTTCACTGCCTGCTGTACCTGCATGCTAACTTTCAATGACTGATGAACCATGACACCCAGGTCTCGTTGCACCTCCCCTTTTCCTAATTTGCTTCCATTCAGATAATATTCTGTCTTCGTGTTTTTGACACAAAGTGGATAACCTCACATTTATCCACATTATTCTGCATCTGCCATGCATTTGCCCACTCACCTAACCTGTCCAAGTCACCCTGCAGCCTCCGAGCGTCCCCCTCACAGTTCACACCGCCACCCAGTTTAGTGTCATCTGCAAACTTGGAGATATTACACTCAATTCCTTCATCCAAATCATTGATATATATTGTAAAGAACTGGGGTCCCAGCACTGAGCCCTGCGGCACTCCACTAGTCACTGCCTGCCATTCTGAAAAGGACCCATTTATCCCGACTCTCTACTTCCTGTCTGCCAACCAATTCTCTATCCACGTCAGTATATTACCCCCAATACCATGTACTTTGATTTTGCACACCAATCTCTTGTGTGGGACCTTGTCAAAAGCATGTTGAATGTCCAATACACCACATCCACAGGTTCTCCCATGTCCACTCGTTACGTCCTCAAAAAATTCCAGAAGATTTATCAAGCATGATTTCCCTGTCATAAATCCATGCTGACTTGGATCAATCCTGTCACTGCTTTCCAAATGTGCTGCTATTTCATTCTTAATAATTGATTCCAACATTTTCCCCACTACTGATGTCAGGCTAACTGGCCGATAATTAGCCGCTTTCTCTCTCCCTCCCTTTTTAAAAAGTGGTGTTACATGAGCTACCCTCCAGTCGATAGGAACTGATCCAGAGTCGATAGACTGTTGTAAAATGATCACCAATGCATCCACTATTTCTTGGGCCACTTCCTTAAGTACTCTGGGATGTAGACTATCAGGCCCCAGGGATGTATCGGCCTTCAATCCCATCAATTTCCCCAACACAATTTCCCGCCTAATAAGGATTTCCTTCAGTTCCTCCTTCTCACTAGACCCTCGGTTCTCTAGTACTTCCGGAATGTTATTTGTGTCTTCCTTCGTGAAGACAGAACCAAAGTATTTGTTCAGTTGGTCTGCCATTTCTTTGTTCCCCATTATAAATTCACCTGAATCTGACTGCAAGTGAGCTACATTTGCCTTCACTAATCTTTTTCTCTTCACATATCTATAAAAGCTTTTGCGTTCAGTTTTTATGTTCCCGGCAAGTTTCTTCTCGTACTCTATTTTCCCCCTCTTAATTAATCCCTTTATCCTCCTCTGCTGAATTCTAAATTTCTACTAGTCCTCAGGTTTGTTGCTTTTTCGGGCCAATTTATTTGCCTCTTCCTTGGATTTAACACTATCCCTGATTTCCCTTGTTAGCCACGGTTGCGCCACCTTCCCCGTTTTATTTTTACTCCAGACAGGGATGTACAATTGCTGAAGTTCAGCCATGTGATCTTTAAATGTTTGCCATTGCCTATCCACCATCAACCCTTTAAGTATCATTTGCCAGTTTATTCTAGCCAATTCACTCCTCAAACAATCGAAGTTACCTTTCCTTTAAGTTCAGGAACCTAGTTTCTGAATTAACTGTGTCACTTTCCATCTAAATAACGAATTCTACCATGTTATGGTCACTCTTCCCCAAGGGGCCTCGCACAACAAGATTGCTAATTAGTCCTTTCTCATTGCACATCACCCAGTCTAGGATTGCCAGCTCCCTAGTTGGTTCCTTGACATAGTGGTCTCGAAAACCATCCCTAATACATTCCAGGATATCCTCCTCCACTGCATTGCTACCAGTTTGGTTTGTCCAATCAATATGTAGATTAAAGTCACCCATGATAACTGCTGTACCTTTATTGCATGCATCCTTAATTTCTTGTTTGATGCTGTCCCCAACCTTACTACTACTGCTTGGTGGTCTGTACACAACTCCCACTAGCTTTTTCTGCCCCTCGGTATTCCGCAGCTCCACCCATACCGATTCCACATCATCAAAGCGAATGTCTTTTCTTACTATTGCACTAATTTCCTCTTTAACCAGCAATGCCACCCCGCCTCCTTTTCCTTTCTGTCTATCCTTCCTAAATGTTGAATACTTCTGGATGTTGAGTTCCCAGCCTTGGTCACCCTGGAGCCATGGCTCCGTGATGCCAATTACATCATACCTGTTAACTCCCCCTAGGACATTGGTTCCGGTCCTGCACAGGTGCAGACCATTCGGTTTTTACAAGTTCCACCTCCCCCAGAACCGGTTCTAATGTCCCAGGAATTTGAATCCCTCCCTTCTGCACCACTCCTCAAGCCACGTATTCATCTGAGCTATCCTGCGATTCCTACTCTGACTAGCACGTGGCACTGGTAGCAATCCTGAGATTACTACTTTTGAGGTCCTACTTTTTAATTTAGCGCCTTGCTCCCTAAATTCGCCTTATTGGACCTCATCCCATTTTTATCTCTATCGTTGGTACCTATATGCACCACGACAACTGGCTATTCACCCTCCCTTTTCAGAATGCCCTGAACCCGCTCCGAGAAATCCTTGACCCTTGCACCAGGAAGGCAACACACCATCCTGGAGTCTCGGTTGCAGCCGCAGCAACGTCTATCTATTCCCCTTACAATTGAATCCCCTATCACTGTAGCTCTCCCACTCTTTTTCCTGCCGTCCTGTGCAGCAGAGCCACGCACGGTGCCATGAACTTGGCTGCTGCTGCCCTCCTCTGATGAGTCATCCCCCTGAACAGTACCCAAAGCAGTGTATCTGTTTTGCAGGGGGATGACCGCAGGGCCCTTTGCGCTACCTTCCTTGCACTGCTCTTCCTGTTGGTCATCCATTCCCTATCTGGCTGTGTACCCTTTACCTGCGGTAAGACAACTCACTAAATGTGCTATTCACGTCATTCTCAGCATCGTGGATGCTCCAGAGTTCATCCGCCCGCAGCTCCAGTGCTGCAATGCGGTCCGTCAGGAGCTGCAGGCTGATGCACTTCTCGCACACGTAGTCAGGGACACCGGAAGCGTCCCTCACTTCCCACATAGTACAGGAGGAGCATAACACATGTCCGAGCTATCCTGCCATGATTTAACCCTTAGATATACTTAAATTGGCAACAACAATGCTAAAGGTTACTTACTGGTATAGAAAAGAAAAAGAAAACTACTTACCAATCACCGGCAAAGCACTTACCCCCTTGGCTGTGACGTCACCTTTCGATTTCTTTCTACTTTTTTGCCTTCTCTCCCAGATGCAGCTGCATCAGCTGGCCTTTATCGGCGTCTCGATGCTCCCCGGACTGCCCGAATGCCTTCGACTGCCGCCTCTCCGACGTGCTGGGCCTTTATAGGCCTCTCGACGCTCCCTGGACTGCCCGAACTCCTCCGACTGCCTCCTCTCCAATGCGCTGGGCCTTTATAGGCCTCTCGATGCTCCCCGGACTGCCCAAACTCCTTCAACTGCCGCCTCTCTGACACGCTGGGCCTTTATATGCCTCACAACGCTCCCTGGACTGCCCGAACTCCTCTGACTGCCGCCCCTCCCATGTGCTGGGCCTTTATAGGTCTCTCGATGCTCCCCGGACTGCCCGAACTCCTCCGACTGACACCTCTCCGACGTGCTGGGCCTTTATCGGCGTCTCGATGCTCCCCGGACTGCCCGAACTCCTCCGACTGCCGCCTCTCCGATGTGCTGGGCCTTTATCGGCGTCTCGATGCTCCCCGGACTGCCCGAACTCCTCCGACTGCTGCCTCTCCGACGCGCTGAGCCTTTATAGGCCTCTCAACGCTCCCCGGACTGCCCGAACTCCTCCGACTGCCGCCTCTCCCACATGCTGGCCCTTTATAGGCCTTTCGATGCTCCCCGGACTGTCCGAACTCCTCCGACCTCTCGTGTCGGGCATGCTAACAATGTGGCCCGCCCAACGGAGCTGGTCGACTGTGGCCAGTGCTTCGATGCTGGGGATGTTGGCCTGATTGAGAACACTGACGTTGGTGCATCTGTCCTCCCAGGGGATTTGCAGGATCTTACGGAGGCATCGCTGGTGATATTTCTCCAGTGATTTGAGGTGTCTACTGTATTTGTTCCATGTCTCTGAGCCATACAGGAGGACGGGTATCACTACAGCCCTGAAGACCATAATGTCGTCGAACTACAATATGCAGATGACGCTTGCGTCTCCGCATATTCTGAGGCCGAACTCCAAGTCATCGTCAACATCTTCAGCGAGGCGTACGAAAGCATGGGCCTTACATTAAACATCCGTAAGATAAAGGTCCTCTACCAACGTGACCTTGCCAAACAGCATTGCCCCACCAGTCATTAAGAACAACGGCATGGCCTTGGACAACGTGGACCAATTTCCATACCTCAGGAGCCTACTATCAGCAAGGGCAGACATCGATGACGAGGTTCAATACCGCCTCTCATGTGCCAGCGCAGCCTTCGGCTGCCTAAGGAAGGCAGTGTATGAAGATCAGGCCCTCAAATCTGGCACCCAGCTCATGGTCAATGTTATACCGAGGCCCCACCTGCCCTCTCAGGTGGATATAAAATTATATTGAAAGTGATCTAAGAAATTCTCTAAATATTGAACAAAGCTCTAAATCTAACCATTACGCTGTGAAGAGGCAGCTTCCAAAATTGAGCCTTCATGGCGGAAAGGGATGGTGAATTGCGAACAGCTCCAGCATTAATTCTGTGTATTTATGCTGGTTCAGCGTGTCCCACTGATGATAGCTGTCCTCTGGGACATGGAGTGCAATGTTCTGATTGCTAAGGTGGCCCTGCTGACGTTCACTGGGGATAAAGGCCACTCAATAATTCATCAAACCCTGGCCGTGTCTTGGCTGTCATGCTTTGCTGGAAAAGAGAAAAAAATTAATTTGATTGTTCATAAGCTAAAATCACTTTTGCAGTTAAGTAATCTGAGGCATCTACACCATCTAAGCTGTCATCGCTTGCATTGACGATGGAAAAAGGCTCGAAAGCCATTATGAATTATTAATGATAAACACCCCAACTTCTCTCTGGTACAAGAAAATCAATTACTAGTGATCACGAATTAATTTAAACAGTTCACTGGATGTTCACATAAGTGGAGGAGGTGATGAAAAAGAAGATTAATTCGCTACAAATTAATGTAATAGTTGTGTTCAATTAATTTCCAAAGTAATTTTTTGATGCACTTTTTTTACTTTGGCTTTTTGCCAGTGTGAACATTAGCAAACGCAATGTGGAATATGAGCATTTGTCATTTCTCATTTTTTTTAAAACAGATTCCTTCATCAATTTATTAATGAACATTGCACCAAAGTTTAACAGTGCAGCAGTTGACGATTGAATGCAATAGGTTCTGGCTTTGTACAGCCTGCATTTGCAGTCATCAGATCATAAAATAGATCTGGATGAAGTAGGCCATTCAGCCCACATTATTCCACGATGAACCTCCAGTCCCCCCTGTATCCAAATAGAGTTGGGGAGTCCAGAACTAGAGGCATAACCTTAAAGTTAGAGCTGGGCCATTCAGGGGTGATGTCAGGAAGCCCTTCTATCTAAAAATTCTTAAGGGACTTGACAGGGTTAATGCTGGGAAAATGGCTGGGGAATCCAGAACATGGGGTCGCAGTCACAGAATAAGGGGTCGGCCATTTAGGACGGAGCTGAGGAGCAATTTCTTCACTCAGAGGGATGTGAACCTTTGGAATTCTCTGGGATAGAGAATGCTCAGTCATTGAGTATATTCAAGACAGGTCAATAATCTTTTGGGAACGAAAGGAATTAAGGGATATGGCGTTAGTGCGGGAAGTTGGAGTTGAGGTAGAAGCTCAGCCATGATCTTGTTGAATGGCAGAGCAGGCTCGAAGGGCCAATTGGCCTACACCTGCTCCTAATTCTTATGTGAAGGAGCGTGGAAATCTGGAACTTCCTTCCCCAAAAAGCTTTTGAGGCTGAGGGTCAACTGAAAATGTTAAAACTAAGATTGAAACATTTTTGTTCTGCAAGGGTATTAAGAGTTCGGGAACCAAGGCGGGCAGATAGAGTTAAGGTACAGATCAGCCATGATCTGATTGAATGGCAAAACAGATTTGAGGGCCTAAATGGTCTACTCCTGTTCCTATGTTCCTAAATGTTCTTAATGTTTCGTAAACTACTCTCGGGATTTTGCTTTCACTATCTCAACAGAAGTCCATTGCTCGGCAGGAAGACGTTCTTAGCATTGAGTCTAAGTTTACCTTTTACTAATTTGACCCTGCTGTCATAGTTTAATTTGAAGTAATGATGTGGATTTACCTTCTCTCTACCTGTACTGGGCTGTAGACAACAGGACTGTGCATCTGCCGTCTCGGCCTTTGAGATTGCAGAAACAAAGAGAGAAATGTATGCAGGGACTTTCAGTAGGTTATTGGTTATCTTATATGGCATTTCGGACAGGCTGTTTTCTTTCAGGCGAGCTTCTGGCTGTTTTCCTTTGATAGGTCAGTTATCCTGGACTTTTTGGACCTGGGGCGGAGTAGCTTCACCTTTTCACCTGAGCTAGAGCGGGGCGTTTCCAAATCATATTTCGGCAGGCAATACGAGTGCCATTTCCAGCAGGGGATAGCCTCTTTAGATTGTGTACCAGCTTAATTTGTGACTGCAATCATTGCAAAGCCAACTTTATAAAATCTCCATGTGGTGCATTGGACAGTTCAACTTTGCCTAACCATCAGCTTTGCCGAACCAGACAACGTTGCAGAGCAGGCAGTATAACTGGAGTTAAAACCACACGGCAACTACAAGAGAAATGCAAGGAACAGCACCAACCCTTGTACATGGCCTTCTTTGACACTGTCATCTATGAGGGACTATTGAGCGTCCTCTTCCGTTTCGGCTGCCCCCCAAAAGCTTTCACCATCCTCCGCCTGCTCCACGATGACATGCAAGCCGTGATCCTGACCAACGGATCCACCACAGTCCCAATCCACGTCTGGACCGGGGTTAAGCAGGGCTGCATCATCGCACCAACGCTCTTCTCGATCTTCCTCTCTGCAATGCTCCATCTCAACAAGCTCCCCGCTGGAGTGGAACTAAACTATAGAATAATAAGAACATAAGAATTAGGAACAGGAGTAGGCCATCTAGCCCCTCGAGCCTGCTCCGCCATTCAATAAGATCATGGCTGATCTTGTCGTGGACTCAGCTCCACTTACCCGCCCTCTCCCCGTAACCCTGAATTCCCTTATTGGTTAAAAATCTATCTATCTGTGACTTGAAAACATTCAATGAGCTAGCCTCAACTGCTTCCTTGGGCAGAGAATTCCACAGATTCACAACCCTCTGGGAGGAGAAATTCTTTCTCAACTCGGTTTTAAATTGGCTCCTCCATATTTTGAGGCTGTGCCCTCTAGTTCTAGTCTCCCCTACCAGTGGAAACAACCTCTCTGCCTCTATCTTGTCTATCCCTTTCATGATTTTAAATGTTTCTATAAGATCACCCCTCATCCTTCTGAACTCCAACGAGTAAAGACCCAGTCTACTCAATCTATCATCATAAGGTAATCCCCTCATTTCTGGAATCAGCCTAGTGAATCGTCTCTGTACCCCTTCCAAAGCTAGTATATCCTTCCTTAAGTAAGGTGACCAAAACTGCACGCAGTACTCCAGGTGCGGTCTTACCAATACCTTATACAGTTGCAGCAAGACCTCCCTGCTTTTGTACTCCATCCCTCTCGCAATGAAGGCCAACATTCCATTCGCCTTCCTGATTACCTGCTGCACCTCTGCACCACAGCATGTTGTAATTTCTCCCGGTTCAAATAATATTCCCTTTTACTGTTTTTTTTCCCCAAGGTGGATGACCTCACACTTTCCGACATTGTATTCCATCTGCCAAACCTTAGCCCATTCGCTTAACCTCTCCAAATCTCCTTGCAGCCACTCTGAGTCCTCTACACAACCCGCTTTCCCACTAATCATATAGTGTCATCTGCAAATTTTGTTGCACTACACTCTGTCCCCTCTTCTAGGTCATCTATGTATATTGTAAACAGTTGTGGTCCCAGCACTGATCCCTGTGGCACACCACTAACCACTGATTTCCAACCGGAAAAAGACCCATTTATCCCGACTCTGCTTTCTGTTCTCCAGCCAATTCTCTATCCATGCTAATACATTTCCTCTGACTCCGCGTACCTTTATCTTCTGCAGTAACCTTTTGTGTGGCACCTTATCGAATGCCTTTTGGAAATCTAAATACACCACATCCATCGGTACACCTCTATCCACCATGCTCATTATATCCTCAAAGAATTCCAGTAAGTTAGTTAAACATGATTTCCCCTTCATGAATCCATGCTGCATCTGCTTGATTGCACTATTCCGATCGAGATGTCCCGCTATTTCTTTCTTAATGATAGTTTCAAGCATTTTCTCCACTACAGATGTTAAACTAACCGGCCTATGGCTACCTGCCTTTTGCCTGCCCCCTTTTTTAAACAGAGGCATTACATTAGCTGCTTTCCAATCCGCTGGTACCTCCCCAGAGTCCAGAGAATTTTGGTAGATAATAACGAATGCATCTGCTATAACTTCTACCATCTCTTTTAATACCCTGGGATGCATTTCATCAGGACCAGGGGACTTGTCTACCTTCAATCCCATTAGCCTGTCCAGCACTACCCCCCCAAGCGATAGTGATTGTCTCAAGGTCCTCCCTTCCCACATTCCTGTGGCCTGCAAATTTTGGCATGGTTTTTGTGTCTTCCACTGTGAAGACGGAAGCAAAATAAATGTTTAAGGTTTCAGCCATTTTCACATTTCCCATTATTAAATCCCCCTTTTCATCTTCTAAGGGACCAACATTTACTTTAGTCACTCTTTTCCGTTTTATATATCTGTAAAAGCTTTTACTATCTGTTTTTATGTTTTGCGCAAGTTTACCTTCGTAATCTATCTTCCCTTTATTGCTTTTTTAGTCATTCTTTGCTGTTGCTTAAAATGTTCCCAATCCTCTAGTTTCCCACTAACCGTGGCCACCTTATACGCATTGGTCTTTGATTTGATACTTTCCTTTATTTCCTTGGTTATCCACGGCTGGTTATCTCTTCTCTTGCCGCCCTTCTTTTTCACTGGAATATATTTTTGTTGCGCACTAGGAAAGAGCTCCTTAAAAGTCCTCCACTGTTCCTCAATTGTGCCACCGTTTAGTCCTTGTTTCCAGTCTACTTTAGCCAATTCTGCCCTCATCCCACTGTAGTCCCCTTTGTTTCAACATAGTACGCTCGTTTCTGACACAACTTCCTCATCCTCAAAATGTATTACAAATTCAACCATATTGTGATCACTCATTCCAAGAGGATCTTTTACTAGGAGATCGTTTATTTTTCCTGTCTCATTACACAAGACCAGATCTAAGATGGCTTGCTCCCTTGTAGGTTCTGTAACATACTGTTCTAAGAAACAATCCCGTATGCATTCTATGAATTGCTCCTCCAGGCTTCCCCGTGCGATTTGATTTGACCAATCGATATGTAGGTTAAAATCCCCCATAACTACTGCCGTTCCTTTTTCACATGCCTCCATTATTCCCTTGATTATTGCCCGCCTCACCGTAAAGTTATTATTTGGGGGCCTATAAACTACGCCGACCAATGACTTTTTCCCCTTACTATCTCTAATCTCCACCCACAATGATTCAACATTTTGTTCATTGGAGCCAATATCATCTCTCACAACTGCCCTGATATCATATTTTATTAACAGAGCTACCCCACCTCCTTTCCCTTCTTACCTATCTTTCTGAATCGTCAGATACCCCTGTATGTTTAATTCCCAATCTTGGCCACCCTGCAACCATGTTTCTGTAATGGCCACCAAATCATACCCATTTGTAATGATTTGTGCTGTCAACTCATTTACTTTATTTCGAATGCTGCGTGCATTTAGGTCGAGTGTTTTCATCCTAGTTTTTAAACCATGATTTTTAGTTTTGACCCCTCCTGCATTCAGTGGCCCTTTTTGTTTCTTGCCTTTGGTTTCTCTGCCCTCCACTTTTACTCATCTCTTTTCTGTCTTTTGTTTTTGTCTCCTTTTTGTTTCCCTCTGTCTCCCTGTATTGGTTCCCATCCCCCTGCCATATTAGTTTAACTCCTCCCCAACAGCACTAGCAAACACTCCCCCTAGGACATTAGTTCCGGTTCTGCCCAAGTGCAGACCGTCCAGTTTGTACTGGTCCCACCTCCCCCAGAACCTGTTCCAATGCCCCACGAATTTGAATCCCTCCCTGCTGCACCACTGCTCAAGCCACGTATTCATCTGTGCTATCCTACGATTTCTACTCTGACTAGCACGTGGCACTGGTAGCAATCCCGAGATTACTTTTGAGGTCCTACTTTTTAATTTAGCTCCTAGCTCCTTAAATTCGTCTCGTAGGACCTCATCCCTTTTTATACCTATGTCGTTGGTACCAATGTGCACCACGACAACTGACTGTTCTCCCTCCCTTTTTAGAATGTCCTGCACTCGCTCGGAGACATCCTTGACCCTTGCACCAGGGAGGCAACATACCATCCTGGAGTCTCGGTTGCGGCAGCAGAAATGCCTATCTATTCCCCTTATGATTGAATCCCCTATCACTATCGCTCTCCCACTCTTTTTCCTGCCCTCCTGTGCAACAGAGCCAGCCACGGTGCCATGAACTTGGCTGCTGCTGCTCTCCCCTGATGAGTCATCTCCCTCAACAGCACTCAAAGCAGTGTATCTGTTTTGCAGGGGGATG
This sequence comes from Pristiophorus japonicus, assembly GCF_044704955.1. NCBI lineage: Eukaryota > Metazoa > Chordata > Chondrichthyes > Pristiophoridae > Pristiophorus > Pristiophorus japonicus. Next base: position 30,358,236 of record NC_091979.1, on the reverse strand, counting down.
ACCAGATGGGGCCCCTGCACTATCTTCTTTGTAGTGGTAATCAATGGGAACCAGTTCAACCTTTGTTGCCTCCAGGCTAGATCCAAGGTCGTCCCATCCGCTGTCATCGAACTACAGTACGCGGACGACACTGGCATCTGCGCACATTCAGAGGCTGAACTTCAAGCCATCGTCAACATCTTCACCGAGGCATACGAAAGCATGCCTTACACTAAACATCTGTAAGACAAAGGTCCTCCACCAAACTGAACCTGCCTCACAGCACTGCCCCCCGGTTATCAAAATCCACAGCGTGGCCTTGAGCAACGTGGACCATTTTCCATACCTCAGGTGCCTACTATCAACAAGGACAGACATAGACGACGAGGTCCAACATCACCTCCAGTGTGCCAGTGCAGCCTTCGGTCGCCTGAGGAAGAGAGTGTTTGAAGACCAGAGCCTCAAATCTGGCACCAAGCTTATGGTCTACAGCGCAGCAGTGATACCTGCCCTCCTATATGGCTCAGAGACGTGGACCATATTCAGTAGAGACCTCAAAGTGCTGGAGAAGTACCACCAGCGCTACCTCCGCAAGATCCTGCAAATCCACTGGGAGGATAGATCCACCAACGTCAGTGTTCTCGATCAGGCCAACATCCCCAGCATTGAAGCACTGACCACACTCAACCAGCTCTGTTGGGCGGGACACATTGTTAGAATGCCTGATACGAGACTCCCAAAGCAAGCGCTCTACTCGGAACTCCTACACAGCAAGCGATCACCAGGTGGGCAGAGGAAACGTTTTAAGGACACCCTCAAAGCCTCCTTGATAATGTGCACATCCCCACCGACACCTGGGAATGCCTGACCAAAGACCCCCCTAAGTGGAGGAAGAGCATCTGGGAGGGTGCTGAGCACCTTGAGTCCCATCGCCGAGAGCATGCAGAAAACAAGCGCAGGCAGCGGAAGGAGCATGCGGCAAACCAGACTCCCCACCCACCCTTTCCTTCAACCACTGTCTGTCCCACCTGTGACAGAGACTGTTATCCCAGTATTGGACTGTACAATCACCTGAGAACTCACTTTGAGAGTGGAAGCAAGTCTTCCTCGATTCCGAGGGACTGTCTATGATGATGATAACTAGAGTCTACTAATTTAACGCTGTGCGAAGGTACTAGCATCAAGCCAATAACTGCCGTCCAACAATACGCTTATTCCGGCAACAAAAATCGCTAGGGTCTTAAAGCTTCTTATAAACTAAAGCAGTTACTTCAGAATATTTGTCACGCACTGTCACATGAAAGAAACCATCCACTGCAGTTAGATGTCTTTGTTTATGTCCCTAATAAAGAAAAAAAATTGATCGTGTAGTAATTATGATTTCCTTTTAATGTTTTACAGATTGACCATTTCCACACCATGAACTACAAACTGTCATCTGTTTCAGATACTGCACTGAATGGCCTCAAGTCTCTTGTCCTGGGCAAGATAGTCGGTAAGCAAATGAACACTGGTTCCTGCAACATGAAAAACGAAATATACGTGCCAGAGTGAGTTTTTAATATTCGCCTTTCTGAATGCTAGCAATTAAATTTGTTCTTGAAATGAGGAGGAATGAGGAGGACGTGGCTGAGATAACAGGCTCAGCAATTGCATTCTGCCTTCAGCCTCACATTTGAAAACTGCCAGGAAAAGCGAGATAGCCGCTTTCTCCCACTGATGGGGTGCTGAAGGGTCACAACGAAATAAGTTATAGCAAGCTCCACCTATTCCCCGAGTGAGTCTATTTTATTAAGAGCTCCGAGTTCCCTTATTCTGTTGGGTTTATCTCCAGCAATGTGGAAAATGGGATCACAAGTCAGCGCAGAAGCAGATGGTGAGCTAAAATTGGGTCGGAATGAGATTGGCCGGGACGTTTATGGGAAACCCAGCACTATGGCTGGCTTCCACCTTATCTTAGCTAGCAAGAATAGAATATGCAAAGAGAAAACCGTTACCATTCCCCAACTCAGCTATGCCTTCATTTAATAAGAATCAAAAATATATTGGCAAAATCTTTCAGATCTGCAGTATATTGTTTAAACTTTTAAAATGTGCTACTTTTTTACTTTGCATCATTGGAAACAGTCTGCTTCTAGCCACTGTATCCCATCCCATCACAATTTTAAACACCTCTATCAATTTCCTCTGTTCTAACTGATTGTTCAAGATTTAATCATAGGATTACATAGGATATACGACACAGAAACAGGCCATTCAGCCCAACCAGTCCATTTGACTCCATTCAAGCCTCTTCCTGTCTTTCTTCATCTCCATTTATTAGCATAACCCTCTATTCCCTTCTCCGACATATGTTTATCTAACCGTCCCTTAAATGCATCGATACTATTCCCTTCAACCACTCCCTGTGGTAGCGAGTTCCACATTCTCACCTCTCTTTGGGTAAAGAATTTTCTTCTGAATTCCCTATTGGATTTCTTGGTGACTATCTTATATTGATGGCCTCTAGTTATGCTCTTCCCCACAAGGGAAAACATTCTCTCTGTCTCCACTCTATCAAACCTTTCACAATTTTAAAGACTTCTATGAGGTCATCCCTCAGTCTTCATTTTTCAAGAGAAAGGAGACCCAGCCTATTCATCCTTTCCTGAAATGTATACCCTCGCATTTTTGGTATCATCCTTGTAAATCTCTGCACCCTCTCCAGTGCCTTTATATTATGGCGACCAGAACTGTGCGCAGTACTCTAAGTGTGATATAACCAAAGTTCGATACAGGTTTAGCAAAACTTCACTACTTTTCAATTCTATCCCTCGAGAAATAAATCCTAGTGCTTGGTTTGCTTTTTTAATGGCCTTGCTAAGCCGTGTCGCTACTTTTAATCACTGAATGAAGTTGAGTGTTTCTTGTTTTAAAGAAAGACTTGCATTTCTGTGGCAACTTATCATCTTTCAGAAACTTCTCAAGACCCTTTACATACACAGAGTTACTTTTAAGTGCAATCATTGTTAGATCGGCAGATGTGACAGCTGCTTTTCGTGGCAGTGATTCAGTGAACATGTTGACCAGGACACTGGAGAACTCCCTGCTCATCGGAATAGTGCCATGGGATCTTCAACATCCATCAGAATAGGCAGACAGGACACAAAGAAGTGTCAGCCTGGTTTATGTGCTCAAGGCTTAGACTGTGGGTCGAACTTGTCAGATTCTTGGTCAACATTGTTACCAGCTGAATCAGAATGATAGTCGAAGGATATTATAGCCTGGGAATCACAGTTTGCAGTATTAGCTACAAACCTGAAGCACAGTTATATCACATTCCTCTATCTGTTATTTAAAAAAATCTCAAATGTGTTAATACTGCCCTTAAAGTGGTGGCCAGAGAAATGTGATAAATAGTCCGACACTAATACTGTAAAAATAATTTTTGGAGTAATGGTAACGTAACTGGCATTAATAGGCTAGATTTTAGGCTTTTCTGTTTTCGGGGCATCAGGGGGCGCAGCGCGAAGGGAGGCGTTGTGCACTTTTCATGGTGCAAGGATGGGAAACTTGCGAATTAAACTGCTGGGCCATGTGTGCTCCGAGAAGGGCCTGGGGGGGCCTTAAAAAAAAACCATTCCCAAAACATTGCCCACGCCACATCACAAATTGAGAAAAAAATTCAAAGAAGGAACACTCGCACTGACCTTCGGAGTACTTCACCTCCCTCTGGGCCGTCGGCTATGCTGGTCCACACTGATTTCCCAGGCGGTCATTGCGGGCGCAATTCCGGGCAGACGGATCGGGCAAAAGGCCAAAGTACTGCCGGTGTCGCAACCAGAGGCGTTGCACACCCAGCGCAGCTCTTCCCGACGGTCCTGCTCAGCCCCGCCGCAAAACCTAACTGGAGGACAGCGAAGGGGCGCAGGAGACCGGAACACCGCCTTTCACGCCGCTCCGGGGCGAAACCTGGAGCGCAAAAGACTGCAAAATCCAGCCCGTGTTCCAAGAAAAGATGCCTCATTACATTAAGGCCTGGGCAATAAATGTTGGCTTTGCTAGTGACGCTTAAAATCCAAGAATGAATAAATAAAAAATAATCATTAGCTGCATTGGCTGGGAAAAATACAGACCGACTTGGGAGGTTTTATTTTAGTGTAACAATTTTTTTAAACGGTATTCGTTCCTGGGATGTGGGCGTCGCCAGCAAGACCAGTATTTAGTTCCCATCCTTACATGCCCTTGAGAAGGTGGTGGTGAGCCATCATTTCAGAGGGCAGTTAAGAGTCAACCACTCTGCTGTGGGTCTGGAGTCACATATAGGCCAGACTCTGTAAGCACGGCAGATTTCCTTCCCTAAAGGGCATTAGTAAACCAGTTAGATTTTTATGACGATCAGTATTATCACCATTACAGATACTAGCTTTTCTTTTTATTAAAGATTTATTTCATTAACTGAATTTAAATTCCACAGCTGCCATGGTGGGATTGGAACTCTTGTCTCTGGGTTAATAGTCCAGGCCTCTGGATTACTAGTTCAGTAACTCAACCACTGTGCTACCGCTCCCTTTTAAAATGGACTTCTTATCACCTTCTGCCTGGGAGTAAGGATTAATGCAATTTAAAATTCTTCACACAGCATGTACGCAACATGGGAGTTTGCTCCACAATGAATTTTTTCCACTTTGAAAAAGCTGTCTTGTAGAAATTCTGTGCCTGTACTCTGAAAATTCGGTCTTCTGCCGCCCCTCTTAGCACCCGGAGGGGCGGCATTGGTGGCAGAGAAAGCACTTGCGCCTGGGCAGCCAGCTTCCAGTGTCCCGCCGGGACATTCGGTGCCGGTATTGACAGGGCATGGAGCATTACCGTCCAGGAGAGGCGAACCGGTGTTCAATGCCCCTGGCTATGACACTGGCTCGAGTTCTGGTTACTGCCCGACCCTTAGCGCTCCATGGTGCGCCGTGCCGGGAACTCCTGTGGAAGCGAGCGTTCCGAGCTGTAGCGGCCACAGTGAGGTAAGTAATGCTGACCTCAGATAAGTGGGATTGTGGTGTTTTTTTAAATTATTTTTTGAGTGATTTATTTTGTGGCGGTGTGAGCTATGAATTGGGAATGTTTTTGATGGGTTTTTTTTCAGGGTTTTTTTTTTACCCCCAGGCCTCAGTTAGGGCGCTCCAAGGCCGGCTGTTTAGCCCGGGATTTTTCTTTGCTCAACCGGCCTAGCGCCCTAAAAGAAGAGTGCAACGCCTCCCTTAGTGCCCACTCCAAACTCTGCGCCCAGCTGATGAATTTTGCGGTGGCAGACGCAATCCACTTGCCAGCGCAAAATTTACCGCTCCGTCCGGGACACTGCCCCAACTGAGGCGCGATCGAATTTCTCCCCCATTGTGTTTAAACATCGCTCATTTAATCTAACTGGATTGCTCTTCGAAAGAACTGGCGCGGCCTCAATAGGCCGAATGGCCTCCTTTCGTGCTGTACTATTCTTTGATTCTATAATCAAAGAAGTGTTGCACTTGGCATCTAAATTAAGGATGGACACCCCAGTCCTTGTCATGGCATTTTCACTGGGCTACATCAGCCTTGTGTTCTCCCTATATGGAACGAAGCTAACTTGAACATGACACAAAAGTGACTGATCTGATACAATCAGAAGGCACAGCATGATTGCTGGTCTTATGCTTTCCCATCTATCACTTCAGTAAATTCTTTTTTGTATAAATTGCAGATTGCCATGTCACTTTGAAGTAAAATAATGGAAACAAAATCATATATCCTGAACTGGCACATGATAAAAATACAGAAGTGTTTTGTCCGGCTAATGTTTCCTCAAAGTAACAGTCAAACGCTTACTTACACGGTCACAAGTCTCCGTACGATTTCTACCAAGATTAAATCACTCGTGGCATGATTTGCTAAAGGTGATTTGTCATCATATATCTTTTGGAGAACAAAGATCCAAGTATATGAACATAAAGCCAACTTCGGGACAACCCTGTTGTTCTCCTTGGAGCAGAGAAGATGGAGTGGAGATTTGAGAGAGATGTTCAAATTCATGAGGAATCTGGACAGAGTAGATAGAGAGAAACTGTTCCCATTGACAGAAGGGTCAAGAACCTGAGGACACAGATTGAAGGTGATTGGCAAAAGAACCAAAGGCGATGTAAGAAAAAACTTCTTTACGTAGCGAGTGGTTAAGATCTGGAATGCACTGCCTGAAAAGGTGGTGGAGGCAGACTCAATGTTATCTTTCAAAAGGGAGTTGGATAAGTATCGGAAGGAAAAAAAAATTGTAGAGCTACGGGGAAAGGGCGGGGGGGGCAGTGGGATTAGCTGAGAGTCGACACGGGCTCGATGGGCCGAATGGCCGCCTTCTGTGCTGTGACCATTCTATGATTCTAATGGGGTGTGCTGTCATGTTCAAATTGATGATGATTTCAATTGATTCAAAGATCTAGACAGGTATGTAGCAAACAACATATATTGCGAAATATAAGGCAGTTTATGTCAAAAGGAAGATAGCTGGTAAGATTATCGCATGCAGCACATCATTAAACCACGTGGAGTTATAGAAACGTTTGGGTGTGCTAGTTGTCAATGTTCAGAGTTTTCTCGCACCATATGGCAACAATTAGCAATGGAAATGGTAGATTCAAAAAGTGTAGTCACAGGATTTATTCGGTTGGATAGTGCCTTCTGCGAGGGGCGCTAAAGGGTTTGCAGCCGCGAGCGCCGACCGTAGCAACTTCAGTGTGCATTTGCCGGTGGCGCTGAGGAGAATCGCCCGGGAGCGTTGGGCCGGTGTGCAACGCCCCCGGTAGCGACACGGAATCAAACTTCGGTTTGCTCGCCAGTCTTAGCGAACCGCGGTGACCCCGCCAGAGAAAGCCTGGCGTGCAGAGCTGTCCCGGGGAGGCCTAAGGGAAAGCATGACTCCATCGGAAAAGTGTGGTGGATTTTTGGAATTTTCTCTTTGCGATTTAACTTTATTCGGGGTGAGTAATGTATAGGGAATGTTTTTTGTGAATTTTGGTCTGATGTTTTTTTTGCAGGGAGGCTTCTCTTGGGGCGCTACGAAGCCGACTCTTTAGCAACGGATATTCAGTTGCTCACCCGGTCTAGCACCCTGAGAGAGGTGTGGAACGCTTTCCTACGCGCTCCACTCCACTCTCAGGACGCTGAAACTGAATTTTGCTGGGCCCGGCGCTAAAAGCTTCTGGCACTAAATTTAGTGCCCAAGCGATATTACTGCCTTAGGAGCCCTCCAATTGAATTTCTAGCCCTGTGTCTAATGCTATTAAATTGGGTGAGACCACTTGCCCTCTATTGGCCACTGTCTGGTACCCAGGTTTGGTCACCTTTGTTTCAGAAGGACAGAAAGTCTTTGATAGAGGTATAAAGAAAGGCCACAGAAATAGTGTTGGGATTCAGGCAAAGAAGAGAGATAACTAAAGTTAAATCTGTTCTTTATGGGAAGCTAGATCAGTCAGACAGAAAGAACTTGCATTTATATAGTGTCTTTCCCGACCTCAGGAAGTCCCAAAGCACTTTACGGCCAATTTGTGCACAACAAGGCCTCACAGCAGCAATGCGATAATGACCAGATCCTCAGTTTTAGTGATGTTGGTTGCGAGATAAATATTGGCCAAGACAACAGGAGAATTCCCCAGCTCTTCTTCAAATAGTGCCATGGGATCTTTTCTATCCTCCTGAGAGAGCTGGGCCACCTGACAAAGCCTCAGTTTAACATCTCATCCGGAGGATGGTGTAATGTATGTCTATCGTGTAGAGTATGCTCACATGTTTGTAGAGCTGTTGAGTTGGGAGTGGGTCTGAATGAGTCCGTGCTCCATGTTTCTGTGGAGTGTGTCAGGTTGCAGCCCCTGTTCCAATATTTGAAGGGGCTGCTCCTCAAATTCTGGTTGCACTTCAATCCCACGCTCCTGCTCTTTGGGCACCCTGTGCGGAGGGGGGGCGGGCAGGTCGGAAGGCCTCCTGGTAGGACTGCTCCTGGGCCTGGCCAAGGTGGCCATTAACCGGTCCAGGCAGCGGGCGGTCGAGGGGAACGTTCAGCCCGACTGCTTGCTTCTCTTCCGCGGTTACATCCGAGCCAGGGTGTCCCTGGAGATGGAGCATGCGGTGTCCACCGGTACACTCGCGGCCTTCCGCGAGAGGTGGACACCGGAGGGACTGGAGTGCATCATCACCCCCGGCAACCAAATTTTAATTTAATCCATTCATGTAAAAAGTTCATTTGTTTAATTTGTCGGTTTTTATGCCCCTCTAGTAGGGGGACACTTGATTTATTGCTTTACAAAAATAATTGTAGAGCTGATGAGGGCTTAGCCAGTCACGTGATGTTCACAAGACTCAATAAAACCCCAGCCAGTTGGGTTCAGGGGATCCACGATGTGGCAGGTGTTTGTGAGCCTGGTGGATGAACGGTAATGTGTAGTGTGATTGTTAAACCTTTGCTAATAAACCAACTAGTTTTTAATAGCAATATGTTGCTATGCATTCCTAAGCAAAGAACCCATGAAGCAAATACATTACAGACGGCATCTCCGACAGTGCAGCACTCCCTCAGCACTGCACTAGAGTGTCAGCCGAAATTTTGTACTCAAATGTCTGGAGTGGGTTTTGAAACCCACAAGCCTCTAACCCAGAGGCGAGAGTGCTACCCACTGAGCTATGGCTGATACTTAAGTACATGAGGGAGAAAGAGGTAGATGGATATGGACATGGCAAATGGTATGATGGCCTTCATTGCAAGAGGATTTGAGTACAGGAGCAAGGATGTCTTACTACAGTTATACAGGGCCTTAGTGAGACCACACCTGGAGTATTGTGTGCAGTTTTGGTCTCCTTACCTGAGAAAGGATATACTTGCCTTAGAGGGATTGCAGCGAAGGCTCACCAGACTGATTCCTCGGATGGCAGGACTGTCGTATGAGGAGAGATTGGGTCGATTAGGCCTGTATTCACTAGAGTTTAGAAGAATGAGAGGGGATCTCATTGAAACATATAAAATTCTGACGGGATTGGACAGACTGGATGCAGGGAGGATGTTTTCCCTGGCTGGGAAGTCTAGAACAAGGGGTTACAGTCTCAGGATATGGGGCAGGAAATTTAGGACTAAAATTAGAAATGTCTTCACTCAGAGGGTGGTGAACCTGCGGAATTCTCTACCACAGAAGGCTGTGGAGGCCAAGTCACTGAATATATTTAAGAAGGAGATAGATAGATTTCTAGACATAGAAACATAGAAAATAGGTGCAGGAATAGGCCATTCGGCCCTTCGATCCTGCACCACCATTCAATATGATCATGGCTGATCATTCCCTCAGTACCCCATCCCTGCTTTCATATTCCATAAAAGGTATCAAGGGGTATGAGGAAAAGGCAGGAATATGGTGTTGAGATAGAGGATCAACCATGATCATATTGAATGGCGGTGCAGGCTCGAAGGGCCAAATGGCCTACTACTGCTCCTATTTTCTATGTTTCTATGATATGTTGATAAGGAGGGAGAAGGCTCATGTGGAGCATAAACATTGGCAATGGTTTGTTTCTGTGCTATAAAATTCAACGCAATTTTGGAGAAAAGAAAATGGGTACATAGGCCATGCTTTTTACTTAATCAAGGGAATTAATTGATTGTTGGGAGATGTTAATTGTGCTGAATGAAGCAAAGACAAGCAGAGGGCATGATTAAAAGCAAAGGAAGGTTGATAAAACATAATTTAAGAGGTAACAGCTTCACCACTAAGAGCTGTAACCTTATTGGACAGACTGGTGCCTTTGCACGTGGACTTCAATATATATGTATTTTTTGAAAAGGACAGATACCTGGTTCAGAGGCAGCAGGGGGTCGGTACTGCAGCTGGAATTAGGGGAAATTTTGAGCAAGGAACCTAAACCTGACACTGGCAGATTTCCCAGGGACTGCAGCAGTGCATCACAGTGGGCAAACCTCAGTACCCATGCCAGGATGTGTCTTATCGTGGTTTGTCAGGCCCAAACACAGAAACAAACAAAACCAATGAAAATCGAGTGGTCTTTTAATTCTCTCTTTCCACTAACTCACATCTAACGCCAGGTTCCACCCAGATCGTCAACTTTTCTTTTCTCTCAGAAATAGATCAATAATAAGTTATTTTTTTAACATCAACAAACAATCTAGATGTGGCAAAATAAATGCTATGTTGCTGGTGCAATAGGATTGCACAGGATCACACAGGATATACGGCACAGAAACAGGCCATTTGGCCCAACCAGTCCATGCCGCTGGTTATGCCCCACTTGAGCCTCCTCCCGCCTTTCCTCATCTAAATCTATCAGCATAACTCTCTATTCCTTTCTCCCTCATATACTTGTCTAGCCTCCCCTTAAATGCATCTTTACTATTCGCTTCAACCACTCCCTGTGGTAGCGAGTTCCACATTCTCACCACTCTCAGGGTAAAGAAGTGTCTTCTGAACTCCCTATTGGATTTCTTGGTGACTCTCTTATATTGATGGTCCACAAGTGGAAACATTCTCTGTGCATCTACTCTATTAAATCCTTTGATAATTTTAAAGACCTCTGGTAGATCACCCTCAATCTTCTCTTTTCAAGAGTAAAGAGACCCAGCCTGTTCATCCTTTCCTGATAGGTATACCCTCGCATTTCTGGTATCATGCTTGTAAATCTTCGCTGCAACCTCTCCAGTGCCTCTATATCCTTTCTGTAATATGGTGACTAGAATTGTATGCAATGCTCCAAGTGTGGTCTAACCAAGGTTCGACACAAGTTTAGCATAACTTTGCTACTTTTCAATTCTATCCCTCTAGAAACGAACCCTAGTTTGCTTTTTTTATGGCCATTTTAACCTGTCTTTTAGCAATTTGTATATTTGTACAATATCCCTATGTTCCTCTACCCCACCTCGACTCGCACCCTCCAAGTAATGAGTGACCTCCCTATTCTTCCAACCAAAATGTAACACCTCACATTTATTTGTGTTGAAATTCATTTGCCAATTATATGCTCATTCTGCAAGTTTATTAATGTCTTCCTTAAACTTGTTGCAGTCCTCCTCAGTATTGACTATCCCCTCATTTGTGTCATCCACAAATTTCGAAATTATGTTTTTGATTCCAAAGCCTAAATCATTAATATAAATTGTGAACAACACTGGTCCCAGCACTGACCCTTGTAGAACACCACTCCCCACATTCTGCCACTGTCAATAGCTACCCTTTACCCCTACTCTCGGCTTTCTGTCTTGAAGCCAGCTAGCTATCCAATCTGCTACTTGTTCCCTGACTCTGCATTCTCTTAACTTAATCATTGGTCTATTATGTGGCACCTTATTGAAGGCATTTGGAAAATCTAGATAAATTACATCTGCTGCATTACCCTTGTCTACTGTCTCTGGTACCGCTTCAAAAAATTCAATAAGTTTGGTCAAGCAAGACTTTCCCTTTTGTAATCCATGCTGACTATTCATTATTATATTTTTGGCTTTCTGGATGTTCTTCTATTTTCTCCTTTAGTAGGGATTGCATTATTTTTCCTACCACCGATGTTAAGCTGACTGTGCTATAGTTCCCTGGACACATTCTATTGCCCTTCTTAAATATCGGTACATATACAACGTCTGAAATCCAGAATCCTCAGGACGGAGTCTGTGTCGGTTTTTGTTTTTTTCCGGATTTCAGACAAGAAAATCAATAGTCTGAAATCCGGAATCCTCGCTGAATCCGTTTCAGGTTTTGAGTGGCAAGGTCCAAAATTCCGCAAAACCCAAAAATCCAACACGGACTCAGTCGAGGATTGCGGATTTCAGACTATTAATTTTTTTGTCTGAAATCCAGAATCCTCGACCGAATATGTGCCAGATTTTGGGTTTTGCCGGATTTCGGACATCGCTGCACACCGATTCACTCCGCACCTCGCCGCCCGCGATTCCGGCCGCCTGCGGCCTGCCCCCCAAACTCACGCCTCTCCTGTGCTCTGCAATCTTTCGCTGCTCCCAGGCTGCCGTTCGCCGCGCCTTTTTTGGTCCCGACCTGCCGCAGATGTTCCTTTGCAGGTCGGGGCCGCCACGCAACAAAATGTTGCATCCGTGTCGATAATGGAGGCATTGCACACTGGTGCTACGCTCCAGGGCGAGACTCCTCAGCGCCGCCAGGACTGAATTTGCCGAGCGGTGTCAATGATGGCGCTCGCGGCTGCAAACCCTTTAGTGCCCCAGTAGTGCCCCCCCTAACCAAAGTTCTCCCCCACTAAGAGCAGTGTTTCATTGTTTTTTTTATTTGGGGAAGTTGTAGGAAGGCGTTAGTTTAACTGGAAGTTGGGATCTACAGGTGGTGCAGGAGGGAAGTCTATGCTCGTACACGGGCACGGGATGGTCGGAATGGCTTTCATGCCTCGAGCTATTGTGTTCTTTGGTGACGTCTTGCTTCAAGTTTTATCAGGTTCCAGCAGCAGCAGCCTGGAGACCCGTGCCACGTTCCGGATAATGGGGAGATTCGCAGCCCACCCTGGGAAATCCATGCGTATTCCGTGTAGTCCTTGCCCCATTCTGGGAGGCAATACTGGAGGTGGGCTGGCAACCCTACCCGCACTATTTCAAGAAAGATTCCTAATCAGAGCCATCCAGGTGCGTCCTGGCAAACCCTGTCCCCTATTGGTGCCCAATTGCAGGCATCAGTTGAGCTCTTCTGCATTATCAACATGCAATTCTTGTCCTGCACTCATTCACTCATTCACTCACTCACTCACTCACTCACTCACTCACTCACTCACTCACAATCTCACTCACTCACCTCACTCTCTCTCTTTTTCACTCACTCACTCACCTCACTCTCACACACACTCTCACACACACACACTCACTCTCACGCTCTCACACATGCACACACTCTCTCATACACATGCGCACACCAACACTCTTACTCTCACACACACGCACACACACACACACACACACATTCTCACACACACACACGCACACACACTCTCTCTCTCACACACACACACACACACACACACACACACAAATACTCTCACAGACACATGCATACACACTCTCACACACACCCTCACACAAACACTCTCACACACACACACACACACGCATACACGCACTCTCACACACACACACCCGCGCACACAAACACTCTCTCACACACACACACACACCACTCACACCACTCACACAGCTCCAGAAGGCAGAGCAGAAACAGAAAGAGGAAAGCTTGTGCTGTGACCCCTAAAGCTCACCCCGGCGTCATCTCTAGTCTGAACTGACATGTGTGTTTGGACAAGTTTGCCACCTTTAATCTCATTGACCCTTGTATGATGTTTTGCAGTATGCAATAGATTAAATTCATAGAAACATAGAAAATAGGTGCAGGAGTAGGCCATTCGGCCCTTCAATGAGTTCAATGAGTTCATGGCTGAACATGCAACTTCAGTACCCCATTCCTGCTTTTTCGCCATACCCCTTGATCCCCATAGTTGTAAGGACTTCATCTAACTCCCTTTTGAATATATTTAGTGAATTGGCCTCAACTACTTTCTGTGGTAGAGAATTCCACAAGTTCACCACTCTCTGGGTGAAGAAGTTTCTCCTCATCTCGGTCCTAAATGGCTTACCCCTTATCCTTAGACTGTGACCCCTGGTTCTGGACTTCCCCAACATTGGGAACATTCTTCCTGCATCCAACCTATCTAAACCCGAAAGAATTTTAAACGTTTCTATGAGGTCCCCTCTCATTCTTCTGAACTCCAGTGAATACAAGCCCAGTTGATCCAGTCTTTCTTGATAGGTCAGTCCCACCATCCCGGGAATCAGTCTGGTGAACCTTCGCTGCACTCCCTCAATAGCAAGAATGTCCTTCCTCAAGTTAGGAGACCAAAACTGCACACAATACTCCAGGTGTGGCCTCACCAAGGCCCTGTACAACTGTAGCAACACCTCCCTGCCCCTGTACTCAAATCCCCTCGCTATGAAGGCCAACATGCCATTTGCTTTCTTAACCGCCTGCTGTACCTGCATGCCAACCTTCAATGACTGATGTACCATGACACCCAGGTCTTGTTGCACCTCTCCTTTTCCTAATCTGTCACCATTCAGATAATAGTCTGTCTCTCTGTTTTTACCACCAAAGTGGATAACCTCACATTTATCCACATTATACTTCATCTGCCATGCATTTGCCCACTTACCTAACCTATCCAAGTCACTCTGCAGCCTCATAGCATCCTCCTCGCAGCTCACACTGCCACCCAACTTAGTGTCATCCGCAAATTTGGAGATACTACATTTAATCCCCTCATCTAAATCATTAATGTACAGTGTAAACAGCTGAGGCCCCAGCACAGAACCCTGCGGTACCCCACTAGTCACTGCCTGCCATTCTGAAAAGTACCCATTTACTCCTACTCTTTGCTTCCTGTCTGACAACCAGTTCTCAATCCATGTCAGCACACTACCCCCAATCCCATGTGCTTTATAATAAAGTTTAATTAAAAAAGCTGGCATTTTCCATAATAAGAGTAAGATTACTTGAACATCAGCAGTTTCAGAGGTATAGAACTTGTCTACGCATCCTTTCATTGACAGAATGATTCATAGTCACAAGGAGAACTGTTTAAAAAAAAAGACAATCAAGTAACTGGGGCAGGGCAAAGTCAAACATCTAACTGGTCTAGTTCCTGTCGACGGCATCCAGTGGCAGTTTTCAATGATGGCTGAGAGTGTGAGAAGGAGACTTGGAAACCAATTGCTGTTTCAGTTTCTCTCCTGTCACTGGGTGAAAAATAGGATCTAATCCTGGGGGAACAGCGACCTTGTTTTGGGATCACTTCATGCTTATTAAGATATTTTAATAAATAAGTTGACTGGACCCTAAGCTCTGGAACTCTCTCCCTAAACCACTACGCCTCTCTGCCTCTCTTTCCTCCTTTAAAACGCTTGTTAAAACCTACCTCTTTAAACAAGCTTTGGATCATCTGCCTTAATTTTTTCTGTGACTCGTTGTCAAATTTATCTGTTTGTCTGTAACACTGCTGTGAAGCGCCTTGGGACGTTTTACTGTGTTAAAAGCGCTATATAAAGAGAATTATTTTATTATTATTTTGCCTAAGCACAAAGGCCAGATTGTTCTTTTGTCTGGGTTCTAAAAAAAAAAGTGAAACCCAGGTCATTGGTGAGCCAAGCAATTTTTCATCCCTTCCAGGTCGTGCACCTTTCTGCGAATATGCTTAATGAACGTTTCTTGTGCTGTTTCCCATTTGCAGACACCGGCGATCTCGACCAGGAGATTTTTAACGCTAATGTACAGGGTTTTGTTGGATGCCTCTCTTCGGTTCAGTTTAATTGGATCGCTCCACTAAAGGTGGGACTACGTAACTTCAGCTCGGCCCCAGTGACTGTGAAAGGAGACTTGGTTGAATCCGACTGTCGGTCTTCGATGACGACGGAACCAGTAGCCATGACTACGACGCTTTCGTTCACAGGTACTTCCATTTTAATACCGTAAGGGGAAGCTAGATAAGTGCACGAGGGAGAAAGGAATAGAAGGTTATGCTGATGGAGCGAGGTGAAGCAGAGTGGGAGGAAGCTCGTGTGGAGCATAAACACTGGCATAGACCAGTTGGGCCGAATGGCCCGTTTCTGTGCTGTAAATTCTCAGTAATATTCCAATATGTGTCAAATATTCCAGATAGCCTCCTGCTCCACTATATCCTTGCTATCATACACACTTGGTCAAATGTAACTTTTGTTGAAAAAAAACAAATCACCTTCTTATGGGTCGACAGTTCTGCCATTGAGGAGAGAGCAAGGCAGTTTTAATGATGTCAGTACAGGCATCCAATGCCCAGACATCGTTCTTCCGCAGCCCAAGTTAGAGAAGCGCCACGTGAGACAGCACCTATAATATACTCAAGGGAACTGGCTCGAGTCAATACATGGCTCAGGACTGGTGAGGAGAGGCAGTGGAGGGCAGGGATCAGTCTTGAGGTAGGGTAGAAGGAGCACGTTAGGAAAACATTATTGGTGAAAGGCCAGGGTGTGGCAAACATTTCGATCATTTGATAACATTAATGGGGTCATTCAGCAACCGGAAGGAGAAGTTGAGGAAAAGTCAGGCAAATTTATTGAAACAAGGGGTAAAGATATGGGGGGCCGAAATTGATGGCCTTACCGCAGACTGCCGCCGACTGCCGCAGGGATCCGCCGACATTCCTCTCCGGGTTGCGCCCAGTGCCAGTTTGTACTTGGGCTGGAACGGGCGGGAGGGGAGAACCGCCGGGAACCACCCGCTGACCTCAGTGGACGGCCAATTGGCACAAGTGATCTCTCGCCCGCCGAGATGCCAGATTGGTGCGGGTGGGAGTTGGCATCAGCAGGGGGAAGGATTGCCGCGACGAGGCTGGTCTAACCCCCCAGGGTAAGAATAAAAAACTGGAAAAAAAAAGTTAGTAAACTTTTTAATAATTTTTTTTTCACAGCGACTTACCTTAATGGGTTCCCCTGAAGGTCTTCTGGGTAAAATTTTTTTTTTTTTGCAATCATTTTTATTTAAAGGTCTTCGAGCCTCCGTGGGCCCGGCTCCATCCTCAGCGGCACTTGGGCAGCAAGAGCTTTTGCTGCCGAGATTGAGAGCTCCCGCCCAGTTTGGCGGCGTACCTCGCTCGTTTGTCGCCGGCCCAACATTTAAATTATTTCTCATCAATTTCCTGCCCAAAGTGCCACCCGGTATCTCGGCGGGACTTCGCCTTCACCAAGTTGGGCCCCATGATGAGCTGAAGGCAAAATGGTAAAGGGAAGATTCAATGGTGTGTAATCTGGATAGTCACTTCTGTGACTAGGAACTTGTCCACTGGTGAGCTGAAGTTACAGATTCGGAGGGGAAGGTGGATGGATTGATGCAGAGAATGGGAGTGGAGTCGATGGCGGTCGTCCAGACGAGAATAAATGGCACAGATCGGTTCAAGCACATTACGAGGAAATAGCAGGCAAGGATCTGTAAAGCTGTGCAATCCTGGGTTCGTCACACACATAGCAATGGGAGTACATGGGTGTATGGCTAGTTGGTTGCTGTATGGTTTCAGGAATGCTTTGGGGGAAATAGCAAACAGAAGAGACGAGCTACATCTGAACTGGACAGGATCAGACAGATAACATACTAACACAGGGAAAGGGAACTGTAACTCATGAAACTATATTTGGTGGAGTCTTCATTATTGATCAGCAAAGTTTGGAGGGTGGTCAAGAAAAGGGAGAGAACCAAAAACTACAAAGCAAATACAAAGAGACTAAAAATAACAAGTTATATTTATATAGCACCTTTAATGTAGTGAAACATCCAAAGGTGCTTCATAGGTGTGTTATGAGACAAAAAAATTGACACTGAACCGCATAAGGAGAAATTAGGGCAGGTGACCAAAAGCTTGCTCAAAGAAGTAGGTTTTAAGAAGCACCTCAAAGGACGAAAGAGAAGTAAAGAGGCGGAGAGGTTTAGGCAGGAAATTCCAGAGCTTGGGGCCGAGGCGACAGAAGGCGCGGCCACCAATGGTTGAGCAATTATAATCAGGGATGCTCAAGAGGGCAGAATTAGAGGAGCGCAGACATCTCGGGGGTTGTGCAGCTTGAGGAGATTACAGAGATAGGGAGGGGCGAGGCCATGGAGGGATTTGAAAATAAGGATGAGACTTTTGAAATCGAGGCGCTGCTTAACCGGGAGCCAATGTAGGTCAGCGAGCAGAGGGGTGACAGGTGAGCGGGACTTGGTGTGAGTTAGGGCATTGGCATCCGAGTTTTGGATCAACTCTAGTTTATGTAGGGTGGAATGTGGGGGCCAGCCAGGAGTGCGCTGGAATAGTCAAGTCTAGAGGTAGCAAAGGCATGGATGAGGGTTTCAGCAGCGGATGAGCTGAGACAAGGGCAAAGACGGACGATGTTACGGAGGTGGAACTAGGCGGTCTTAGTTATGCTGCGGACATATGGTTGAAAGCTAATTTCAGGGTCAAATATGACACCAAGGTTGCAAAAAATGTGTTTCAGCCTCAGACAGAAGTTGGGGAGAGTGATGGAGTCGGTGGCTAGGGAATGGAGTTTGTGGCAGGGACCGAAAACAAAACCTTAAGAAGTAAGTGATGTGCGGAAGAGTTTTGTCGTGCGTCCCTGCTGGGCTGCTCTGTGATGTCACCAATGGGGAGTTGCTCAGTCCTTCCCCGAGCGAACAATGCAGATGGTGACTTTGGAACCATGTGAGAACTGTTCCACAGCCATCCAATCCCCTTGGAACCACTCTACTGGCTGGGCACTGAGCAGCCCCTGGGCTGGATTTTAGGCTTTTCTGTTTCCGGGATGAAAATGGAGGCGGGGCGGGAAAGTTAGAGGCCGGGAATAGTTTGTGCTTTAGTATGGAAGTTTGAGTATCCGGAGCCCTGTGTCAGGGGGTACGGTGCTAAGTGAGGCATTGTACACTTTTCATGGCGCAAGGATAGGAAAGTAACGAAGTAAAGTGCCGGGCCGTGTGCACGCTGAGTGAGGCCTTGGGCGGGGAGGGTGGGAGAGAGGAGGAACCTTAGAAAAGAACACAAGAACATTCCCAAAACATTGCCCACACCACCGCATCACAAATCGCTAAAAACATTTAAAGAACAAACACTCGCACTTACTTTCGGAGTGCTTTACCGCCCTCTGGGCCGTCGGCTACGCTGGACCGCACTGATTTCCCGGGCGGTCATTGCGGGCGCACTTCCGGGCGGACGGATCGGGCAAAAGTCAAAACTTCTGCCGGTGTCGCAGCCAGAGGCGTCGCACACCCAGCGTAGCTCTTCCCGGCGCTGCTGCTCAGCGCCTCCGCAAAAATGGACGGAGGATCGCAGGAGACGTGACCGGCGACTTTGACGCCGCTCCGGGGCGAAACCCGGAGCGCAAAGGACCGGAAAATCCAATCCCAGTGTTTGCTCGGTTTCCAACGGCTCCCGACTCCAGTGCAGATCCCTAACCTGCCCGAGGCTTGGCCAACAGTGTTGGCAATGGACCACCGATGGCATCATGGAGAGGCCCCTCAGACAGCAAATGTCGACCTCAGCTGTGCACAAGCCGGTAAGAAAAAGATGCTTTTTAAAAAAAATAAAAGTCAAATCAAACTTTTTGCTGTTTTCCTTCAGTACTTTGAACAAAAGCCGTTACCTTCAACGTGCCTTCCCTTCCACACCTTTTGCTGACTTTGCTTGGCATAAATGGCATGATGAACTTGGGAGGATAAGAATTAGCTTTCGCTGCAAGTTTTTTTTTCAGTATTCTCTGTCGTTACTCAATTATAGAGACCAGATAAGTGAAAGAGAAAGCATGAAAAATTCAGGAGCTTTCAATTTCAAGGGTAACTGATCATTTTAAAGAAAAGGTACTTATGCAATAATAAAGGAGCCATTTCCAGATAGAATAAGTTTTTTTATTAGCATTAGAATCGCACGAAAAACATATCATGAATGAATTGTCTATTTTAGGAATGCCCATTTTCTTTGGTGTTTACCACCTGTAAGAATGTTCCTTATTTTATTATTGTTAGCTGGTAAATAAATAGTTGTGTACTGTGTTTGGCTCGAGTCTGTATTTTCCATTGTTTCTTTCTCATCAGTTTATCGGCCTGAGACACCATTCAGGAGCTCCTGCCCAACAACAGCACTCGCAAGGCAGCGCTTTCGAGAAATTGAAGCTGCGATTTCCTCTACCTCGATGGGTCCATGCCGGGCAACGTCAGTGGTGGGGCCACCCTCACTGCTGACTCCAGCCCACTGTCCAAAATGATTTTCCCCTGATAGGGCTTGTTAAGTCCGCCCTGTGTGCTTGCCGGCCAGTTGAAGGAGGTGGGTCTGATGATGTCATTTGATGATGCTTCATTCAGCCTGTTTCCTTAAAGGGACCATGCGCAAATTTATTTTGACATTTGTGCTGTCAGTGTTCTACAGCATTGAGATGCTGCAAACACTGACAAACACTACACAGAGGTGCAGGGCTTCACCCAGGTCCTCCCACGACTCTCTCCAGATGCTTATGGAGGGAGTCACAGCACGCAGGGAGGTTCTCTTCCCTTCCAATGGTTCAAAGAGATCTCCCCGTAAGACCAACACAACATGGCTGCACATCGCACAGGAGGACACAAGCAGAGATGTCATCAGGAGGACCAGGCTGCAGTGGCGCAAACCTTTCAATGACCTCAGTCGATTGCAACACATTAGTGCAAAACCACACTCAACCAACCACTCATCACATCACCATCACTTTGCATTCCCTACCCTACTCTTGCACATCCTTATTCACTCCAACTTACCTTGCACCTACACCCATCCCTCTCTATCTACATTATCTCTTCCCCATCTCAAGAGCCGCTCCTCACACTCACCCTCATTCTAGTCTAATCATACCAACTAACAACACACAAGGGCGGGTACTTGGGGTTTCAAGCAATGTTCATGAAAAAAGGACCGGTTGAGCCAAAGGGCCTGTTTCTGTGCTGTATATCCTACGTAAAAAGTTTCTGTTCATGTGGTGCCAAACATTGAAAGCTTTATTTTCAACGTTTTGCATTCTTGGACAGGTCTGTGTGCACACTTGGAAGTGCTTGTGTCCTCCTGTTCAATGTGTAACCAGGCAGTGAGCGGTGAGACATAATGGTAGCCCCCCCACCCCCCCAATAACCCCTGGAATGGTGATGAGTGTGAAAGGAATGGCTTGGACATTGTAAGGATATTTTATGGTGTTGATGTGTGATGGTGCCAATCTGTTGCATCCTGTGGCAGCCATATGGGTATTCAGCATCAAGTGAATTAATCTGACGGTGGTAAGGCCACCCCTGGCATCCCGGGCAGCAATGTGGTCGGGTGCTGATGCCCTCTGTCCTGTGCAGCATCAGTTGATTGCGGAGAAGGCTGGTGTTGTTGGTGCTGCTGGTGATGGGCTGATCATGATGGGATTCTGAGGAACAAGGTGAGATAGTTTCAAGAGCACCGATGCTGATGGTAGGTGAACTTGAGATGACAGAAGCGATCTGTCAATGGTGAGAGAGGTGACACTTGATAGAGAGTTTATTCCAAACTTGCAACCTGCATAAAACTCAATCTGTCTTCCAAATGCAGTGAGCAACAGCTTCTGAGCGTGGAAAGTGAACAGCTGTGAGAGGGAAGCATTTGTAGCCCATTTGGAGCTGTCAAATAATGAGCTGATTCCATAATCATTCAGCTCCTGACCTGCTTGCCTGACGTGATCCTCGAGCAGCGCGGACCCTTGTAAAATGTAACCGTGAGCTCAAAATACTGGTTAAAGGGCTTTTAACAAGGTCATAATGGCCTGAATTGCCTCCCCCACTGCTGTATGTCGGATCTGCTCAGCCATGACAGACCCGACCTCTGGGAAAGACTTGTGACGGTGGTTTGACAGCGGGATCCCGATCCACTGCCAAAAATGTTTTCCCACCCGGCGCACCACTGAATGCTCCCGCAGACCGCGCCCCCGCCACCCCCCCCCCCCCGAAAAACTCCCCCCAAGAGTCTGCAGCACCTTATTTTTCTGTCCATTCACTTAAATGGATGGAAACTCGTGGCTTGCAGGCTATGGATTTCTCAATCAGCTCTCCCTGCAAATGCCTCTTTCTGGGAGCCCCCATTTAGGGCATTAACCTTCACAGTACTTCTAAAAGCTCCTCGTATCTTACAGCACACAAGGAGGCTGTTCGGCCCATCGTGCTTGTGCCGGCTCATTCCAGTGCAGTACTCAGGGAGTGCTGCACTGTCGGAGATGTTGTCTTTCGGATAAGACTTTAA
This sequence comes from Pristiophorus japonicus, assembly GCF_044704955.1. Lineage (NCBI taxonomy): Eukaryota > Metazoa > Chordata > Chondrichthyes > Pristiophoridae > Pristiophorus > Pristiophorus japonicus. The sequence goes on along the minus strand of NC_091979.1, from coordinate 30,336,444 downwards.
ACAGAGTCTGCCCTCTAGCTGGATGTAAAAGAGCCCATGGGTATATTTCGAAGCCAATATTTATCCCTCAATCAACCTCACTAAACAGATGATCTGTTCATTATCACATAGCTGTTTGTGGAGCTTGCTGAGCTGAAATGGGCTGCCGTATTTCCTACATTCCAACAGTGACTACACTTCAGAAGTACTTCATTGGCTGCAAAGCGCTTGGGATGTTCTGAGGTCATGAAAGGCGCTATATAAATGCTGGTCTTTCTTCCTTTCTCCCAACCGCTCCCTCTCTCCCACCACCGCACTTTGCAATTTTTTCCTTTTCAAGTATTTATCCAGTTCCTGTGTGAGAGTTATTATTGAATCTACTTCCATCGCTCTTTCAGGCTCTGCATTCCATATCGTTACTGCTCCCTGCATGAAGAAACATTCTCCTTATCTTCCCTCTGGTTCTTTTGATTTGAGGTTGCACTGTACGATAATGCTAACAAGTCTATTATCGCATTTATGTCGAATTCTTCTGCCCTCTCTTTTATCAGCTGGCTTAATTAATTTATTTTAAACAACTTTGTTTCAGTCGCAAGCAGAGGAGTTTCTTAGTCATACTTTAAAATATTCATGACTAATACTGTACAATACTATTTCAAACCTTATCTTAAATACGTCCATTTTAAGAACCAAAACTAGTCTATGCTGCTCGTTCTGTATCTCTGAATTTTAATATGTTGGGTTTTTTAATCTCTCAACCTTTTCTACAATCACCTTTTAGCTTTTAATCTATCTTATTAATCTTTTTTTCTACAGGCTTTCTTTCATTTCCTTCGTGTCATTTCTTTCTCTATCTGATACATCAAGAAAGACTGGATCAACTGGGCTTGTATTCACTGGAGTTCAGAAGAATGAGAGGGGATCTCATAGAAATGTTTAAAATTCTGACGGGTTTAGACAGGTTAGATGCAGGAATAATGTTCCCAATGTTGGGGACGTCCAGAACCAGGGGTCACAGTCTAAGGATAAGGGGTAAGCCATTTAGGACTGAGATGAGGAGAAACTTCTTCACCCAGAGAGTGGTGAACCTGTGGAATTCTCTACCACAGAAAGTTGTTGAGGCCAATTCACTAAATATATTCAAAAAGGAGTTAGATGTAGTCCTTACTACTAGGGGGATCAAGGGGTATGGCGAGAAAGCAGGAATGGGGTACTGAAGTTGCATGTTCAGCCATGAACTCATTGAAGGCTCGAAGGGCCGAATGGCTTACTCCTGCACCTATTTTCTATGTTTCTATGTTTCTGATTTTCCAGTTCTGCCTCCCTGCCTCCGTGTTGATGTTGGGCTGATTACATGGAACCTAGATTGATCTTGTTTACCTCTTCAATTCAGAGTACTCTCAGACTCAGATTGCAAGCTCTTGTGTATATGTATTCATGTGCTTCAGTGAATTGTATTTGTGGCCCAGAAATCTCGGCCTGCCCCGGGTCGGTACAGAGTGTATACGGACACGGGAAGGCATCGCAAAAGCCGGTTTTCAGCGCACAATGCGCATGCACATTTTCCAATCTGTCAAGCTGGAGCTTGACAGCTCCAATGCATCTCCATATCCAGGACATTTTCAAGGGCAAGATTGCGGTATTTACCCATATCTTGATGGGCGGATGTCCTGAAAACACTTGCGCCCGATAAAAGCGGCACATAGCCTACTTTTACAGGCATAAGAGTTTTAAAACACACTTAAAACATAAAAGATAAAATTAAAAAAATACATTTTATTTTTAAAAACCCTGCCTACTACTAAATTTATTTTAAAGCATAATTTAAAAAACTTTTTTAAAAAATTGGAAAAACATATTTTTAATAATACATAAATAACTTTAATTTAAATTAATGTTAAATATGTAGTGTATTTTTTCTATTTTTTATTAATATTTTGTGTGTTTCGGGGGATTTCTTATAATAATGGGAACTCCAACTTACGGAGTTCCCATTATTATGAATGGGAACACACTTTACCTTGATTGGCTACCCAGAGCCATGTGACTGCAGCTCCAGCCCTGCGCACGTCCCGACATGCATGTGCTGCGACACACAGTCAGTGGAGGCCTCAGGACCGGGAACTCACGTGGGCGCAGCAGGTTCAGGTAAGTGCGCATCTTTTTTCTAGAATCCAGTCGAACACCCGGGGGAAGGAAAAAAGGGATTTCTGGGCCATTATGTCTGATGAAAGCAGTACAGTGTTCCGATGCATTGGCAGCTCTGGTGGGAACAGTTGCTAGGTGTTTGAATCATACAATCATTGAAGTTAACAGCATGGAAGGAGGCCATTCGGCCCATCGTGTCCGTGCCGGCTGACAATGAGCTATCCAGCCTAATCCCACTTTCCAGCTCTGGGTCCGTAGCCCTGTAGGTTATGGCACTTCAGGTGCACATCCATGTACTTTTTAAATGTGGTGAGGGTTTCTGCCTCTACCATCCTTTCAGGCAGTGAGTTCCAGACCTCCACCACCCTCTGTGTGAAGAAATTTCCCCTTAAATCCCCTCTGTAACTCCTACCATTTACTTTAAATCTATGCCCCCTGGTTGTTGACCCCTCTGCTAAGGGAAATAGGTCCTTCCTATCCACTCTGTCTCGCCCCTCACAATTTTATACACCTCAATCAGGTCTCCCCTTGGCCAGTTTGTAACTGCGTTTTTCCTTCGGTACATTATCGTTCACAAGATCACAACATGAAATGAGGGAGGCCTTTCAGCTCATTCTTAGTTTAAGCATTTCAGAAAAAACTTGCAGTTCCTCCAACATGACAGTCAATTGAATCATGAATAAATCCGAGATTTTCGCCTCCACTATCCTATTCAAATGATCACTACCCAATTCAGAAAACCATTCCAAACTGTTGATCAGTTTTTGAGTGGACAGCATTTTCCTGACATCAGTCCTGAGTTTCATCTGCTCTTCATTATTCTACTTCCAAGCTTTGGTATGAATGAGGAGAAGATTTACCTCGTTCATGTACCATTTAATATCTTACAAACGTCTATTAAGTTCCCTCTCTTCCCCCACCATGCCACCACAGGAAGTCTTCGACACTAGGGTGCTCCCCATGGAGATAGAAGGACCATCATGGGGTGTTCACCCTGTGCTGCTGTGGTGTAGCTTCTCAAAGTTGTTTCGAAAGAGGCATTGATGGAGCAGGTCGCGAGTCTGTCCTACTGATGGTGGAGAAGGGTATAGCATCATTGAGGTCATTTTGACATTGTGCCACAGTGTAAAAGCGTTGAGAACAAAGAGGCAGCCCATTTTACATCTCTCCTGATTGATATTTTTATTGATGACAAATAACTGATATAAAATGGGTCACTAAATCGCTATTACCCATTTTATCCCACAAGGTCAAAATGACCTGCAATGAATTTCCACCATGCAACCAAGTAGCTTAAGGGCCCGCATTTTTGGGGCCTATGACAGCGTGCGCACATATATGTGTCTCGCAAGTTCCAGGTTTCTGCATGTGATGGGCTTGCGATCCGTCAAGTTTCAGCTTGGCAAATTGCATGCATCGGCTTGACATTTACATTCACTGGCGCAGGGTTGGGCTATTTGCAAATACCCACCAAACCCTTTTGCCTGGCAAAAGCAGGTGTAAGGCTATCTTTTACCAACGTAAAGGTTAAAATGAATGTTATAGTACATTTTTTAAATATTCCCTCACATTTAACATTAGTTTAGGTTATTTTTGTCCTGTTTAAAAATGTTTAAATTAATTTTTTTTTAAATCTAGCAGGTGAAATTTCCCCATTTTCTGCTCCCCGTTATCGCCTCCGGGGCAAGGCAGTCTTCGCCCGCGGGGAGGGGGGGCGCTACTGCCTCCTGGGAAATTGCCCCGGAGTTTTGGGAGGCGCTGTCTTGGCAGGGCCAGGCCCAGCAGTTAGCGCCTCAGGCTGCCGCGCAACCGGCGATGATGTCGTCATTGTGCACGGCAAACCCTCACCGACATGCGCCAACCCCTTAATGCCCCACGGGCCACAGAAATGACGGGCGTCCGTTCTCGGGACGTTGTTTAAAGGAGAAACCTGCAGCGACCCTCCCCAGCCGCCATCTTTTTTCGTTGGCCGACTCACCGGTCGGCTCGACGATGGCGGCACTAGACCGCTGCGGGCTGCCATCGTACATCCCGGTGCTCCGTGTCGGGTGCTGGGCTGCTGCCCTGGTGGTCCAGTGTACAGGAGACACCTCAAGTTGCTGGAGAAATACCACCGACGATGTCTCCGCAAGATCCTGCAAATCCCCTGGGAGGACAGACGCACCAACATTAGCGTCCTCGACCAGGCCAACATCACCACCACTGAAGCACTGACCGCACTTGATCAGCTTCGCTGGGCAGGCCACATTGTCCACATGCCAGACACGACACTCCCAAAGCAAGCGTTCTACTCAGAACTCCTTCACGGCAAACGAGCCAAAGGTGGGCAGAGGAAACATTACAAGGACACCCTCAAAGCCTCCCTGTTAAAGTGCAACATTCCCACTGATACCTGGGAGTCCCTGGCCAAAGACCACCCTAAGTGGAGGAAGTCCATCCAGGGGGGGCGCCGAGCACCTCGAGTCTCGTTGCCGAGAGCATGCAGAAAGCAAGCGCAGACAGCGGAAAGAGTGTGAGGCAAACCAGTCCCACCCACCCTTTCCCTCAAAGACTGTTTGTCCCACCTGTAACAGGGACTGTGGCTCTTGTATTGGACTGTTCAGCCACCTAAGCACTCATTTTAAGAGTGGAAGCAAGTCTTCCTCGATTCTGAGGGACAGCCTACGATGATGATGATGCAGAGTGCACAGTGGCCCTGCCCCTTCAATGGAAGCGGAGCATCTGCATAGCGCCAGACTCATCACTGCACAGAGACAGCGCTCCGCTTCCTTTGCGGAGGGCTAGGCAAAATTCCGCGTCAGGGCAGGACTTCCAGGCCAGACGATAAAAGTCTCGCCCCGATCGGGGTGCGGGGCAATATCGCCCCCTTCGTTTTTTTTTTAATAGTTTAATTAATTTTGAACCTATGATTATTTATTTTCATTTGAGTGCTGTGAAATGTATTTTTAAGTTATTCCTAATTATGCTGAGGATGGATTCCGTACATACCACTTTTAAAAGATGGTTGGATGGGCACTTAAAGTGACGTCACCTGCAGGGTTACGGACCTAGAGCTGGTAAGTGGGATTAGACTGGATAACCTTTTGCTGGTCAGCGCAGATATAATGGTAAGTGCTGCAGGGAATCGAATACAACCAATGTGATTTCCCGGACTAGTTTCAATCACCTGGATGGGTTGGAGAGGAATTTTCCGGATTTGTTTCCCCTCAATTGGCCTGGTTTTTATCTGGTTTTTACCTCTCCCAGCAGATCACATGGCTCCGATTGGGGGGAGTGTAGAATGTTTCAGTGTAAGGGGTGTCGCAGTTGTGTAGGGCGGATTGGTTGGGCTGGATGCTCTTTACCATTCCACCATTGTTCATTGTTCGTAGGTTTCTATGTAACCTTCAGGGCTGCTGACCGAGAGCCGTGTGGCTCCCTGTCAGCCAGCGCAGACACGATGGGTCGGAATGGCCTCCTTCTGCGCTGTAGATTTCCATTTTTCTATGTAAATGGAATCCCCATGAGCACCTTTGTGATTGGTTGGGCCGGCCCACGTGATCCCAGGGATGCTAGCGAACCACCTGGGCCCCTGGGAAAAGTGGGCCTTTACACAGGCGTATGCCTGAAGGCCCGGAGCGAGAGTCTTCGTAGTCCAGAGGGCAACAGGTAGATGCGTACCTTTCTTGTGGTTCGGAGTCATTCGTCCGCAGGAAGCCTCCGACCACAATATCCAGGCCAAGGTAAATCACAAGACTTAAGATAATCTTGCAACATAAGCTTTACACTGCAGTAATGCATTCTTAAGTCACTTAAAAAAATTTTTTTAAAGAAGCAACAAAATTGGAATGAAATCCAATTGGTTTTTCGGATAGAGTTAATTGTGTTCAAATGGTTTTCATTATCGTTCCCACCCTCTTAGTTCTATTATCTTTATCCATTATTAGATTACTTTTTTTTTCAATTTCCTTTTCTAATTAAGTGACCATAAAAAGATAAGAAAATGTGAAAGTGATTCCAACAATAACGAGGCTTTAAAGCTTGATTAAGTGCCTTTCGCTTTTTTCCATTTTAAATGTCAAGCTTACATTTAGAATAAATGTCACATCGCTATTGAAAATTATACCTCAGCAATGGACATTAGCTGGCCCACCCCATCTTTGTGCGTTACTTGCATAATTATGCCTGGCAGAATGAGCAGACATTCACCAGTAACCTTTTGCCGTTATACTACTTAAGCTAAAATCTCAGTCATGTCAGATTCGTAGATGAGGCTGTTGCAGCATATCTCAACTTGCTGCATAACCCTAAATGTCATTCAGAGAAATATCTGGACATATACTGGTATCTGTTTCCCATCCCTTGTTCACATGTCTTATACTTTAAATACCACTAGTTTTAGAGTAGTGTTGCCTGCTTGGAGTGTTCCTCTATGTGGAAAGAAAGAAAGACTTGGATTTATATAGCGCATTTCACAACCACCAGATGTTTCAAAGCGCTTTACAGCCAGTGAAGTACTTTTAGAGTGTAGCCACTGTTGTAACGTAGGAAACGCGGCAGCCAATTTGCACGCAAGCAAGCTCCCACAAACAGCAATGTGATAATAATCAGACGATCTGTTAATTTTTTTTTCTTATGTTGATTGAGGGATAAATATTGGCCAGGACACCGGGGATAACTCCCCTGCTCTTCTTCGAAATAGTGCCATGGGATCGTTTAAGCCCACTTGAGAGAGCAGACGGTTTAATGTCTCATCCGAAAGATGGCACCTCCGATAGTGCAGCGCTCTCTCAGCACTGCACTGGAGTGTCAGCCTAGATTTATGTGCTCAAGTCGCTGGAGTGAGACTTGAACTCACAACCTTCTGACTCAGAAGCAAGAGTGCTACCCACTGAGCCACAGCTGACACTTAATAAAGTATAAATTATATTCAAAATGTCACTTGCCGTTTCCTCATCTCCTTTAATAATGCATGGACTAGCAAAGAGGACATTTCTTCCAATTGTGTGCAATTTCTACAGCCATGGAATCTCTAATTTGTAATTAGGTGGAGATAAACTGGTATGGTGACACAACTGATTGCCACTGTTCTGTTTTAAAACAATGAGACAGGACTTCACAATTACAATCTTCATGACCCTACCGTCATTTAATTGAGTTCCTGAATTCACCTCTAGGCAAGAGACCAGGTCCCTCACTATTCCTCTCAGCTGGTTTCAAAGCACCATTTGCAGATAGAAACATAGACATAGAAACATAGACAATTGGTGCAGGAGTAGGCCATTCGGCCCTTCGAGCCTTCACCGCCATTCAATGAGTTCATGGCTGAACATGCAATTTCAGTCCCCCATTCCTGCTTTCTCACCATACCCCTTGATCCCCCTAGTAGTAAGGACTACATCTAACTCCTTTTTGAATATATTTAGTGAATACAGGGAGATGGTTGTAATCCTATCTCTGTAACCTCTTCCAGACCTCCAGTAATGACTCAAGAGTCTGGTTACTGTAAACTCACCTGATCCATCTTTATTCCAGCCCAAGAATGCCAGCGTGACCAAGGCACCCAGCTTATATACAGATGACCAAGCACACATGCCACATGCGTACAGCCCGATGACCTCCGACCGTGGCACCCTCTGGTGTCTGGTAACCCCCAAGCATTAATACATAACAACATCCCCCTTTTAAAATCTTAACAGCAGTCTTTTTACAAATTATGATGGTCTGGGTCTTTCTTCTCACGAGTTGATCGTCTCAGTTCAACTTTGGCTCTGGGCGAGCGTTCTGAGTCTGTTGAGACTGAGGGCTGATCTGATGGGAGAGGTCATGACCACATCAGAGACTGAAGGTTCAGAGTCAGTAATGTCAGCAGAGTCCTCTGATGAGTGAACAATGGTTGATTGGTCACTGACTGCATCTTCCTCACTCGGTTCCAGTTCATCCGTGTGCCGCAGTTTAACCTGGTCAAGGATGTTTCCTGCATGTTTGCCCATTTTTGAGCATGACAATAAACACTCTGTTACCCTCCTTGGCTGTAACAGTGCCGGCGATCCACTTTGGACCTTGACCATAGTTCAGTGCATAAACCGGATAGTTGACTGACATGTCACGTGACACAGCAACACGATCACGACACCATTGCTGACTTTGACGTCTGTTTTCAACATGATCATTCAAATCAGAATGAACAAGAGAAAGCCTGGTCTTGAGATTTCTCCTCATCAGTAGTTCAGCAGGAGGAACCCCAGTAAGCGTATGAGATCTTGACCTGTAACTGAGCAATATACATGACAACCGTCACTACAGTGAGCCCTGAGTTACACATTTCATACTTTGTCTGATCGTTTGAACGGCACGTTCTGCTTGATCATTAGAAGCAGGCTTGAATGGAGCTGATCTCATAATGTCTGATGCCATTGAGTTTCATGAACTCCTGGAACTCAAAAGTTGTGAAGTAAGATCCGTTGTCGCTCACAACAATGTCAGGCAAACCATGAGTAGCAAACATGATACGAAGGCTCTCAATGGTAGCTGTAGATGTGCTGGATGACATAATAATACACTCTATCCACTTAGAATATGCATCTACTATGACAAAAAACATCTTTCCTAGGAACGGGCCCACAAAATCAATGTGGATCCTCAACCATGGTTTGGATGGTCACGACCAAAGACTCAGCGGAGATTCCGTTGGTACTTTACTTAGCTGCATGCAAGTATTGCACTGATGCACGCATGATTCCAGATCAGAGTCAATTCCAGGCCACCATATATGAGATCTAGCAATGGATTTAATCATGACAATACCAGGATGAGTGCTATGAAGTTCAAGTACACATTTTTCTCTACCTTTCTTAGGCATGATTACACGATTACCCCACAGTAAACAGTCTGACTGAATGAACAGCTCATCCATGCGACGGTTGTAAATTTTGGTCGTCTCACGCATCTCCATAGGTATGACAGACCAATCACCACAGAGTACACACTGTTTCACAACCGATAAAATAGGGTCATGGCTGGTCCAGATCCTAACTTGTTGAGCAGTGACAGGGGTTCCTTCACTCTCGAAAGCATCCATTACTAACAGTAGATCTGCAGGTTGAGGTGTCTCCATCTCAGTTGTGGGGAAGGGCAGACGACTCAGTGCATCGGCACAATTCTCAGTATCAGGTCTATGATGGATGACGTAATCATAGGCAGACAATGTCAACACCCACCTTTGAATGCAGGACAATGCATTGGTATTAATACCTTTGTTTTCCACAAACAATGAAATGACTGGCTTGTGATCCGTTTCTAGTTCAAAACGAAGACCAAACAGGTACTGGTGCATTTTTTTTAACCCCATACACACAGGCCAAAGCTTCTTTCTCTACCATACTGTAAGCTCTTTCCACTTTACACAGACTTCTCGAAGCATACGCAACAGGTTGTAGCTTGCCCGATTCATTTGCTTGTTGGAGTATGTAGCCAACCCCATATGAGGAAGCATCACAGGCCAATACAAGACGCTTACGTGGATCATAATGAACAAGCAACTTATTTGAACATAGCAGATTCTTGGCTTTCTCAAAGGCTCTATCTAGAGACGCACCCCAGACCCAGTTGTCGCCTTTTCTTAGTAACACATGCAGTAGCTTTAGTCAAGTGCTCAATCTGGGTAAGAAATTATCAAAGTAGTTGAGTAGCCCAAGGAACGAACGCAACTCTGTCACATTCTGAGGCCTGGGTGCATTTTTGATGGCCTCGGTTTTCAAATCAGTGGGCCTGATGCTATCAGCAGCAATCTTCCTCCCAAGGAATTCGACTTCAGGTGCCATGAATACACACTTCGAGCATTTCAGCCTGAGTCCCACTTTGTCCAGATGCTGTAGGACTTCTTCAAGATTGTTCAGATGTTCAGCAGTGTCGCGACCTGTGACCAGAATGTCATCTTGAAACACGACAGTTCGAGGAACAGACTTCAGTAAACTCTCCATATTCCTCTGAAATATGGCTACAGCTGAACGAATCCCAAAAGGACATCTGTTGTAGATGAACAGTCCTTTATGGGTGTTGATGCAGGGGAGTTTCTTCGAAGTGTCGACAAACTCCTGGGTCACATAGGCTGACGTCAGATCCAGTTTCGTGAATGACTTTCCACCAGCTAGCATGGCGAACAGGTCATCAGCTCTTGGTAACAGATACTGATCCTGTTTCGAAAATTGGTTAATTGTAACCTTGTAGTCTCCACAAATCCTGACAGTGCCATCACTCTTCAACACAGGAACAATGGGACTAACCCACTTGTTAAACTCGACCGCTGATATGATCCCTTCACGCTGGAGCCTGTCAACCTCAATTTCAATCTTCTCCCTCATCATGTACAGAACAGACCGAGCTTTGTGATAGACAGGCCTTGCATTGGAGTTCAGATGAATCTGCACCTTGGCTGCTGTAAAATTACCAATGTCCAGTTCAAACAAAGAAGGAAACTTTTTCAATACTTGAGCACATGAAGTATCTTCCACCGAGGACATCATCTTGACATCATTAGAGTTCAGCTCGATTTTCTCGAGCTAATTCCTGCCGAACAGCATTGGACCATTACCTGGGACGATCCATAATGGTAGCTCATGAACCGTACCATCATATGACACCTCGATTGCTCCACTGCCGAGCACCAGTATGAGTTCCTTAGTGTAAGTATGCAACCTGGCATTGACTGGACTCGGCTTCAGTTTCGCAGCCTTAGTGTCCCACACTTGTCGAATGTCCTTTGGTTCATTGTTGACTGGCTCGCACCCATGTTCAGCTCCATTGATATAGGCACGCCAATCAGCTTCACATTAACGACTATCGGCTAGCTCTTGCTCAGGAATGAATACTGTCCATTCACTTCCTCTTCGGGTTGCATATCCAGGCCATCACTGAAATGGTCCTCATCAACCACGTGGTGAGCCGCACCACGCTTGCTGTGTTGTGGACGCATCCTGTGAAGATGCCTCACTTTCGAACATGCATTGCATGAGTATTGTCTAAACTGACACTGATGAGGCTGATGATTGCTCACACAACGGCAACAGGGTGAAATCTGGATCGAACCAGTTGGCGGGCTCTGAACAGTGGCAGGTTTCGCGTAAGCAGCTCTGCCCGAAGACGACGCCATCTTGTTTAAAGTACTTGCCATGGAACTCCGACTCGTCGATGATATCTGCCTCAAATTATCATCCTTCATCATGCATGTCTGGGCAGTTGTGATGGCCTTTTTCAAATTCAGCATCTCTGCAGCCAACAGTTTTCTGAGGATCGCACCATGGCTGATGCCTATCACGAAGACATCACGCAGCATGTCTTCCAGCATGTTCCCGAACTTAAATGGCTCAGCAAGACGTCGCAGGTCGGCGACAAATCCTGACACATTCTGGCCCTCAGCACGAACATGCGTGTAGAAATGGTAGTGTGATATGATGATCCCCTCTTCTAGTTTTTACCCACCAATGTACACAATTCATCGTACCCTTTTTCCACTGGACATATAGATGAGAGAAGATTCTTCATGAGGCCGTAAATTTTCGGACCACAAACGGTGAGGAGAACTGCCCTGCGTTTAACTGCATAGGCCGTTGGCCACAAAATACTGATCCAGGCAGTCAACAAAATCCGCCCAATCCTCACCCTCCACGAATCTCTCCAGGATTCCAACAGTGCCCATTGTGCATGCGAATGTTCTTAAATTACCTCGTCACCAATTGTAATGACACAAGAGTTTGGTTACTGCAGACGCACTCGGGTGCAACCTGATCCATCTTTATTCCAGCCCAAGAGTGCCAGCATGACCATGGCATCCAGCTTATATACAGGTGGCCAAGCACACATGCCACATGCGTATAGCCCGATGACCTCCGACCACGGCGCCCTCTGGTGTCTGGTGACCCCCAAGCATTAATACATAACACCTCCAACCCTCCAAGATCTCTGCGCTCATCCAATTCTAGCCTCTTGTGTATCTCCAATTTCCTTCACTCCACCATTGGCAGCCATTTCTTCAACTGTCTAGGACCCAAGCTCTGGAATTCTTTCCTTAAACCTCTCCACCTCTCTCTCCTCCTTTAAAATACTCCTTAAAACCTACCTCTTTGACCAACTGGCCCTAATATCTCCTTTTGTGGTGGGTGTCAAATTTTGTTTGATTATGCTCCCGTGAAGTACCTTGGGAAATGCTACTATGTTAAAGGTGCTATATAAATGCAAGTTGTTCATTAGCTGTAAAGCTCTTTGGGACATCCAGGGGTCATGAAAGCTGCAGGATAAATGCAAGTCTTTCTTGTTCTTCAATTAACCTATTACTGACTCAAAAGCAGGCACAGTTAAGGCTCCAAAAAAAAACAAGTATAAACTGCTCTCGGTGTATTGAACAGCTGAAATGAAGTAAACTAAACTCAAAATGCAGCAACATAAATACATTCAAAATCCAGTACTATGTCCTAATCATTCCCAGTGAGGCTGAGCCCACACTCTGCTGACATTTTGCACTGCACTGACCTTTCACAGCTTGAAGTGTATTTGTCACAAGTCAGAAGAAGGGAGCGAGGCGAAGTAACCATGGTGAGACCGCCAAAACAAGCATCTCTCAACATCTCCCACTAATCTATAAACGTACGAAAACTCCACGATATCAATTGAATATTACATCAAGCCGCTAGAACAGCATCTTAATATATTTCCCCTGCTGAGCAAAGCACTTATTCTGATGTTAAGCTTGCTGTTAATGAGCCACACTTCCAATAGAGCAAAGATGTAAATAGATATTAAATGGGGAAGTAGATTTTTGAGGGCGTTTGTGTTGCTCAATGTATTCCCATAATGTCTATAAAATACAACAACAACTTGCATTTATACAGCGCCTATGCTGTATTTAAACGTCCCAGGGTGCTTCACAGGGTGAGTTATCAGGAAAAATTTGACTCCGAGCCACAATAGGGTGGTGAAAGATATTAGGGTGGTGAAGGATGTAGGTTTTAAGGAGCAACTTAAAAGAAAGAGTGAGAACATAAGAACATAAGAAATAGGAGCAGGAGCAGGCCATACGGCCCTTCGATCCTGCTCCGCCATTTAATACGTTCATGGCTGATCCGATCATAGATTCAGGTCCACTTCCCTGCCCGCTCCCCATAACCCCTTATTCCTTTATCGGTTAAGAAGCTGTCTATCTCTGTCTTAAATTTATTCAATGTCCTGGCTTCCACAGCTCTCTAAGGCAGCGAATTCCACAGATTTATAACCCTCTGAGAGAAGAAATTACTCCTCGTCTCAGTTTCAAATGGGCTGCCCCTTATTCTAAGATTATGCTCTCTAGTTCTAGTCTCCCCTATCAGTGGAAACATCCTCCCTGCATCCACCTTGTCAAGCCCCCTCATAATCTTATACATTTCGATAAGATCACCACAATGAGTAAAGGCCGAACATCCTCAACCTTTCCTCATAAGTCAACCCCCTCATCTCCGGAATCAACCTAGTGAGAGAGGCGGAGATGCTTAGAAACATAGAAATCCACAGCGCAGAAGGAGGCCACTTCGGCCCATCGTGCCCGCGCCGTCCGACAAAGAGCCTCACGGCCCTCGGCCAGCAGCCCTGAAGGTTACATATAAACCTATGAGCAATGAACAATGGCGGAAAGGTAAAGAGCATCCGGCCCAACCAGTTTGTCCCACACAAATGCAGGAAAGGCATTGGCAGCTGAAGGCATGGGCCGCCAATGGGGGAGCGAAGATAATCAGGGGATGTGCAAAAGGCCAGAATTGGGGGAGCGCGGAGATCTGGCAGGTTTGAAGGCCTGGAGGGGGTTTACAGAGCTAGGGAGGGGTGAGGCCCCAGGGAAGGACTTGAACACAAGGATGAGAATTTTAAAATCGAGGTGTTCCCAGTCCGGGAGCCAGTGTCAGTCAGCAAGCACGGGCGATGGACGTACGGGGCTTGCTGCAAGTTAGAATACAGGCAGCAGAGTTTTGAATGAGCTCACGTTTTCACAAGATCTGTTAGGAGTTCAGAAGAGAGAAGGTAGATTAGCAGGGAACTCCTAGTTTACTCGAGAGGAGGGTGCCGGGGGGTGGGAACGGGGTGGGGTGGGGGGGGGGTGCGGGGAATTAAACCATTGGGAAACTTCAAGTTTCTGGGTGGGGCGGGAGGATGGATGGGCAGATCAGAAGCCAAAAAGCTGCAGGCGGATAACAGGACCAAAACACGCAGGAAACATCATCCAGGAACAAGGCACAGTACATCGAAGGCTGACAACTGGCCTCGGAAATCAACTAAGGCAGAGAGACGAATGGCTTAGCAACCAAACAGATTAATCCAGTGAGGGCAAGGATGACAGGAAGGCCTTTGGGAGAGAACTGCAAATTCAGCAGGCAAATCAGGGCTTCAACTCGGGGTCCTGAGCTTTAAACTGCAGACTGAAAGTATTTTTATTGACTGGTTGGACTCTCACTATTAAATGTTGAGTGTTAACCTGTAATGTAACATTAGCTGACATAACTCACTAAATTAGAAATACCTATCAATTACCTATCAAATGACTACAGATGTTGCAGGTAATACAGGTAAATCTATTTTCCCAAAGACAGTACCTGACATACATTACAACAATGACTACACTTCATAAGGACTTCATTGGCTGTAAAGCACTTTGGGATGTCCTGAGGTCTTGAAAGGTGCTATATCAATGCAGGTTCTTTCCTTGTAGGGGTTTCTAATGCATGTTGAAGTGGAATGTTGTGACCCTCTGATCTATTTTTATATTTAATAGATAATATTTCTTTAACATTTCATGCTAAGGTGAGAATAATACCTCTTGCAATACCCCATGGTCCAGGGTGTTAGTCCATTCCTTTCACTCAGTAGCGGGTGCTGGGTGGAGTGGCTAATTCAGACACTGAGGTGTCTTCTGCTCTTGGGAAAGGGTAGGCCGTCACCTCAGAAAGAAAGGAGAAAGACTTGCATTTATATAGCGCCTTTCACGACCACCAGATGTCTCAAAGCGCTTTACAGCCAATGAAGTACTTTTGGAGTGTTGTCACTGTTGTGATGTTGGACACGCGGCAGCCAGTTTGCGCACAGCAAGCTCCCACAGACAGCAATGTGATGATGACCAGATAATCTGTTTCTGTTACGTGGATTGAGGGATAAATATTGGCCCGGAACACCGGAGATAACTCCCCCTGCTCTTCTTCGAAATAGTGCCATGGGATCTTTTACGTCCACCTGAGAGGGCAGACAGGGGATCTCGGTTTAACGCCTCATCCAAAAGACGGCAACTCCAACAGTGCAGCACTGCACTGGAGTGTCAACCGAGATTTATGTGTTCAATTCCCTGGAGTGAGACTTGATAAGCGGAATTGACTAGACATTTGAAAAGGGAAAAAAATCACAGGGATTATGGGGAAAGTGCGGGGCAGTGAAAATAATGGGTTGGCTCTTTCAAAGAGTCAGCATAGGCATGATGTGACGAAGGGCCTCCTTCCATGCTGTACAATTCTATGCTTCTATCACAGCAGCTGCTCTGCTATTCTTTAGGTTTCATCTCTTTTACTAGCAATAAATAAACTGAAGTGCACTCAGCTCCACACTACCGAAGTCCCTTGCTGAAATATATCATGCTGTCTTGCGGCTGTAGTGACAGAGACAAGTTAAAAATGTTTAACGCGACTGAATGCTATAAAGTGCTCTAACTCATCCCAGTACCAACTCATGCAAGTCATGTCTCTTTTGGGACAGAAATAGAGGACAGTTTTCTTCTGCTTTTGCACGGAACTTACAGCACGGAAACATGGGGCCCAACTGATCTACGCAGGTGTTTATGTTCCGCACGGACATAAAAACATCTGGAAGGCAGTGCAGCACCGAGGATGTCAGCATCGAATTTGTGCTCGAGCCTCAAGAGATAATGACTAGATCGTCTGTTTTTAGGTGTTGGTTGAGGGATAAATATTGGCCAGAGCACCGGAGAGAATTCCCTTGCTCTTCTTCGAAATAGTGTCTTTTAGGTCCACGTGAGAGGTCAGAGATTGGCCTCGGTTTAACGTCTCATTTGAAAAACGGCACCTCCGACAGAGCAGCGCTGCACTGGAGCATGGAGCAATTCTGCAGACCTCAGCAGAGGAAACGTTTGTCTAAACACCACAAGAACCTGTCCTATTTCCAATCCTCCCACACTCCTCCCGCCATCGTCCCCATTCCCCTGCAATAAAACAGCATCGCAAACGACAGCAACAACTTGCATTGGCGTAGCGCCTACCAGAATGCCACAGTTCTCAGGATGCTACAGTGCATTTTATAGAATCATAGAAGTTTACAACAGGGAAGGAAGCCATTTCGGCCCATCGTGTCCGCGCCGGCTGACAAGAGGCTATCCAGCCGAATCCCACTTTCCAGCTCTGGGTCCGTAACCCTGCAGGTCACGGCACTTCAGGTGCACATCCAAGTACTTTTTAAATGTGGTGAGGGTTTCTACCTCTACCACCCTTTCAGGAAGTGAGTTCCAGACCCCCACCACCCTCTGCGTGAAGAAATTTCCCCTCAAATCCCCTTTAAACCTTCTACCAATTACTTTAAATTTATACCCCCTGGTTGTTGACCCCTCTGCTAAGTGAAATAGGCCTTTTCTATCCACTATGTCATAATATTATACACCTCAGCCTCCTCTGTTCCAAGGAAAACAAACCCAGCCGATCCAATCTGTCCTCATAGCTAAGATTCTTCACTGCTGGCATTTGGTCTCCAGCATGTTGTGGGCCTTTAAAGCAGAGTTTACAGTTCCTCGCTCTAATGGGTGGACAATGGACCGAGACTGCATGGCCCCCATTCACGAAGCACCCGAACCTGAAGACACAAGTGGTTGCTCACTTTGCCACATCAATCGTCGGTCAGGCGCAGAGAAGAGTGGAAAATTGAGCCCTGTATCGACCCTCTTCTGCTGCCAAAGCCTGAAGTCTTGATCTGATTCACGATTAAACTTCAGTTTAGATACTGCCAATATCACAGTGGAGTAATTTGCTTCAGAAGTCATCGGCACATTGCAGAAATATCAAATCCAGATAGTGCCACTGTGAAAATAATGAATATTTTCTGCTCAACCTCCCTTCTGAAGCCAGCAAACAATCCCTCTATTTCCAAATATCTTTTCATTACCCATAGAGGGGTTAGAATGTGAAGCTTGCGACCACAAGGAGTATTTGAGGCGAATACCTTGGATGTATTTAAGGATGAGCTGGAGAAGCACATGAGGGAGACAGGGATGGAAGGTAATGCCGAAGGGGTGAGATGAAGCGAAGTGGGAGAATGCTCATGCGGAGCACAAACACCGGTATGGAACATTTTATTCAGCACTGTTCATTCTATGAGTGCGATACTGAGCCATAAAATCCCAGTTTCAATCCTTGGCCTGTGTTGAGTAACTGACCCCAGCTAAAGCAGTGGTAGAAGCACTATGGTTTATAACCTCCTGACTGTGAAGGGTGGAGGGTGTTTGTTTTTCACTCTACTCTGATTCTCAGACCTCGGAACTTATAGTGGGAAAGGACAACACGTGACACAAAATTTAGGCTTAACCCAGTGTCAGTTTTATTGCGCAACAAAACCCGACTAAAACTACAGGACTAGACTGCTGAGCGAAATTGACTTAAGACATACAATCCTGGCTGTAACTATTGTAGGTTCGAGGCCGTTGGTTCGTCTTCTGGCCGTTCCCTCCAGCTTCTGTTCTTTCCTTCCGTGCCTGCTTGCTGTTTCTTCCTGTGCTCTTCCTCCTGCTTTTGCTTCATTGGTTGAAATTTATCAAAATTCCCTGGATTCTGGGGAGGCCCCAGCAGATTGGAAAACTGCAAATGTAACGCCCCCTATTTAAAAAAGGAGGCAGACAAAAAGCAGGAAACTATAGACCAGTTAGCCTAACATCTGTGGTTGGGAAAATGTTGGAATCCATTATTAAAGAAGCAGCAACAGGACGTTTGGAAAAGCAAAATTTGGTCAGGCAGAGGCAGCATGGATTTATGAAGGGGAAGTCATGTTTAACAAATTTGCTGGAGTTCTTTGAGGATGTAACGAACAGGGTGGATAAAGGGGAACCAGTGGATGTGGTGTATTTGGACTTCCAGAAGGCATTTGACAAGGTGCCACATAAAAGGTTACTGCACAAGATAAAAGTTCACAGGGTTGGAGGCATGGATAGAGGATTGGCTAACTAACAGAAAACCAAAAGTCAGGATAAATGGTTCATTCATGGGTTGGCAATCAGTAACTAGTGGGGTGCCGCAGGGATCAGTGCTGGGACCCCAACTATTTACAATCTATATTAATGACTTGGAAGAAGGGACTGAGTGTAACGTAGCCAAGTTTGCTGATGATAGAAAGATGGGAGGAAAACCAATGTGTGAGGACACAAAAAATCTGCAAAAGGACATAGACAGGCTAAACAAGTGGGCAAAAATTTGGCAGATGGAGTATAATGTCGGAAAGTGTGAGGTCATGCACTTTGGCAGAAAAAAATCAAAGAGCAAGTTATTATTTAAATGGAGAAAGATTGCAAAGTGCCGCAGTACAGCCGGACCTGGGGGTATTTGTGCATGAAACACAAAGGGATAGTATGCAGGTACAGCAAGTGATTAGGAAGGCCAATGCTATCTTGGCCTTTATTGCAAAGGGGATGGAATATAAAAGCAGGGAAGTCTTGCTACAGCTATATAAGGTACTGGTGAGGCCACATCTGGAATACTGTGTGTAATTTTGGTTTCTATATTTACGAAAGGATATACTTGCTTTGGAGGCAGTTCAGAGAAGGTTCACGAGGTTAATTCCGGGGATGAGGAGGTTGACTTATGAGGAAAGGTTGAGTAGGTTGGGCCTCGACTCATTGGAATTCAAAAGAATGAGAGGTGATCTTATCGAAACATATAAGATTATGAGGGGGCTTGACAAGGTGGATGCAGAGAAGATGTTTCCTCTGATGGGTGAGACTAGAACTAGAAGGCATGATCTTAGAATAAGGGGCAGCCCATTTAAAACAGAGATGAGGAGAAATTTCCTCTCTCAGAGGGTTGTAAATCTATCATAAATATAAGATAGTCACTAATCAATCCAATAAGGAATTCAGGAGAATTTCTTTACCCAGGGAGTGGTTAGAATGTGGAACTCGCTACCGCAACGAGTAGTTGAGACAAATAGCATAGATGAATTTAAGGGGAAGCCAGATAAGGAGAAAAGACTAATAGAATAGAGGGGTCTGGACAGAGTAGATTGAGAGAAACTGTTCCTATTGGCAGAAGGGTCGAGAACCAGAGGACACAGATTTAAGGTGTTTGGCAAAAGAACTACAGGCGACATTAAAAACAAAGTTTTTACACAGGGAGTGGTTAGAATCTGGAATTCATGGTCTGAAAGGGTAGTGGAGGTAGACTCAATCACAGCTTTCAAAAAAGAGTTGGATAAGTAGCGGAAAGAAAAAAAATTGCAGGGCTACGGGGAAAGGGCGGGGGAGTGGGATTAGCTGAGATGCTCTTGCAGAGCGCCAATGCAGGCTCGATGGGTTGAATGGCCTCCTTGCGTGCTGTAACCATTCTGTGAAACTATGATTCTATGATATGCTGATAGGGTTAGATGAAGAAGGCTGGGAGGAGGCTCGTGTGGAGGATAAACACTGGCACAGACGACTTGGGTCAACTGACCTGTTTCCATGCTGTAAATTCTATGTGTATAATTGGCAAACAGACTGCCAGACATCAGGCGGGAAATGTCTATTAAAAGGTCCATGTAGTTCACCTTCAGTCTCTCTGCTTCCACATTGTCTAGCACAAAGGGGAATACACAAGACAAGTTAGATAAATAATCATCATATCGGCTGTCTATCATTGGAACTTCTCTTGCTTTTTCATTGATTCGTGATTTACTGCAGCTGTTTCACAGGTTGTCGATGATGTTGGCGAATTGAAGGATTAGCACATCCACCTGTCGAGGACACATCCTCCTTCATTGGTCCCAGAACTTAGTGACATAGGAATAGGAGTTGGCCATTCAGCCCCTCGAGCCTGTTTCACCAATCAATTAGGTCTTTCCTGAACCGTATCTCAGCCCCATTTACCCGCCTTTGCTCCACATCACTTGATACCCTTACCCAAAATAAATCTATCGATCGCAGGAAGGAAGACTTCAATTGACCACTTAGCATGCACAGCCTTCTGGGGCAGGGGTAGACCAATCATGAGCAGCACTGTCATTCTGTCACGCCTGACATGACCCACCAGCTAAATAAAGGTGAGGATTGATTGAAACTTCTACTGCTGGAAAGTCTGTGGAAATTGTCCACAGCTGGAAGCGAGGCACAGCTGCTGTTTCCGATGTGTTCTGGCCACCCCAATGCATGGGGCGGCATTGAAATTTACCACCTTGGGGATTTTTTCCGAGCGGGGCGGAAGTGGGCCCCATTGTGGGGGCAGAAATGGAGGCAGGGCGGAGTGGCCGTCACTAATAGGGCGTGTTATGTTTTCAGTACGCCATCACAAACACACAGGCTTTAAGATAGCTGATAACTTCAGCAAGCCAGTCAGGTGACTCCCTCTTTATTGTTGAAAGCAGCAATGGCTGCAATGCCACAGTACTCCACTAGGTGGAGCTATATATATATATATTGCAAGGCAGAAGTGGGGGCAGGGCGGAGTAGCTGAGGCTGTCTGTCATCATGCTGGCTCGTCACAAAGTCTCTTCCCTTCAGTTAAAGGGGAGCACTGCTGCGAGCTCTGCAGCCACATTAGTGTCAAATACTGGGCCACCAGGGAGGGTTTCAGCCGGACTAGCGGCCTGGCACCCAAGAGGGGAGTGCCAAACTACCTGTTGGCGGCCCGGCGAAACCCGCGGCCATAATTGTCGGCCTGACCCGACCAAAAAAATAACAAGGCAAACACGGCAGTGCGCCCTCCCCTTCATGGTGGCCGCACTGCCTTGCCACAGGGAGTGTACTGACAGCAACTGTGACAGCACTGCTCCCGCAGGGCAATTTTCAAATGGGTCCCCGCCAGTCGGTAAGGGGTCGGCGCGTGCACGCCATGATGGCAAAACAAGCGGAGCGGTCCCCAACACCCCTCCAAAACTCAGGTAGGGCAATTTCCAAAATGGCAGCCCCTCCGCAGAGACTCGGTGGCCATTCCGCGCCGCCCCGTGGCTGCTGCTTTCAGGCGGCCAAAGGCCTTATCGGAAGGGGCAACCGGCTCCCTGATCTCTTGCTAAATGTTAATCTTTACAGTCTTCAAACAGACATTAAGAAGATAATAACGTTGACACTGGGGAAAAAAAAGATTACATTTCTTAAGATGGCATGGGAATTTTACACAATTTTGTGCCAAAGCAGTTTATGCCAGATGCTTTAGTGTTTCAGAGCCCTGGTCCCCCCCAGTCGAATATACATACCTTTAAGCACTGCACAGACAAGATAATTTATTGCGACCAAAAGTGTCATAATCCTGGCCCACAAATACCTAACATGGATTCACAATCTATTGCTGGGTTATAGATCACAGGCATCGGCATGATGGGCCAAATAGGCTCCTTCTGTGCTGTAAGATTCTACGATTAATCAGTTCGAATTTATCCTTCGCTGCTTTGAAGAGGCGAAAAAGATCTTGGGGAGATTGAGGGGGATGCGCTGGTTCGTCCAGCTCTACTCCAAGTCCTCATTGTCTGCTGCAGGCTGCGCATCCTTGCCAATCAAACAGGCCTCATCGTGGAGGACGTGTAGGAGGAGGCTCATCCATAAGCCAAGCAAGATGCGTGCACTGACAGTGACGCACATTATGGCAGTGCAGAAATAAAGAAGCGATTATGTCGCATTAATATAGCGCCTTTCACGACATCAAGATGTCCCAAACCACTTTACAACCAATGAAGTCATCATCATAGGCAGTCCCGCGGAATCGAGGAAGACTTGCTTCCACTCTAAAAATGAGTCCTTAGATGGGTGAACAGTCCAGTACGAGAACCACAGTCTCTGTGACAGATAGTCATTGAGGGACTGGTTCGCCGCACACTCTTTCCACTGCCTGTGCTTGATTTCTTCTTGCTCTTGGCGATGAGACTCGAGGTGCTCAGCGCCCTCCCGGATGCACTTCCTCTACTTAGGGCGGTCTTTGGCCAGGGACTCCCAGGTGTCAATGGGGATGTTGCACTTTATCCGGAAGGTTTTGAGGGCGTCCTTGTAACGTTTCCTCTGCCCACCTTTTGGCTCGTTTGCCATGAAGGAGTTCCGAGTAGAGCGCTTGCTTTGGGAGTCTCGTGTCTGGCATGCAAACAGTGTGGCCTGCCCAACAGAGCTGATCGAATGTGGTCAGTATTTCAATGCTGGGAATGTTAGCCTGGTCGAGGACGCTAACGTTGGTGCGTCTGTCCTCCCAGGGGATTTGCAGAAACTTGCAGACACACTGTTAGTGGTATTTCTCCAGCGACTGGAGGTGTCCACTGTACATGGAACACAAAAAAACAATGAAGTACTGTGGCAGTGCTCACTGTTGCAATGTAGGAAATGCAGCAGGCAATTTGTGCACCACAAGCCTCCCGAAACAGTAATGTGATAATGACCAGATAAACTGTTTTTGTGCTGCTGGTTGAGAGATAAATATCGGCCCCCAAAAACAGCAACGTGATAATTACCGGATAATCTGTTTTTGTGGTGTTTGTTGAGAGATAAATATCATCCCCACAAACAGCAATGTGATAATGACCAGATAGTCTCTTTTTAATGATGTTGGTTGAGGGATAAATATCAGCCAGGGCACCGGTGATAACTCCCCTGCTCTTCTTCGAAATAGTGCCGTGGGATCTTTTACGTCTACTTGAGAGGACAGACGGTGTAATATATGTGGGTGGAACAAATGAAGGACAGAGACATGATGAGTTGCTGGTCCATGTGCTTCTTTAGGACAAGTTGGGTGAGTGGGCAAATGCATGGCAGATGCAGCATAATGTGGATAAATGTGAGGTGGAGAAACATGAAGGCAGAATATTATCTGAATGGCGGCAGATTAGGAAAAGGCGAGGTGCAACGAGACCTGGGTGTCATGGTACATCAGTCATTGAAGGTTGGCATGCAGGTGCAGCAGGCGGTGAAGAAAGCAAATGGCATGTTGACCTTCATAGCTAGGGGATTTGAGTATAGAAAGATAGAAACATAGAAAATAGGTGCAGGAGTAGGTCATTCGGCCCTTCGAGCCTGAACCACCATTCAATAAGATCATGGCTGATCATTCCCTCGGTACCTCTTTCCTGATTTCTCTCCATACTCCTTGATCCCCTTAGCCGTAAGGGCCATATCTAACTCCCTCTTGAATATATCCAATGAACTGGAATCAACAACTGTCTGTGGCAGGGAATTCCACAGGTTAACAACTCTCTGAATGAAGAAGTTTCTCCTCATCTCAGTCCTAAATGGCCGACCCCTTATCCTAAGACTGTGTCCCCCTGGTTTTGGACTTCGCCAACATCGGGAACATTCTACCCGCATCTAATCTGTCCTGTGCCGTCAGAATTTTATATGTTTCTATGAGATCCCCCCTCATCCTTCTAAACTCCAATGTATAAAGGCCCAGTTGATCCAGTCTCTCCTCATATGACAGTCCAGCTATCCCGCGAATCAGTCTGGTGAACCTTTGCTGCACTCCCTCAATAGCAAGAACGTCCTTCCTCAGATTAGGAGACCAAAACTGAACACAATATTCCAGGTGAGGCCTCACCAAGGTGCTATACAACTGCAGTAAGACCTCCCTGCTCCCATACTCAAATCCCCTAGATATGAAGGCCAACATACCATTTGCCTTCTTCACCACCTGCTGTACTTGCATGCCAACTTTCAATGACTGATGAACAATGACAACCAGGTCTCGTTGCACCTCCCCTTTTCCTAATCTGCCACCATTTAGATAATGTTCTGTCTTCGCGTTTTTGCCCCCAAAGTGGATAACCTCACATTTATCCACATTATACTGCATTTGTCATGTATTTGCCCACTCACCTAACCTGTCCAAGTCACCCTGCAGCCTCTTAGCGTCCCTCTCACAGCTCACACCGCCATCCAGTTGAGTGTCGTCTGCAAACTTGGAGATATTACACTCAATTCCTTCATCTAAATCATTGATGTATATTGTAAAGAGCTGGGGTCCCAGCACTGAACCCTGCGGCACTCCACTAGTCGCTGCCTGCCATTCTGAAAAGGACCCATTTATCCCGACTCTCTGCTCCTGTCTGCCAATCAGTTCTCTATCCATGTCAGTATATTACCCCCAATACCATGTGCTTTGATTTTGCACACCAATCTCTTGTGTGGGACCTTGTCAAAAGCCTTTTGAAAGTCCAAATACACCACATCCACTGGTTCTCCCTTGTCCACTCTACTAGTTACATCCTCAAAAAATTCCAGAAGATTTGTCAAGCACAATTTCCCCTTCATAAATCCATGCTGACTTGGACTGATCCTGTCACTGCTTTCCAAATGCGCTGCTATTTCATTCTTAATAATTGATTCCAACATTTTACCCACTACTGATGTCAGGCTAACCGGTCTATAATTACCCGCTTTCTCTCTCCCTCCCTTTTTAAAAAGTGGTGTTACATTAGCTACCCTCCAGTACATAGGAACTGATTCAGTCGATAGACTGTTGGAAAATGATCACCAATGCATTCACTATTTCTAGGGCCACTTCCTTAAGTACTCTGGGATGCAGACTATCAGGTCCTGGGGATTTATCAGTCTTCAATTCCATCAATTTTCCTAACACAATTTCCCACCTAATAAGGATATCCTTCAATTCCTCCTTCTCACTAGACCCTCGGTCCCCTAGTACTTCCGGAAGGTTATTTGTGTCTTCCTTCATGAGGACAGAACCAAAGTATTTGTTCAATTGGTCTGCCATTTCTTTGTTCCCCATTATAAATTCACCTGAATCCGACTGCAAGGGACCTACTAATTAGTCTTCACTAATCTTTTCCTCTTCACATAACTATAGAAGCTTTTGCAGTCAGTTTTTATGTTCCGGGCAAGCTTCTTCCCGTACTCTATTTTCCCCCTCTTAATTAAACCATTTGTCCTCCTCTGCTGAATTCTAAATTTCTCCCAGTCCTCAGGTTTGCTGCTTTTTCTGGCCAATTTATATGCCTCCTCCTTGGATTTAACGCTATCCTTAATTTCCCTTGTTAGCCACGGTTGAGCCACCTTCCCCGTTTTATTTTTACTCCAGACAATGATGTACAATTGCTGAAGTTCATCCATGTGATCTTTAAATGTTTGCCATTGCCTATCCACCGTCAACCCTTTCAGTATCATTTCCCAGTCTATTCTGGCCAATTCATGCCTCAAAACATCGAAGTTAACTTTCCTTAAGTTCAGGACCCTAGTTTTTGAATTAACTGCGTCACTCTCCATCTTAATAAAGATTTCTACTATGTTATGGTCACTCTTCCCCAAGGGGCCTCGCACAACAAGATTGCTAATTAGTTCTTTCTCATTACACATCACCCAGTCGAGGATGGCCAGCTCCCTAGTTGGTTCCTCGATATATTGGTCTAGAAAACCATCCCTAATACAATCCAGGAAATCGTCCTCCACCGCATTGCTACCAGTTTGGTTAGCCCAATCAATATGTAGATTAAAGTCACCCATGATAACTGCTATACCTTTATTGCACGCATCCCTAATTTCTTATTTGATGCTGTCCCCAACCTCACTACTACGTACACAACTCCCACTTGCGGTTTCTGACCCTTGGTATTCCGTAGCTCCACCCATACCGATTCCACATCATCCAAGCTAATGTCCTTTCTTACTATTGCATTAATTTCCTCTTTAACCAGCAATGCCACCCTGCCTCTTTTTCCTTTCTGTCTATCCTTCCTAAATGTTAAATACCCCTGGATGTTGAGTTCGCAGCTTGGTCACCCTGGAGCCATGACTCCGTGATGCCAATGACATCATACCTGTTAACCGCTATCTGCACAGTTAATTCGTCCATCTTATTCCGAATACTCCTTGCATTGAGGCACATAGCCTTCAAGCTTGTCTTTCTAACACACTTTGCCCCTTTAGAATTTTGCTGTAATGTGGCCCTTTTTGCTTTTTGCCTTCGGCTTCTCTGCCCTTCACTTTTACTTTTCTTCTTTCTATCTTTTGCTTCTGCCCCCATTCTACTTCCCTCTGAGTCCCTGCATAGGTTCCTACCCCACTGCCATATTAGTTTAACTCCTCCTCAAACACTCCCCCTAGGACATTAGTTGCGGTCCTGACCAGGTGCAGACCGTCCGGTTTGCACTGGTCCCACCTCCCCCAGAACCGGTTCCAATGACCCAGGAATTTGAATCCCTCCCTTGTGCACCACTCCTCAAGCCACATATTCATCTGAGCTATCCTGCAATTCCTACTCTGACTAGCACGTGGCACTGGTAGCAATCATGAATTTACTACATTTGAGGTCCTACTTTTTAATTTAGCTCCTAGCTCCCTAAATTCGCCTTGTAGGACCTCATCCCATTTTTTACTGATATCGTTGGTACCTATATGCACCATGACAACTGGCTGTTCACTCTCCCTTGTCAGAATGCCCTGCACCCGCTCCAAGATATCCTTGACCCTTGCACCAGGGAGGCAACATACCATCCTGGAGTCTCGGTTGCGGCCGCAGAAACCTCTATCTATTCCCCTTACAATTGAATCCCCTATCACTATAGCTCCCCCACTCTTTTTCCTGCCTTCCTGTGCAGCAGAGCCACCCACGGTGCCATGAACTTGGCTGCTGCTGCCCTCCCCTGATGATTCATCCCCCCCAACAGTACCCAAAGCGGTGTATCTGTTTTGCAGGGGGATGACCGCAGGGGATCGCTGCACTACCTTCCTTGCACTGCTCTTCCTGTTGGTCACCCATTCCCTATCTGCTGTGTACCCTTTACCTGTGGTAAGACGAACTCACCAAACGTGCTATTCACGTATAGGAGCAGGGAGGTCTTGCTGCAGCTGTGCAGGGCCTTGGTGAGGCCTCACCTGGAATATTGTGTTCAATTTTGGTCTCCTAATCTGAGGAAGGACATTCTTGCTATTGAGGGACTGCAGCGAAGGTTCACCAGACTGATTCCCGGGATGGCAGGACTGACATATGAGGAAAGACTGGATCGACTGGGCCTGTATTCACTGGAGTTTAGACGAATGAGGTGGGATCTCATGTAAAATTCTGACTGGACTGGACAGGTTAGATGCAGGAAGAATGTTCCCAATGTTGGGGAAGTCCAGAACCAGGGGTCACAGTCTAAGGATAAGGGGTAAGCCATTTAGGACTGAGATGAGGAGAAACTTCTTCACTCAGAGAGTTGTTAACCTGTGGAATTCTCTTCCGCAGTGAGTTGTTGATACCAGTTCATTAGATATATTCAAGAGGGAGTTGGATATGGCCCTTACGGCTAAAGGGATCAAGGGGTATGGAGAGAAAGCAGGAAAGGGGTACTGAGGTGAATGATCAGTCATGATCCTATTGAATGGTGGTGCAGGCTCGAATGGCCGAATGGCCTACTCATGCACCTATTTTCTATGTTTCTATTTATTAGGCCAGAGTGAACTGAGCATGCTCATACCAAACCATGTGACAAACCATGAAATAATACATAACACCGCTTTCCCCTTAAAAGGACGCGGCTGCTGCCATCGGATCGGAAGTCGCCGCGCAAATGCAGTTCCAGCGTTTTTATTTTTTGTTCTCGCCGAACTTCTCTCAGATTCGTGAGAGAGAATGGTAAGGGGTGGAAGTTTCAGGTAGTGTGAGGTCTGTAATGTGATTGATGGTGATATCAGGATGTTATCAGCTTGTCTTTTGGATTAGGCATTAAACCGAGGCCCCCTCTGCCCTCTCAGGTGGACGTAAAAGATCCCACGGCACTATTTCGTAGAAGAGCAGGGGAGTTATCCCCGGCTTCCTGACCAATATTTATCCCTCAATCAACATCACTAAAACAGATTATCTGGTCGTTATCACATTGCTGTTTGTGGAAGTTTACTGTGCGCAATTTGGCTGTCACCTTTCCCACATTACAACAGTGACTATACTCCAAAAGTACTTCGTTGGCTGTACATATCTTTGGGGCATCTGGTGGTCGTGAAAGGCGCTATATAAATGCAAGTCTTTCTTTTACGAGAACTTTATTGTACTCTCAGGGAGTGTGTTTATTGCTATCGGGCCCTCCGTCTGCAGTGATTTGAACACCAGGCTGGTGAACAGAATGCAGACGCTGGGATTTAATCGGCTGGGGAAAGAATAAGAGTGGAGATAGTGCGGAGAGATAGAGAGAGCAGCGCTATACAAAGAGACTGGTGAGGAAAACAAGAGGGACGGCGGAGAAGGAACGCGAGAAGAGAGAGAGAGAGAGAGAGTGACAGCGCTGTGATTAATTCATCAGAATGAACTTCTAAAACTTCCAGTACAATTTAACAAGGAAATATGACTCGAAGGTGATATTGGGATGTAGTCAGATTGTGAGGTTTTATTGTACCTTTGTCAAGTGTGCTTATCGCTCTCAGCTCCTTCGTTTGCTGCGGCGAGCGTTACTTTTTCATATTTGGGATCTGACAGTTATGCGCACAATGCTTCTGCACAGCTTCCGGTAATTTCCGGTTCGTTGGCAGCAGTCACTCAAAAAAAAAATATGTGTATTCCTCTCTCAAATACAGCAAAACTATGGCCCCACCTTTTCCATCATTATATGTGCCACATATCAAAACCTTCTGGCTTTTTTTCTTTTAAATGAACGACAAATCGAGTTTAATAACAGGTTTGCACAGCCCGCCTATCTCCTGACAGGAGGTTTTGGTGTTGAATCAATTTTTGGGCCGTTTTGGTTTGGTTTGAACCTGGTAATTCAGTTGCTGAAGTCAGAACTGAGTCAAACTCATGTATGTGTTCATGATCATATGGTTCAATATCATGTCTTGGTTCATCTCGAGCAGAGATAATTTGATCGACATGAACACTTCGTATGTTGTCACCAACTTCAACCAAATATCTCTCGCTTCCACCAAACTCTACTCTGGTTCCTGCATCCCACTTGTGCGAACTCGCCTTACCAGGGGGACTAAAAACACGAACACACAGGAATTTTCCCAGATTCAGTTGTGGTATTTGAACCCATGTGTTTCACTTCAATCCACTGAGTGACTATCTGCAATACCAGGTGTCATGTATTCAACCAGCATTGTAACCCATGTATAAACTGACCTAAGTTGTACACCGTGAGAACACTGACCACTAGGTGGGAGACACTCCTAACCTGGACCTTCAGGTATAAAAGGGGAAGCTCCACCCACCTTCATCACTTGAGTGCTAAGGGATAAAGGACAGGTCACAGACTGACCTTCTCTCAAGCATGGGCCTCGTGTGCATTTATACTGTGTAGTAAGGACGTATCAATGGCGACAAGAAACTGGGATTTAAACCACGCGAGCATGGCCACTAGCAGAACAGACGAGAGGTACTGTGTTAAGGAATGGTTGGGACAGAGATTCAACATTGTTAAAGCAGCACACAGTTCTCCAGGCAGACAAGAGCAGTCAGGCATGCCCCAACATGTAGTCGAACCCAGAGGGGGAGTTCGACAGAGACAATGGTAAGCTGAACAGCGATTCACGCCATTGCAAGGGACAATGCAGCCAGTAATGGGGCCATCAATGCCTGTTAATGGTGCACTCAAGGACAATAACAGGGGCAGTCAGGGACGATCGACTGGCAAGGGACCTTTTGTTTCACACCGCAACTCATGCTGGAGGCATGGAGGCATACATTCAGCCGGAGTTTGCAGAGATGAGCAAAATACCTGCAGAAATTGCAGAAATGGACACTGGGGGAAATCGCTGGAAGCTGAAGTTCAGCGAGTTCATGTGGAGCACGTATACAGTTCATACACCAGGACGCCACCGATAATGATGAAAGTGCTCCTCAATGGCATCCCAGTATCAATGGAGTTAGACACGGGTGCCAGCCAGTCCCTGATGGGTATCAAACAGTTCGAAAAGTTGTGGGCGTCCAAGGCCAGGAGGCCAAAATTATCGGCGATTGACGCACAGCTACGGACTCACACAAAGCAGATCATTCCGGAGCTAGGCAGCGCCACGGTAGTCGTGACCCACAAAGATTCGGAGAACAGGTTGCCACTCTGGATTGTCCCAGGGGACGGTCCCGCACTACTGGGGAGGAGTTGGCTTGCTGTCATGAACTGGAAATGGGGTGATGTCATTGCAATTTCCTCTGTGGAGCGAGTATCATGCTCACAGGTCCTGGACAAATTTGACTCATTATTTCAACCCGGCATTGGCATTTTCATGGGGGCCAAGGTAGTGATTCACATAAGCCCGGAATCCAGACCAGTACACCACAAGGCCAGAGCGGTGCCATACGTGATGCGGGAAAAGATAGAAGGCGAATTGGACCGCCTGTTGAGGGAAGGCATCATCTCGCCAGTCGAATTCAGTGATTGGGCGAGCCCGATTGTGCCGGTGCTCAAGGCGGATGGGTCGGTCAGGATATGTGGCGATTACAAGGCCACCATCAATCGGGTGTCACTCCAAGACCAGTACCCGCTACCGAGAGCGGAGGACCTCTTTGCGACGCTATCCGGTGGCAAACTTTTTTCAAAATTGGACCTGACCTCAGCTTACATGACCCAGGAGCTGGCGAGTGAGTCGAAGAAGCTGACCACCATCACGACACACAAGGGGTTGTTTGAGTACAACAGATGTCCGTTCGGGATTCGCTTGGCCGCCGCGATCTTCCAACGAAATATAGAAAGCCTCCTCAAGTCGATTCCAGGGACGGTGGTTTTTCAGGAAGACATCCTCATTATGGGTTACGATACTGAAGAACACCTCCACAACCTGGAGGAGGTGCTACGCAGACTGGACCGGGTCGGTCTGCGACTGAAAAAGGCGAAGTGCGTCTTCCTAGCTCCAGAGGTAGAATTCCTGGGGATGAGGGTAGCAGCAGACGGGATCAGCCCTACTGCATCCAAGACGGAAGCGATCCAGAGAGCACCCAGACCCCATAACACGACGGAGCTGCGTTCGTTCCTGGGGCTCCTGAACTATTTTGGTAACTTTCTTCCCAAAATGAGCACGCTGCTAGAGCCGCTACACGTGCTCCTACGCAAAGGTCGCGAATGGGTCTGGGGGGACAGCCAGGAAAGGGCTTTTAATAGAGCACGCAATTTGTTTTGTTTCAACAATCTGTTAACGCTATATAACCCATGTAAGAAACTTGTGTTAACGTGCGCTGCGTCGTCCTGTGGTGTCGGGTGTGTGTTGCAGCATGTCAATGCCAAGGGTCAGTTACAGCCGGTAGCTTATGCCTCCAGGAGTCTGTCCCAGGCAGAAAGGGGCTACGGGATGGTAGAAAAGGAGGCGCTCGCATGTGTATATGCGGTAAAGAAAATGCACTAGTACCTGTTTGGCAGGAAATTTGAGCTGGAGACAGATCACAAACCCCTAACGTCCCTTTTGGCCGACAACAAGGCCATAAATGCAAACGCATCGGCCCGCATACAGAGGTGGGCACTCACGTTAGCTGCCTATGACTACACAATTCGGCACAGACCGGGCACCGAAAACTGCGCCGATGCACTCAGCAGGCACCCACTAGCCACCATTGAGGGGGCTACCGAGCATGGTGCTGAGATGGTCATGGCTGTTGAAGCTTTCGGAAGCGAAGGCTCACCCGTGACAGCCCATCAGATTAAAGTCTGGACAAATAGAGACCCGCTATTGTCTCTAGTCAAGAAATGTGTCCTGAATGGGGACTGGGCAGCCACGTACAGGGCATGCCCTGAGAAATTTAAACCATTTCACAGGCGCAAGGATGAATGCTCGATTCAGGCCGATTGCCTACTGTGTGTAAACCGCGTAGTCATGCCCCAGATGGGCAGAGAGGTGTTCATCAGAGAACTCCACAATGGGCACCCGGGCATTGTGACGATGAAAGCAATTGCCAGGTCATACGTTTGGTGGCCAGGGATAGACGCAGATCTGGAACTTTGTGTTCGCAGGTGCAACACGTGTGCCCAGCCGGGCCATGCGCCCAGGGAAGCCCCCCTTAGCCCCTGGCCATGGCCCGCCAAGCCTTGGTCACGCATCCATGTGGACTACGCAGGTCCTTTCATGGGGAAAATGTTTTTGGTTGTAGTAGACGCCTACTCCAAATGGATCGAGTGTGACATTTTAAATTCAAGCACATCCTCTGCCACGGTAGAAAGTCTACGGGCAATGTTCGCCGCCCACGGTCTACCGGACATCTTGGTCAGCGACAATGGCCCGTGCTTCACAAGCACTGAATTCCAGGACTTCATGGCAGGCAATGGAATTAACCATGTTAGAACGGCACCGTTCAAGCCGGCCTCAAACGGCCAGGCAGAACGAGCAGTGCAGATAATCAAACAGGGGATGCTCAGATTCCAAGGGGGTTCCCTACAAACCTGCTTATCACGCCTCCTGTTGGCCTATAGATCCCGACCACACTCACTCACAGGGGTTCCACCCGCAGAGCTACTAATGAAAAGGACGCTCAAAACCCGATTATTCCTTATACACCCCACCATGAAAGAAATTATCGAGAGCAGGCACCAGTCACAATATGACTACCATGACTGGAATGCGAGGGCGCGATGTATTGATGTAAATGACCCTGTTTTCGTCCTCAACTACGCTGCAGGGCCCAAATGGCTCGCAGGCACTGCCAAAGAGGGAAATAGGATTCTGGTAGTTAAACTTACCAATGGACAAATCTGCCGCAAACATGTGGATCAAACAAAAAGGAGGTTCAGCAACCCCATAGAAGAAGCAGAAGAAGAACACGATATAGAGTTCACTCCACCACAGGTGATCGAACACCGGAACCAAAGGGAGGAGAGCCCAGTCACTGTGGTCAGTCCGGACAGGCCTGAGGCACTGCAAACAGCAGACACTCAGGCCAGCGCCCAACAACCGGAGCCCCAATTCAGGCGCTCTACAAGGGAGTGTAAACCACCAGAGAGACTCAACCTGTGATCCCAATAAGACTTTGGGGGGGGAGGTGATGTCATGTATTCAACTAGCATTGTAACCCATGTATAAACTGACCTAAGTTGTACACCGTGAGAACACTGACCACTAGGTGGGAGACACTCCTAACCTGGACCTTCAGGTATAAAAGGGGAAGCTCCACCCACCTTCATCACTTGAGTGCTAAGGAATAAAGGACAGGTCACAGACTGACCTTCTCTCAAGCATGGGCCTCGCGTGCATTTATACTGTGTAGTAAGGACGTATCACCAGGAAATAATCATTTGCTTTCTCACAGAAGTCTACACGTACTCTCTGACAAGGTCTGCTTGGCCATAACCAGGACTGTAATGGAGTTTACGGTGGTTTGAACATAAGAACATAAAAAATAGGAGCAGGAATCGGCCCCTCGAGCCTGCTCCACCATTTAACATGATCATGGCTGATCTGATCATGGACTCAGGTCCACTTTCCTGCCCGTTCCCCATAACCCCTTATTCCCTTATCGGTTAAGAAACTGTCTATCTCTTTCTTAAATATTTTCAATGACCCAGCTTCCACAGCTCTCTGGGGAAGCGAATTCCAACCCTCCTGAGAGAAGAAATTCCTCCTCATCTCAGTTTGAAATGGGCAGCCTGTTATTCTAAGATTAAGCCCCCTTGTTCTAGTCTCCCCTATCAGTGGAAACATACTCTCTGCATCCACCTTGTCAAGCCCCTTCATAATCTTATACGTTTCGATAAGCTCACCTCTCATTCTTCTGAATTCCAATGAGTAGAGGCCCAACCTACTCAACCTTTCCTCATACATCAACCCCCTCATCTCTGGAATCAACCTAGTAAACCTTCTCTGAACTGCATCCAAAGCAAGTGTATTCTTTCTTAAATATGGAAACCAAAGCTGTATGCAGTATTCTAGGTGTGGCCTCCTCAATACCCTGCATAACTGTAGCAAGACTTCCCTGCTTTTATACTCCACCTACTTTGCAATAAAGGCCAAGATTCCATTGGCCTTTAAAAAAAATCGATGAGCAAGTTATTATTTAAATGGAGAAAAATTGCAAAGTGCTGCAGTACAGCGGGACGGGGGGTACTGATCACTTGCTGTACCTGCATACTAACCTTTTGCGTTTCATGCACCAGGACCCCCAGGTCCCATTGTACTGCAGCACTTTGCAATTTTTCTCCATTTAAATAATAACTTGCTCATCGATTTTTTTTTTTGCTAAAGTGCATAACCTCACAGTTTCGAACATTATACTCCATCTGCCAAATCTTTGCCCACTCACTTAGCCTGTCTTTGTTCTTTTGCAGGTTTTTTGTGTCCTCCTCACACATTGCTTTTCCTCCCATCTTTGTATTGTCAGCAAACTTGGTTACGTTACATTCGGTCCCTTCATCCAAGTCGTTGATATAGATTGTAAATAGTTGGGGTTTGTTTAAGCAATTTTTGCAAACGCTGCATTTGCTGACAAGTGATTCATGATCACTGTCCAATCCAGGCCACTAAACAAAGCTTCTTGCAATTGATTTCACGCTGACAATCCCAGGATTTTCAGTTTGAAGTTCAGCCAGAATTCTATATCTCAAAGAAAAGGGTACCACCACTCTGTTTCCCCACTTGATACAACCTTGCTCACAAGACAATTCAGTACGACAATTATGGAATGGTTTCAACTCTGTGTCCATACAATGATCAGTCCATTCGTTCAAGGTGTTTTCATACACTCTTTTCAGTACTGAGTCCTTCTGAGTCTCATCTGCAATCTCAGATGCATTCACATGAAAGTCTTTGTCAACTGCATCTCGTGTGAAAATAGGACCTTTGCTCCCAACATATGTGTCCTCATGTGCCAACCTGGACAAGGCATCTGCAATTGCATTTTGCTTTGAAGTGCGATATTCAATCATACTGTGACAACAACACTGCCCAACGTTGCATTCTTGATGCGGCCATTGCAGGGATGGCAGATTTGTGCCCCCATTTTGCTAGGAGCGGTTTGTGATTGGTGATCAGGGTAAACTTTCTGCCAATCAGGAACTGTTGGAATTTCTTGATTCCAAGCATTATGGCGAGTGTTTCCTTTTCAATCTGCGCGTAGTTTCTTTCGCTCTTTGTGAGGGTTCGTGATGGTTTCTCTTGGCCGTCATCCATTACGTGGCTTATGACAGCTCCCATACTGCAGCTGGAAGCATCACACGCTAACTTAAACTCACGCTCTGTGTCACAGTGCACAAGTAGGGCATCGCTAGAGAGACTTCTCTTACAGGTGCCGTAAGCTTTCTGTTGCGCTTTCGACCACTTCCACTGGACATCCTTCTTGAGCTCATGCAATGGAGCTAACATGGTCACTAACTCAGGTAAGAAACGTGTGTAGTACTGGATCATTCCAAGGAAAGATCTTAACTCAGACACGTTCTGTGGCTTTGAAGCATTGATGAGAGCATCAACCTTTTCCTTCACTGGTTGCAAACCATTTGCATCAACTTTCAGACCAAGGTACACAACCTCAGGCTGCACACGAGCACATTTGCTCCTTTTCAATTTGACATTGTGGGGATTCAACCTTTGAAGCACTATATCTAACCCTTCTAGATCTTCTGGTGGTGGTGGTGCAGACTCGAAGGGACGAATGGCCTACTCCTCACCTGTTTTCTCTGTTTCTATGTTTCTTCTTCGCTGCTTGTTGCGATCAGCACATCATCTTGATTGCATTAGAAATTTGGAAGTCCAAGCAGAATCTTATCCATCATAGCCTGGAAGATGGGCAGCAGGTAGGGGATTGATTGGTGAGTCTTACAGTTATTTTTTAGCTTCTAAGCTAGGGAAGTGGGTTAAACTCAGCACTTAGGGCACTGTACCTTGCTATTATTTTATTTTCATGAATTAGTAACTTAAACTAGATAAACCAATTCATTAATAAAACTGAAATAATTGACGGGAAAACAAATAATTAATTAACCAATCAAATAATTAAAGAAGGTTAGATAGACATGGCAGGGTAGGTGGTGTGCCGTAACTGCAGCATGTGGGAATTTGTGGAGATCAGTGAGATCCCGAGCAACCACATCTGTGGTAAGTGGCTGCAGCCCAAAGAACTTCGGCTTGGAATTGTTGAGCTGGAGTCTGAGGTGTAGGCATTGCGGGGCATCAGTGAGGAGGAGTGTTACCTGGACTTTGTTCCAGGAGGCGGTCACACCCCTTAGATTGAGTAGTACTTTAGAGCTCATCACTGGTCAGGGACAGGAAGGTGTGACCACAAATCAGGAAGGTATGAGAGAACCCAAGATGTAGTGATGGGGGAGCCTTGGCCCTTAACCAACAGGTATAAGATGCTTGCTACCTATGGGGATGAGAACAAGGACTGCAGGATGGATGAGCAAGCTGACCACAGCACCATGGTGCAGAAGACCATTCAAGTGGGTGGAATAAAAAGGGAATGTAGTTGTGGTAGGGAACAGTATAGTCAGAGGGATAGATACTGTTCTCTCCAGCCGCGGCCGGGGTTCCGAAGGTTGTGTTGCCTGCCCGGTGCCAGGGTTAAAGACATCTCCTCATGGCTGGAGAAAAACTTGGAGTGGGAGGAGGAGGATCCACTTGTTGTGGTCTATGTAGGACCCAATGACAGAGAGAACTAGGAATGAGGTTCTGCTGAGTTTGAGGAGCTCGGGTCAAAATTAAAACGCAGAACCTCACGGTAATAATCTCTGGATTGTTACATGGACCACATGTAAATTGGTGTAGGGACAAGCAGATTAGAAGGTTAAATGTGTGGCTCAAAGAGTGGTGTGGGTGGCAGGAGTTTCAGTTCATGGGGCACTGACACCAGTACTGGGGAAAGAGGGAGCTGTTCCGTGGGGACGGGCCCTACTTACACCGTGCTGGGATCAGTGTTCTGGTGAATCGAATAACTAGGACGGTAAATAAGGATTTAAATTAATGAAGGAGGGAGATGATGTGGGAGGATTCAGGAAAAGGGTAAATTCAAAAGCAGTAAGAGAAATGTCAAGGTTGTAGAGCAGAGTACTGATCTGAGTAAAGATATGCAGAGTGGGTCAGGAAGGGACAGGAAGATTAATAAAAGTAATAGCGCATTCGTGACTAAAGTGACACCATGTAAAAAAATCAAAAAAAGTTGACGCTAAGGGCACCATCTGAATGCACGAAGCATTCACAACAAAATAGATGAATTAATAGTGCAGATAGCAATAAATGGGTTTGATTTCATAGCCTTTACAGAGACAGTGGCCAAGGTTGGGAAATAAATATTCCAGGATATTTGACTTTTAGAAGAGACAGACAGAATGGAAAAGTATGAGAGGTAGCCCTGATAGTAAAGGGAATACAGACAGGATTGTCCTATGAGGAGAGATTGAGTACAGTAGTCCTATATTCTATACAGTTTAGAAGAATGAGAGGTAATCTCATTGAAACATACAAAATTCTTACAGGGCTTGACAGGGTAGATGCAGGGAGGATGGTTCCCCTGGCTGGGGAGTCTAGACCCAGGGGTCACAGTCTCAGAATAAGGGGACGGCCATTTAGGACTGAGATGAGGAGAAATCTCTTCACACAGAGGGTGGTGAACCTTTGGAATTCTCCACCCCCCCCCCTGAGGGCTGTGGAGACACAGTCGTTGAGTGTATGCAAGACGGAGATCTTAGCTAGGAAAAGAAAAATGTAGGATCAGTTTGGGTGGAGCTAAGAAACAACAATGGGAAGAAAACACTAGTGGGACAAGAGCAAAACTCTGCGGAAGCTGGAATCAGTTTTGGTTGTGTGTTTTGGAATGACTCCTGAGTCTTGCTGAAATGTAATCTGTAGCTAATTCAGTTGAAGATCAGAACAAAATAAATATATGTAACTTGGAAAAATGGGAAGGGTTGATTATCGAAGACATGCAAAGGTAGATGTTGCTGTTTGGAGGGAGAACTAACAACAGCAACTTGCACTTATGCAGCACCTTTACTGTCCCAAGGCGTTTCACAAGATGTAGAACTGATGTGGTCAACGTATACGTGGAACCTGACGTTTGCTCTTTGGATATTGTTGCTGAGGGACAGCGTCTGAATCTATGATCAAGGATGTGGCAACAGGGCACTGAGAAAAGAATCATAAGGTTGGGCACATTCAACATGGATTTTGTGAAAGGGAAACTGAAAAGTTAAGTATCCTTGGTCACTTTGCAACCACATCTCCGTAATGTCTATTAGATCCGGGGTGAAAACAGAGGCAGCAATGGGCTGAAAATCCAGCCCCTGGAGTATTGTGTAAAGTTTTAGTCTCTTTACCTAAGGAAGGATAAACTTGCCACGGAGAGAGTGCAACAAAGGTTCGCCAGACTGATTCCTGGGATGGGGGGGATTGTCCTATGAGGAGAGATTGAGTACAGTCGTCCTATATTCCCTAGAGTTTAGAAGAATAAGAGGTAATTTTATTGAAACATACAAAATTCTCTCAGGGATGGGGAAAAATCTCTTCACTCTGAGGGTGGTGAATCTTTGGAATTCTCTACCCCTGGGCTGTGGAGGCTCCGTCGTTGAGTGTATGCAAGACAGGGATCGATAGAAATTTTGGATGTTAAGGGAATCAAGGGATTAAGGATAGTGCAGGAAAGTGGATTTGAGGGGGCGGAAATTGCCCATTTCGACAAGCCTCAAAGCGGAGGCCACAGGTCAGCGCACACTGTCTGCCGCGTGTCCGCGGAGGGGCACCATTTTAGAAATTGCCTTTTCTCAGTTTTGCAGCAGTGAAGGGGACCGCTCCTTCTGCTTTCCCACCATGGCGTGCACGCGCCAGCTTCTTACCGACCGACGGTGACCCCGTCCCGAAATTACCCCGTGTGAAATTGCCTCTTTCCGGAATTGGCGGCACAGCCACCCTTAAAGGAGTGATGGCACTGCCGGCGACTCCATGGTTTTTTTTGCCGGCCAACTGCCCGGTCGGGCCGACAATTATAGCCGCAGGTTAGGCCGGGCCGCCAAAAGGCAGAGCCAGGCACCTCCTGTTGGGTGCCAGGTTGCTGGCCAGGCCGAAACCCTCCCAGGTGGCCCAGTGTTTGCCACTGAAGTGGCTGCAGAGTTCGCAGCGGCTCTCCCCTTTAACTGATGGGGAGGGATAAGAACATAAGAACATAAGAATTAGGAACAGGAGTAAGCCATCTAGCCCCTCGAGCCTGCTCCGCCATTCAATAAGATCATGGCTGATCTGGCCGTGGACTCAGCTCCACTTACCCGCCCGCTCCCCGTAACCCTTAATTCCCTTATTGGTTAAAAATCTATCGATCTGTGACTTGAATACAGATGTTGTGACGCACCACCGCAGATGACTTGCAGCATCGGTCATTCCGTCCCACCCCCACTTCCGCCCCGCTGGTGAAGGCTACTCCGACCCGACTACACTTCCGCCTCGATGATGAGGCCACTTCCGCACTGCTTCAAAAAAAACCCACAAAGTACTGAATATCTCTGGATTGTCTGCCCAGTGCAATGGGGCAGACGGAACACATTGACAATGGTAGGTGCGATTCGTTTTGGGCAGTGGGCAATTTTGATCCTGTGGTAGAAGATCAGCCATGAACTTAGTGAATGGCGGAGCAGGCTCGAGGGGCTGTATGGCCTACTCCTGCTCCTATTTCTTCTGTTCTTGAGATTTTGTGGGAGGACTTTACACCATACGACAGCTTGGTGTATGAGTACAAGTCCCTTGTGAGTGTTGATGGGTCGATACTGGTGACTCTCTTCGTCAATGTTCAGCTGAGCATAAGCGTGCGACAAGTCAAGCTTGGAGAAAACCTTTGACCCAGAGAGTGCTGCATATAAATCTTGCAATGTAGGTAACGGGTACTGCTCAGTATCAACTGCTTGGTTGATTGTAACTTTGTCGTCACCGCACAAGCGTGCTGTGTTGCCTGCTTTGGTCACTACCACAATCGGGGTATCCCATTCCCTTTTGTCAGGTTTTACTAACACTCGTGTGGTGTCCCTACACCCAGCTATCGAGTCACACGAGGCATGTACTGCAGACAAGGTCACTGTGTGACCTCAACCTTTATTCCCAGGATCAAGAAGTGATGACACTCCGTGGGACCTCCCTTTATATACCTGGATGACCAGGTGAGGAGTGTCTCCCACAAGTTCACCCCCTGTGGTCAAGGTGTGCATTACTCAGGTGTATACAATGTACAGTGTTGTTACATAAAGGTTACAGTTGTGTGAAGGTTACATACATGACATCACCTCCCCCCAACGTCTTTGGGTCAAAGATTTAATCTTTCAGGCGGTCGCCGCTCTCTCGTGGAGCGCCGCAGTTGGGGCTCTGGTGGTTGGGCCTTGGCATGCATCTCTGTCGCCTGAGGTGATTCCGGTCTGTCCGGGCTGGCCGCAGGGACTGTGCATGCTGTTGAATGTCCTTGTTGTTTGTTCTCTGGCAGTGGTCTGGGTAGCATCTCGTGATCTTCCTCAGGTTCCTCAGTGACCATGCTGAACCTTTTTTTTACTTGGTCCAGATGTTTGCGGCATTTCTGTCCATTGTTAAGTCTGACCACTATGACCCTATTCCCCGCTTTGCCAATTACAGTACCCTCAAGCCACTTGGGTCCCAAAGCATGATTGAGAACAAATACAGGGTCATCAATTTCTATGCATCTCCCCACTGCGTTGCGATCATGGCACTTGGTTTGGACTGGTGCCTGCCCTCAACAATGTCTGACAGGGCTGGATGAATGAGGGGCAGCTTCGTTTTAAGCGTGCGTTTCATGAGTAGTTCCGCAGGCGGGACTCCCGTGAGCGAATGCGGGAGGGACCATAGGCCAGCAGGAGACGCAATAGGTGGGACTGAAGGGGGGATCCTTGAATCCGGAGCATGCCCTGTTTAATGATTTGAACCGCACGTTCCGCCTGGCCATTGGAAGCCGGCTTGAACGGTGCTGTCCTGACACGTTTGATACCATTACCCGACATAAACTCCTGGAATTCATAGCTAGTGAAACACGGGCCGTTATCACTAACCAGGATGTCCAGCAAGCCGTGGGTTGCAAAGACCGTACGCAGACTCTCCATGGTGGTGGATGTCGTGCACGAATTCAATATGATGCACTCGATCCACTTCTAGTATGCATCGACAACAATCAGGAACATTTTTCCCATGAACGGACCCGCATAGTCTACGTGAATACGTGACTATGGCCTGGTGGGCCAAGGCCACGGGCTGAGTGGGGCCTCCCTGGGGGCATTAACCTGCTGAGCACACGTCGTGCATCTGCGAACACAGTGTTCCAGGTCTAAGTCAATTCCTGGCCACCAAAAATGTGACCGGGCAATTGCCTTCGTCAGCACAATGCCTGGGTGCTCGCTGTGGAGTTCCCTGATGAATGCCTTCCTGCCCTTCTGGGGCAAGACTTCTTGGCTGCCCCATAGCAGGCAGTCAGCTTGGATGGAGAGCTCGTCCATCCGTCTATGGAACGGCCTGACCTCCTCGGGGCACGCTCCGTGTGCGGGCACCCTATCCCCAGTTAGGACACATTTCTTTATCAGGGATAGGAGAGGGTCTCTGATGGTCCAGATTTTGATCTGGCAGGCTGTGATAGGCGAGCCTGCGGTGTCGAAAGCCTCAACGGCCATGACCATCTCCGCGCTTTGCTCCGACACCCCCTCGGTGGTCGCCAGTGGAAGCCTGCTGAGCGCGTCAGTGCAATTTTCGGTGTCTGGCCGATGCTGTATGGTGTAGTCATATGCAGCCAGCGTGAGAGCCCATCGCTGTATGTGAGCTGACGCATTGGCATTGACAGCCTTGCTGTCAGACAACAGGAATGTTAACGGCTTGTGGACCGTTTCTAACTCGAACCTTCTGCCAAAAAGGTACTGGTGCATCTTTTTCACCCCGTAGACACATGTGAGTGCATCCTTTTCAACAATCCCGTACCCCCTTTCTGCTTGGGAGAGCGACCTGGAGGCATAAGCCACAGATTGGAGTTGGCCCTCACCGTTGCTCTGCTGCAACACACACTCATAGGATGATGCATCGCATGTCAAAACAAATTTCTTACAGGGGTCATACAGGGTCAATAACTTATTTGAATGAAGCAGGTTCCGCGCCCGATTGAAAGCCCGTTCCTGACAATCCCCCCAAAACCAATTGCAACCCTTATGAAGGCTCCAGCAAAGTACTTAAGTTCGGCAGAAAGTTCCTGAAATAGTTCAAAAGTCCCAGAAATGAAACCAACTCTGATGTGTTGCCTGGCCTGGACGCGCGACGAATCGCCTCCGTTTTGGATTTGGTAGGCCGGATCCCGTCTACAGCAACCCTCCTACTCAAAAACTCGACCTCTGGGGCCAAAAACACACACTTGGACTTCTTTAGTCGCAAGCCTACCCGGACCAGTCGGCATAGTACCTCCTCCAGGTTGCAGAGATGTTCCTCGGTGTCTCGACCCGTGATTAGGATGTCATCTTCGAATACGATTGTTCCAGGGATGGATTTAAGCAAGCTTTCCATGTTCCTCTGGAAGATAGCGACCGCTGAACCAATGCCAAACAGACACCTGTTGTAAACAAATAGCCCCTTGTGCGTAGTGATGGTGGTCAGAAGCTTAGATTCTTCAGCCAGTTCCTGAGTCATGTAGGCTGAGGTGAGGTCCAACTTGGTGAACAGCTTGCCACCTGCCAGCGTGGCAAAAAGATCCTCCGCTCTCGGAAGCGGGTATTGGTCCTGTAGTGACACTCGGTTGATGGTGGCCTTGTAGTCGCCACAAATCCTGACTGAGACATCCGCTTTAAGGACAGGAACGATGGGGCTTGCCCAGTCACTGAATTCAACAGGTGAAATTATGCCCTCTCTTTGCAGCCTGTCCAACTCACTCTCAATTCTCTCACGCATCACATACGGCACGTTTCTGGCTTTGTGGTGCACTGGTCTGGCGCCCGGGGTGATGCGTATCACTACTTTGATGCCCTTAAAAGTCCCGACACCTGTTTGAAAAAATGGCTCGAATTTCTGTAGGACCTGTGAGTATGAACTTCGCTCCACAGATGAAATGGCATGCACATCCCCCCATTTCCAGTTCATCTTGGCTAACCAGCTCCTCCCCAAAAGCGCGGGACCATTCCCTGGGACAATCCAGAGTGGCAGCCGGTTCTCCGATCCATTGTGTGTGACCACCAAGTTTGCACTGCCTAGTACTGGGCTGATCTCTCTGGTGTACGTCCGTAGCTGCATGTCAATACGTTTCAATTTGGGCCTGTTAGCTTTGTGTGGCCATAGTTTTTCAAATTGTTGGGCACTCATAAGTGACTGGCTGGCTCCTGTGTCCAGCTCCATGCGTACCGGGATGCTATTTAATAGAACTTTCATCATCATAGTTGGCATTTTGGTATATGAGCTGTGGACGTCTGCCACGTGAACCCTCTGGACTTCAGCATCCATAGCTTGGCCCCAAGCATCACCCTGCCTTACAGACCCCTCGTCTGGTTCCTCTGCCTCGTAAACTAGCCCCGCCATGGGCTTTCTGCACATTCTGGCCAGATGTCCCTTGAAGTTACAGTTTCTACAGATAAATTGCTGAAACTTACAGGTTTTCGCAGTATGACTGCCACCACACCTCCAGCATGAGCTGAGATTGTTGTGAACAAAGGAACTGTTAGCAGGCATTCCTCTCTGATTGTCTCTTTGATTACTCCTGAGCACTCTGTTGCTGAGTGTCAATGGTCCCATCCCAGGACGCATTGTCCCTTGTGATGGCGTGAATTGCCGATCCCCCTGCCATTGTCTCTGTTGCTGGCCCACCTTAGAGTCTGTTGCTGCCTGGGTGGTGTCGAATTGCCCTTGTCTGCCTGCGGGGTTTTGAGTCTCGTTAACAATGTTTACTCCCTGGCCCATCGCCACATTGGAATCAGGGCTGCGCGTGTAAATTATCTTGGTCTCCTCTTCCCTTGCCATGAAGGTCTGGGCTATCAACGTTGCCTTTTCCAAAGTCAAGTCCTTGGTCTCAATAAGCTTCCTGAAAATCCCAGCATGACCA
Organism: Pristiophorus japonicus; assembly: GCF_044704955.1. Taxonomy (NCBI): domain Eukaryota; kingdom Metazoa; phylum Chordata; class Chondrichthyes; family Pristiophoridae; genus Pristiophorus; species Pristiophorus japonicus. The sequence continues at coordinate 30,292,252 of NC_091979.1, read as the reverse complement.
ATGCTCTCAATGAAGAAATCCCTTAACATCTCCCCCCTGCAGATGTCTGTGAACTTACAGAGGCTGGCCAAATGCCGAAGGTCCTCAACGAAGTCTGCTATGCTTTGTCCCTCCCGATGCTGGTGTGTATAGAACTGGTGCCGGGCCATGTGTATACTGCTTGCCGGTTTGAGATGCTCACCGATCAAGCTGCTGAGCTCATCAAAGGACTTGTCCGCTGGCTTCTCGGATGCGAGGAGGTCTTTCATCAGCGCACACTTCTTGGATCCACAGCTGATCAGTAGATGCGCCCGCCACTTGCCAGCCGCTTCCTCTCCCAGCCAGTCCTTCATGACAAAGCTCTGTTGGAGCCTCTCAATGAAGTCGCCCCAGTCTTCACTGACACAGTACCGTTCCTCTGTGCTACCAGTGGGTCGCTGATTCCCGTATCTCGTCGCCAAATGTGGTGTCCCTACACCCTGCTATAGAGTCACAAGAGGCATGTACTGCAGACAAGGTCACTGTGTGACCTGAACGTTTATTCCCAGGACCAAGAAGTGATGACCCTGCGTGGGACCTCCCTTTATATACCTGGATGACCAGGTGAGGACTGTCTCCCACAAGCTCACCCCCTGTGGTCAAGGTGTGCATTACTCAGGTGTATACAGTGTACAGTGTTGTTACATAAAGGTTACAGTTGTGTGAAGGTTACAAACATGACAACTTCGTTCTCTCTGAGCTTCGCTAGCTCTTCCTCCACTTGAGGCTTCAATGTATAGGGGATCGACCTTGCCTTACAATAGACAGGCTACGTGTTGGACTTGATGTTGATATGCACGTCACACCAACTGATGCCCTCAGAACTGATGACGAAGTCCAACGCCGCCTCCAGTGCGCCAGCGCAGCCTTTGGTCAACTGAGGAAGAGAGTGTTCAAAGACCAGGCCCTCAAATCTGGTTCCAAGCTTATGGTCTACAGGGCTGTAGTGATACCCGCCCTCCTGTATGGCTCAGAGACGTGGACTATATACAGTAGACACCTCAAATCGCTGGAGAAATACCACCAACAATGTCTCCGCAAGATCCTGCAAATCCCCTGGGAGGAGAAACACACCGGCATCAGTGTTCTCGATCAGGCCAACATCCCCAGCATCGGAGCACTGACCACACTCGACCAGCTCTGTTGGGTGGGCCACATCCTCTGCATTCCCGACACAAGACTCCCAAAGCAAGCGCTCTACACGGAACTCCGACACGGCAAGCGAGCCCTGGTGGGCAGAGAAAACGTTTCAAGGACACCCTCAAAGCCTCTTTGATAAAGTGCAACATCCCCAGCGGCACCTGGGAGTCCCTGGCCAAAGACCGCCCTGAGTGGAGAAGGAGCATAAGAACATAAGAGCAGGAGTAGGCCATACGGCCCCTCGATCCTACTCCGCCATTGAATAAGATCATGGCTGATCTGATCATGGACTCAGCTCCACGCCCCATAACCCCTTATCCCCTTATCATTTAAGAAACTGTCTATTTCTGTCTTAAATTTATTCATTTTCCCAGCTTCTACAACTCTCTGAGGCAGCGAATTCCGCAGATTAACAATCCTCTGAGAGAAGAAATTTCTCCTCATCTGTTTTAAATGGGCGGTCCCTTATTCTAAGATCATGCCCTATAGTTCTAGTCTCACCCATCAGTGGAAGCATCCTCTCTGCATCCACCTTGTCAAGCCCCCCATAATCTTATACGTTTCGATAAGATCACCTCTCATTCTTCTGAATTCCAATGAGTAGAGGCCCACCCTACTCAACCTTTCTTCATATGTCAACCCCCTCATCCCTGGAATCAACCTAGTGAACCTTCTCTGAACTGCCTCCAAAGCAAATATATCCTTTCGTAAATATGGAAACCAAAACGGTATGCAGTATTCCAGTTGTGGCCTCACCAATACCTTATATAGCTGTAGCAAGACTTCCCTGCTTTTATACTCCATCCCCTTTGCAATAAAGGCCAAGATACCATTGGCCTTCCTGATCACTTGCTGTACTTGCATACTATCCTTTTGTGTTTCATGCACAAGTACCCCCAGGTCCTGCTTTACTGCAGCACTTTGCAATCTTTCTCTATTTAAATAATAACTTGCTCTTTGATTTTTTCTGCCCAACTGTATGACCTCACACTTTCCAACATTATACTCCATCTGCCAAATTTTTGCCCATCATAGCCTGTCTATGTCCTTTTGCAGATTTTTTGTGTCTGCCTCACACATTGCTTTTCCTCCCATCTTTGTATCGTCAGCAAACTTGGCTACGTTACACTCAGTCCCTTCTTCCAAGCAGCCGGGAGGGCGCTGAGCACCTCGAGTCTCGTTGCCAAGAGCATGCAGAACCCAAGCGCAGGTAGCGGAAGGAGCGTGCGGCAAACCAGACTCCTTTCCTTCAACCCTGTATATCCCACCTGTGACAGAGACTGTAATTCCCGTATTGGACTGTACAGTCACCTGAGAACTCACTTTGAGAGGGGAAGCACGTTTTCCTTGATTTCGAGGGACTGCCTATGATAATATGATGATGACCTAGTGATGCCCTCAACTGTCTGTGAACATGCTTTTGTACTTGATCAGCCTTGTGTTGAGTTGCTTCTTTGAAGCATCTACACTGAAGATATTTTTACAGTCTAGTTTTAACTTTCTCAGTCTTTGCCAATGAGAATTGGCTGTTGTTGTAGCTCGCTACAATAGGCAGCTTTTCTGACTGGTCACCGTGTTGAACTGTACATTCCATTTGTCCACATGTCTCTAGGATTTCTCCAGAGTAGGATTTTAACTCTATGGTGGTCTTTGTAGATAATTAAACTAACTCTCATATGTGTCCTTACTCATGATAGAGCAATCTGCCGCTCTGTCGATATACATATCAATATACCGCTTGTTGATCTAAAGTTTTATATGGAAGTCTTTCTCACAACTGCTAACGTTACTGCATCGATACTGTAGATGCCTAGTTCTTCAACATCGGCGTGTTCAATATTGTGAACTCCTCCCTTTTGTTGTCGCTGCTTTGCATTGCCACTAGAATAGTTCTTACTTCCTGCTTTTGATCTCCATCGGCAAGCAGTTGAAATATGGCCTTGCTTCCAGCAGTAAAAACACTTCGCATTTCTGTATTGGCAGAACTGCGGTGAGTGATTTGCACTGAGGCGATAACAATTCACTGAACTGCTCTCACCGACATGCTTTTGACCCGTTCTCACAGCTTTAGGTTTGGCAGTGGCTTTGTGCCTGTTGAGCTCCGCTGCGCTAGTCACTTGAGTTGGACGGAGCTCCCTAGCATTCTTAGACACCATCTCCATAGATAGGGTAATTCTGCATGCTGTATCAAATGTTAGATTCAGAGGGCCCAAGTTTCCATACGATAAAAAGCGAGCGCCCTTCCGAGCTGGGCGCCCGTTTTTCGCTCCTAAAACGGCGCCTATAAAAAAAACGCGCTATTCTCGAGCGCCCTGCAGCTCCTTGTCTGCCTGGCGCGGCGCCCAGGGGGGTGGAGCCTACACTCGCGGCGATTTTGTAAGTGGGAGGGGGCGGGTACCATTTAAATTAGTTTTTTTCCTGCCGGCAACGCTGCGCGTGCGCGTTGGAGCGTTCGCGCACGTGCAGTGTGAAGGAAACATTGGCACTCGGCCATTTTTGTAGTTCTTTGTAGCTGTTTAATTTTTGAACATTTTTTAATAAAAGCACATTGCCATCAGCACATCAGCACTGAGGCTTCTTGCAGCCTTCTCACTGTCTCCTTCCGCTCCCCCTCCCCCCCGGGAACGAACAGCTGTTTCCTTCCCCCGCCCCCTCCCGCTCTGCGGGAACAAACGGCTGTCTCCTCCTCCCCCCTCCCCCTCCCGCTCTGTGGCAACAAACGGCTGTCTCCTCCTCCCCCCTCCCCACTCCCGCTCCGCGGGAACAAACGGCTGTCTCCTCCTCCCCCCTCCCCCTCCCGCTCTGTGGCAACAAACGGCTGTCTCCTCCTCCCCCCCCCGCCCCCTCCCGCTCCGCGGCAACAAACGGCTGTCTCCTCCTCCCCCCTCCCCACTCCCGCTCTGCGGGAACAAACGGCTGTCTCCTCCTCCCCCCTCCCCCTCCCGCTCTGTGGCAACAAACGGCTGTCTCCTCCTCCCCCCTCCCCACTCCCGCTCCGCGGGAACAAACGGCTGCAGAATTCTCCCTGGCTGAAGCACTTTCACACAGGTAGGAAGATGGTTTATTTAATCTTTTCTTGGCTTATAAATGTTTATTCAGGTTGGATTTATTTGTATAATATTTGTAGAAGTATAAATAAGGATTTATTGTAGAATTTAATGACTTCCCTTCACCCCCCTCCCCCCCCCCCCCTCGTTCCCTATGCCTAATTTGTAACCTGCGCCTGATTTTTTAATGTGTAGAACAGGTTTTTTCAGTTCTACAAAAATCTTCACTTGCTCCATTCTAAGTTAGTTTGGAGTACGTTTTCACTGTGGAAACTTTCAAATCAGGCGTCAGTGGCCAGACACGCCCCCTTTTGAAGAAAAAATTCTGTTCCAAAGTAGAACTGTTCTACCTGACTAGAACTGCAGAAAAAAAAATGTGGAGAATTGCGATTTCTAAGATAGTCCGTTCTCCACCAGTTGCTCCTAAAAATCAGGCGCAAATCATGTGGAAACTTGGGCCCAGAGTGTTCGAAAGAAAAAAAGATAGACTTGCATGTATATAGAGACTTTCACGACCACTGGATGTCTCAAAGAACTTTACAACCAATGAAGTACTTTTTGAAGTGTAGTCTCTGTTGTAATGTAGGAAACGCAGCAGCCAATTTGTGCACAGCAAATTCTCACAAACAGCAGTGTGATAATGACCAGATCATCTGTTTTTTTGGGTGATATTGATTGAGGGATACATATTGGCCAGTTTACCGCGGATAACTCCCCTTGCTCTTTTTTGAAATAGTGGTTGGGATCTTTTACGTCCACCTGCGAGAGCAGAAGGGCCTTCGGTTTAATGTATCATCTGAAAGACAGCACCTCCGACAGTGCAGCGCTCCCTCAGCACTGCACTGGAGTGTCAGCCTAGATTGGTGTTGAGTCTCTCGAGCGGGACTTGAACCAACAACCTTCTAACTGAGAGGCGAGGGTGCTCCCACTGAGCCACAGGACGCTCTCTCAGCTGATGTTCAATAACTTGGACTGTGTGCGCTCATCCACCAGTCCACATACAAACTGATCTCGCAACACACGATCAAAACTGTGCCGAAGTTACAATGCAAAGACTTCTGAAGAGCTACAGTGGTTTCAATTTTTGTTTGGTTTCTGGTACCAAACTTATAGCTCTCTGCTATTTCTAATGGCTTTGGGTCGAAACAGTCCTCGGGTTTGTCGACAACGTTTTCAAACAACGCATACATCGCTTTCCCTGGCACGAGTCGGTTTGACATCTGACCCGGTCTTGGTTAGAAAAACTGATTTCTTCCATTCACAAATTACTTTATTTTGAGCTTGAACATTCTCATCTGCACCTTCCGTTTCAATAATGTTTTTGGCTCGAAAAAATATCTCCATCCGCTCAATGTAAGAACTGAATGGTTCGTGAGCTCAGTCATACAGGGGGAGTGGGAATAGCTTGAAGTGCTCTTGCAGAGAGCCGGCACAGTCTCAATGGGCTGAATGGCCTCATTCTGTGCTGTAACCATTCTATGATTCTATGCCGAGGCTTCCGATGAATCCTGTAGACGCGGCCATGATTGTCCCGATCCTGTTGAACAGTGACTCAGCACGCTACCTGTGTCCCTGTGACTTATGAGGATAGGTTGAGCAGGTTGAGCCTATACACATTGGAATTCAGAAGAATGAGTGGTGATCTTATTGAAACTTAGAAGATAATGAGGGGGCTCGACAAGATGGATGCAGACAGGATATTTCCACTCATAGGGGAAACTAAAACTAAGGGACATCGTCTCAGAATAAGGGGCTGCCCATTTAAAAGTGAGATGAGGTGAAATTTCTTCTCTCAGATAGTTGTAAATCTGTGGAATTCTCTGCCCCCGAGAGCAGTGGAGGCTGTGTCATTGAATATATTTAAGGCGGAGATAGACAGATTTTTGAGCAATAAGGGAGTAAAGAGTTATGGGGAGCGGGCAGGGAAGTGGAGCTGAGTCCATGATCAGATCTGCCATGATCTTATTGAATGGCAGAGCAGGCTCGAGGGGCAAAATGGCCGACTGCTGCTCCTATTTTTTATGTTCTTATGTTCTTAATCAATGCCACTGTTGCTGGGTATACAGACACACGAAGGTAAAGTAGGCGATTCTGAGCATTAACGGTAAAATATCGCAAAAATTCAGTTTAGGTGTCACAAATTCACCTTAAACATGTCCACTTAAAGATTGAACACTGTGTCCTTCCGTGATCCCTAAAAATAGCTTTAGGATCCCCATAATATATGTGGGTAGAACAAACGAAGGAGAGAGACACAATGAGTTGCTAGTCCATGTGCTTGTTTATTAGGCCAGAGCGAACTGAGCATGCTCTTACCAAACCATGTGACAAACCAAGTGATAATACATTTTAGACGGGGCCTCAGTTTAACGTCTCATCAGAAAGATGGCACCTCCGATGGTGCAGCACTCTCTCAGTACCTCACTGAAGTGTCAGGCTCAATTATGTGCTCGAATCTCTGGAGTGGGATTTGAACCCACAATCTTCTGACTCAGAGGCCAGTGTGCTACCCAATGACCCATGGCTGACACCAAAGCACATTTGCAGTATGCCAGAGCAATATATCAGGCTCTGATAGATCACACAATCACCTAATGATCAAAGCCGAGCATGGCAATAACGCATGTGCACACCTTCACCAACATTATCCTCTGTACCCTAAGGTACCATGGATGTCCATCGTTTGATCTGACACCTTACTTTTCACCATCATCAATAAATTGGACCAGCTGGTAATAAAATGCAGCCAATATATTAGCCTATAAGTGTGACATGCTTTTGCCTGGAGTGTTTCCCCCCGGCGCATCTCCTTTGTGACAACATATGATGTGTGCCTTCCCCAACAATGCCTCAAGTTGGAAATTCTCATCTTTGTTTTCAAATCCCTCCATAGCTCTGCCACTCCTTATCTCTGTAACCTCCTCCAGCCCCACAACCCTCAGATATCTCTACGTTCCTCCAATTCTGGAGTCGCACAGCCCCGATTTTAGTTGCTCCACCTTTGACGGCCGTGCCTTCAACTTCCGAGGCTCTAAGCTCTGGAATTCCCTCCCGAAGCCTCTCTACTTCTCTCTCCTCCTTTAAGACTCACCTGATAACCTAACTCCTGTCCTAATATCTCCTTTTGTGCCATAATTGAATTTTTTGAGGATCTAACTAGTAGCGTGGACAAGTGAGAACCAGTGGATGTGGTGTATTTGGACTTTAAAAAGGCATTTGACAAGGTCCCACACAAGAGATTGGTGTGAAAAATCAAAGCACATGGTATTGGGGGTAATATACGATGTGGATAGAGAACTGGTTGGCAGACAAGAAGCAGAGAGTCGGGATAAATGGGTCCTTTTCAGAATGGCAGGCAGTGACTAGTGGAGTGACGCAGGGCTCAGTGCTGGGACCCCAGCTCTTTACAATATACATCAATGATTTAGATGAAGGAATTGAGTGTAATATCTCCAAGTTTGCAGATGACACTATGCTGGATGGCGGTGTGAGCTGTGAGGGGGATGCTAAGAGGCTGCAGGGTGATTTGGACAGGTTACGTGAGTGGGCAAATGCATGGTAGATGCAGTATATTGTGGATAAATGCGACGTTATCCACTTTGGGGGCAAAAGCGCGAAGACAGAGTATTATCTGAATGACGGCAGATTAGGAAAAGGGGAGGTGCAATGAGACCTGGGTATCATGGTTCATCAGTCATTGAAAGTTGGCATACAGGTACAGCAGGCGGTGAAGAAGGCAAATGGTATGTTGGCCTTCATAGCTAGGGGATTTGAGTATAGGAGCAGGGAGGTCTTACTGCAGTTGTACAGGACCTTGGTGAGGCCTCACCTGGAATGAGGAAGGACATTCTTGCTATTGAGGGAGTGCAGCGAACGTTCACCAGACTGATTCCCGGGATGGTGGGACTGACATATGAGGAGAGACTGGATCAACTATACATTGGCATTTAGAAGGATGAGAGGGGATTTCATAGAAACATATCAGATTCTGACGGGACGGGGCAGGTTAAATGTGGGTAAAATGTTCCCGATGTTGGAGAAGTCCAGAATCAGGGGACACAGTCTTAGGATAAGGGGTAGGCCATTTAGGACTGAGGTGAGGAGAAACTTCTTCACTCAGAGAGTTGATAAGCGGAGGAATTCCCTGCCGCAGAGAGTTGTTGATGCCAGTTCAGTGGATATATTCAAGAGGGAGTTAGATATGGCCCTTACGGCTAAGGGGATCAAGGGGTATGGAGAGAAAGGGGTACTGAGGGAATGAGCAGCCATGATCTTATTGAATGGCGGTGCAGGCTCGAAAGCCGAATGGCCTACTCCTGCACCTCTTTTCTATGTTTCTATGTTTCTTTGTCCCGAATCCAGAACTCCGAAAACCGTAATTGTCCGAAAACAGGACATTTTGTGCATGGCTAATGGAGTCGTCCGGAATTATTGTCCGAAAACCGGAGATCTTTGAGGCAAAACCCGAAATCCGGCATGGATTCGGTCGAGGATTCCGAATTTCAGAAAAGAAAACCAAGTCTGAAATCTGGAATCCTCGGCCGAATCCGTGCCGGATTTCAGGCTTTGTCGGATTTCGGACATCGCCGCTCAAAACCCGGCATGGATTCGGTCGAGGATTCCGGATTTCAGACTTTTGATTTTCTTGTCTGAAATCTGGAAAAACCCCAAAACCGGAACGGACTCAGTCCCGAGGATTGTGGATTCCGGATGTTGTACCTGTACATAAATGCAAGTTGTTGCTTTTCACATATCTATTTACAAGCATGTCCCCAGTCGCAGGGGAGGTGGCTGGCTGCTCTCGTATGTCCACAGGAGGCTATTGGCAACAAGGTGACCCTGTGCCAACGTGTGTTGCCTCCTGAGAATTGCCACCATCTTCTTCTTCTTCTTCGGCAGTCCCCCGGAGTCGAGGATGACTTACTTCCACACTAAAATGAGTTTTTCACTTTGAACGGTCTTGGGCAAGGGATTCCCAAGTGTCGGTCGGGATGTTACCTTTTTTCAAGGAGACTTTGAATGCGTGCTGGAAACGTTTTCTCTGCCTTCCTGGGACTCATTTGCCGCGACGGAGCTCAGCGTACAGAGCTTGTTTCGGGAGCCTAGCATCGGGCATTCGGGCCACGTGGCCCATCCATCGGAGCTGATCAAGCGTGGTCAATGCCTCAATGCTCGGGATGTTGGCCTGAGAGAGAACACTGACGTTGGTGCACCTATCCCGCCAATGGATTTGGAGGACTTTGTGGAGGCACCTCGTGCAGTGTTGCAGTGACCGTGTGATCTTGCTTGCTTTGTGTTTAATTCAGAGCTCCCTAATTCAGCTGATCTGAGCTGTGGTGACATAGCGTGAGGGAGGGAGCAGTGGTATTGGAGCAGTGTCACAATCGTGAGCTGCAAATTCTCAACTGTATCACTGTGGCAAGATGGCGAATCATTGCATACCCTTCCCCGCAGGCAGGTAGGAAACGTTAAGAGAGACACTTGATTTTGAGCAGATGGTGACCCATTATTCCATCCCCATCATAGGCAGTCCCTCGAAATCGAGGAAGACTTGCTTCCACTCTAAAGGTGAGTTCTCAGGTGACTATTCAGTCCAATATGGGAATTACAGTCTCTATCACAGGTGGGACAGACAGTCATTGGAGGAAAGGGTGGGTGGGGAGTCTGGTTTGCCGCACGCTCCTTCCGCTGCCTGCGCTTGTTTTCGGCATGCTCTCGGCGACGAGACTCGAGGTGCCCAATGCCCTCCCGGATGCTCTTCCTCCACTTAAGGCGGTCTTGGGCCAGGGACTACCAGGTGTCAGTGGGAATGTTGCACTTTATCAAGGAGGGTTTGAGGGTGTCCTTGAAATGTTTGCTCTGCCCACCTGGGGCTCGCTTGCCATGTTGGAGTTCCGAGTAGAGCGCTTGCTTTGGGAGTCTTGTGTCGGGCATGGGAACAATGTGGTCCGCCCAACGGAGCTGGTCGAGTGTGGTCAGTGCTTCGATGTTGGGGATGTTGGCCTGATCGAGAACACTGACCTTGGTGCGTCTGTCCTCCTAGGGGATTTTCAGGTTCTTGCAGAGTCATCGTTGGTGGTATTTCTCCTGCGATTTGAGGTGTCTACTGTATATGGTCCACGTCTCTGAGCCATACAGGAGGGCATTGATCAGCATTGGTGCGTCCCTGAGGAGAGTCTCTAAACAGCCCACTCAGCTCCACGCGTTGTTGGGACAAGTGAGGGCAAGGAGTGGGGGGCAGTATTATAAGCTAAACATCTCCCCTTCCTCCCACAACTAGCATCAGGACCACTTAGTGAGTTCACAGCATGGACTGCAGTTACAGGCAGGGTTGTTCATTTAATTATTCAAAAAGAACTTGCTTTTTTTCCTGAAGTAAATATTCCAAGTATTAGTTAATATGTAGTTAATGATTTTAAAATCAGTATTGATCCAGTAGTTTGCTGTGAGATGATTTGAATGTTTCCATTTATTTTGCAATTTTGGAATGAGAGCCTTGGAAATAAATCCATTTGAATGTTATTGCGCCTGTTTCTCATGCACTGGGTGCAACTGCTTATCATCCACCAATATGATTAGCCCACAGCAGATTTGTGTTATCCTATCTGTGACTTAAAGAAGTTAAATATTTCTATCATCTGCGCATACATGCAGCAGTATGTATCATTAAAAATGAAAATCCTATGAATATTGAACCTAGGGTTAACTTAGAATGAACTCCAGAACATAATTGAGTATTACTGAAAATTCTCTGATTCTTTATTATAACAATTACTTTATGATTACTGCCAAATTCTTTTTTTTCCGAATGTAGTTAAGAGAAAGATGATTGTGCCTTGACAATTGTAAATCAAGACTTTAACGCGTTGTGGGCATTTTTTTTACTCTGAGGACCGAGAAAGGACAACAATGAATAACAAAGTGAATAAGAATTTTCCTGCTGTTGTATGTGTCGCCTTTCACTGTAGAGGTTACCTGTGGATCCTTACCAACGCTAGAGAAATACCACCAACAATGTCTCCGCAAGATCCTACAAATCCCCTAGGAGGACAGACACATTAACGTTAGTGTCCTCGCCAGGCCAACATCCCCTGCATTGAAGCACTGACCACACTTGATCAGCTCCGCTGGGCAGGCCACATAGTTTGCATGCCAGACACGAGACTCCCAAAGCAAGCGCTCTACTCGGAGCTCCTTCACGGCAAACGAGCCAAAGGTGGACAGCGGAAACGTTACAAGGCCACCCTCAAAGCCTCCCTGTTAAAGTACAACATCCCCACTGAGAACTGGGAGTCCCTGGCCAAAGACCGCCCTAAGTGGAGGAAGTGCATTCGGGAGGGTGCTGAGTACCTCGAGTCTCGTCGCCGAGAGCATGCAGAAATCAAGCGCACGCAGCGGAAGGAGCGTGTGGCAAACCAGGCTCCCTGCGTACCCTTTCCCTCAACGACTGTCTGTCCCACCTGTGGCAGAGACTGTGGTTCTCGTATTGGACTGTACAGCCACCTAAGAACTCATGCTAAGAGTGGAAGCAAGTCTTCCTCGATTCCGACGGATTGCCTATGATGATGATGATCTCGCCTGGAGGGCAGGAGGCTGGAGTTCAGTGTGATGGGAAACAGGGTCAGAGTGGATGTGGTGAGAAGTAGCCCAGAGCAAAGCTGAATGTGGAAGGCAGTGGACCAGAGTTGAATGTGGAGGGTTTTAGAGAAGGGTTGAATGCGGAAGGTTATATAGCACAGCGTTTAATGCAAAAGGTAGTAAGCTGGATTGAGTGTGGACGTGCTGTAAACCAGGGTTGAAAAGTAGGGATGTATGCATGACCGAATTTCTGGAATTTTATTTGACTACTTTTAGCAATCTTAACATTTTCAGCTGTACGGCATCTCCTTTAATCAGCAGTGGGCTGACAGGCTTTTCCATATATTTGGCCCTCTCTGATTTACCGAGACGTGATGCTTATATAATCTCTGCAGCACAGAAACAGGTAATTCGGCCCAACTGGTCTATGCTGGCATTTATGCTCCACATAGGTCACCCCTCTTCGTCTCACCCTGTCAACATATCCTTCTATTCCTTTCTTCCTCATATGCTTATCTAGCTTCCCTTAAATGCTTATATTGGGACAAAGCACTCCACATAACAATCTGAATTTGAATTAAGAGAAGTTTTGCCAATAGCAACTGCCAGTGGACTTGATACCATTATTGGCATATCAGGTCAGCAACATTATTAATTGTTCTTAACTTTGTTCCAACATTCAGCTTTAACCCTGGTCTGCACAAGGCGACCCTCCCGCCCAACCATTGGAACTGTGTGATTTATTGGTTAGATTTCTACCACTCGCCATCCTTTCAGAGTGAGGTCGCCAATTCAGTGCCAAGTATTTTACATTGTCAACTCCTGTCAACACTGGGAGCTTGCAAAGGCTCCCAAAACTCTCTTCACATCGGATACTTGCAGTCAACGGACAAAGAAGGACCAGAATCAGGAGATGCTGGAACCAATCAGCAGGGCATGCAGCACCTGTGGGGAGAACAGATGAGTTGCCCGTTGGGTTCAGACCCGGAATGTCAACATGCCAGTTCTCACTATGGATACTGGTTGATCTGCAGAGAGTTTCAAGCATTTTTTGGTAACTTTCAACAGGGAACTGGATGTAGAAACATAGAAAATAGGTGCAGGAGTAGGCCATTCGGCCCTTCGAGCCTGCACCGCCATTCAATGAGTTCATGGCTGAACATGCAACTTCAGTACCCCATTCCTGCTTTCTCGCCATACCCCTTGATCCCCCTAGTAGTAAGGACTACATCTAACTCCTTTTTGAATATATTTAATGAATTGGCCTCAACAACTTTCTGTGATAGAGAATTCCACAGGTTCACCACTCTCTGGGTGAAGAAGTTTCTCCTCATCTCGGTCCGAAATGGCTTACCCCTTATCCTAGACTGTGACCCCTGGTTCTGGACTTCCCCAACATTGGGAACATTCTTCCTGCATCTAACCTGTCTAAGCCCGTCAGAATTTTAAACGTTTCTATGAGATCCCCTCTCATTCTTCTGAACTCCAGTGAATACAAGCCCAGTTGATCCAGTCTTTCTTGATATGTCAGTCCCGTCATCCCGGGAATCAGTCTAGTGAACCTTTGCTGCACTCCCTCAATAGCAAGAATGTCCTTCCTCAAGTTAGGAGACCAAAACTGTACACAATGCTCCAGGTGTGGCCTCACCAAGGTCCTGTACAACTGTAGTAACATCTCCCTGCCCCTGTACTCATCTCCTCGCTATGAAGGCCAACATGCCATTTGCTTTCTTAACCACCTGCTGTACCTGCATGCCAACCTTCAATGACTGATGTACCATGACACCCAGGTCTCGTTGCACCTCCCCTTTTCCTAATCTGTCACCATTCAGATAATAGTCTGTCTCTCTGTTTTTACCACCAAAGTGGATAACCTCATATTTATCCACATTATACTTCATCTGCCATGCATTTGCCCACTCACCTAACCTATCCAAGTCACTCTGCAGCCTCACAGCATCCTCCTCGCAGCTCACACTGCCACCCAACTTTGGAGATACTACATTTAATCCCCTCGTATAAATCATTAATGTGCAATGTAAACAGCTAGGGCCCCAGCACAGAACTTTGCGGCACCCCACTATCACTGCCTGCCATTCAACGTAGCCATTTACTCCTACTCTTTGCTTCCTATCTGCCAACCAGTTCTCAATCCACGTCAGCACACTACCCCCAATCCCATGTGCTTTCACTTTGCACATTAATCTCTTGTGTGGGACCTTGTCGAAAGCCTTCTGAAAGTCCAAATACACCACATCAACTGGTCCTCCCTTGTCCACTCTACTGGAAACATCCTCAAAAAATTCCAGAAGATTTGTCAAGCATGATTTCCCTTTCACAAATCCATGCTGACTTGGACCTATCATGCCATCTCTTTCCAAATGCGCTGCTATGACATCTTTAATGATTGATTCCATCATTTTACCCACTACCGATGTCAGGCTGACCGGTCCATAATTCCCTTTTTTCTCTCCCTCCTTTTTTAAAAAGTGGGGTTACATTGGCTACCCTCCACTCCATAGGAACTGATCCGGAGTCTATGGAATATTGGAAAATGACTGTCAATGCATCCGCAATTTTCAAGGCCACCTCCTTAAGTACTCTGGGATGAAGACCATCAGGCCCTGGAGATTTATCGGCTTCAATCCCATCAATTACCCCAACACAATTTCACGACTAATAAGGATTTCCCTCAGTTCCTCCTTCTTACTAGACCCTCTGACCCCTTTTATATCCGGAAGGTTGTTTGTGTCCTCCTTAATGAATACCGAACCAAAATACTTGTTCAATTGGTCTGCCATTTCTTTGTTCCCCGTTATGACTTCCCCTGATTCTGACTGCAGGGGACCTACGTTTGTCTTTACTAACCTTTTTCTCTTTACATGTCTAAAGAAGCTTTTGCAGTCCGTTTTAATGTTCCCTGCAAGCTTCCTCTCGTACTCTATTTTCCCTGCACTAGTCAAACCCTTTGTCCACCTCTGCTGAGTTCTAAATTTCTCCCAATCCCCAGGGTTGCTATTTCTGGTTACTTGAAAAGGAACCAATTTTCAGGGCTGTGGGGGAAGTTGGACAAATTGGATCCCTCTTTCAAAGAGCCGACACAGGTGCGATGGTCGGAATAGCCTTCTCCTGCGCTGTGTGATTCTCTCCTTTAATTTACAGGAAAACTAGTTCTGCATTGAGCAGTTTAGCTTAAATCAGCCCACTCAGAATACACTGTGCCAATTTTCCATATGATATTTATAGATCTATACTATTCTATCTGCCATCATTGATATATAATTTCAACAAATGAAGAATTATCTGCTCTCATTTCCAATTTAATAATCTTCCCACCACCCAGCCCTCCCATGTGTATCAGTGCATTAATTTTTGATTATAAAAATCATAGCATGTCATTAAGTGCTGATTTATTTTCATCTTGTGCCGGCAGCCAATAAGTGTTATCTGTGTGAGAATTCTCACAGTGACATCTTTATTGATTCAAGCAGGAGCCAAGTCGGCACTTTATTTTTGTTGGCCGCAGTTTTCTATCAACTTCTATCTACCGCATTATTGAAATAGCTCTGTTCAGTTGTGACACACCAAACATTGTATTATTTTTTAACCAGATACAACATTCAGTGGGATGGTTAGCTCAAGTCCCCAGCTGATAGTAGCCAGCCCCGATTCCTGCATCAATAACAATAGCTTTTTATTGGGCCAACAATTCTGGCCTTCCCGGTTCCATACGGAGTTCCTGCAGACCCTGAAAAGCATCGGATGTGCCGGTTTCCAGCGTGCAATGCGCATGTGCTGGAAACCGGCATTACCGAACTGTCAAGTTTCTGCCTTGACAGATGGCTGCGTCTCAGGAGCGAGGACATTTGTACATAGAAACATAGAAACATAGAAAAGAGGTGCAGGAGTAGGCCATTCGACCCTTCGAGCCTGCACCGCCATTCAATAAGTTCATGGCTGATCATTCCCTCAGTACCCCTTTCCTGTTTTCTCTCCATACCCCTTGATCCCCCTACCCGTAAGGGCCATATCTAACTCCCTCTTGATTACATCCAATGAACTGGCTAAAACAACTCTCTGCGGCAGGGAATTCCATCGGTTAACAACTCTCTGAGTAAAGAAGTTTCTCCTCATCTCAATCCTAAATGTCCTAAATGGCCTACCCCTTATCCTAAGACTAAGTCCCCTGGTTCTGGACTTCCCAAACATCGGGAACATTCTTCCCGCATCTAACCTGTCCAGTCCCGTCAGAATCTTATACGTTTCTATGAGATCCCCTCTCATCCTTCTAAACTCCAGTGAATAAAGGCCCAGTTGATCCAGTCTCTCCTCATAGCCATCCCTGGAACCAGTCTGGTGAAACTTTGCTGCACTCCCTCAATAGCAAGAACGTCCTTCCTCAGATTAGGAGACCAAAACTCTACACAATATTCCAAGTGAGGCCTCACCAAGACCGTGTACAACTGCAGTAGGACCTCCCTGTTCCAATACTCAAATCCCCTGGCTATGAAGGCCAACATACCATTTGCCTTCTTTACCGCCTGCTGTACCTGCATGCCCACATTCAGTGACTGATGAACCATGACACCCAGGTCTCGTTGCACCTCCCCTTTTCCTAATCTGCCGCCATCCAGATAATATTCTGCCTTTGTGTTTTTGCCCCCAAAATGGATAACCTCACATTTATCCACATTATACTGCATCTGCCATGTATTTGCCCACTCACCTAACCTGTCCAAGTCACCCTGCAGCTTCTTCGCGTCCTCCTCACAGCCACTCAGTTTAGTGTCATCTGCAAACTTGGAGATATTACACTCAATTCCTTCATCTAAATCGTTAATGTATATTGTAAATAGCTGGGGTCCCAGCACTGAGCTCTGCGGCACTCCCCTAGTCACTGCCTGCCACTCTGAAAAGGACCCGTTTATCCCGACTCTTTGCTTCCTGTCTGCCAACCAATTCTCTATCCACGTCAGTACATTACCCCCAATACCATGTTCTTTGATTTTGCACACCTATCTCTTGTGCAGGACCTTGTCAAAAGCCTTTTGAAAGTCCAAATACACCACATCCACTGGTTCTCCCTTGTCCACTCTGCTAGTTACATCCTCAAAAAATTCCAGAAGATTCATCAAGCATGATTTCCCTTTAATAAATCCATGCTGACTTGATCCGATCCTGTCACTGCTTTCCAAATGCGCTGCTATTTCATCTTTAATAATTGATTCCAACATTTTCCCCACTACTGATTTCAGGCTACGTGGAAATGTCCGATATTTACGCTTACAAATGTCCTCAAAAATCTTGTGCCTGAAAAACCAAGTGCATAGCCTACTTTTACGGGTGCAAGTGTTTTAAAAAATACAAAAACATTTAAAAATAAAGTTATTAAAACATATTTTATTAAAAATCCTCCCCACCACAGTAAGTTTATTTTTTAAAAACTTTTTTAAAAATCGGGATATCATTTTTTTTAAGACATTAATAACTTTAATGTAAATGAATGTAGTGTAATTATTTTCTACTTTTTATTAGTGTTTTGGGTGTTTGGGACTGTGTTTCGGGCTCTATCACAATCATAGTAATAGGAGTTTAGGACTCTGCGGAACTCTTATTACTATGATACTTTACCTGATTGGCTGCCCAGAGCCATGTGACTCCAGCGCACGCGTCGACGTGCATGCGCTGCAACTGGCAGTCAGGAGAGGCCTCAGCATCGGAAAGACAAATGTGGGCAGCAGCTTAAGGTAGGAAGTGTATTTTTTCTCTAAAATGCCCGCTAGAAGGCCAAAACGGAATTTCAGGGCCAATATCTTTTCACCCAGTGAATCCAATTGTCTTTTTTATTTGTTACCTTCACTGACTTGAAAGAATGTTTGCACAAACACCATCTAGTTAAAAGAGTGGAAAACTCTGATATTTTCAAATATAAACTAATCACACCTTATCCAGGAGGCACAGCCTAAAAGTAATGCTGTGCAGTATTATCATAGAAGCACTGAGCACATTTGTTTCAAATTCTAATTCCTTGACTTTTTTCATCAAGAGGCGAGGTTAACATCTCCATTGTAGAAAGAAAGACTTAAACTTTCATAACATCTTTCACTTGCAGCCCAAAGCGCTTTCCAGCCAATGAAGTACTGTTGTAATGTTGGAAAAGCAACAGCCAGCTTGCGCACAGCAAGCTCCCACAAATAGCCATGTGATAATGACCAGATCATCTGTTTTAATGATGATAAATATTGGCCACGACACCAGGGTGAACTATCTCACTCTTCTTCAAAATTGTAACGTGGTTCCTTTTATGTCCATCTGAGAAGGCAGACAGGGCCCCAGTTTAATGTCTCATCCCAAAGACAGTGCCTCCGATAGTACACCGCTCATTACTACATTGAAGTGTCAGCCTAGATTTTGTGTTGAAGTCCCTGGAGCAGGATTTGAAAGCTCAACCTTGTAACTCAGAGGTGAGAGTGTAACACTAAGCTCCGGCTGACACACTTATTAAAATAGCAAAGAAAGGAATTTAATTTGTGTATTGGCATTTGTACATTAATATCACACAGCGTAACTTCCAGGTTTCTGTTCTTCGACTGCGGGCAGATTCAGGGTGGGCTGTTTTCAACTCATGCACTGTTTGATTGAAACAAACAGTAATGTTACTCATATGTCAGCAGTCGTTTGAACAGAACAAAAGGAAAGGACTTTCATTTATATACTACACCCTCAGGATCTCACAAAGCAATTCACAAACTATGACTGACCTTTTTAAAAGTTCAGTTATATAGGCAAACGTGACAGCCGATTTCCACACCGTAAAATCTCACAAATAACAAATGAGAAAAATGGCTTGTTCATCTGATTCTGGTGAGGAAGTAATGCTGGCCAGCACACTGGGAAATAACTCTCTGCACCTCTTCAAATACAGCCATGTGACCCTCTATATTCACTTGGATGTGTGACCATTTATATTCACTCCGCAAAGCCTACAAGGCACAAGTCAGGCGTGTGACGGAATAGTCTCCACTTGTCTGGATGAGTGCAGCTCCAACAACACTCAAGAAGCGCGACACCATCCAGGTCAAAGCAGCCCGCTTGATCGGGACCCCGTGCATCACATTAAATATTCAGGGGCTAAAATTGAGTCCAGCCCCAAAGGGGGCTCACCTATTAGATTTGAACTGGGACGGAGATACCGGAGCAATTCAGGACTCTGCGGGCGGAAGTGACCTTGCAGCGGGCCCACTGCCCTGATCATTCACCAGCAACGCAGACGTGCCTCGTCACGCTAATGCGTCACAACATCTCTTCCCTTCAGTTAAAGGGGAGGGCCACTGTGAGCTCTGTATACTTTTAAGTTAGGTCCACTGGGCCACCAGGGAGGGTTTTTGCTGGGCCAGTGGTCTGGTACCCAAGAGCGGGGTGCCTGTTTGTGGCTCGGCCGAACCCGTGGGCATCATTGTCAGACCAACCTGGCAGTTGGCTGACAAAAATAATTAACATGGCGGCCACGGCAGCGTGCCCTCCCCTTTAAGGTCGGCCGGGTCACCATGCCACAGAGAGAGTACTGACAACAAAAGCTGTCGGGGGCGCCAACCTGTGGCGGGCCCGCTCTCGCTGAGCAATTTTGGAAAGAGGCAATTTCACGAGGGGGGTCCCTGCCAGGCGGAAAAGGGTCGGCGCGTGCACGCCGCGGCGGGTAAACGGCAGGAGCGACCCCGGGCGCTGCTCCAAACCTTAGGGAGGGCAATTTACAAAATGGCAGCCCCTCCGCGGGGAGTCGGCAGCCATTCCGCGCCACCCTGTGGCTGCTGCTTTCAGGCGGCCAGAGGCCTTATCGGGAGGGCCAATTTCAGCCCTTCACTCCCTCCACCACCAGCGCACCGTGGCTGCAGTGTGTACCAGCTATAAAATGCACTGCAGCAACTCGCCAAGGCTTCTTCGACAGCACTTCCCAAACCGGCGACCTCTACCACCTAGAAGGACAAGGGCAGCAGACGCATGGGAGCACCATCATTTGCAAGTTTCTCTCCAAATCACACACCATCCTGAATTGGAAATGTATCGTCGTTCCTTCATCGTCGCTAGGTCAAAATCCTGGAACTCCCTCCCGAACAGCACTGTGGGAGTACCTTCATCATCATCATAGGCAGTCCCTCGGAATCAAGGAAGACTTGCTTCCACTCTTAGCATGAGTTCTTAGGTGACTGTACAGTCCAATATGGGAACCACAGTCTCTGTCACAGGTGGGACAGACAGTGATTGGAGGAAAGGGTGGGTGGGGAGTCTGATTTGCCGCACGCTCTTTCCGCTGCCTGCACTTGATTTCTGCATGTTCTCGGCGACGAGGCTCGAGGAGCTCAGCACCCTTCCCAGATGCACTGCCTCCACTTAGGGCGGTCTTTGGCCAGGGACTCCCAGGTGTCAGTGGAGATGTCACACTTTATCAGGGAGTCTTTGAGGGTGTCCTTGTAACGTTTCCGCTGCCCACCTTTGGCTTGTTTGCCGTGGACGAGTTCCAACTAGAGCGCTTACTTTGGGGGTCTCGTGTCTGGCATGCGAAATATGTGGCCTGTCCAGTGGAGCTGATCAAGTGTGGTCAGTGCTTCAATGCTGGGGATGTTGGCCTGGACAAGGCGCTAATGTTGGTGCGCCTGTCCTCCCAGGGGATTTGTAGGATCTTGCGGAGACATTGTTGGTGGTATTTCTCCAGCGACTTGAGGTGTCTACTGTACATGGTCCACGTCTCTGAGCCATACAGGAGGGCAGGTATACTACGGCCCTGTAGTACCTTCACCACACAGACTGCAGAGGTTCAAGAAGACGGCTCACCACCTTCTCAAGGGTAATTGTGGATGGGCAATAAATGCAGGCCTGCTGAGCTGGTATACTTGCCGCCTGTTTTACCACTGAAAAATAGGCACAATAAAACCAATTTCTACCCCACGACCCTTTAGGATGTACTGTTAGACCGAGACCTTGTTCACCTGTCCAAGACCCGATATTATGTCACCCCCTCGGCCTTCTCTTTTCTAAAGAAAAGAGCCCCAGCTGGTTCAGTCTTCCCTGCTGGTTATAATCTCTCAGTTCTGGTGTCATTCTTGTAAATGTTTTATATATATATATATATATATATATCTAATTAAATAATTGCAATTTACCCTCTGAAAATGTTCCGTGTATCCATGTATAGCAATAATCGTTATTGCCACAAAAAAACATAAAATATTAATACATTACTTTTGATGTGGTTTTGCTCATTCCATGAATATACAAGTGAAAAGCCTGACATCTAAATGAGAGGAATCTTTGGCTATTATCCCTTTCACGTTAGTCATGTGGCGGCCATGCTGGTCTGGACTATTTCTCAACAACAACCTTTATTTCTATAGCACCTCCCATGTAGAAGAACATCTCAGAACTCTTCACAGGAGGTGAGGAATCCACAAGTAAGAAACAGAGAGAGAACTGGGAAGGGTGAATGGTTCAAAGTGATGGTTTTAGGGGGCTGTTGATAGATGGGAAAACAGTAGCAAAGCAGAGTGGTTTGAGAGAGGGGTATACGGCTGAAAGATCAGCCGTTCCTCCCTACAGTGACTAGTTCTGGTTTTGGCACTGCTTTACAAGTTGAGTAAATTTTAGTCAGCAATGGTGAGAAGGGAGCTGAACCTGAGCACTATCAATAAGACATCTCAAGAGTGTCGGATTAACTAATGAAACAACCTGTTCTAACCTGATGCAGATAAATGGTGAAGTCCCTTTTCAAATATTTTGTGTAGCTTCAAATATTGACTCATTGGATAGGGTTAAGAGAAGAGTGATGAACATAATTCCATGTCTTTAAGTTAAGAAGATGCACTCAAAGAGCTAAACTTGTTTTCTACCATCAGATTTTTAAGGGGTAAGAATTTTTCACCATTATTACAGGTTAAAATTGAATCCAAAAATTCCTGGGAGCCGTGACCTAAACCTGTCTGAGGAGATTTGAACCACTGCAGTATTCCTAAAACATACTAATTAACCCTTGAAAATTACAAAACTGTTGTGTGTTTGTTCCTGATATCATGATTCCATTACTTGCTTAAAATATCCGTTGAAGGATATATTTGCCTTAGAGGCCATGCAACGATGGTTCACTAGATTGATTCCTGGAATGAGAGGGTCGTCCTGTGAAGAGTGATTGAGTACATTCTCTCTGGAATTTAGAAGAATGAGAGGTGATCTTATTGAAACATCCAAGATTCTGAGGGGATTGACAGAGTAGATGCTGAGAGGCTGCTTCCCAGTATAGAAATAGGGGACATAGGGCTCAAATTTCCCCAGGAGTTGCCCCATTTGTTTTGGAGTAAGTAGCTTTTTTTGGAGTAACTTAAAAATCGCAAATTTCCCCATTTAACTTGCTCCAGTGTAAGTCAGTGAGTTGGGTTTTTTTCTAGTTTAGTTTGTTCTCTCCAAAAGGGGCGTGACAAGCCACTTATGCCTCTTCTGGCCATAGAAGCAAATTTGACCAGCTGAAAGTTATCCAAACTAACTTAGGCCACTTTTCTAGACACAGAAAAGCCTTACCTACATTTAAGAAATCAGCGCAGGTAGCCGGAGATAGGGCTGTGGGGGAGGGGGCATGGGAGGTGGGAGAGGTGAGTTAGAGGATTGTAAAGCACTAAAGACCTTCACAACATCAGCACAACATCTTCAGCACAACAGCTGCACAACAACATCAAAAATAAATCACCTACTGAAAATAGAGCAGTCCTACCTTGCCAAGTGCTGAACACACCGGCTAGCCCTCCCGCCAGGGCTAGGAGCGGCAGGCATGCATGACTGTAGGGGTGAGGGATTTTTACTTTTTGCAGTTGTCCCTAAATGTTGCGTGGTCCTAATGGAACATGATTCAGTTTTAATGCAAAATGTCTTTTATTGAATATTTTACAATGCACTTCAATGACAACAACAACAACAACAACAGCAACAACAACACAGAAAGGCTGCACCCATTCCTCACCCACATCTCGGGGAAAGTGCACTTCCTCATAGGGTCAGTGGTAGGGTGGGGGGTGGGTGGGGGGTTGGGGGCCCGGCTTGGGTCTGACCGGTGGCTGGTGCGTGGATTGAAGTAGGAGTGGCATTTGAGTATCCGGCCTTTGTGCCCTTATTGCAGAAGCTAGCTCCCTCATGGGCATCTGCCATCGTTTGCACTCCCTCTGAAATGCCCGCCCTCACTTCCCGTCTCAGTGCTGAAATTTCACCCGACAGTGTCACTACCTCATCATGCATCCTGCCGCCACGAGTGATCTTGTGAGGGCATTGGTCTCCTCACCCAATGACAGAATCTGATTAACTTCTGCTGAGGACTGCATCTCAGGAGAGACTGGTCAGCATCTCCTTCCCCTCGCTGTGGGTCTGCCTAGTGGCACCCCTCCAGTGTGAGGCGCAGGCTGGGACGGTGGGGCACTGGGTGTCCCAACATGCATTTCACCATCGCCACTGGGACCATGGAATATTGCCGAGGAGCTCATGGAGGTTTCTGGCAGTGTGATGCCCTGTACTATGGACTGATCCATATCGCGGTCAGCATTCTCCCGTCCACACATTTCCATGGACCCCTCCTCCCCCCACCCGCCATGGTCTGGAGCGCACGCATCTGGATCCTCTGGTGGATCTTCAGGATGTTGAGGAGTGTCGTCGTCTTCTGCAAAATACAACAGAACAGTCAAATGGTTAGCAGCACAGGAGGGGGCAGGATGGGTGGCATGAGTAGTCTGACGCATAGCAAGCCAGTCAGCAGGTTGATTTGAAGGGCGACTATGCATTTTAATGACTCGCCCTCACCCTCCCGTGTAGGTCCAGCTTGTGCAGAGCTGATTCTTTTTTCTGCCGGTGCAACTCAGCAAGGCAGCAACCCTCTGTTCCAGGGGTGACAGTTGGTGCAGATTTGGCGGACCTCCTCCTGTTCTAAATCTTTCCCTTTTGTTGTGGGCCAATTTATTCTGCAAAGATGAAATATTAATTTTCACACATGGTGCGCTTCTGATGGGTTGGACACATACAGATGGTCACATTTACAATTGCAATTCAATTTAAAGATTAAGATATTACTTACACTCACTACTTGACCAACGTCCTGCCATTTCTTCTTGCACTGGCTTCCAGATCTTGCGGTATTGACCCCTGCGGAGTATTCTTCTGCAACTAGATTCCATCTTCTTCTCATTTCCTTGGGTGAAACTTTTGACAGACCACTCTTGCTGATATCCAGCTCCAGCCATTTCTCCTCAATGACAGTCACTAGTTTCTCCACCTCCTCATGGAGGAAATTCTTTGTTCGTTTTGCATGCGTGTATTGGACTTACACTCAGGTAATGTTCAAAAATCATACTTCTCACCTTTTTTCCACCTATCCAGCACTCCTTTCCATTCCCTCCACCACACACACATCAATATTTAAACCGTACCTTTATATATGCTCCATTACCAATGATACTGAGGATGTTCTCCCTTTAATTGGCCGATTGCCAAGCTTCCTGTTGCACTGTGCATGCGCGCATGCTGAAATGCCCATTGCACATGCGCACACGCTGAAACAGACATGCTGAGCAAGCACGGCCGAAGCTCCGCCCCCCAACAGGCTCTGCAGCGCCACGCCGATGGATCCGGACGACGAGGGAGTGGCCAAAGTGGAAGGTAAGTTTTTGATGCTTTTGTTGGCTTAGAAAGTGGGCGTGCTACCCCTAACTGCGCTGCTCTCGGCGGCTGCGGAAATTTGGGCCCATAGTCTCTGGATAAGAGTCGGCCAATTAAGACTGAGATGAGGAATTTCTTCACTCAGAGGGTTGTGAATCTTTGAAATTCTGTGCCCAAAAGGGCTGTGGATGCTGAGTCATTGAATATATTCATGGCTGAGATTGTTAGATTTTTGGACTCTCGGGGAATCAAAGGATTATGGAGATCGGGTGGGAAAGTGGAGTTGAGGTCAATGATCAGCCATGATCATTTGAATGTCAGAGCAGGTTCGAGGGGCCGCATGACCTGCTCCTAATTCTTATGTCCTTATGTTCCCTTTCTACAGTAGATCATTCCAAGCCAACTGAGGAGGAGGAGCCATTACAAAATGCAGTCAAAAGTGATTCTGCAGTCATTGGTGGTAAGAAATAAAGATGTGCTATCATTAAAGTCTTTTACATGGGTTAGTTGAAGAAGCTTTGTTGTAGTTGGTGCAGAGATCAGCCAAAAGCTTTACACCAGTTTCAGAGGACTGAGTTATGATTACAGAATGAAAATACTTGGGCAGCGAAAATGCCCCTTTTTTTAAGAGCCGTTACCGAGGCGGCTAGCACTCACTGCTCGGTCGGCGCGGAGGGGCCGACATTTTCTCAATTTCCCTCCTTTATTTTTGGAGCGGTGTAAGGGACCTCCCCGGTCCGCCCTGCCACGTCGGGCATGCGCGGACACCTTACCGACCGGTGGCAAACCCCTTTCTGCCCTGCGTGGGAAATTGCCCCACTGGAGCGGATCAGCCACTAACAAAAAGTGAGTGTACAGGTACAGCAAGTAATCAGGAAGGCAAATGGAACATTGGCCTTTATTGCAAGGGGGATGGAGTATAAAAGCAGAGAAGTCCTGCTACAACTGTACAGGGTATTGGTGAGGCCACACCTGGAGTACTGCGTGCAGTTTTGGTCTCCGTATTTAAGGAAGGGTATACTTGCATTGGAGGGTGTTCAGAAAAGGTTCACGAGGTTGATTCCGGAGATGAGGGGGTTGACTTTTGAAGATAGGTTGAGTAGGTTGGGCCTATACACATTGGAGTTCAGAAGAATGAGAGGTGATCTTATTGAAACATACAAGATAATGAGGGGGCTCGACAAGGTAGATGCGGAGAGGATGTTTCCACTCATAGGGGAAACTAAAACTAGGGGGCATAGTCTCAGCATAAGAGGCTGCCCATTTAAAACTGAGTTGAGGAGAAATTTCTTCTCTGAGGGTTGTAAATCTATGGAATTCTCTGCCCCAGAGAGCCGTGGAGGCTGGGTCATTGAATATATTTAAGGCGGAGATAGACAGATTTTTGAGCGATAAGGAAATAAAGGGTTATGGGGAGCGGGAAAGGAAGTGGAGCTGAGTCCATGATCAGATCAGCCATGATCTTATTAAAAGGCGGAGCAGGCTCGAGGGCCCAAATGACCTACTCCTGTTCCTATTTCTTATGTTCTTATTGGTGCCTGTGCCTGGTTTCACCGGTGGGAAGCTTCTAGACTCCGAGGTCGGTCTGCCAATGCTCGCCATGGGTTCGGCCCAGCCGAAACCCTCCCTGGTGGCCCAGTGGATCTAACTGAAATAACTTTAACTGAAGGGAAGGATCGTCATCAGCGACGCGCTGACGTCATCAGGGCGATGCTGATGAGTCGGAGCGACGGCCGACCCGACACGACGGCACTTCCTCTCCGCTGCCAGCCGCAACACCGCACCTACATCAAAATAAGAAACAAAGACCTCAATATCACTCAAAAGAATTAAAAACCGGAAAGTGCGCCCCGTTTGGGCGGATGGCAGTTTCGGCCCCCTAGGTTATGTAGCCTCAAACTTTGATTGTCCAGTCTGAATATAACAAGAGGAGGGGGCAAGAGAAGATAATAACACCAGGGTAAAAAGCCAATAAATATATCATGTCCTAAGATCGCCATTCTTCTGCTTGATTGGGCTGAGGAGTCTCTGACAGGGCAGTGCAGGAAGGGATAGTTCACTTTCACCTTTGCTTCATACAAATTTACATATGGGCAGTGGAGTCGCCACGGAGTCGTGCCTGTATAGGAACATAAGAAATAAGAGCAGGAATAGGCCATTTGGCCCATCGAGCCAAAAACTGAGATGAGGAGGAATTTCTTCTCTCAGAGGGTCGTGAATCTTTGGAATTCTCTGCCACAGAGAGCTTGGAGGCTGGGTCATTGAATTTATTTAAGGTGGAGTTAGACAGATTTTTGAATGATAAGGGAATTAAGGGTTATGTGGAGTGGGCAGGGAAGTGGAGTTGAGGCCAGGATCAGATCAGGCATGATCTTATTGAATGGCGGAGCAGGCTCGAGGGCCAAATGGCCTAATCCTGCTCCTATTTCTTATGTTTTTATGTTCTTCTATTTTCAAATTCACTCGGCATAGATTAAAATGATACTCAAAATGAAAGTAGGTGGATAATCTTAAAACCCAGACCTAATTGATTACCAATGGAGATAAGGGAAAGCAGGCAGGGGAAATAAAATACGTTGCATGATTTAAAGATGCAAGAAAAGAAAATTAGGGTGTCTACCAAAGCAATGCTAACACAATAATTAAGGCCTGATGAGAAAGTTTGAAAAGAAAATTGCATCAGTCATTAGGGATAATTAAAAGAGACTCTCTTTAGGTTTGTCACAAGGACAATGTTAAACAACAAGTGGCCCATTTACATAGTAATATTCATAAGTAGATAAGTGGAAGGGGAGGCATCTGCGTCTGTGGAGACAGTAGTAAAGTGTGCAGTGGTCCTTAAGTAATTGGAGCACTTGAAGTCCCTTAACCGCGTGGAATGCAACCATGAGTCGTGAAGGAAATGAGAATAGACGTTGAGTGGCAGCATTAATTTTGCAAAAGGTGATTCAGATCTTTTTTAAAAAGGGCTGTTACCTTACCACCTGATGGAGAGGGGTAATATTGGGATAACGTACAATCTGATTGGGAGGGGTAATATTGGGGTCATCGTACTATCTGATGGGGAGGGGTAATATTGGCGTCATCATACTATCAGATGAGGAGGGGTAATATTGAAGACATTGCACAATCTGATGGAGAGGGTTAATATTGGAGTCATCATACAACCTGATGAGGAGGGGTAATATTGAAGATATTGTACAATCTGATGGGGAGGGGTAATATTGAAGACATTGTACAATCTGATGGGGAGGGGTAATATTGGGTCTTCATACAACCTGATGGGGAGGGGTAATATTGAAGGTATTGTACAATCTGATGGGGAGGGGTAATATCGGGTCATCATACAGCCTGATGGGGAGGGGTAATATTGGATCATCATACAACCTGATGGGGAGGGGTAATATTGAAGATATTGTACAATTTGATGGGGAAGGGTAATATTGGGTCATCATACAACCTGATGGGGAGGGGTAATATTGAAGATATTGTACAATCTGATGGGGAGGGGTAATATTGGATCATCATACAACCTGATGGGGAGGGGTAATATTGAAGATATTGTACAATTTGATGGGGAAGGGTAATATTGGGTCATCATACAACCTGATGGGGAGGGGTAATATTGAAGATATTGTACAATTTGATGGGGAAGGGTAATTAATATTGGGTCATCATACAACCTGATGGGGAGGGGTAATATTGAAGATATTGTACAATTTGATGGGGAAGGGTAATATTGGGTCATCATACAACCTGATGGGGAGGGGTAATATTGAAGATATTGTACAATCTGATGGGGAGGGGTAATATTGAAGACATTGTACAATCTGATGGGGAGGGGTAATATTGAAGTCTGTTATCAAAGAAGCAATTGAGATTATTTATATAAAAGCAATAAATCCAGAAATACACACTTTTAAAAGGGGAGTCTCGACCAACAAATGTCGTGGAATCTTCGAGAAAGTAACTGAGTCATATATCTTGGCCTTCAGAAACAATAAGGTGTCTCGCAAAAGAGATTCACGGCTACAGTGTACACTCTTGGGCACAAAAATAAAACAGGGAACTGCATTATTAATTGGCCAGATAAGGAGAAGCAGAGGATAGATATCAATACAAGCCCTAATTGGGCAGGGGAATTTGCAGTGGATCGTTTCCATGACTACTTCATGATATTTTATAATGATCTCCACAAAGGTGTTGTAATTTAGAATGCGTATTTTTTTAAGTTACCCAAGGAAAACCAACATTGTTCATGGAAGCATATTGTTCCTTTTGCCTATATACAAAACGGAAGAGAGTGACTAAAGTAAGTGTTGGTCCTTTAGAAGATGAGAAGGGGGATTTAATAATGGGAAATGTGGAAATGGCTGAGACCTTAAACAATTATTTTGCTTTGGTCTTCACAGTGGAAGACACAAAAACCATGCCAAAAATTGCTGGTCACGGGAATGTGGGAAGGGAGGACCTTGAGACCATCACTATCACTAGCGGGGTAGTGCTGGACAGGCTAATGGGACTGAAGTTAGACAAGTCTCCTGGTCCTGATGAAATGCATCCCAGGATATTAAAAGAGATGGCAGAAGTTATAGCAGATGCATTCGTTATAATCTACCAAAATTCTCTGGACTCTGGGGAGGTACCAGCGGATTGGAAAGCAGCTAATGTAACGCCTCTGTTTAAAAAAGGGGGCAGACAAAAGGCAGGTAACTATAGGCCGGTTAGTTTAACATCTGTAGTGGGGAAAATGCTTGAAGCTATCATTAAGGAAGAAAAGCGGGACATCTAGATAGGAATAGTGCAAATCAAGCAGACGCAACATGGATTCATGATGGGGAAATCATGTTTAACTAATTTACTGGAATTCTTTGAAGATATAACGAGCATGGTGGATAGAGGTGTACCGATGGATGTGGTGTATTTAGATTTCAAAAAGGCATTTGATAAGGTGCCACACAAAAGGTTACTGCAGAAGATAAAGATACGCGGAGTCAGAGGAAATGTATTAGCATGGATAGAGAATTGGCTGGCTAACAGAAAGCAGAGAGTTGGGATAAATGGGTCCTTTTCAGGTTGGAAATCGGTGGTTAGCGGTGTGCCACAGGGATCGGTGCTGGGATCACAACATACATAGATGACCTGGAAGAGGGGACAGAGTGTAGTGTAACAACATTTGCAGATGACACAAAGATTAGTGGGAAAGCGGGTTGTGTACAGGACACCAAGAGGCTGCAAAGAGATTTAGATAGGTTAAGCGAATGGGCTAAGGTTTGGCAGATGGAATACAATGTCAGAAAATGTGAGGTCATCCACCTTGGAAAAAAAAACAGTAAAAGGGAATATTATTTGAATGAGGAGAAATTACAGCATGCTGCGGTGCAGAGGGACCTGGGGGTCCTTGTGCATGAAACTCTTTCCAAAAAGTTAGTTTACAGGTGCAGCGGGTAATCAGAAAGGCGAATGGAATGTTGGCCTTCATTGCGAGAGGGATGGAGTACAAAAGCAGGGAGGTGCTGCTGCAACTATACAGGGTATTGGTGAGGCTGCACCTGGAGTACTGCGTGCAGTTTTGGTCACCTTACTTAAGGAAGGATATACTAGCTTTGGAGGGGGTACAGAGACGATTCGCTAGGCTGATTCCGGAGATGAGGGGGTTACCTTATGATGATAGATTGAGTAGACTGGGTCTTTACTCATAGAAACATAGAAAATAGGTGCAGGAGCAGGCCATTCAGCCCTTCTAGCCTGCACCGCCATTCAATGAGTTCATGGCTGAACATGAAACTTCAGTACCCCCTTCCTGCTTTCTCGCCATAACCCTTGATCCCCCGAGTAGTAAGGACTTCATCTAACTCCCTTTTGAATATATTTAGTGAATTGGCCTCAACTACTTTCTGTGGTAGAGAATTCCACAGGTTCACCACTCTCTGGGTGAAGAAGTTTCTCCTCATCTCGGTCCTAAATGGCTTACCCCTTATCCTCAGACTGTGACCCCTGGTTCTGGACTTCCCCAACATTGGGAACATTCTTTCTGCATCTAACCTGTCTAAACCCGTCAGAATTTTAAACGTTTCTATGAGGTCCCCTCTCATTCTTCTGAACTCCAGTGAATACAATCCCAATTGATCCAATCTTTCTTGATAGGTCAGTCCCGCCATCCCGGGAATCAGTCTGGTGAACCTTCGCTGCACTCCCTCAATAGCAAGAATGTCCTTCCTCAAGTTAGGAGACCAAAACTGTACACAATACTCCAGGTGTGGCCTCACCAAGGCCCTGTACAACTGTAGCAACACCTCCCTGCCCCTGTATTCAAATCCCCTCGCTATGAAGGCCAACATGCCATTTGCTTTCTTAACCGCCTGCTGTACCTGCATGCCAACCTTCAATGACTGATGTACCATGACACCCAGGTCTCGTTGCACCTTCCCTTTTCCTAATCTGTCACCATTCAGATAATAGTCTGTCTCTCTGTTTTTACCACCAAAGTGGATAACCTCACATTTATCCACATTATACTTCATCTGCCATGCATTTGCCCACTCACCTAACCTATCCAAGTCACTCTGCAGCCTAATAGCATCCTCCTCGCAGCTCACACTGCCACCCAACTTAGTATCATCCGCAAATTTGGAGATACTGCATTTAATCCCCTCGTCTAAATCATTAATGTACAATGTAAACAGCTGGGGCCCCAGCACAGAACCTTGCGGCACTCCACTAGTCACTGCCTGCCATTCTGAAAAGTACCCGTTTACTCCTACTCTTTGCTTCCTGTCTGACAACCAGTTCTCAATCCACGTCAGCACACCACCCCCAATCCCATGTGCTTTAACTTTGCACATTAATCTCTTGTGTGGGACCTTGTCGAAAGCCTTCTGAAAGTCCAAATATACCACATCAACTGGTTCTCCTTTGTCCACTTTACTGGAAACATCCTCAAAAAATTCCAGAAGATTTGTCAAGCATGATTTCCCTTTCACAAATCCATGCTGACTTGGACCTATCATGTCACCATTTTCCAGATGCACTGCTATGACATCCTTAATAATTGATTCCATCATTTTACCCACTACTGAGGTCAGGCTGACCGGTCTATAATTCCCTGTTTTCTCTCTCCCTCCTTTTTTAAAAAGTGGGGTTACATTGGCTACCCTCCACTCCATAGGAACTGATCCAGAGTCAATGGAATGTTGGAAAATGACTGTCAATGCATCCGCTATTTCCAAGGCCACCTCCTTAAGTACTCTAGGATGCAGTCCATCAGGCCCTGGGGATTTATCGGCCTTCAATCCCATCAATTTCCCCAACACAATTTCCCGACTAATAAAGATTTCCCTCAGTTCCTCTTCCTTACTAGACCCTCTGACCCCTTTTATATCCGGAAGGTTGTTTGTATCCTCCTTAGTGAATACCGAACCAAAGTACTTGTTCAATTGATCCGCCATTTCTTTGTTCCCCGTTATGACTTCCCCTGATTCTGACTGCAGGGGACCTACGTTTGTCTTCACCAACCTTTTTCTCTTTACATACCTATAGAAACTTTTGCAATCCGCCTTAATGTTCCCTGCAAGCTTCTTCTCGTACTCCATTTTCCCTGTCCTAATCAAACCCTTTGTCCTCCTCTGCTGAGTTCTAAATTTCTCCCAGTCCCCAGGTTCGCTGCCATTTCTGGCCAATTTGTATGCCACTTCCTTGGCTTTAATACTATCCCTGATTTCCCTTGATAGCCACGGTTGAGCCACCTTCCCCTTTTTATTTTTACGCCAGACAGGAATGTACAATTGTTGTACTTCATCCATGCGGTCTCTAAATGTCTGCCATTGCCCATCCACAGTCAATCCCCTAAGTATCATTCGCCAATCTATCCTAGCCAATTCACGCCTCATACCTTCAAAGTTACCCTTCTTTAAGTTCTGGACCATGGTCTCTGAAATTACTGTTTCATTCTCCATCCTAATGCAGAATTCCACCATATTATGGTCACTCTTCCCCAAGGGGCCTTGCACAATGAGATTGCTAATTAATCCTCTCTCATTACACAACACCCAGTCTAAGATGGCCTCCCCCCTAGTTGGTTCCTCAACATATTGGTCTAGAAAACCATCCCTTATGCACTCCAGGAAATCCTCCTCCACCGTATTGCTTCCAGTTTGGCTAGCCCAATCTATGTGCATATTAAAGTCACCCATTATAACTGCTACACCTTTATTGCATGCACCCCTAATTTCCTGTTTGATGCCCTCCCCAACATCCCTATTACTGTTTGGAGGTCTGTACACAACTCCTACTAACGTTTTTTGCCCTTTGGTGTTCTGCAGCTCTACCCATATAGATTCCACATCATCCAAGCTAATGTCTTTCCTAACTATTGCATTAATCTCCTCTTTAACCAGCAATGCTACCCCACCTCCTTTTCCTTTTATTCTATCCTTCCTGAATGTTGAATACCCCTGAATGTTGAGTTCCCAGCCCTGATCATCCTGGAGCCACGTCTCCGTAATCCCAATCACATCATATTTGTTAACATCTATTTGCACAATTAATTCATCCACCTTATTGCGGATACTCCTTGCATTAAGACACAAAGCCTTCAGGCTTGTTTTATTAACACCCTTTGTCCTTTTAGAATTTTGCTGTACAGTGGCCCTTTTTGTTCTTTGCCTTGGGTTTCTCTGCCCTCCACTTTTCCTCATCTCCTTTCTGTCTTTTGCTTTTGGCTCCTTTTTGTTTCCCTCTGTCTCCCTGCATTGGTTCCCATCCCCCTGCCATATTAGTTTAAATCCTCCCCAACAGCACTAGCAAACACTCCCCCTAGGACATTGGTTCCAGTCCTGCCCAGGTGCAGACCGTCCGGTTTGTACTGGTCCCACCTCCCCCAGAACCGGTCCCAATGCCCCAGGAATTTGAATCCCTCCCTGCTGCACCACTGCTCAAGCCACGTATTCATCTGCGCTATCCTGCGATTCCTACTCTGACTATCACGTGGCACTGGTAGCAATCCCGAGATTACTACTTTTGAGGTCCTACTTTTTAATTTAGCTCCTAGCTCCTTAAATTCGTTTCGTAGGACCTCATCCCTTTTTTTGCCTATGTCGTTGGTACCAATGTGCACCACGACAACTGGCTGTTCTCCCTCCCATTTCAGAATGTCCTGCACCCGCTCCGAGACATCCTTGACCCTTGCACCAGGGAGGCAACATACCATCCTGGAGTCTCGGTTGCGGCCGCAGAAACGCCTATCTATTCCCCTCACAATTGAATCCCCTATCACTATCGCTCTCCCACTCTTTTTCTTGCCCTCCTGTGCAGCAGAGCCAGCCACGGTGCCATGAACTTGGCTGCTGCTGCCCTCCCCTGATGAGTCATTCCCCTCAACAGTACCCAAAGCGGTGTATCTGTTTTGCAGGGGGATGACCGCAGGGGACCCCTGCACTACCTTCCTTGCTCTACTCTTCCTGCTGGTCTTCCATTCCCTATCTGGCTGTGGACCCTTTCCCTGCGGTAAGACCAACTCACTACACGTGATACTCACGTCATTCTCAGCATCGTGGATGCTCCAGAGTAAATCCACCCTCAGCTCCAATTCCGTAACGCGGACCGTCAGGAGCTGGAGGCGGATACACTTCCCGCACACATAGTCGTCAGGGACACCGGAAGCGTCCCTGAGTTCCCACATGGTACAGGAGGAGCATAACACCCGACCGAGCTCTCCTGCCATGTCTTAACCCTTAGATACACTTAAACTGGTAATAACAATGTTAAAAGTTACTGACCAATATAAGAAGAAAAAGAAAAACTACTCACCAATCACCAGCCAATCACTTACCCCCTAGGCTGTGACGTCACCTTTGTTTTTTTGCCTTCTCCCTGTAG
Organism: Pristiophorus japonicus; assembly: GCF_044704955.1. Classification (NCBI taxonomy): domain Eukaryota; kingdom Metazoa; phylum Chordata; class Chondrichthyes; family Pristiophoridae; genus Pristiophorus; species Pristiophorus japonicus. Next base: position 30,257,915 of record NC_091979.1, on the reverse strand, counting down.
CTGCACCGGTACGCCTCTCGCCGACCCCGGACTCGCGCTGCTCCGAGTTCCCGCCTCCTCGACTGACTGCTCGAACTGCTCGACTCCTGCTGGCCTTTATAGGCCTCTCGCCGACCCCGGACTCGTGCTGCTCCGAGCTCCCGCCTCCTCGACTGACTGCTCGAACTGCTCGACTCCCGCTGGCCTTTATAGGCCTCTCGCCGACCCCGGACTCGCGCTGCTCCGAGCTCCCGCCTCCTCGACTGACTGCTCGAACTGCTCGACTCCCGCTGGCCTTTATAGGCCTCTCGCCGACCCCGGACTCGCGCTGCTCCGAGCTCCCGCCTCCTCGGCTGACTGCTCGAACTGCCTGACTCCCGCTGGCCTTTATAGGCCTCTCGCCGACCCCGGACTCGCGCTGCTCCGAGCTCCCGCCTCCTCGACTGACTGCTCGTTGGAGTTCAGAAGGATGAGGGGTGATCTTATAGAAACATTTAAAATAATGAAAGGGATAGACAAGATAGAGGTAGAGAGGTTGTTTCCACTGGTCGGGGAGACTAGAACTAGGGGGCACAGCCTCAAAATACGGGGGAGCCAATTTAAAACCAAGTTGAGAAGGAATTTCTTCTCCCAGAGAGTTGTGAATCTGTGGAATTCTCTGCCCAAGGAAGCAGTTGAGGCTAGCTCATTGAATGTATTCAAATCACAGATAGATAGATTTTTAACCAATAAGGGAATTAAAGGTTATGGGGAGCAGGCGGGTAAGTGGGGCTGTGTCCACGGCCAGATCAGCCATGATCTTTTTGAATGGCGGAGCAGGCTCGAGGGGCTAGATGGCCTACTCCTGTTTCTAATTCTTATGTTCTTATGATCTTATGTTCAGAGATCAAGGGGAATATTTTGGTGGAGAGGGAAAGCTCAGAAAGCATCAAACAGCTGGTGTGGAAGTGACATGTTGCCATTTTTGCTACTTGACGTGTTCTTTCCAATGCAATCCGTATAATTATACTACGAATTGCATCTGATCCCCATCGATTTCGAAATTCTCATCCTTATTTTCAAATCCCTCCATGGCCTCACCCCTCCCTATCTCCTTCAGCCCCACAACCCCCCTCTATTTCTGCCCTCTTTAGCAACCCTGATTATAAACGCTCAACCATTGGTGGCCATGCCTTCTGTTGCCTAGGCTCCAAGCTCTGGAACTCCCTGCCTAAACTTCTCCGCCTCTCTACCTCTCTTTTTTCCTTCAAAACGCTCCATAAAACCTACCTCTTTGACCAAGCTTTTGCTCACCTGCGCTAGTTTCTACTTATGCGGCTTGATGTCAAATTATTATCTCCTAATACTCTGTGAAGTGCCTGGGGGCATTTCACTAAGTTAAAGGCACTTTATAAATACAAGTTATTGTTGTGATTAAACATCTTTGGCAAGTTGGATACTAAGGGATACGGGGATCGGGCGGGAAGGTGGAGTTGAGGTAAAAGATCAGCCATGATCTTATTGAATGGCGGAGCAGGCTCGAGGGACTGAAAGGCCTAATCCTATTTCTTATGTTCCAATCATAGAAAATGTATTTCAAAATGTAAGTAATTCTTATTGGTGCTAAAGTTGCAAACATGCCTTCACGCAGTGTAAACAGATTTGTGTGGACTAGTCGACTAAGCCTTGAAAGTGCCTTTGCATTGTGTGCAACATTGTAAGTGCCAGAGTGGATACATAGGTCCAGTGAATGTAGGTCACAGGAGATTGTACTGATAATCTATAAAATACCAGTGATGACATACAATAACAACTTGTATTTCTATAACGCATTTAATGTGGTAAAATGTCCCAAGGCTTTTCACAGGAGCATTATCAAACAAAATTTGACACCGAGCCACATAAGAGATATTAGGGCAGATGACTGAAAGCTTAGACAAGCAGTGGAGAGTTTAGGGAGGGAATTCCAGAGCTTAGGGCCTTGGCAGCTGAAAGCATGGTCGTCAATGGTGGCGGAAATAAAATCAGAGATGCTCTAGAGGGCAGAATTGGAGGACAGATAACTTAGAGCGGTGTAGGGCTAGAGGAGATTACAGAGATTGGGAGGGGCGAGGCCATGGAGGGATTTGAAACTAAGGATGAGAATTTTAAAATTAAGGCGTTGCTTAACCGGGAGCCAATGTAGGTCAGCGAGCACAGGGGTGATGGGTGAACCGAACATGGGTGCGAGTTAGGGCATGGGCAGCAGAGTTTACGAGAGTAGAAATTGGGAGGCCAGCCAGGAGAGCATTGGAATTGCTAGGTCTAGAGGTTACAAAGGCATGGATGAGGGTTTCAGCAGCAGATGAGCTGAGGCAGGGGCAGAGTCAGGCAATGTTACAAAGGTGGAAATAGGTGGTCTTAGTGATGGTGCGGATATGTGGTCGGAAGGTCATCTTGTCAAATATGACACCAAAGTGCGCACAGTCATGTTCAGCCTTAGACAGTTTCCAGGGAGAGGAGTGGAGTTGATGGCTAGGGAACACAGTTTATAGTAGGGACTAAGTGGAGTAATCCGGGTATATTTCTCCATTTAGCACTCCCAACATAGCTTTGCTAAATAGAAATTCTTACTTAATTTGGAATCCATGATATTAACATGCCCAAGACAAAATCCAGAAGTCAAGCCACTATCACTATTCACTTCATACCCAAAAAACCTGTCAACAATCTGTGACCCACACACAATGCCCCATCTATGGCGAAGGGAGAGGCCTCGCCCCTCCCAATCTCTGTAACCTCTGCGCTCCTCCAATTCTGGCCTCTTGAGCATACCCGATTTTAATCGCTTCACCATTAGTGGCCGTGCCTCTTCTGCTTCCTGGGCCCTAAGCTATAAACCTCTCCGCCTCTCTACCTCTCCCTCCTCCTTTAAGACGCTCGTTAAAACCCACCTCTTTGTCCAAGCTTTTGGTCACCTGTCCTAATATGTGACTCGGTCAGATTTTGTTTGATAATGCTCGTGTGCAGCAGCTTCGGATATTTTACCATGTTAAAGGTGCTAGGCCAATACAAGCTGTTACTGTTTCAACTTCATCTCCCAGAAGTTACCCTCCATTGCACTAAATGTGGACCTAGTTGAAATTTCTTACTCACAACAGGGTAGATTGATCATGGCAGGTTGTGCAGCAGGGAAGAAATTTGAGGAGTATTGTGTAGCTCCTACAATAGGACTAAAATGAAAGAGCTACCCAGATAGACTGAAGATCATTTCTAATTCCTGCCTTCCCTTTCAATGCATAGTCTTGGTGAATTTTTATCCTTATTAATGGTGAACGTTGCCAATGCTGAGGATGATGACCAGTCAGGTCGAGAGTAACATTCTGCCCCAATTGCGACCCAAAGTATGCTCAGAATAGCATCCCCTATTGCACATGTAATTTTGCAGTTTCCCATTGTGGTTGCCTCTCTGAATGAGGTACCCAACTTAGTGGCAAATGCTGAACAGTTTTGTTTCTCAAACAATAGGCTCCACTAGTAACTGAGTTACCACTTCCGGTCTCGTGTTTTGCGGCTTTATCATTAGCAGAGAAAATAAACCATCATCCCACCAATGGGCGGGTATGGAGCTGAAACACCGGCATCGAACTGTTGGGCCGAATGGCCTGTTTCTGTGCTGTAATTTCTATTTCCTTCCATGTAAGTTCCAGAGGCATTTCTAGCTTCTTATATTCTATATAGAGAACGTTTCTCCCATGGCTTAGTGGGTGTGTGCATTACCGAGCCTGGTATCGAACCATTCAGATTAGTAGGATTCTGGGTCGAGGCCTGCTATGGGCTGAGTTTTTTTTATTCGTTCCTGGGATGTGGGGGACGCTGGCAAAGCCGGCATTTATTGCCCATCCCTAATTGTCCTTGAGAAGGTGGTGGTGAGCCGCCTTCTTGAACCGCTGCAGTCCGTGTGGTGAAGGTTACTCACACAGTGCTATTAGGGAGGGAGTGCCAGGATTTTGACCCAGCGACGATGAAGGAACAGCGATATATTTGCAAGTCAGGATGGTGTGTGACTTGGAGGGGAACTTGGAGGTGATTGTGTTCTCATGCGCCTGCTGCCATTGTCCTTCTGGGTGGGAGAGGTCGCGGGTTTGGGAGGTGCTTTCCAAATGTTTGTTAATCTCAGCCATAGTGGCTATTGGGACCCAGTTGACTAGGAAAGGAAAAAAATAAACGGTTAGGTTTCCCATTCCTGATCACATTCTGCGATTGCTGTTGGAAGGTCCCTGTATGTGGACATTAAAGGAGTTGAAATTGGTCTCCGACGGTAGTGCAAAATGGCCAATTCTGGATTTTCAGCTTATTTTATACTGACTTCACTGGAAAAGAAAGTCAGCCGGGTTGTAAAATGGACTGCTGATTCCTTATCGTCAGCGTTGTGTCGCTGCTGAAGCCCCAGTTTCACCCCCTAAGTGAGAACAGGCTAGGTCTCCACCACTGAGTGGCCTGCTGACACTCACTGGCTAAATTCACACACAGCCAAGATGGCCACTTGGCTGAGGTACAGGAGGGTTGCTGGGTAACCGTGGTACTGTACCCAGCAGGAGTCCGGGGAGGCGAAGAGTAGACGAGCAGAATTACTCCAGGGCAAGCACAGCCACTGCGTTGAAATAAAAAGGATTTTTGGATTTCCAGAGATAAAAAAAAAAACTAAAAATGCGTTTCTTTTCTACTGACAGGTGTTATAGCGATTGTGATTTTTGTCATCCTCTGCATCTTTGCTATAACGGGACGCTTGTTATACCAGAACAAAGGCGCGTATCAAAATAACGAACCAAAAAGAACGGAATATGCTGAGAATGCAGATGCAGCACTGAAGAACAATGCCAATTACCAGGATTCTGTAAGCGATGGCAAGAAGGAGTATTTCATCTGACAGCGATACAAGCCCTCCTCATTACTACAGTTACAGCAGCAGTTTAACAACACTAACAGCTGGGACTCGCTGTCTGTGCTCAGAATTTGCTCCAGACTCTGCAGACTAAATGGCCAAAAGTCAGCTCACAACACACGGCAGATGACAAACGACTGGTTTACACTTTTGTTTGACTGACAGCACAGGGATATAACCTATTGTTTCCTGTGAATAAATGCCAGCTCAGGGGAGTAGAATGAAGAATCCACAAATTTAAGGTTACAATAACAGCAGCTATTAAAAATGTATCGACACTCCTCCTACGAGTGATGTAAAACATTAACATAAACTTTTAAATTGTAACCAGATATTTGGTTTATCTTCACAAGATTTTATTTCTGTATTTATCCATTAGCAAGGTTAACTGCAAATAAGGTTGAAAAGCTGGTTACATGCTAGCTTATGACGAGTCCTGCATTCTTGCTCAGCAACCAGTTTATTATTGCTAATTTGGTGATCTAATAGACTATGAGATGAACCTACGCACATAATTGCTCATACTGTAGTGTTAGCCTAAAAAGAACTCTCGGCATGTTCCCTTCTAAACTGGAACTTACTGTAACATTAATCATAACACGGCATATTCCAATCTATTAAGATCAGAAGATAAAGTCAGACAGGTTAACTGAGGAGTTTTAGTCAGTTAACTTCCAGCTGTGCCCCAACACACTCATGGGGCCCTAACTCTTGACTCTTGCCAACGTGAGCCTACCTTCACTGGAGTGTCCATTGACACCAATGTGTCAGCCAATGAATTACAGGCGGGGTGGAATTTATAGCAGGGCTTGCAGGAAACAGAGTCTGTTTAATTAGCAAGCAGCAATCAGAGTATATTTATATAGAGTCTCGATGAACTACAGCAAACAGAACTCATGACTGAAACGTTTCCCCATAAAAGCAGGGTGACTTCTTCAGCAAAATACAGTGAATGAAGGATAGTTACATAATACAAATTATGTGCGTAAAATCAAACCCAGTCGCCTACAGCAGTGCGGCCTCCAGGTGTGATTGGCGGGGAAATTACCCAATCATCTCCGCTCTGGCTGGACATGGTAGTGTCCCTATCTGCAGCCTACATTCTCTGGGCTTCGGTAAATGGCGTGCGTGCCTCTGAGGGGAGAGTGTGTGCGCACTCTGTATCAAGCAAACAGAAACTCCAGTTATGTGGACTTCCCAATAGTTTGATTGAGACTCCTGAGCATGGTGATGGGTTTCAGCAACCCAGCTGAGCAGAACAAAAAGTTCCGTTGCAAGATTCAATTTCTATTCCAGGTACTTTCCAAAATTTGAAGGTGACTTAAAAAAACAAAAGTGAAATATTTGAAGGAAAAATGCATTGCCACTGTGACAGATGGGAATGCGAGGATTGAGAATTATGAAATTTTGCTGACTGACCGAGAGGAGTGAAATTAGCTACATGTCCAGTACAAAATTTTACCTTCAATCTTACAAGGGACTCCCTTCCGTGTATGTTTTTGTTCTGATTAAATAATGCAGTTGACGATACAATGACACTTGACCCATGCTGCAGACTGGAGATCTATGACCCTCCAGCAGCAGAGGTGGTTACTGGGCATGCTCAGATCAAACAGCAAAGATGATTGAATACCATAAAATGGGAGCGCAACGTTAAACAGAACTAAGAGATAGGCGGAGATACTGAGGGGGGTTGGAATGAAAGACAGTGAACGGAGGTGGAGGAAATAAGATGGAGTGAGACGAGAAGGAAAATTGGTAGAATGCAAGGTCTGAAAACTGAAATATGAACAGAAACTGCTGGAAATACTCAGCAGCATCTGTGGAGAGAGTTTTAGGTAGGTGACCTTTTGTCACAACTGAAAACTGTTGGCGAAGTAACAGGGTTTTAAGCAAGTCTTCTTCTTTGGCAGGAAAAGGCAGGGAGAAGAGGAAAGGACACAATGCGATTGGGTGGAAAGCAAGAGATGATGATAAAAACAGAAAATGCTGGCAATACTCAGTTGGTCAGGCAGCATCTGTGGAGAGAGAAACAGAATTAACGTTTCAGGTCGATGACCTTTCGTCAGAAAGGGATGATGATGCAAGTCAAAAGAGGGGTGATAATGGGAAAAATAAAGAAACAAAAGATGGGTCTAGAAGAGCTGGAACTGGCCATAGATAATTTAATTTCCTAAATGTTTTCAGGTAGGTAGCATAGTGGTACATAATTTTCACAATCACCTGGGACTAGCCCAGCTTAGGAACATGGGAACAGGAATAGCCCATTCACCCCTCGAGCCTGTTCTACCATTCAATTAGATCGTGGCTGATCTGTATCTTAACTCCATCTACCCGCCTTTGTTCCGTAACCCTTAATACCCTTGCCTAACAAAAATCTTGTTCACAAGGACTTCTGATCAATTTGCAACATCTGCTCTTTGATGATAAACCACGAGAAAACCCAGTCAATCTTAATTATCATGGTATTTTAAGGATAAAATCATGGAAGATTCATATAGCACAGAAGGAGGCTATTCGGCCCATCATGCCTGCGCCGGCTCTTGGAATGAGCAGTCCAAAACTCCCACACCCTCTGCTCTTTCTCCGTAGCCATGCAATTTTATTTTCCTTTCCAAATATATAGCAAATTCCCTTTCGAATAGGTTGGCCTTTAATTCGTAACAAACATTCGAAATAATCTAATCAAGGGAGGCAATAGTGAGCACCATGGGGCCGTTATTCCTCAATCTCAGACTTGACGACATGCCTTCCTGCAGCACAAATTGAGAACTACCACAACCCCTTTAATAACGACTCAACCGAGGGAAATCAAAAGTATAAAAGGGGCAATTTTACCTCTGCCATCTGCCCCAGGCCTCACCCTCTTGAGTGGGGGTTGGACAGTCTGCCACTCACTTTGGACCCCCACCACCCCCCCTGATTCCCGCCGAGAGTTAAAATCGGGTCACAAGTCTCCAGTTCAAAAATCAAAATCAGGAACTGAGTCTACAGAATACCTGCTAAACCGAAGATGAGGATTACACAAGACCAAACAAGCCATTTCTGATGGACTAACTCAAGTTCTTAAGGAATGAAGAAATGAATCTGATTTTTCTACAAGCAGTGTAAATTTTCCCCGACTACCTTGGCCATTTAGAACTAAAAATGGCCAAACGACCTAAGTCAAGGTTGGGATTTTAATCTGCCTGTTGACTATGTGTAATTGAGCATTTCATTGACTATTTAATTAATAAATGGGATACTTGACAGAATGAGCCACTCGAAAATCAGGCACAAATATTTGATTGAGCAAACTGACCAGAAGAAAAAAATGTTTATATTGGTTGAAACATCGCATTGTAAATTTAGTACTGCAACAGGAATCTTTTTTTGATTTCCCGTTAGAGTAATGGAATGGAAATTGCGAAATATTTGTATTCTCTAAATGGGACTCCACGTATGGCGTAAATATTGCTTCAGAACAAACATAAGGATATTAAACCCAAACTTATAATAAATGTGTTGGAAGACATTATCAAACTGTAAAAGTAAGCATTTGGTACCCATCCTGTAAATGATGTGATGCCGTGTCGTAAGACTGATAGTCACCACAGTCATGCCTGGTTGCAGATTCACAGTTCCTTCTACCTAATCTTGATCACTGCCAAAGCTTCTCGGGCTGCGTATTTTTCTTCTCTTCTCAGTATGTTCTGATGAGAAAGCATAAAACCCACAATTGTATGTCTGTGTTATATGACTACATGATCAGCTCCGCTGGGCAGGCCACATTGTTCGCATGCCAGACACGAGACTCCCAAAGCAACCGCTCTACTCGGAACTCCTTCACAGCAAACGAGCCAAAGGTTGGAAGTGGAAACATTACAGGGACACCCTCAAAGCCTCCCTGAAAAAGTGCAACAATCCCACTGATACCTGGGAGTCCCTGGCCAAAGACCGCCCTAAGTGGAGGAAGTGCATCCGGGAGGGCGCTGAGCACCTCGAGTCTCATCGCCGAGAGCATGCAGAAAGCAAGCGCGGGCAGCGGAAAAGAGTGCGCGGCAAACCTGTGCCACCCACCCTTTCCCTCAACGGCTATCTGACCCACCTACGACAGGGACTGTGGTTCTCATATTGGACTGTTCAGCCACCTAAGCACTCATTTTAAGAGTGGGAGCAAGTCTTCCTCAATTCCGAGGGACTGCCTATGATGATGATATATATATATATACATAGAAAATATAAACAAGAATTCGCATTGTGTTTCAAAACCTTGTTGCATCAAGGGGTTCAGATAATATTCATAATTCAGGCCTTGAGCATATTTTCTGGGCTGACACTCCAGTGCCATACTGAGGGAGTGCTACATTGTTGGAGGTACCAGATGAGATATTAACGCAAGGCCCCGGTCTGCCTGTTCTAATGGGTCAAGTGAATGTTAAAAATTCCCAGGCACCACTTGAAGAAGAGTTGAGTTTTCCCATTGCCCCAAACATGATTTCACCCTCAAGCAGCACTACCAAGGGTAGTTTAGCAGTGTCAGCTGTGGCTCAGTGAGTAGCACTCGTGCCTCTGAGTGAGAAGGTCCCACTCCAGAGATTTGAGCACCTAATCCAGGCTGACACTCCCAGTGTCAGAAGTGCCGTCTTTTGGATGAGAGGCCCTCTCACGTGGATGTAAAAAAACTCCACAGCACTATTCAAAGAAGAGCAGAGGAGTTCTCCCTGGTGTCCTGGCCAATATTTATCCCTCAAACAACAGCTAAAACAAATTATCTGGTCATTATCTCATTGCTGATTGTGGGACCTTGCAATGCAGAAATGTGGTTGCAGTGACTACACTTTAGAAGTACCACATTGGCTGTAAAATAATTTGAGACATCTTGAGGTTATGAAAGGCACTATACATATGCAGATTCAACTTCCTTAACTGGTTATTCATCGCATTCTTGTGGGATCTTGCTGTTTGCAACATGGCTGCTGAGTTTGCTTACATAATAAGTCAAAGTAATTAATTTTGCATAAAGCACTTTGAGGTATTTCCTAGAGATGTGATGAGCTGCTATATAAATGCAAGTCCTTCATAGCTCTCATCCATCGACATTATCTGGACCTCTCGCTATGTGACAATTGTTAACTTACTCCCCGCTATTTGTTGTCCCGGCTCTTTTAGGTAACTTTCTAGTAAATGAACATAGTTTTGCAGCCAGCGAATGTTTATAAGTGTTGGCGGATTTTCCCTGTGGCATCAAAGGGTTGTTGGCCCGGCAACAATTACTCTGCTCATGATTCACACACGAGTGGTTTTTATAACAAGAAGCTTTATTACATTGACTAATAACAGTATTAGGTTTTATATTAACTATTCTACAGCGTCATATTAAATGACAAGATGACATGCAAATAATACAACCTGGTTCGGGAGTGATCACTTTCGGTTGTCGAAGCTGCCTGTTGTGGCTTTTGACCTCCGACTGATCCTGGCCACATTTTTAGGTGTTTACCTCGCTTATAATCTTTTAAGCCTTTGCTTCTGTTCTACAAGCTCTGTTTATAATACAGGAAGTGCATAGGCCAATATTTATATGTGGTGTCTTGGCAACTAGTCTCTTATCTGGGCATGAGCCTTTTCTTAACCTGTACTTGCACTTCATTCTCTTGCTCTTCCAAACTATCTGTTTTTCATACATAAGAACATAAGAACATAAGAAATAGGAGCAGGAGTAGGCCATTTGGGCCCTCGAGCCTGCTCTGCCATTTAATAAGATCATGGCTGATCTGATCTTGGGCTCAGCTCCACTTCCCTGCCTGATCCCCATAACCCCTGACTCCCTTATTGTTCAAAAATCTGTCTATCTCCACCTTAAATATATTCAATAACCCAGCCTCCACAACTCTCTGGGGCAGAGAATTCCACAGATTTACAACCCTTTGAGAGAAGAAATTCCTCCTCTTCTCAGTTCTAACTGGGTGGCCCCTTATTCTTAAACTATGTCCCCAATTCTAGTTTCCCCCATGAGTGGAAACAACCTCTCTGCATCCACCTTGTCAAGCTCCCTCAGTATCTTATATGTTTCAATAAGATCACCTCTCATTCTTCTATACCCCAATGAGTATAGGCCCAACCTGCTCAACCTTTCTTCATAAGTCAACCCCTCAAGTCAATATGTGTATGTATAGAGACCAGATTAAGATTTCCTTATCCTCCAATACTGCAGTAACACTAAAAATCCTAAGGGAAAGGATGCTGGGATACCTTGACCATTTAAATCATCTTCAAATATTAGAACAACAAGCCAACTGTATTATATTATCATAACCAAGGCACTACTACCTATAGTTGAAACATACAGTGCTATCCTCCAAATGAGTACTGAGAGAAGGAGTGGAGCTATGAACAATAATTGGAGGCCCATTACCTTAATGCGAAAGTGTTCTGCAAACCTTTAATCCCCCAGTGAATCGTGCATCTTTTTCTTCATATGCAAGCTGGATGAAGATGCATTTTCCATCACTGCTCTGGAAATAAAGAATGTAACTTGTTACATAGAATTTAGAGCAGAGAAAATGATAATTTGGCCCAACAGGTCTGTGCCAGTGTTTATGCTCCACACGAGTCTCCTCCCATCTTACTTCAACTAACCCTAACTGCGTACTTCAACTAACCCTAACCCTCTCTACCACAGAAAGCTGTTGAGGCCAGTTCGTTAGATATATTCAAAGGGGAGTTAGATGTGGCCCTTATGGCTAAAAGGGATCAAGGGGTATGGTGTACTGAAGTTGCACAATCAGCCATGATCATATTGAATGGTGGTGCAGGCTCGAAGGGCCGAATGGCCTACTCCTGCACCTATTTTCTATGTTTCTATCCCTCGATTGCTTTCTCCCTCATGTACCTATCTCGCTTCTGTCTAAAAGCATCTATGCTATTCATCTCAGCTTTTCCATGTGGTACATCAGAACATAAAAAACAGGAGCTGGAGTAGGCCATATGGTCCCTCGAGCCTGCACTGCCATTTAACACGATCATAGCTGATCCGATCATGGACTCAGGTCCACTTCCTTGTCCACTCCCCATAACCCCTTATTCCCATATCGGTTAAAAAACTGTCTACCTCTGTCTTAAATATATTCAATGACCCAGCTTGCACAGCTCTCTGAGGCAGCGAATTCTACAAATTTACAACTCTCTGAGAGAAGAAATTCCTCCTCATCTCAGTTTTAAATGGGCGGCCCCTTATTCTAAGATTATGCCCCCTAGTTCTAGTCTCCCCTATCAGTGGAAACATCCTCTCTGCATCCACCTTGTCAAGCCCTCAGTTCTGTTCCACATTCTCACCACCCTCTTATTAAAGAGGTTTCATAAGAACATAAGAAATAGGAACAGGAGTAGGCCATTTGGCCCCTCGAGCCTCCTCCGCCATTTAATAAGATCATGGCTGATCTGGTCATGGACTCAGCTCTACTTCCCTGCCCACTCCCCATAACCTTTTACTCCCTTATCGCTCAAAAATCTGTCTATCTCCACCTTAAATATATTCAATGATCCAGTCTCCACAGCTCTCTGAGGTAGAGAATTCCACAGGTTTGCAACCCTCTGAGTGAATAAATTCCTTGTGATTTGACCAAGGCGTGCTTGTTCCTTTTACGTTTACCTGGTGAATTCCAGTAAGCGTTTGCGTCAGCTGATTCATTGTTGCGATACATTTTGAGTGGGCTTATAGCGGCCAGGTCTTTCTTTTTTTATATATAAGGCGCTATCGAGAAGAAGGTATTCAAGAAAAGGAGCTGGTTTTGCAAAGGTGAAAATTGGCTCCCTCTCCTCCCATCTGTTCATCCATTCCCTCTCTTACTCTTTTCTTTGACTTCGCATTCTCCTTGTAATGAAAGATGGCATTCGACAAAACAGTAAATAAAACGGACTGCGCCTGCGCAAAGCGCCCATTGCCGTGGTAAACCGTTGGCTTGGGTAGGTATGTTTGCTGAGTACCTCATCTGTCAAAAAAAGGTTGCCATTGCCCCAATACCGCTTTCGACCACACATTCAGTCAACTTTCCCAATGCTCCCGCTGCCACTTGGTCCACCCTCTCCTACGTGTAGCGTCTTGTTGACATTTTGTTACGTTCTGGGCTCCGAAACAAATATTAGTAGCTGCCACAAGCTTAAAAAGAGGTTTGCCAAACACTTTTTGAAAATGATTGAGGCACCTTTAACAACTAGAATGGTGGAAGTCAAACATTTTGATCCTTGTATAAATATGTATCATTCGCCAAAACAAGCTGTAGATTTTTCGGAGGCGATGGAATGACCAAGGTGATTTCTGGATTGATGTATTTAACACTGACTGATGCTGCAGACATTGTGCGGTAAAGAACTGGATTTGTTACTTTGTGTTTGTCCTGTTTTAATCGATTTCTCGTTTTCTATATTCGTTGTTTCGAATAAAAACGACAGAACCTTTGCTTGCCCTCCTTTCAAACATACTTTTTTTCAAAATTTCTGTTGTAGCAGAGCGTGATTTAAATCAAAAGAAACGAGTGAAGAAACAGTAGAAGAAATGATTTTTTGAGGCCTTTTAAATATTTTGCCTCCAAGGGAAAGTGATATTTGTATTAAAACCAAAACTTGTAGCTTTAGTAAAATGGAAATTGTATGACTTGGATTGTCAATCATCTTATTTGAACAGAAGTGATTCTTTCCTCTAAAAAATAGCTCGTATGTGGTTTCAATATGCGCTTCTCTGGTATCTTAAAGGAACACCTTCTCAAAGCAAGGAGTAAAAATTGATTATCGACCATTTTGAGGCGCTAACATCGCCTGGGCGCTAATTTAACGTCGAGCGCTATTTAGCGCTGGCGGTAACGATATTGATTTTTAGCGATACTAAAGTTCTGGCGCTATAATACTGGAAAAGTAGGGCTCAAAGGGGAGGCTAGCTGGAACACCTGAAGAATAGAAAAGTTAGTATGCAGGTACGGCAAGTAATCAGAACGGCGAATGGATTGTTAGTCTTTATTGCAAGGGGGATGGAGTATAAAAGTAGAGAAGTCCTGCTACAACTGTACAGGGTATTGGTGAAGCCACACCTGGAGTACTGCGTGCAGTTTTGGTCTCCGTATCTAAGGAAGGATATACTTGCATTGGAGGCTGTTCAGAGAAGGTTCACTAGGTTGATTCCTGAGATGAAGCGGTTGACTTATGAGGATAGGTTGGGCCTATACACATTGGAGTTCAGAAGAATGAGAGGTGATCTTATTGAAACATATAAGATAATGAGGGGGCTCGACAAGGTGGATACAGAGAGGATATTTCCACTCATAGGGGAAACTAAAGCTAGGAGATTTAGAATAAGGGGCCTCCCATTTAAAACTGAGATGAGGAGAAACTTCTTCGCTCAGAGGGTTGTAAATCTATGGAATTCTCTGCCCCAGAGAGCTGTGGAGGCTGGGTCATTGAATATATTTAAGGTGCAGATAGACTGATCTTTGAGCAATAAGGGAGTAACGGGTTATGGGGGCGGGCAGGGAAGTGGAGCTGAGTCCATGATCAGATCAGACATGATCTTATTGAATTGCGGAGCAGGCTCAAGGGGCCAAATGGCCTACAGCTGCTCCTATTTCTTAGGTTCTTATGTATTTAAGAGTAAAAGTAAGTGCAAGGGAAGTGAGTGGAACAAAGTGAAACAAAGCTAACTGAAGTGTGAGTAAATTAAGTAATCTCACCTTCTAGCCACTCGACCGGTGATCCATTTCAGTATCGCCCCGGGAGCTTCTAGTACGCCTGCTTTCACAGGCGTGATCAACGGCAGGCGCTGAGGCAGGAGAATCCATTGAAGTTCCCCACCACGGCGCTATCGGGGTGTTCCGCGCACACTGGTGTCACCAAGTGGGTGGCGCTAGAGTGTGCAGCGCTAACTGGTAGCACCACCGCCTAATCTCCAATCAAGTTCTCGGGGGACGCTGATACCACCAGAGCACCGCGCTAAGTGCTGAGCACTCCGTTAGCGCCCTCTCTGGCGGTAAGCGTTGCCGCTGTCCCATTCAATCTTTCACCCCATGTGTTTTACAAGCTTTCCAAATCTCTCCCCTTTTCTTCATTCTTCTCCTGAAGGCCCACAGTAAAGCCTGATGGTGCCCTCACCCAGTACTCAAGGACGTGCACTTTTATAACTTGTCACCGTGTAGTGATCAGGAGCAGGAATCTCGACCAATTCCCCCCCCCCAAAGGGGAAGATTGGCCACAGTTCCCACTCCTAATTGTTACCTCCGCTTCAAACGCGCTCATGTGAACATCAAGTGAAGTAGGATCGGGCCGACTTGCGATGTTCCCCATCAGTCAGATATCCTGCCGATGATCACTGTCGAAGCTCAGGCACGAATAAAGACCACTTGGGCAAGTTACCAGAGGCATCTCTACCCTGCAGCAAGAGGTAAAACCCTTCAGGAAAGGATGAGAGGGAAGAAAATGAGGTATGAGGCCCGATTATTCCCTCCAAGGTTGTGCCAGTTGCTGACACCAGCTAAGTATCAACACAATGTTGTTTCTACCATGGCCATCTGCAACCTACGAACAACCAATGTTGTCAGGAATTAAGGTGGGCCAGGACTACAAGGAGCTCTGTGTGGAACTTTGCTTAATCTTTGGCCAAAGAGGTAAGCAAAAGTTTTCTTTCCTTTCAGGATCAACATTTATGATAGAAAGGAGAACGTTTTTCCCCTTATGGTGCTTTTATCTCAGTCGTCATTGGACAGAGAAAACCCTTCAGGAAATTATTTCAGAAGAATGAGAGGTGATCTTATTGAAACTTATAAGATAATGAGGGTGCTTGACAAGTGGATGCAGAGAGGATATTTCCACTCATAGGGAAACTAAAACTAGGGGACATCGGGCTAGAACCTCCACTTTTTTTGCATGCTTAACGCTCAATTAACACTCATTTTACCACATAAATGACGGATAACGCCCATATATCACCCATTTTGGCACAAAATGGAAACTGGCGGGCATTTTTCAGAAACTTATCGCTGAGCGTTACTTTCCCCGTGTGCTTAACGGCGAAAAAAAATATTACTGCCTGCCCACTTTTTTGGGGCAGAATCAGCAGAATGGGGGAATTCAATGGCCATAACATCGGCCAGCATTACTTTCCGCACGGAATTAACGCTGAGATTCATATTAGTAACTGCCCACTTTTTTGTCGTAAAGAGGATATTTACCCAAACTAGCGGCCATGGAGATCGCCCATCATCAATTTCACCACCTCGCACACATATCGCCCACAATATCGCTCGCTCAAAGAACTGGCCACAAAAAGTGGAACTAACCAGAACAAAACACAGCGTTATGGACGCCATGTTGTAGATCACATGTTGCGTCCTTTAAAAGGCTGCTGTGCTTCAACCTCGGCGGAGTTCGGATATACTCTGCAGGTCGTTGGAGTTGATGTGAACATCTCTAAAAACATCTTGACCACACTGTGACTGATTGGAATTGAAGAGGTGTGTTTGTCGGGACATTCTTTGTTTGTGAGCAATCGGTGGAAAACAGAGAGCTACTGCAATGTGGCCTGTCCTTTCCCACCCTCTCTTGGTGACCAAATACATGCAGCAGACTCGACATCACCGAAGGAATGCTGCACTGCATTATGTGCCCAATGTAAGAAGTGACAGACAGATGAGAAGGACGAGACGTTACATCCCCCGCAAGTACAGGGAGAAGCATTCTTACCTCGACTTGCCCGACACCACCTGCCTTCGGAGACTGCGCTTCCCACAAAGGGGTTATCACTGAAGTATGCCAGCTGATGAGGGCAGATCTGCAGCCTGCCAGCACCACCAGAACTGCACTCTCCGTCGAGGTCAAAGTCACCGTGGCACTGTCGTTCTACGCCTCGGGTTCTTTTCAGGCCACAGCTGGCGACATTTGTGGACTTTCTCAGCATGCCACACATCGCTGCATTAGACAGGTCACTGAAGTCCTGTACGCACGCAGGAGGGACTTGATCAGCTTCCCTATGACCTGGGAGGCACAGAGTGAGAGGGCTTTAGTATTCTCCAGAATTGCAAACTTCCCCAAGGTGCAGGGAGCAATAGACTCTACGCACATCGCGATGCAGGCACCTTTTCAGGATGCTGAGGTTTTCAGGAACCACAAGATATTCCACTCCCTGAATGTCCAGCTGGTTGTCGACCACCAGCAAATTATACTGGCAGTGAATGCTCAATTTCCGGGCAGCATCCATGATGCTCACACCCTGCATGAGAGCACTGTATCTGACTTGTTTAACAATGAGCCACAAGGTCAATGCTGAATGCTTGGGGACAAAGGATATGGCATTGCCAATTGGCTGATGACCTCCCTGCGTGACACCCATACCGAGGCCAAAAGGCGATAAACGAGAGCCACAGAGCAACTCGCAATATCGTGGAGGAAACCATTGCAGTGCTGAAGCAGCACTTTAGATGCCTGGACCACTCAGTAGGCGAGTTCCAATACCACCCTGAGCAGGTAGCTCAATTCGTAGTGGTGTGCTCCATGCTACACAACTTGGCTATCAGGAGGGGACAAGAATTGCCTGGTGAGTCTGACAGTCCACCTCACCAGAGAGAGGAAGAGGAGGATGAGGAGGCAGATGCTGACATCGGCCCAGACAATCAGGCTGACGCTGAAGCCATGCCCCCGCCCCCCTGTAGACCGCATGAAAGGGCCCATGGAGGTATGATAGCTGCCTTATGTCAGGAGCTCATCAATGATCGCTTTGCCTGAAAGAATGTTGGTGTTATTTACAAGGCTGACGCACTGCTGGGTGTGTAGGTCATACATCAATGGTGGGCATCACTTTGGTGATAGTTAAAGTTTAAGTTGATTAAAGTTAAGTGTGATTATACCCTTTGATGTTAAGGAATCCGCGTGTGATGATGCAGCTATCTGAGCCAATGTGCTACAAGGTTTTGTTAAATAAAAAACATTTAAACTGAACATTAGTCTGAAATCATCAGTATTTCTGTACAAACCACCCCTCCCCCACCATTGCTTCTCCTCCCACCTCTACCCATTCCGCTTACCCTCCTGACTCTAAGCCGCCTAGCCGAGGAGGTCCTCAGGCGATGCTTCATTTACGGGGGGGGGGGTGGGGTGGCGGGGGTGATGGCCAAAGCGCTGCTTGGACAGATACGGGAGAGGACGGTCCCGAGGTGGGAACGTGCTCTGAGCCATAAGCAAGATGTTTCTGCTGGCTCTCATGTGTGGTTGGCAATGGGGGTGCATCACCTTGGGGCGCTCCGGGACCACTGGGAGCACTCTACCACCAGTGCTCCTGGTTACCAGCTCCAGGGCCTCCTCCATCCCTTCTATGTTATTTCTTATTTGTTGGACAAAAACTCGGTGCCAACTATGTTCTTGGTACTTAGTGGGCTTTTTACTGCTGGTGAATCTCCGTCGTTCCTCCCACAACAGCCAAACAAGCACACTCCACAGCCACACACACTTTCAGTGCCTCTGAGCTCCCTCTCTCTGTGTCTCCTCTTCTGCGCATATCATGGTGACCCTTGACCTCCAGAATCACGGGAATCGAGCGTTACTCTGCCTTTGCTAAGGACGGCCACACTTTACGGCAGAAGGTCAAAAACATTTAATGCTACTGCCCATTTGATATCGCTCACAGTAACGCCCATTTTCAAAAATGTAAACTAGATGTTTTGAGAATAGGCGAGAAGCCGGTGATCTGAAAACCCTTTTTTAACGTCCATGCCAGAAATAACAGCCATTTTTGGCCGATAAGCACAAAAGTGGAGGTTCTAGCCCGTAGAATAAGGGGCCGCCCATTTAAAACTGAGATGAGATGAAATTTCTTCTCTCAGAAGGTTGTAAATCTATGGCATTCTTTGCCCCAGAGAGCTGTGGAGGTTGGGTCATTGAATATATTTAAGGCGGCGATAGACAGATATTTCAGTGATGAGGGAGTAAAGGGTTATGGGCAGCGGGCAGGGAAGTGGAGCTGAGTCCATGATCAGATCAGCTATGATCTTATTACATGGCAGAGCAGGCTCGAGGTGCTAAATGCACTACTCCTGCTCCTATTTCTTATGTTCCAGGAAAGGATGAGAGGCAAGAAACAGAGAACAGGCAGACAGGGCCTCAGTTTTAATTAAAGCAAAATAATACGGACACTGGGATACTAAAATACTGAAATAAAAAACAAAAAAATGCTGGAAATCCTCAGCAGGTCAGGCAGCTTCTGTGGAGAGAGAAACAATAGGCCATAATTTATTGTGCAGGGCATCTAATGGCATCTGTTGTTAGTTAGACTTGCCCCTGCACGTTTAGGTTTTTTAATTATTTGTGTGGCAATTTGCTGAAAGTATGAGCTGATAATGTCGCAGCGAGGGACACCGGGCCTCTGGGACCTGAGTGAGCAGGATGAGCAACTGTACATCTCTTTAACCAATCAGATTGAAAGATTGTTAAATTACTGAGGACTGAGAAAGAAGTGTAAATTAGTGTGGGTAAATTCAATGTCAAATCAGGTGCAGAAAGGGAAATAAAGAGAGGGAAAGAAAGATTGGATTCAGAGAGAAAAAAGGAAAGATTTTTTTTAAAATTGACATTTTTAAATCTCCTTCAACAATTAAAACCTGAAGGAATGGGAGTGCACACTTGTAATCATTCATTTTCAGTGCCAGAGAGGTTGACTGGCAGTATTCGACAGTTATCACGTTGTTAAAAGTGTGCTTAGACTGAAATGGATGCTACTAAACTTACTGTGGTGCATTTAGTTTGTATCTGCCGCACAAATACAGCAGCTTCACGGCATTCAATGCATGCCAATGATCAGACAGCCAGCCAGATTTAGCAATTGTGCATCAATAACAGCGCGTGTCATTCGCCTCAATGTCATTTTGACAGCAAGTTCCAGCCCAGTGTTAACGTTTCAGGTCACCTTTCCTCATGCCAATTCTGATGAGGGTCATCGACCTGAGATGTTAACTCTGTTTTATTCTCTCCACAGATGCTGCATAGCCTGCAGAGTGTTTCAAAGCATTTTACTGGTTTTTTTTTAATCTCGGTTTTAATGCCCCCTGTAAAGACAGTACTTCCAATGGTGCAGCACTGCCTCAGTACTGTACTGCAGCATCAGCATGGTTCATGCGCTCAAGTCTCGGGAGCGGGACATGAAATCATGACTTTCCGACAGCATAGTGGGGGCGGGGGCCATCTCATAGACCAATCTGTCAGTGCTTTTCTTAGGCAGGGACCATGTAAACAAAATGTACAATCATGTCACAAAGGACATAGCGCGACGTAAGATATTTAAAAATATAGTTTAAAAAATCTCAGTCCAAATAAACAAATTCCCTGGAAGAATTCGGCCAAAGATCACTAGTTCTTTTGCAATTACTCCAGATCTATCTAAACGTTGATGAAGGCTTGGAATATTTAACTGGGAGAAAAGAAAAAACAGATTTACTATCGACTATCTTTATAGAACACTTACACACACTTGATCAGCTCAGCTGGGCAGGCCACATTGTCGGCATGCCAGACACGAGGCTCCCAAAGCAAGTGCTCGACTCGGAACTCCATCACGGCAAGTGAACCAAAAGTGGGCAGAGGAAACGTTACAAGGACACCCTCAAAGCCTCCCTGATAAAGTGCAATATCCCCACCAACACCTGGGAGTCCCTGGCCAAAGACCGCCCTAAGTAGAGGAAGTGCATCCGGGAGGGCGCTGAGCACCTCGAGTCTCGTTGCCGAGAGCATGCAGAAATCAAGCGTAGGCAGCGGAAGGAGCCTGCGGCAAACCAGTCCCACCCACCCTTACCCTCACTGACTATCTGTCCCACCCTGATTGGGACAGTAGTTCTCGTATTGGACTGTTCAGCTCATTTTTAGAGTGGAAGCAAGTCTTTTTTGATTTGCGAGGGGCTGCCTATGATGATGATGATGATGAGAATACTTAAAAATATAATCCAGCTTTAAGCATAAAATGCTTTACGATTATTCATGTTCTTGTTGCCCACAGCACTGGATACTGTTGAACATATCATCTCCCTCACAGCGATAGCTTCATGTAAAAGCTGCTTTATGTACAATAAAATGTTTGAATTCAATTGAAGTGTGAGTGATTAAATTGGCTTCGCTAAACATGTTTCAAATTGGACTTTCTTATAAGCCATCTATCGACGCCTGGGTTTGAGCATAACATTTCTGGCAATCCTAATTACGCATCATGTCGGATTCAGTGCTATCTCCACGTACCGAGCATCTGGTCTCACTGTGTGCCCATTCTTGCAGCGTTCAACCATTACGTCCTGAGGTCTAAACATTGAGGGGAGAGCAGGGGCAGCTGGGGGGGGGGACTAATTGGATAGCTCTTTCAGAGTGCCATGGGACGTGCGGAATTAACCCTTGCCACATCCAGCAGGTTAGAGATTTCGGATCTGAGACTTTACACAAGACACACGAATTCTGCTTTTACCTTTTATTGTTCCCAAGACAGATTCAAAACCCCAATCACAGTTCGAGCAGTACACCAATAATGTCACAAGAAATCATGTATACAACAACCCGCAGATGATCAGTCCAGTGTTGATTGTAGGTCCCCGTAGATGTGATGACTGTCTAGGGCCCCTCCTTCCAACTGCAGTGCTGATACCTTTCACACTGTCTTTAATGCTGAATTTCTTGCCTTTCTCAGTAAACCAATCATTCAGCGTTTGTGAGAGGTATTCCTTTAATGTTTGGCTTGAGTTGTTTAAACTGTCGATCTTTCAAACACACGCATCCTCTGTGTTCATTGTCACCTGGTAGCTGTCTTCATCAAACTCCAAGTTGTTCATCCATTCATAAAAGTTTACAGAAGTAAGCAGAAAACCCATTTGGTCATGTTGTTACCTTATGTCCTGTTTCTCAGAATTCGCAAGGTGTTTCCTCCGTTCAGCCACAAATTTTATTTTACATCCTTGTTGCGCCTTTGCTGTAGACACAACAGGGCCAAAATTTCCCCCCACCATCCATAACGAGCACACTTACCGGTTTTTCTCTGCCCCAATCCATGGGGCTGAGATTCGAGTGAAATTGAGGTCTTAAAAAGGGTGGAAGTCATTTGGGAGCGATGCAAAAGGCATGTGGTCAGCACGGTGATGCTAATCACATCAGCGCACTGTGTCACAATGTTCCGCCCCTTCAGTTAAAGGGGAAGGCCGCTGCGAGCTCGGCACAAAGTTCAGTTGAGCCCACTGGGCCAGCAGAGAGGGTTTCGCTAGGGCCAGCAGTTCGGTACCTAAGAAAGGGTGCCGGGCTGCCTGTTGGTGGACTGGCCGAACCCGTGGCAGCCATTATCGGGCTGACTTCAGAGTTCGCCGGTTCTTAAAATAAAATGCCAGCCGCGCAGTGCGCCCTCCCCTTTAAGGGTGGAAACGCCGTCCAGCCACAGGCAGCTCGCCACCGGGGAAAGCTGCCGGGGGCACCGAGTGGCAGCTAATCCACTCCCGCGGGGCAATTTCCGGCGCATGCCCGATGGGGCGGGAACACGGGCGGGATGGTAGCGTGCACCGCCACAAAATTGTCGTCACCTCCGTCCCGACTGAGCAGTGCTTACCGCCTCAAAAGACAACAGCTCTTTAAAAAAAGAGGCAATTTCGGCCCCAACGTCTGCAAACTTCGATCGAGATGAAAGGGGTTTGTTTACCTCTGTTGTCTGTGACTGCCCCCTGGAGTTACAACCACGTGTGTGTTGCCCTTCTGTAAAGCGCATCAGAGCTGGTCGTCCATCTCCATTTATCAGTGAAAGACAATTTGTCACAATCGGCAACTTCATTTTACTTCGAAAAACCTAAATGCCAAAATTAAGAATGAAGGATCTGTATATTCTTACAGTGCCACCACAGACATGTGGGAAAATGTGAGGTTATCCACTTTGGCAAAAAAAATAGAAAAGCAAATTATAATTTAAATGAAGAAAAGTTGCAAAGTGCTGCAGTATAGAGGTACCTGGGGGTCCTTGTGCATGATACACAAAAAGTTAGTATGCAGGTACAGCAAGTAAGCAGGAAGGCAAGGGAGATAGAGTATAAAAGCAGAGCAGTCCTGCTACAACTGCACAGGGTATTGGTGAGGCCACACCTAGAGTACTGCGTACAGTTTTGATCTCTATATTTAAAGAAGGATATACTTGCATTGAAGGCTGTTCAGAGATTGTTCACTGGTTGATTCCGGAGACGAGGGGGTTGACTTATGAAGATAGGTTGAGTAGGTTGGGCCTATTCATATTAGAGTTCAGAAGAATGAGAGGTGATCTTATTGAAACTTATACGATAATGAGGGGGCCGGACAAGGTGGATAGAGAAAACTAAAACTAGGGGACATAGTCTTAGAATAAGGGGCCGCCCATTTAAAACTGAGATGAGGAGGAATTTCTTCTCTCAGAGGGTTGTACATCTATGGAATTCTCTGCCCCAGAGAGCTGTGGACACTGGGTCATTGAATATATTTAAGGCAGAGATAGACAGATTTTTGAACGATAAGGAAGTAAAGGGTTTTGGGGAACAGGCAGGGAAGTGGAGCTGAGCCCATGATCAGATCAGCTATGATCTGATTGAATGGCGGAGCAGGCTCGAGGGGCCAAATGGCCTACTCCTGCTCATAGTTCTTATATTCTTATGTTCTGAGGCACGATAGGTTGAATGGCCTTATTCTGTGCTGTATGATTCTATGTTTGGGATCACATGTGACCCAGCTGAACTGATTTATAGCAGAGGGATATCTTCAACAGGGCTTTTTTGGTGAATTATTGAGTTTATCAAGGTGAAGGATAAGAGTGCCAGGGAATGGAAATTAAGTGCCGATTTAGCGAGCCGGGATCGCGCTCACACATGCCACAAGCACACCTGTGCCAGCAGCTCATGATTTCACATAGAATTACATCGAATTTTACAGCGCAGAAACAAGCCATTCGGCCCAACTGGATTGTGCTGGTGTTTATGCTCCATAGAAACATAGAAACAGAGAAACATAGAAAATAGGTGCAGGAGCAGGCCATTCAGCCCTTCTAGCCTGCACCGCTATTCAATGAGTTCATGGCTGAACATGAAACTTCAGTACCCCATTCCTGCTTTCTCGCCATACCCCTTGATCCCTCTAGTAGTAAGGACTTCATCTAACTCCCTTTTGAATATATTTAGTGAATTGGCCTCAACTACTTTCTGTGGTAGAGAATTCCACAGGTTCACCACTCTCTGGGTGAAGAAGTTTCTCCTCATCTCGGTCCTAAATGGCTTATCCACACAAGCATCCGGATCCCACCTTACACCATCTAACCCTAGCAACATATCCTTCTATTCCCTTTCTCCCAAATACTTCCCTTTGAGATGGCAGTTCCACCCTGTAACTTGAATAGGCAACTGGTACAGGAGAGACCTCCTCTGAGAACTTGGTCTGTAGTGTTCTTGGCACTAAATGTGGGAATGGAGCTGCGACTTGGTATAACACGGCTGTCCTATGATGAGAGATTGTGTGCATTGGGCCTATACTCTCTGGAGTTTAGAAGAATGAGAGGTGATCTCATTGAAACATACAAGATTCTGAAGGGAATTGACAGGGTAGATGCTGAGAGATTGTATCCTCTGGCTGGAATGTCTAGAACTAGGGGGCACAGTCTCAGGATAAGGGTTAGGCCATTTAAGACCGAGATGAGGAGGAATTTCTTCACTCAGAGGTTTGAACCCTTGGAATTCTCTACCCCAGAGGGCTGTGGATGCTGAGTCTCTGAATATATTCAAGGCAGAGCTGGGTAGATTTTTGGAGTCTTGGGGAACCAAGGGATATGGAGATCGGGTGGGAAAGTGGAGTTGAGGTCGATGATCAGCCATGATCTTATTGAATGGGGGAAACAGGCTTGAGGGGCCATAGGGCCTACTCCTATTTCTTATGTTCTTATGTTCTTAAAAGGAAAGTTGTGATGGTAACTAAAATGTGGCAAATAGGCACTGTGCAGACATGTTGGAGAATTCGACCTGAGTTTAACAATTCTGCCACCAGTACAAGTGATCATGACGCTGTTGGATTGTCAAAACAACCCGACTGGTTCATCAATGTCTTTTAGGGAAGGAAGCCTGCCATCCTTACCCATTCTGACCTGGATGTAACTCTAGTCCCACATTCAACATGGTTGACTCTTGACTTCCTTCTGAAGTGGACTGAAAAGTTATTCAGTTATCACCAGCTTCACAGGGCAACTAGGGTTGGGTAATAAATCATCGGCCTTGCCAGCAGTGCCCAAACCCAAGAATAAAATGTGGACAATGTTGTTCCTTTTAATGTTGACAATTTGGAAAAAATTTGGACAAGCTTGGTGCAAGGAGTGCACCAAAGGAGGATGGCCTACTCGGGGCCTGAATTTCACCCTCCAGCAAAAGCACGGATGTCAGCTGATTGGAGGGAGGTTGCCAACCAAGTCAACATGATCACCCAGTCATAATCCTACCTGGCTAGCAAGGGGATGGCGTTGGTTGGCATCAAGAGCAAGATAAAACTAATTGGGCTTCTCCCTTTCACACACATTACAGGTGGACCTCAGCAAGCATGGCACGAACCTAAGTTGGGTTTCCCTACAGCCTCTGGGAGGTGCGGTTTGTACACAACCGTCGCCCCTTTGTATGCACTCTTCCATCGAGCTTCAGCTGAATGCACAGTTTTCCTGAAGGTGATCGTGGCGGCCACAAAGCAGAGAACAGATGTTGAGGCATCCGAGCCGAGGTGGCCCCCCCTGCCATTCGGAGCTTTCTCCGTGGATGGAGAGATTAGCCCTGTGCTGCCAAGAGCCATCAGCATAGTGGTTCTTCTCTTCCAAGTCATGCGGGAACCACACATGCTGCACCACGAGAGAATCGTAGCTGTTCAAATGTTCATCGTTCCGAAGAGCAACCTACAAGGGACCCAGTGACATTTTATAGACCCTGTTTTTTTTCAAAAGGTTTGCTCTGTAATTTGTGGTGCCTATGCACCGGTAAGGGCCACCCAAGTTCCGGGCTTTTGTGCTCGAAGCGCATGCGCGAAAACCCCCAGGAAAATGGCTTACGCGGGCGGAGAGCGGGGCTATTGGCCCAACCTCTGCCCAGCGAAAGTCCATAACATTCTTACCCCTGGTAAAATCGGGTGAAAGGCCTGCTTTTACCAGCGTAAGATTTTTTAAAAAACACAAAAATATAAATCATTTATACATTAAAAACCTTGTGCAATAAGGTAAGTTTATTTTTAGCCCCTTTAAAATATGTCAATTTATTTTGCAAAAAAATTACATTGTTTTCATGAAATGCCATTTGAATTCATTTTAGACATTTAATGTTTTTTTTTAGTTTACATGTATTTTAGGGGGTATTCCCGTTCAGGGTTGTCTGTGTATGGAATCCCCATAAGCATGAATGTGGATTCCCGTCTTTTATTGATTGGGCTGGCCCATTTGATCCCAGGGATGCTTACGAGCCACCTGCGCCCCGGGATACGTGGGACTCTACCCGTGGGTACGCGGAAGGCCCCTGGGACCGTGAGTCTCCGTACCTCCCGGACCACCAGGTCCGCAGGCATTTTATTTGTGGATCGGAATCATTTTCCCACGGGAAGTCTCCGACAGCAAATTCAGGGTCGTTATTTCATACAAAGAAGCCGAGTAGTATGCTTTCAACTGTGATTCTCAACCATGTCATCAGAGGTGGCCCTCGTATCGAGGATGACTGGCTTCTATGCCAAAAAAGGATGAGTTCACAGGCGTTTCAATGAAGGACCTGACATTCCAGGTCCCGAACTACATCCTGAAGAAGCCTGTGCGTGGATTTTTTTAATGAGTGGTGACCGTTGCACACCAGCCACCACACGGGCTTGACAGAGCTAGGTCTTGGTCCAGTGGCAAGGATTAACCAAGGCTACTGGAGACCAGCTCTGCTGCATGGACCTAGTGCGCACACATATCGCAGTGTGTTCTCAACCATGTATCTGCTTGATGTCAGCTGTGTCTCAGTGGGTAGCACTCCCACCTCTAAGTCAGAAGGTTTTGGGTTCAAGTCCTACTCCAGAGACATGAACACATAAATTTCAGCTGACACTCCAGTGCCAATACTGTCGGAGGTGTCGTCTTTCAGATGACACATCAAATCGAGGCCCTCATCTGCTCTCTCAGGTGGAAGTAAAAGATCCCATAGCACTATTTCAAAGACGAGCAGGGGAGTTATCCATAATGTACTGGCCAATATTTATCCCTCAATCAACTGTGTGCAAATTGACTGCCACGTTTCTTACATTACAACAGTGACTACACTTCAAAAGTACTTCATTGGCTGTAAAGCGCTTTGGGACGTCCTGGGGTCATGGAAGGCACTATTAAAAAAATTCAAGTCTTTCTTTTCTTTCTACGAGCAGTTGTGCTAGATAAGTTAACATTTACTATAATTAGCTGCAGGGATGGTATTCTGGTGATTTGGTTGTGGCCAGAATTAACATCTTAATTGATTGCAGCAAGCAGCACTCGACAGTCGGTCTTATTTTGCCAAATTACAGCGCTCAACCAACGGGCAATTCCTGAGAAGGCAAGGTGTCAATGATACTGTGATGGGACTGCTGTCATTGGTCAACTGTGTGCCGTAAATGAAAAATATCAACAACAACTTGCATTTATATAGCGCCTATAATTTAGTAAAATGTCCCAAGGCGCTTTGCGCTATCAAACCAAAATAGGCCCATATTAGGACAGGTGACCTAAAGCTTGGTTAAAGAGATAGGTTTTAAAGAGCAACCTAAAGGAGGAGAGAGAGGCGGTGAGGTTTCGGCAGGGAATTCCAGAGCTTAGGGCCTTGGCAGCTGAAGGCATGGCCGCCAATGGTGGAGTGATGAAAATTGGGCATGCTCAAGAGTCCAGATGTGGAGGAGTGCAGAGATCTCAAAGGGTTGTAGGGTTGGAGAAGGTTACGGAACTTAAATGGTTTAAATTCAATAACAAGGTAAATAAATACCATATCTCACCTGAATAACATCAGCAAGCATAAAGCTACACGATTAGTTGGGTGTGAGGACACAATGTCTAACAATGATGCAATTGTTAGTTCTTTTGCCCGCATTAGTGGAAAGATTATTTTTGTGTGTTCCGTCAGGGATGGATTGCTGAGGCTGGAGGTTAGACTCGTAAGAACATAAGAAATAGGACCAGGGGTAAGCCTCCTGGCCCCTCGAACCTGCTCCACCATTCAATAAGATTATGGCTGAACCCATCCTAAATCCTGGACATAAGAACATAAGAAGATAAGAATTAAGAACAGGAGTAGGCCATCTAGCCCCTCGAGCCTGCTCCGCCATTCAACAAGATCATGGCTGATCTGGCCGTGGACTCAGCTCCACTTACCCGCCCGCTCCCCGTAACCCTTAATTCCCTTATTGGTTAAAAATCTATCTATCTGTGATTTGAATACATTCAATGAGCCAGCCTCAACTGCTTCCTTGGGCAGAGAATTCCACAGATTCACAACCCTCTGGGAGAAAAAATTCCTTCTCAACTCGGTTTTAAATTGGCTCCCCCGTATTTTGAGGCTGTGCCCCCTAGTTCTAGTCTCCCCGATCAGTGGAAACAACCTCTCTGCCTCTATCTTGTCTATCCCTTTCATTATTTTAAATGTTTCTATAAGATCACCCCTCATCCTTCTGAACTCCAACGAGTAAAGACCCAGTCTACTCAATCTATCATCATAAGGTAACCCCCTCACCTCCGGAGTCAGCCTAGTGAATCGTCTCTGTACCCCCTCCAAAGCTAGTGTATCCTTCCTTAAGTAAGGTGACCAAAACTGCACGCAGTACTCCAGGTGCAGCCTCACCAATACCTTATAGAGTTACAGCAGGACCTCCCTGCTTTTGTACTCCATCCCTCTCGCAATGAAGGCCAACATTCCATTCGCCTTCCTGATTACCTGTTGCACCTGCAAACTAACTTTTTGGGATTCATGCACAAGGACCCCCAGGTCCCTCTGCACCGCAGCATGTTGTAATTTCTCCCCATTCAAATAATATTCCCTTTTACTGTTTTTTTTCCAAGGTGGACAACCTCACATTTTCCGACATTGTATTCCATCTGCCAATCCTTAGCCCATTCGCTTAACCTATCTAAATCTCTTTGCAGCCTCTCGGTGTCCTCTACACAACCCGCTTTCCCATGTGTCATCTGCAAATTTTGTTACACTATACTCTGTCCCCTTTTCCAGGTCATCTATGTATATTTTAAACAGTTGTGGTCCCAGTACCTATCCCTGTGGCACACCACTAACCACTGATTTCCAACCCGAAAAGGACCCATTTATCCCGACTCTCTGCTTTCTGTTAGCCAGCCAATTCTCTATCCATGCTAATACATTTCCTCTGACTCCACGTACCTTTATCTTCTGCAATAACCTTTTGTGTGGCACCTTATCGAATGCCTTTTGGAAATCTAAATACACCACATCCATCGGTACACCTCTATCCACCATGCTCGTTATATCCTCAAAGAATTCCAGTAAATTAGTTAAACATGATTTCCCCTTCATGAATCCATGCTGCGCCTGTTTGATTGCACTATTCCTATCTAGATGTCCTGCTATTTCTTCCTTAATGATAGCTTCAAGCATTTTCCCCACTACAGATGTTAAACTAACCGGCCTATAGTTACCTGCCTTTTGTCTGCCCCCTTTTTTAAACAGAGGCATTACATTAGCTGCTTTCCAATCCGCTGGTACCTCCCCAGAGTCCAGAGAATTTTGGTAGATTATAACGAATGCATCTGCTATAACTTCCGCCATCTCTTTTAATACCCTGGGATGCATTTCATCAGGACCAGGGGACTTGTCTACCTTGAGTCCCATTAGCCTGTCCAGCACTACCTCCCTAGTGATAGTGATTGTCTCAAGGTCCTCCCTTCCCACATTCCTGTGACCAGCAATTTTTGGCATGGTTTTTGTGTCTTCCACTGTGAAGACCGAAGCAAAATAATTGTTTAAGGTCTCAGCCATTTGCACATTTCCCATTATTAAATCCCCCTTCTCATCTTCTAAGGGACCAACATTTACTTTAGTCACTCTGTTCCGTTTTATATATCTGTAAAAGCTTTTACTATCTGTTTTTATGTTTACTATCTGTTTTTATGTCAGAGGGATTTGCATATTCAGATCATCCGCCCGATAGTGGAGGATGGCGCAGGTGATACGCACATCCTTGCGATCCCTGCTTCGGACGATGACATAGTTGAGCAGGTGCCAGTGTTTGGAGCGAGGATGTTGCCACGATGCCTTGTATTTGTCCCTCTGGTGGAACAAGGTGTTGGTTCATGTTCTAGACATTTTGGGTTCACGTTTTGGCCTGAGTTGCTCCTATTTTATTGGACCAACTAGTTTAGAATGGAGCATCTTAGAAATTGCAATTCTTGGCATTTAGTTTGCTCCAGTTCTAGTGAGTTAGAATAGTTTTATTTTAGCACAAATTTTTTTTCAAAAGGGGGCATGTCCAGCCACTTACGCCTGTTTGCAAGTTTAGGCAGTGAAAACTTACTCCAAACTAACTTAGAACGGAGTAAGTGTCGATTTTTGTACGCTCAGAAAAAACTTGCCTACACTTTAGAAATTAGGCGTAGGGAACAAGAGATGGGGGTGGGGGGGGAAGGGAAGTTTACAAACATTAAACACTTCACTTTTACAAAAAAGAGCCATCATTAATAATAAATGATAAATAAATCAATAAATCAACCAATAAATCAAGCAAAAAATATTAAAATTAAAAAATAATTTAAAAAATCATTGAAAAAAATTTTTAAAAATAATAAAAAATTAAGTTTCTATTCACCTACTGCAGCACCAGGAGCTCTTCAGCAGCGTGCTGGGACGGGGCCGCCCCAGGAGATGCCGGTCAGGCAAGCCCCGCTGCCGCCGGCACTTCAGGCGGGGCCCGTACCCAGCGATGATCGCTGCGGGCGAGGACTTCGGGCAGGGCCCGCCCCCAGCGAGATGCCGGGCGGGTGGGCCCCTTCGACGATGCCACTTCGGGCAGGGCCCCCCTTACAGGAGTTGCCTGGCCGCCGCCGAGGACTTTGGGCGGGCCCCGCCCCCCAGTGCAATGTCCGGGGGGGGGGCGGGACCTGCCGCCGACGAGGTAAGACGTGTCAAGCCACTCCATTCGGGATAGGGGTGACGTCCTTTCGGCCAGGGATAGGGTCATTGCCTGGAGACAGGACGCGCTGGGAGGGCCAGGAGCTACTGCGCACGCATGCAGCCTTCACCGCGCATGCGCACAGCTGCCAGCATTGCTTTTGGCACAGGGCTGTCGCTCCGACCCCAGCAGCTCCTGCTGCACCGCGCCAAGCTGGAAACAGGCGTACCAATATCGGAGAATCGCGAGGTAAGCATTTGGCGCAATTTCTGTTCTGCAAATTAGGCGGGCCTCTCCAATGTGCGCTGTTCCACCAGTGGTCCGAAACTTAAGCCCTATGTCAGGAGTAGGGTACCGCTGGAGTTGGCTTTTCCTACCCCCTCTCTGCCAATCACGCCTCCCTAGAGGGCTGTGTCATTGGCAATGAAGTCACTGAGGAGGATCAGTTTGTCATCCACAGGGACGCGGGACAGGGATTTTTCGAGGTTGCCGTAAAAGCCCTCTTTGGTCTCATCTGTTGCATCGAGTGTTGGGGCGTACGCACTGATGACTGTGGCGGCATTGATTCTGGGATAGGGTGAGTCGGAGAGTCATGAGCCGTATGCCAAACGCGAGACTCCCAAAGCAAGCACTCTGCTCGGAACTCCTTCACGGCAAACGAGCCAAAAGTGGCAGAGGAAACGTGACAGGGACACCCTCATAGCCTCCCTGATAAAGTGCAACATCCCCACCGACACCTGTGAGTCCCTGGCCAAAGACCGCCCTAAGTGGAGGAAATGCATCCGGGAGGGCGCTGAGTACCTCGAGTCTTGTCGCCGAGAGCATGCAGCAATCAAACGCAGGCAGCGGAAAGAGTGTGCGGCAAACCTGTCCCACCCATCCTTTCCGACGACGACTATGTGTTCCACCTGTGACAGAGACTGCGGTTCTCATATTGGACTGTTCAGCCACCTCAGGACTCATTTTACGAGTGGAAGCACGTCTTTCTCGATTCCGAAGGACTGCCTATGATGATGATGAGTAGAGGATGCTGGCCTCAGTGAAGGTGGAGGAGTGGGGAGGGATTAACACCGAGGCACCTCGCTGTGGATTGGAACAATGTCCCATTTCAGACACCCGGTGTCTGCATCAGTCACTCCAAGATGGGGCACAGCCACAGCCAGCTGTTGTGTACAGCTCCTGTCTGTTCTGCTCCAGACCTAACAATGAACTGCAGAAGATACTCCAACTACAGCACCGATGTGAATTAAAAAAAAAACATTTTTGAACTTATTTATAGCATCTCGGAATGAAACTGTCAAGTTATTGCCAATTAGTGCCAAATGAGTAAACTGTTTTATGAAGAGTTTTGCTTCCAGGATTCCTTCCTAAGTCAGTTAGCGAGAAGCCTGATTGATTCCAACATCTGTTTTCCCAGCCTGTTTCTGCTGGATTTTTCTTTCTAAATTGTGTATAAATAACATTAATAAGACACAGATGATATACTGCACTGATAATAACATCAAGGGAGCTAACTAACGTCGCACTTAAAGAATCACAGAAATGATTGAGTAATGCAGGATGCGAATCATATTCCCAACAGCTGGAAGAGGATGTTTTGTGAGAGCCCAGGACTGAGCTCGTAAAGAAAGGTCTGCTGAAGTTTCCAAATTGCCAAGGAAATCCAAAAGACCATCACGATATTTGATGACTGGAAATCTCAGTGGGTCAAGCAGCATCTGTGGAGAGAATAACAGAGTTAACGTTTCAGGTCGACGACCCTTCATCAGAACTGGCAAATGTTCGAACAGCACAGATTCTTCAGGAGCACTGAAAGGGGGTGGGGACGAAAGAACAAAAGGGAAGATCTATGATAGGGTAGAAGGCAGGAGAGATTAGAGAGACAAAAGGGATGATGGGCCGGATTGAAATGGTAATAGCATAAGTTAGAAAAAGGTCAGTCTAGATAGGGTGTGGATGGCGGAATAATGACCAGCTGCCATTGGAGACAAAGAGAAAAAAAAACATAAAATCGGGGTCGGGGGGGGGTGCCATGCTATACTCATCTTTTAGACTGGAGCTGTCAATAGCTCTGATTAAAGGTTTACACAGATGGAGTTTATTGATCTTAAAGTATATTTTGAACAGCTGATTGATGAGACACAGCATGCCCCACTTCTTCGAGTCATCGATTCCGGCACGATTGTCACTGGCACAGACCCGGAAACAACTCATCAGGAGTTCAGCAGCTTTCTCCAGCATATCTCCCATCTTGTCCTTTCCTTTCTTTCCCAGCTGAATGGAGGTGCTCCGCAAAGCGGTCACCCAATCTGCGTTTGGTCTCCCCAATGTAGAGGAGACCACATCGTGAGCAGCGAATACAATATACTAAATTGAAAGAAGTACAAGTAAATCGCTGTTTCACCTGGAAGGAGTATTTGGTGCCCTGGATAGTGGGAAAGGGAGAAGGTAAAAGGGCAGCTGTTGCATCTCCTGCACTTGCACGGGTAGGTGCCGTGGGAAGGGGAGGCGGTGCGAGGGGTGACTGCGGAGGGAATGGTCCCTTTGGTACGCTGAGAGGGGAGGGGAGGGGAAGATGTGATTGGTGGCGGGATCATGCTGGAGGTGGGGAAAATGGTGGAGGATGATCCTTTGAACATGGAGGCTGGCGGGTTAAAGGTGAGGACAAGGGTATCCCTATCATGGTTCTGCGAGGGAGGAGCAGGGCTGAGAGCAGAGGTGTGGGAAATAGAACGAACATGGTCGAGAGCCATGTTAATCATGGCGGAGGGGAATCCACTGTTGAGGAAAATGAAAGACATGTCAGAGGCACTAGTGTGAAAGGTGACGTCGTCAGAACAGATGCAACGGAGATGGAGAAACTGGGAGAATGGAATGGAGTCCTTACAGGATGCGGGGTGGAAGGAAATGTGGTCCAGGTAGCTGTGGGAGTCAGTGGGCTTATAGTGGATACTGGTCGATAGCCTATCCCCAGAGATGGAGACAGAGAATTCGAGGAAGGGAAGGGAAGAGCCGGAGATGGACCTTCCCTTTTGTTCTTTCTTCCCCTCCCCCTTTCAGTGCTCCTTAAGAATCTGTTCTTTTCGAACACTCGCCTGTTCTGACGAAGGGTCATCGACTTGAAACGTTAATTCTGTTTTTCTCTTCACAGATGCTGCCTGACCCGCTGAGATTTCCAGCATTTTCTGTTTTTATTGCAGGTTCCAGCATCCGCGGTATTTTGCTTTTGTACTATATTGGATGAACCTGGCTTGACCCTGCATGAGAGTTTTCTCTTAAAGTCCACCCGACATGAGGTGGGTTCCACCAGGGTGGTCTCACATAGCTGCTTTCTGGAGTCAGATCGCAAGCTGACAACAAAGTCACGCTTAGAAACGCAAATCACAAAATCACAATTTTGAACCGTACCTTTAGCACTCACCTCCTGACTCCCCAAAGCCTTTCCGCCATCTACAAGGCACAGGAGTGATGGAATACTCTCCACTTGCCGAGGCGAGTGCAGCTCCAACAACACTTAAGAAGCTCGACACCATCCAGGACAAAGCAGGTAACTTGATTGGCACCCCATCCACCACCTTCAACACTCACTTCCTCCACCATCGGCACACCGTGGCTGCAGTGTGTACCATCTACAAGATGCACTGCAGCAACTCACCAAGGCTTCTTCGATAGCGCCTCCCAAACCTGCGACTTCTACCACTTAGAAGGACAAGGGTAGCAGGCGCATGGGAACACCATCACCTCCAAGTTCCCCTCCAAGTCACATGTCATCCTACTTGGACATATATCACAGTTCTTTCATCATCGCTGGTCAAAATCCTGTATCTCAGATCAGCCATGATATTGAATGGCGGAGCAGGCTCGAGGGGCCAAATGGCCTATTCCTGCTCCTATTTCTTATGTTCTTATATTCTCATCTCTCTACCTAACAGCACTGTGGGAGCATCTTTACCACACGGACTTCAGTGGTTCAAGAAGACGGGTCATCACCAGCTTCTCAAGGGCAATCATTGATGGGCAATAAATGGTGGCTTTACCAGCGACGCCCACATCCTGTCAATGACTTGAAGAAATGACAATGCAGAGGGAGCTGACCTGTTGCACGCAGCTGAAATGACACAATCACTACACATTACACAGGATAATAGCTATTGATGAGGCTTATCTCCCTCACACTGCCCAGCACAGGAACTCCTTAGTCCTACTTCCTCCAATGGTGCGGTTGGCAATCGTTGCATCAAGGAAAAATATTCAACCTCAATAAAATTCAGCAGAAATAGGGAACATAAAAGACGAATGTTGATTTTGTGGATGGTGGGACAATTGAACCTTTCAAGACAGATTGATATATTTTTGTTAGGTGAGGCTATCAAAGGATATGGAGTAAAGGCGGGTAAATGGAGTTGAGGTACAGATCAGCCATGATCTCATTAAATGGTGGAACTGGTTTGAGGGGCCGAATGGCCTACTCCTGCTCCTAATGTTCCTATGTTCCTAAACTTTCTTGCGACTGATTGTTAAAGAGATTATCAATGTTGATTATGAGGGGGCTTGACAAGGTGGATGCAGAGAGGATGTTTCCAATGATAGTGGAGACTAGAACCAGGAGGCATAATCTTAGAATAAGGGGCCGCTCATTTAAAACTGAGATGAGGAGGAATTTCTTCTCTCAGAGGGTTGTAAATCTGTGGAATTC
The DNA here is from genome assembly GCF_044704955.1 of Pristiophorus japonicus. NCBI lineage: Eukaryota > Metazoa > Chordata > Chondrichthyes > Pristiophoridae > Pristiophorus > Pristiophorus japonicus. The sequence goes on along the minus strand of NC_091979.1, from coordinate 30,222,210 downwards.
GCTGCCTCAGTGAGTTATGGAAACCAGGACATTGAATAAATTTAAGACAGAGATAGAGAGATTCTTAACTGATAAGTGAATAAGGGGTTCTGGGGAGCGGGCAGGGAAGTGGAGCTGAGTCCATGATCGAATCAGCCATGATCATATTAAATGGTGGAGCAGGCTCGAGGGGCTGTATGGTCTACTCCTGCTCCTATTTCTTGTGTTCTTATGTTGAACTCTCTTTTTTCAATTATATAATTTTCCTTAGTGTTATACATGTCACAAAAGCAGTCGTTTTATGTTATGCTGTTGTGTTCTTAGCAATCCAACATGGAACGATAACGGGAAAGCAACTATCTTTATGGTTTAAACAATGCCACATTCAGCAAGACTTTGCTCCCAATCTCCAACTAGCAGACTGACTGACTTCAGCCTGGAAATACCTGGTTGCTTGATTGGAAATTTAATGGTGGAGCAGGCTTGAGGGGCTAGATGTTCTTTGTTGAGTCTGTCACCATCTGTTTGAGCTTTGTCCACTTCTGTGTGGTGTTGAAGATGAGCGGTCCATGAGACATCAGCCTGTTATCGAGGTCATCCTGGAACTGCTCACGGTAGCACTGATGTTTCAGCCTAGCTGTGTTAAAGGCACTTCTGCTCGGTATTGGACGCTTGCGCTGAAGTGGAGCAATGTCCAGCTGGAGAGTGGATCTAACTAGACGGTGATCTGTCCAGCATTCTGCTCCCCGCATGGCTTTTGTGATTTTTACATCCTTGATATCTTGCCTTCTTACAATGACATGGTCTATCATGTGCCATTGCTTAGACCTGAGGTGCATCCAAGTTGTTTTGTACTTGTCGGTCTGCCTGAATAGAGTATTATGATAGTCAAGTCATTCTCCGCGCACATACTCAAGAGGAGGAGGCCATTACTGTTTAATTTTCCTGTGCCGTGCTGTTCAATGACTCCCTTCCAGTGCTTGCTGTCTTTTCCAACTCGTGCGTTGAAATGACCCAGGATGATCAACTTGTCCCCAGCAGGTGTGGACCCGACCAGTTTGTCTAGATCTTCATAGAACCTCTCTTTCATCTCATCGGGGCTTGGAAGGGTTGGTGCATAAGCACTTATAATGGTGATGTGGCGCTTGGCATTCAGGGGGAAACGCAGTTTCATAAGTCTTTCGTTAATCCCTTCAGGCAGATTCGGAAACTGTTGCATAAGAGAAGTCTTCACTGCTATGCCAACTCCGTGGATCCTATACTCATTCTCTGCCTTGCCTTTCCAATAGAAGGTGTAGCCGCGACCTAGTTCACTCACGCAGCCCTCCCCTGCAAGTCTTGTCTCACTCAGAGCCACTATATTGATGTTATAACGCTGCAGCTCTCTTGCAATGAGGGCAGTCCTTCTTTTCGGTCTTGTAGTGTCAGCTCTGTCTAAGAGTGTGCGAACATTCCATTGTCCGAGAAGAAGTTTTCTTGTGTTATGAAGTTTTCGACCGTTGCTATATTTTCGACCACAGAATGGGTTGAACTGCCAGTTAATGGAAAGGCAGGCAATGTTTGGGCCACCTTTTCTAGGCCCCTCTCTTACAAAGGGTGAGCAGTGCTGTCCTAAAGAGGGCTGCTCAGTCGCCTGGGGTGTTGCCGGGCTCCTCTGTTGCCCTGGATACAGAGTCGAGCGACCACTTGCCCACAGGCCGCCTACGTGCAGGTTTGAGGCTACGACTCCCAGTGATCACCTCCACCTGTCGCTTCGTCCCTCCCCCATCGCCGCAGGACTTGGTATGTTGGATGATGGTTAGCACAAACCTGTTCATAGATGCTTTTAAAGTGGGAAGGCCGGTGCACAGGGGCGGTCCCACTCTCTCCGGGTTGCTATATTGGCCCAAAATTTGGTACAACTGAAAACTTCGTTGGCTGCAGTGGATGGCCATGACATCTTTCGTGCTCTGCCATGCCCTATACACAAACCTGCACGTAGGTGGTCTGTGGGCAAGTGGTCGCTCGACTCTGTATCCAGGGCAGCAGAGGAGCCCGGCAGCACCCCAGGCGACTGAGCAGCCCTCTTTAGGACAGCACTGCTCACCCTTTATAAGAGAGGGGCCTAGAAAAGGTGGCCCAAACATTGCCTGCCTTTCCATTAACTGGCAGTTCAATCCATTCTGCGGTCGAAAATATAGCAACGGTCGAAAACTTCATAACACAAGAAAACTTCTTCTCGGACAATGGAATGTTCACACACTCTTAGACAGAGCTGACACTACAAGACCGAAAAGAAGGACTGCCCTCATTGCAAGATAGCTGCAGCGTTATAACATCAATATAGTGGCTCCACCTTCATGGCCGTTGGATCAAATTTGATTTCCTCCATCCAATCCACCACAACAGACTTCACATGCTGGGGTGAGCAGGTCCCGAAAGTCACCGAGGGATAATATCCATCGGCTACCCTCATCTGGTTTAGCCTGCCTGTCGAAGCAGTTTACCGGAGTGTGGCCGCTGTGCATGCTACAGCTACTTGGAGCCACAGCTGAGAGTTGGATGCCCAGTGGGGACCAAGGCAGAGGCACTACTCCGAAGAGCACGACAAGTCAACTGTCAGAGGTGCTACCCCTCCCAGACACCCCAGACACTGCTGCTTATTGGGGGACAGGAAATTGCCTATTGCTAACGCACTTTAAAGGCAGCCTGATATGCGTAACAGACTCGAGCAGGTGTCGGTCCCGCCATGGGCAGGAATGGGGCAGTAAATCACACCTCACCATTGATGGGGGTCTATTTTCCTGTTTCTGGTGGGCTGGAGGCCTCATTATCTTGCCACAATAGTGCGGGATAGATCTATACTGGAGGAAATGGCCGCTTACATCCCCACACTCAGAAACATAACCATTCTTCCATGTGACTTAGAATCATAGAAGTTTACAGCATGAAAGAGGGCCATTTCGGCCCATCGTGTCCGCTCTGGCCAACAAAAGGCTATCCAGCCTAATCTCACTTTCCAGCCCTCAGTCAATAACCCTGCAAGTCACGGCCCTTCAAGTGCACATCCAAGTACTTCAGGCAGTGAATTCCAGACCTCCACAACCCCCTGCGTGAAGAAATTTCCCCTCAAATCCCCTCTACACCTTCTACCAATTACTTTAAATTTATGCCCCCTGGTTGTTACCCCTCTGCTAGGGGAAATAGGCCTTTTCTATCCACTATATCTAGGCCCCTCATAATTTTATACACCTCAATGAGGTCTCCCCTCAGCCTCTTCCGTTACAAGGAAAACAAACCCAGCCGATCCAATCTGTGCTCATAGCTAAGATTCTCCACTCTCTATAGACTTAGCTTGCACTATTCCTTGTGCACAAAGAACACGCCATGCAAAATTCAATTAAAAACTGTTTTAGGTGATAATGTTTGTTGTATTTACCTTGCTTAACAAGTCATTGAATCCCAGCAATCAGCCCAAAAATTTCCAAGCCAAATCTCACCATTTGTTGGAGTGAATGACAGATTCTGCAGAGCAGTGATCTCTTTGTCCTTTTGCAAGTTAACTGATGCACGACAAGCTGTTTCACACGAGGAACAAATTTCTTTCTCCTCTCATTACCGCACTGCTTTCAGGAACGAGGAATGGGCTCAAAAACAGTTACATCGAGTTGCACTGGGCTTAATCTTGACAGGACCGGGGTGCGTAGGAGATGGGGGGACGGGGGGGGGGGGGGGGGTGTCTGACGGGAAACACAAGGGTTCGGGGTTATCCCGCGTATTGTTGAGTTTCGACTCAATAACGTGCGCAGTTTTGCTTTGACAGGTTCCCCGCCCAGAAGTCAGCCTGACTGACAGGTTCGGCTTCCAGTCAGGCGGGGAGCACTTTGGAGGAGGCCATAGCTGCAGCCATAGAGGGAGCGTGGTGGGGGTGCGGGGGGAGGTGAAGGGGGTCTGATTGGCTGGGGGAATCCGAGGAGGAAAGCACTTACCTTGTCCCCAAAGCTGTCTTCGCCTCCCTTTAGCTGACGGGTTTCCCGAAGCCTGGGAAACCTGGCCGGCCAGAGTTAAACTTTCAAAGCACGTTAAACCACAGGCTGCCAGCCTCGTTAAAATATTTAATTGGCTATCCTACCTCCTGGGAGCGGGTTTGCTACCCACCCCTTGCCCCCTCTTCCGTTAAACCCAGAATTGGGTGCATTGGGATCGCATTCGAGATTTTAAAAGTTTTAACATCTCACTCGACTTCAACCCACCAATTTTTGGGCATTAAGATTGAAACCAATTTGAATCTACATCATGGCCTAACAGGTCCATGCCAGCGTTTATGCTCCACATGAGCCCCCTCCCATCACTTTTCATCTAACCCCATCAACATATCCTTCTATTCCTTGCTCCCTCATCTGCTTATCCCGCTTCCCTTGAAATACATTTATGCTATTCACCTCAACTACTCCTTGTGGTAGAATTCCATATTCTCATCACTCTTTGGGTAAAGAAGTTTCTCCTGAATTCTCTATTGTTTATTATTGCTGACTATCTTATTTTTATGGCCTCTAGTTTTGGGCTCCACCACCCGATACCTACCCGATCAAATCATATCATAATCTTAAAGTCCTCCAACAGATCACTCCTCAGTCTTTTCTTCTCGAGAGAAAAGAGCCACAATCTGTACAGGCTTTCCTAATAAGTATATCATAACTTCCTCGTGAATCTTTTTTGCACCTTCTCCAATGTCTCTACAGCCTTTTACACTATGAAGACCAGATCTGTGAACAGCATTCCAAGTGTGGTCTAACCAAGGATAGATGCAAGTTTAACATAACTTCTCTGCTTTTTAATTGGAAATGGACCCCAGTGCTTGGTTTGCTGTTTTAATTAGACTGTGTTGCTACTTTTAGCGATTTGTGTATCTACACCTCTGGATCCCTTTGCTCCGCTCCAATAAGCCTCTGATTATCCAAGCAATATGTGGCCTCCTCATTCTTCTTGTCAAAATGCACCACCTTACACTTGTCGATATTGAAATTCATTCGCCAATTACATGCCCATTCTGCAAGTTTATTACTATCTTCCTGTTGAGCAGATATGTAAATAACAGAGACCATATGGGATGAATAAAAATAGTCAATTTGTAGTTTAATTGGGTTAATTGCAAACACTTTTGACAGTGATCTATTTAGATTATGGGGGTGAATTTTAACATGGGTGAGTGGATGGGAGGGGGCGAGGTGGAGGGTTAAATGGGCAGAATTTCAAGCGTGTCAGGAAAAACCGGCTCCAATCCTTCCTCTTCCGAGTTTCACTGAGCCGGGACATGGGGCGGGCTGAGAACTTATTCCCAGGAGGCAGATTGGTCTTTTAAAAACAATAATAAGGCTGCAAGCCTCGGATTTAATGAGCTTTGCAGGTTTTACTGTGGCCAGCCCGGTTTCCCAGGCATCGGGAAACCCGGCTGCAGCTGGGAGGCAAGGAGAGCCTCAGGATGGGCCAGGAGGTGTAGGAGTGCTTCAGCACAGACCCCCGAGCTCCCCCCGGGATCTAGGCCGCCTCTCGGGACCTCACCCCCATCCCCCCAGGTTAAGGCATACAATCCCCTGCCCCATCCACCCCCTCTGCAGTCAGGGATCGGACCCTCTCCGGGATCAGACGAACTCCAGGGGTCAGGGATCGACCCACCAGGCCCTGCAGTCTCCTCCGCAACATCCCCACCCGGCTGGAGGCCGAGCCAGTCCATCAGGCTGATGGCCGGGTGGGGAAACCTGTCAGGGGCAAGAGTCGCACACTGTGGCGTTAAATCTCCACAGCGTGTGGGGAAACCGAGCCTTCCAGCATTCCCACGCGCTACAGTCCCCCACCCCCAACCCCCACCCCCGCCAGCTCCCAACGTGTCAGGAATTAAAAGCTCCCCCCTATGTCTCTGTTTATTTTGTAACTCTATATATTTTTTTCCCTGTGGCGCTCATGCTTCAAAAAACATAAGCTTGTAGCAACAAGAAAAGGTCAAATATATTTTCAAAACTGTTCCTTCGTTCAGCTCCTGTATTTTTCAATTTTTATTTACGAGAATAATTCATGCCCACCCAGCCTTTGATGTAACAGGAATCAATCCAGTCCCCTTTAAATATTTCAAACTAGTTCACAAGTTGCCACTCTATCCATCTTGAGCTGATGTTTCAACACATCTTACTCCTTCATGGTGTCAGCCGTGGCTGACTGGGTTGCACACCCTTGCCTCTGGGTTAGAAGGTTGTGGGTTCAAGTCTCACATTAGGGACTCAAGCACAAAAAAAATCTAGGCTGACACTGGCAGTGCTGAGGGAGTTCTGCACTGTCGGAGATGCTGCCTTTCAGATGAGACGTCAAACTGATCTGTCAGCTGAAAATACAATTTCCAGGACACTAGCACTTTATGTTGGAGAAATCGGCGAGCCTTGCGCACTTTCTTTCGGCGATATTTTGTCTTTTTTGCCGGTAAAAGGTACTCACCTAAATTGGCCAAAGTTAACGACTGGCGGTTTTGAAATATCGCCGAAAAGCGGATCGACGACGGGCAACATCAAAAAAAATGTGACCGCCTAAAATTAGCCGTTCGGCGAACCTGTACTCAGGGTGAAAAAATAACGCCTGAGAAAAGCCTGCGTTGAAGCCCCAGATACAGCGGTAAGTATGAAGACCTACAAATAAGGTAAGTTGAAGTTTTTATTTTTAATTATTTTGCAGCGATTCACTAGTTAAGTGTATAGTGAATGTTTTCTGATTTTTTTTTCGGGTTTTCTCCCCTCCCAGGGCCTGTATTTTTGGCAGTGATAGGCGAGGACCGTGGTTTCCACCGCAAATCCTCGTGCAACGCCAATTTTTACCGTCGGGCGCATTTCTTTGCCATTTTTACCCCCTTAAAAACTGGTAAAGTTTTTAAGTGGTGTTTTTTCCGAAAAATGACGGTAAAAAAAACGATATTGCCAAAAACTGAATTTCTAGCCCCTAAATTTAGAAAGAAAGATAGACATGGATTTATCTAGCGCCTTTCACAACCGCCAGACGTCTGAAAGCACTTTGCAGCCAATTAAGTACTTTTGGAGTAATGTGGGAAATGCAGAGGCAGTCAATTTGCGCACAGCAAGCTCCCACAAACAGCAATGTGATAATGACCAGATAATCTGTTTTTTTGTTATGTTGATTGAGGAATAAATATTGGCCAGGACACCGGGGATAACGCCCCTACTTTTTCTCGACATAGTGCCGTATAACTTTTACATCCACTTGAGAGGGAAGCCAGGGCCTCAGTTTAGAAACATAGAAAATAGGTTGCAGGAGCAGGCCATTTGGCCCTTGGAGCCTGCACCACCATTCAATATGATCATGCAACTTCAGTACCTGAAGGATAGGCTAGATGTGGGAAGAATGTTCCCGATGTTGGGGAAGCCCACAACCAGGGGACACAGTCTTAGGATAAGGGGCAGGCCGTTTAGGAATGAGATGAGGAGAAACTTCTTCACTCAGAGAGTTGTTAACCTGTGGAATTCCCTGTTGCAGAGAGCTGTTGATGCCAGTTCATTGGATATATTTAAGAGGGAGTTAGATATGGTCCTTACGGCTAAAGGGATCAAGGGGTATGGAGAGAAAGCAGGAAAGGAGTACTGAAGGAATGATCAGCCATGATCTTATTGAATGGTGGTGCAGGCTCGAAGGGCCGAATGGCGTACTCCTGCACCTATTTTCTATGTTTCTATGTTACCTCACATCCAAAAGACTGCAACTCCGACAGCCATGCACTGGAATGTGAGCCTAAGTTTTTGTGCTCAAGACCCTGGAGTGGGATTTGAACCCACAACCTTCTGACTCTGAGGTGAGGAATTCTACCCACTGAGCCACAGCCGCCATAAAATATGTCGCGAAATATGGATCAAGTAAGCTCTTCGTCAATGTAATTTGGTAAACTCTTGGCTGACGTATGTGCGTCAAAAAGTAAGAAAATGTTAGTACGGCACAAGGGATGAGACACGTACAACAGAATGATTCCTCCTCAAATCGCTTCAGCCTCGTACAATTTAAATAAGGGCAGCATTTGGTTTTAAAGCTCTTATCCAACAATAACTAGACATAAAATACAGTCCTGTTGAAGTGAGATAAATATTCAAAAATATACTAATTGTAACCGAATTTCCACCAAAGGAGTTCAAGTGGACAATTTTATTCCTCTGCGTATCAGCAAAACACACACTGAAATGAAACCTTTTCCAGTTGACCTGCATCGCTCTTCCACGTTATATCAGAGCTTTCCTTGATAAACCTATTGGTGAAGAAAAAGCAATTTTTAGTACAAAAACATCCCTTTAATAAACTAAGATAGAGTAAATTGGAAATGGCTGCATGTCCAATTGATGCTATCCGGAACAGAAGGCACCATCATCGTAAGAAGCCATGTTAATGTATGGTAATCCCCAGAACTTTCACTAAATGCGTAAATCATGCAATTAGTGTTAGCAGGAGACTACACACGACCCTTTGGACTGATTCAGGTCTGGGACACGTAAAGAATCATCTCCAATGATTGGGCTCGTTTTGGAGAAGCCCTGAAATGACTTGGTAGCTGTTGTGTACTTGGCTGATCTGCTTTCAGTCCTGTCGACCACTTTCGTTCACTTGCCAGGAGTCAGGGAATTATTTTGAAGCTCATGCATTGAATCCATCATTGCCACTCCATTAGCCCTGTTGTTATTAGTCCCCGGAGACATTTATTTTACCCATTGTACTGTGGTTTGCTTGTATCTATTACAGAATCCTCCACAGTGCCGATACCTTTGCCCACACAATGGGGTACTTGAAACTGTGAATGTGACTGAATAGAATACCTTCCTATAATAACCTTCTCCCCTGTATCTACTAACTCCGAAGCTGGTTGACTATGATGAGCTAATTGAACTGACTGTGAACCTGTACAACAACACTTGTTGCTGTTCATTACGAATATAGGAAGATAGGAACAGGAGGAGGCTATTCAGCCCCTCGAGCCTGTTTCGCCATTCAATGTGATCAAGGCTGATCTGCGACACAGAAACACAGAAAATAAGTGCAGGAGTAAGCCATTCAATAAGATCATAGCTGATCCATATACCTGCCTTTAGCCCATATCCAATTGTAAGGGATAAATTGTAAGAGTTGCAAATAGGTGGTCAGAATTATGCTGAAGGTAGTGAACTTATCAGTATTAGGCGGGTCTGCATAATTGCCTATGTATGTAACACTTGCTTATGTAGGTATAACACAAATGTATAACGCATTAAACGGAATCCTTAACCTCTATAATACTTAAACAGCAAAATCAGCAGTTGTTGATCAGAAGTCTCTGAGGAAGAGATAGGGAAGCCAGTTTAGGCTTCTATTATACTGTGGCAAAGTACAAGTCATGGAACAACACCATAGAATATGGGCAATTGCATATACCACTCAGAGACAGTTTGATAAGAGTTGACAAATCAATGTAACTTCGCTGATAGAATTAGACTTAGAGGATTTTGTAGGAGGGTGCTCCTCTTCAAAACCTGTATAAATTGTACTTGAAAACGCTAATATTTCGGAAGTTTTAGGTTCAACCTTCCCGTGCATTGCTCGTAATAAAACCGGTAAACCTGAGGTTTTGTTTGTTTACTTCGGTGGTTGATATACAGTGGGAGCTGGGCGAGGTGTCGATTAACTATATCAGTTAGCCCACCCCGGGGAAGAGAAGCCTTCCTTTTAACCCCAACAGAAGGGCGAGGTGTCGATTAACTATATCAGTTAGTCCACCTTAAAGGAGAGAAGCCTCCTTTGTACCCCAACACCTTAATATCTTTGGTTAACAAAAATCTATCAATCTCTGATTTAAAATTAACAATTGATCCAGCATCAATTGCTGTTTGCAGGAGAGAATTCCAAACTTCTACCGCCCTTTGTGTGTAGGAGTGTTTCCTAATTTCACATCAGAAAAGTCTGGCTGTAATTTTTAGACTATGCACCCCCGCCCCCTCCCCCCACCCCCCCGCCCCCCGCCTTAGTCCGAGAATCCTCAACCAGCGTAAATAGTTTCTCTCTATCTACCCTATCTACTCCCCTGAATATCCTGAAAACTTCGATCAGATCACCTTTTAACCTTCTAAATTCTGGGGAATATAACCCTAATTTGTGTAACCTTTTCTCGTAACTTAACCCTTGAAGCCTGGATAGCATTCTGCTATTATGTGACTGAGATGATCCTTCACATCACCTAACAACCTCCTGCTTGCCTTTTAAAGTGGTTACATAAGGACATAAGAAATAAGAACAGGAGAAGGCTGTTTAGCCCCTCGAACCTGCTCCGCCATTCAATAAGATCATGGCTGATCTGATCATGGCCTCAACTCCACTTTCCTGCCTGTTCCTTATAACCCTTGACTCCCCTGTCTATCTCCACTTTGAATATATTCAATGACTCAGCCTCCACAGCTCTCCTCATCTCCGTCTTAAATGGGTAACTCCTTAAATGGGTTACAGGCCAATCAACCGATGCTTTGGGGTAGGAGTTTGTTTTGAGTAGTAGTGAAAATCAGACAGTGTCTCATCGCCACCCATTATATGCCCGTCCGACTTTAATGGGACGGAATATCAGGTGCAGCGTATCACGGGCGGCCCATGCGATAGAGGATTTGTTCACAGTATTGTGCAGGAAGTGTTACCAGCTACAGCAACTTGAGCTCCACATTTCAGAGCTTGAGCAGCGGCTGGTGTCACTGCGGTGCATCCGCGAGACTGAGAATTTCGTAGATAGCACATTTCTAGGGATGGTCACCCAGCAGCTTAAAAGTATGCAGGCAGAGAGGGAATGGGTGACCACCAGACAGGACTAGGCAGGTAGTGCAGGATTCCCCTAAGTCCATCTCACTCTCAAACCAGTATTATGTTCTGAGTACTGGTGTAAGCGATGGTGCCTCTATTCAGCCATAGGCAAGTCCACGGCACCACGGGTGGCTCAGCTGCACAGGGGGGGGAGGAAGTAGAATGGAAGAGCTATAGTGATAGGGGATTCGATAGTCAGGGGAGCAGACAGGCGTTTCTGCGGCCATAAACGTGACTTCAGGATGGTATGTTGCCTCCCTGATGCCAGAATCAAGGATGTCACTGAGCAGTTGCAGGGCATTCTGGGGGGAGAGGGTGAACAGCCAGAGGTCGTGGTCCAAATCGGGACCAATGACATATGTAGAAAGAGGGATGAGGTCCTGCAGGTAGAGTTTAGGGAGCTAGGAGAGAGATTAAAAAGCAGGACCTCAAAAGTAGTAATCTTTGAATTACTGCCGGTACCTCATGCTAGTGAGTACAGAAATAGAAGGATAGAGAAGATGAATGCGTGGCTGGAGAGATGGTGCAGGCGGGAGGGCTTTAGATTCCTGAGGCATTGGAACCGTTTCTGGGGGAGATGGGACCTGTACAAGCCGGACGGGTTGCACCTCAACAGAGCCGGGACCAATATCCTCGCAGAGGGGGGTTTTCTAGTGCTGTTGGGGAGGGTTTAAACTAGCTTGGCAGGGCGATGAGAACCGAACAATAGATTGTTATATACTTTCATACACACCTGTATTCGGTAATTCGCTCTCTTTGGGGCAGCAACTTAACCTTGTTTCACCCATTTATCTGGTGAAAAAACTTCCCAAAATCAGGCCGAGATCCTTCATACTTGATCTGCAACCAAAGTTCAATAGACGCCATTTTGGATCAGGTGACGTTTAGTCACCAAGCGTGCTGCCAGAAACAGGCCTAATGTGCTCATTGGAAATATAACCCAATCAGGGGCCGAATGCTTATGTCTGGACCCTGATGCCAAACTGGGCAAAAACTAGGTGGAGCATGCACTGAGCATGCTCCGTTCAGTTATTTTCGCATTCAGGGCCGCATCGCCAGCAATTCTTAAAGGGACCACTAGAGGCCGCCGAATAAGAGGTAAGTTCTCTGGGTTTCACAATTTAACGTGGAACCAAGAGGAACAGGATTGCTCTTCCTGGATCCAAAGTAATATTGCAGACTGCTACCCCCACTCACCTTCCCCACACAACAGTTTTCGCCAATTCACGCCCCACCCCTCCCACTCCCTCAACCCAAGACCTACCTGCAGACTGTCTAGGCCCAGACCAGCGAGCTGCTTCAGGATGCCCGATAGGCGTCCGGAGCACGCCAGTATTATGGAAATGAACCTTGGCATCTGTCTTCGAACAAGCATTTTCAACACGTTGCCAATGTTGTGCCAGTTCTCCACAGACACTTAGGGCCCAAGTTTCGGTCTCAGTTGCTCCTGATTTTTTGGAGCAACTGGTGTAGAACAGAGTGTCTTAGAAATTCAAATTCTCGGCATTTAGTTTGCTCCAGTTTTAGTCAGTTAGAACAGTTTCACTTTGGAACAGAATTTTTTTTTCAACAGGGGGGCGTGTCCGGCCACTTACGCTTGTTTTCAAAGTTTCGGCAGTGAAAACTTACTCCATACTAACTTAGAATGGAGTAAGTGAAGATTTTTGTACGTTCGAAAAAACCTTGTCTACACTTTAGAAAATCAGGCGTAGGTTACAAATCAGGCGTAGGGAATGGGGGGGGGGGCGGTTTAAAGGGAAGTTTACAAACATTAAACACTTCAGTTTTACAAATAAAGAGCCATCATCAATAATAAAGGATCAAGGGGTATGGCGAGAAAGCAGGAATGGGGTACTGAAGTTGAATGTTCAGCCATGAACTCATTGAATGGCGGTGCAGGCTAGAAGGGCCGAATGGCCTACTCCTGCACCTATTTTCTATGTTTCTATGTTTCTATAAATACGTCAATAAATCAACCAATAAGTCAATCAAAAAAAATTAATAAAAAATAAAAATAATTTAAAAAATCAATAAATAAAACATTTTCTACTTACCGACTGCAGCACTGGGAGTCCTTCAACAACGTGGGGGGGGGGGGGGGGGAGGGAGAAGGAGAGAGGATGTAGGGAGGGAGGGAAGGAGAGAGGAGGGAGGGGAAGGAGAGAGGAGGGAGGGGAAGGAAAGAGGAAGGAGGGGAAGGAGAGAGAAGAGAGGGGAGGGAGGGAAGGAGAGAGGGAGGGAAGGAGAGAGGGGGGGGGAAGGAGAGAGGTGGGGGGAAGGAGAAAGGGGGGGGGAGGGAGAGAAGGAGGCTGAACAGCCGGGCCCAAGACCTCGGGCTAGATTTACAGGTAGGTGGCGTCAGGTCTCGGGGGGGGGCGGTGGGCGGTCGCGGAGGTCCGGGGGGGGGGGGGGGGTGAGAGAAAGTCGCGGAGGTCCGGGGGGGCTGGTGGGAGAGAGAGTCGCGGAGGTCCGGGGGGGGGGGGGGGTGAGAGAAAGTCGCGGAGGTCCGGGGGGGGTGGTGGGAGAGAGAGTCGCGGAGGTCTGGGGGGGGGGTGAGAGAGAGTCGCGGAGGTCCGGGGGGGGGGGGGGGGAGAGAGGGAGAGAGTCGCGGAGGTCGGGTCGCCGGGGGGGGGGAAGCGGGAGTCGGGTCGGGTCGGGAGGATGCAGGAGCTGGGCATGGGAGGAGCCTTATTCACGCAGCCCCAGTGAGGCCATTCGGCCAGGGCTAGCGGCTGCGTGCTTCGGGCCCCTCCCACACAGTTTTGGGCGCCTGGAGCTACTGCACATGCGCGCCCACTGTAGCGCGCATGTGCAGAGGTCCCGGCACTGTTTTCGGCGCAGGGACCTGGCTCCGCCCCCAACAGCTCGTGCTGCGCTGCGCCCGGCTGCAGAAGACCTGCAGGGAGCCGGAGAATCTGGAAGTTATTTTTAGGCGCACTTTCTGGTGCGAAAAACGGGCGTCCAGGTCCGGGCTGCGCCGTTTTAGGCGCGTCCCGAAACTTGTGCCCATGGTTTCTCCCCGTTGTCTCCGTCTGCTTCACTTGCTCCATTTGTGAGCTATGGCTCAGTGGGTAGTATTCTCGCCTCTGAGTCTAGAAGAGTGCAGGTTTCAGTCCCACTCCACAGTGTTGAACACAATAATCTATGCTGACACTCCAGTGCAGTACTGAGGGAGTCCTGCAATGTTGGAGATACAGACTTTTGGATGAGACTTTAAACCGAGACCCCATCTGTCGTCTCAGGTTCCATGGCGCTATTTCGAAGAAGAGCTGGGGAGTTAGCCCCGTTTCCTGGCCAATATTTAACCCTTAATCAACATCACAGAAAACAAATTATCTGGTCATTATCATATTGCTGTTTGTGGGAGCTTGCTGTGCGCAAATTGATTGCTGCGTTTCCTACATTACCTAAGTGACTACTCTTCAAAAAGTACTTCATTGGCTGTAAAGCACTTTGGGGCATCCTAATGTCATGAAAGGCGCTACATAAATGCAAAGCTTTGGAATTCAGAAGAATGAGAAGTGATCTTATCGAAATGTATAAGATTATGAAGGGGCTTGACAAGGTGGATGCAGAGAGGATGTTTCCAGGGATAGGGGAGACTAGAACTAGAGGGCATAATCATAGAATAAGGGGCTGCCCATGTAAAACAGAGATGATGAGAAATTTCTTCTCTCAGAGGGTTGTGGATCTGTGGAATTCGCTGCCTCAGAGAGCTGTGGAAGCTGGGTCATTGAATTAAATTTAAGACAGAAATAGACAGTTTCTTAAACGATAAGGGGTTATGGGGAGCGGGCGGGAAAGTGGAGCTGAGTCCATAATCAGATTAGCCATGATCTTATTGAATGGCGGAGCAGGCTCGAGGGACCGTATAGCCTACTCCTGCTCCTATTTCTTATGTTCTTATGTTCTTTCTTTCTGCATTTCTATGTATAGCTATCTGTGTGTAAATTTCTCCCTACACACTGCGGACATCGTTCACTTGGCATCAAGATAAATTCTACAGATACTCGACGGAAATTATTCTCCACTAGACATTAGCAGTGGTAAGCCTCAGAAGTCAGCTTGGTTTAGTCAGCCTTCATTAATGCTCAGTGACGTTCAGTCATTCAGAATCTGTCAATCAGTCTGTATTAAAACACGGCAGCAGCCACTCAATCTGCCTTAAATCTCCTCGGCTGTCAATCAGTGTCGGTATTCACCGTATGTAAGTCAATCCCCGTCAAAATTTAATCAGAATCAGTCAGTCAGTCTACGTCACAGGTCTGTCACAGTCAGTCAGAACATCTACATTAAAAATCGGGAGCAGTCAGTCAAGATGACTTGTGGAACCAATCTCCATTTTAGGCCAGGTAGAGTCAATCTTTATAGAGGCAGCGCGGGAGTAATTTCATTTTATGTGATGATGGAAGTCAATGGAAATTAAAATCGCGAGGGTGTGCAATGGGCTACCGTTTCGCTGCGACAAAAGCGAAATGTTACAGATGCTGGAAATCTGAAATAGAAACAGGAGTAAAGTGCGCAGTTCTGGTCACATTATAGGAAAGATGTGATTGCACTAGAGAGGATGCAGAGGAGATTTACAAGAATGTTGCCCGGATTGGAGAATTTTGAGGAAAGATTAGAGATGCTGGGTCTGTTTTTTTTTCGAACAGAGGAGGCGGAGGGGAAACCTGATTGAGGTGTATAAAATTATGAGGGGCCTGGATGGAGTGGATGGGAAGGACCTGTTTCCCTTGGCAGAGGGGTCGACAACCAGGGGACATAGATTTAAAGTACTTGGTGGAAGGTATAGAGGAGATATGAGGAGAAATGTCTTCACCCAGAGGGTGGTGGGGGTCTGGAACTCACTGCCTGAAAGGGTGGTAGAGGCAGAAACGCTCATCACATTTCAAAAATACTTGGATGTGCACTTGAAGTGCCGTAACCTACAGGGCTACGGACCAAGAGCTGGAAAGTAGGATTAGGCTGGATAGCTCTTTGTTGGCCGGCACGGATACGATGGGCCGAAATGGCCTCCTTCCGTGCTGTAAATTTCTATGAAACAGAAAATGCTGGAAATAGTCAGTGAAAGAAGTTAAAAATGTGGCAGCTGTTCATGTTTCTGCCATTTCCATTTACACCTCTTCTTGACTAATCTTTTGTTTCTTTACTTGTCCCGTTATCATCTGCTTTGTACTCTCATCCCTTTTGTCATTTAATCCCTCCTGCCTTCTGTTGTGTTCAGATTCTATTGTTTGTTGCACTTCACTAGACAGGCATTAGGACCCTGCAGGAGCTATTCACAGTTGCTATTCTCATTCTGGTTCAAGCAGGTTTGGAGCTCCTTTTTGGGTTGTATAAAGCACAGTTAAGTTACGTTACATTACTCCTGGTGCAGTTTGTCAGTTTTCGTCAGTACACAACATAATTTGGCGACAAGGATGAATCAAATTAACCTCCCTACCCCCCTACCTTTCCTCTCCACACCCGGGGATCCTGCAATTCTGTGGCCGAGATGGATAAAAAGTTTTTCCACATACATCACGGCGAGTGGGTTAGACGGCGACAACGTAACACCAGCTCTCCGCCGTGCAATACTTATCCACTGCCTCGGCACCGAAGGCTAATGCACCTTTGGCCAAATCGCAGACACGCCAAAACAGTAAGCACCCTAGCGAACTATTTTGGGCCAAAGAAAAGTGTCGTGATGGAGAGATACCAATTCTGTTACAGGGGGGCAAGGGAATGGTGAACCAATCAAACAGTACATCAATACATTAACTGAACTGGCCGCTACCTGTAACTTTGGAACACTCACAGAGGAAATGATCAGGGATCAAATGATTGAGAAAACAGCGATCCCCTCATTCGGGAACGCTTGCTAATGGAGGATGACAAATTAACATTGGATGAATCAGCTAATTTGGCCATCCAAATCAAATCAGCGCTTTCCGATTCAAAAGCGATCAGATCCCCTGCTCCTCCTGTGCTGCAGACTTCAGCTACAGCCCATGTGCAAGGCGTTGGTCCAAAGTGGAAATCACAGCACAGACCCAGGGCTAGTAATAAGCCACCCATTACAGATCGTGGGCTTAACTTCCACTGCTTTAACTATGGGGACAAATCACACTCAGCAAAGTGTCCTAACTGCCCTACATGTGGGAAGAATTGATCTGCATGTGGTAAAATGAACCATTTTGCTAGTGTCTGTCGCTCATCGCAGCATATTCGACAGGTGGTCAACCCCGATAGTGATAAACCCGTATGGTTTACACCGTTAATGACATTTCACACATCGGTTTGAGCAAATTCAAGGACTGTGAGGTAAACATTGATGGCACGTCCATCTACCTCCTCATTGACCTTGGAGCCAAAGTCTCCATATTGAGCGAGCCTGTGTACAAAACCCACTGTCAACTGCAGCCCGCAACTTCCACTCTACATATGTACTCCAACTCCAAAATTGAGATACTTGGGGTCATATCTGTCCTGATATACTACAAGGACATAACATTAGAGAACTTTTCCTTTTAAATTGTGAAAGGACGAAGCCTCATGGATGTTGACCTTTTTGACAAGCTTGGGTTCAAAGTTTATGACCCAACTGGCAAATCTGTGTACATGGTGGACTTTGACATGCAGTATCCCTCAATCTTCATGGGGTTTGGAATGACAACAAAATTCTGCCATCGTCCCCGCGTTGACCTTTCTGTCAAACCAGTTACACTGCAACTTCACCGTCTACCATTCGCCGTTCGCAACCAAATATCTGCAGAATTAACGCGACTCGAATCTCAGGGAATCATTGAGAGCATCGACTCCTCACCCTGGATCTCGAACTTAGTCATTGCTTGGCGTAAAAATGGGGAGATCCACCTTTGCATCGACCTGAAAGAAGGCCATCATCCCTGACAAGTACCCTCTCCCACCATCGATGAACTGTCTTCAGAATTCCATGACTCAATACTTTTTACGAATCTCGACATGCGCCGCAGTTACCTGAAAATACCCCTAGCGAGGACAGCAAACTACTCACGGCATTCATGACGCATGGTCTGCATCAGTATCGCCGCATGCCTTTTGGACTATCTTCTGCACCAAGTGCATTTCAGAAGATTGTCCCTAATATGCTGGTAGGCATAGTGGGAGCCCTCAATCTGCTTTATGATATCATCGTCCATGGACGGACAATGGAAGAACATGACCAACAACTTCAAGCAGTTATGGCTAAACTTGCTACGTGTAACATTACACTTAATGTCAATAAGTCTACATTCGCTGCTGGAGAAGTAAACTTTCTGGGCTACAGAGTCACAGCACAAGGTTTCAAGCCGACGCTTGACAACATTGACGCGATCCAACGAATGCAGGAGTCTGCCAATGTCAAAGAACTTTCATCGTATCTTGGTACTTGCAACTTCTATCTGAAGTTCATCCCGCACTACGCGCACATTGCCGAACCACTTCGCAAGTTGCTGCACAAGGACGTCCCTTGGGAATGGACAGATTCCCAGGCTCAGGCATTCACCACGCTTAAGGAGAAAATCACATCCCCTCCTATCCTCGCGCACTTTGATCGGAATGCCATTACGCATGTCACCACGCATGCATCAGGCAGTGCCTTAGGTGCTGTGCTCTCGCAATGGATTGACGGCCTGGAACGCTCAGTCACCTGCGCCTCTCGCACGCTCTCATCTGCAGAGCATAAATACTCTACAGGGGAACGCGAAGCACTCGCTTGCATCTACGCATGTGAATGCTGGCACATCTAATTCTATGGCAGGAAATTTACCCTCCATACGGATCATCAAGCGCTAACTATGCTACTCGCTGCAACTGCACCTGGGCACAGACCACTATCAGCCGATGGTCAGATCGCCTTCATCAGTATAACTTTGGTGTACAGTATATTGCTGGCAGTCGCAACCACGTAGCTGACATGCTCAGCCGCTCGACACTTGTTTCGGACTCTGGTGCTGACTTGTTCACAGATGACGACACATATGACACGTCGATCATCACTCAGCCCATCAGAAACCTTGTCTCCTGCGACGAACTCAAAACCAAATCACAGAGTGACGCCATGCTCCAGCGCGTGTGTCACATCCTCCAGACTGAGTGGCTGAAGCAAATTTTGGAAGAGCTGAAAACATTCCACAGACTTCACAATTAATTTTCCATTTGGAACGATGGCTGCCTAGCTCATGGTGATAGAGCAGTAATTCTCAAGTCACTTCTCTCATTGGCACACAATGGACACCCTGGCATTGACCGCATGAAGCAGAGATGTCGCGATTCAGTACTATGGCCTGGGATTGACAATCGCATTGAAGAGTTCGTCTCACACAGACTGAGCGAAAAGGCCACAAACATCCGACCAGCGCCAATGAAGCCCATTCCATGGCCACAAGGACCATGGTAACAACTTCAGTTGCATATCTTCGGTCCAGTAGAAGCAGCTCCACAGCACCAGTGTTTCCTTGTCCTAGTAAAAGATCCTCTCGGAATGAGTGATCACAGTATGGTTGAATTTGTAATACAGATTGAGGGTGAGGAAGTAGTGTCTCAAACGAGCTTACTATGCTTAAACAAAGGGGACTACAGTGGGATGAGAGCAGAGTTGGCTAAAGTAGACTGGGAACACAGACTAAACAGTGGCACTATTGAAGAATGGTGGAGGACTTTTAAGGAGCTCTTTCATAGTGCTCAACAAAAATATATTCCAGTGAAAATGAAGGGCGGTAAGAGAAGGAATAACCAGCCATGGATAACCAAGGAAATAAAAGAGTGTATCAAATTAAAAACCAATGCGTATAAGGTGGCCAAGGTTAGTGGGAAAATAGAAGAGTGGGAAAATTTTAAACGACAGCAAAGAATGACTAAGAAAGCAATAAAGAAAGGAAAGATAGATTACGAAGGTATACTTGCGCAAAACATAAAAACGGATAGTAAAAGCTTTTACCGATATATAAAACGGAAAAGAGTGACTAAAGTAAATGTTGGTCCCTTAGAAGATGAGAAGGGGGATTTAATAATGGGAAATGTGGAAATGGCTGAGACCTTAAACAATTATTTTGCTTCGGTCTTCACAGTGGAAGACACAAAAACCATGCCAGAAATTGCTTGTCACAGGAATGTGGGAAGGGAGGACCTTGAGACAATCACTATCACTAGCGGGGTAGTGCTGGACAGGCTAATGGGACTCAAGGTAGACAAGTCCCCTGATCCTGACGAAATACATCCCAGGGTATTAAAAGAGATGGCGGAAGTTATAGCAGATGCATTGGTTATAATCTACCAAAATTCTCTGGACTCTGGGGAGGTACCAGCGGATTGGAAAGCAGCTAATGTAACGCCTCTGTTTAAAAAAGGGGCAGACAAAAGGCAGGTAACTATAGGCCGGTTAGTTTAACATCTGTAGTGGGGAAAATGCTTGAAACTATCATTAAGGAAGAAATAGCGGGACATCTAGATAGGAATAGTGCAATCAAGCAGACGCAGCATGGATTCATGAAGGGGAAATCATGTTTAACTAATTTACTGGAATTCTTTGAGGATATAACGAGCCTGGTGGATAGAGGTGTACCGATGGATGTGGTGCATTTAGATTTTCAAAAGGCATTCGATAAGGTGCCACACAAAAGGTTACTGCAGAAGATAAAGGTACGTGGAGTCAGAGGAAATGTATTAGCATAGATAGAGAATTGGCTGGCTAACAGAAAGCAGAGAGTCGGGATAAATGGGTCCGTTTCGGGTTGGAAATCGGTGGTTAGTGGTGTGTCACAGGGATCGGTGCTAGAACCACAACTGTTTACAATATACATCGATGACCTGGAAGAGGGGACAGAGTGTAGTGTAACAAAATTTGCAGATGACACAAAGATTAGTGGGAAAGTGGGTTGTGTAGAGGACACAGAGAGGCTGCAAAGAGATTTAGATAGGTTAAGCGAATGGGCTAAGGTTTGGCAGATGGAGTACAATGTCGGAAAGTGTGAGGTCATCCACCTTAGGAAAAAAAACAGTAAAAGGGAATATTATTTGAATGGGGAGAAATTACAACATTCTGTGGTGCAGAGGGACCTGGGGGTCCTTGTGCATGAATCCCAAAAAGTTAGTTTGCAGGTGCAGCAGGTAATCAGGAAGGCGAATGGAATGTTGGCCTTCATTGCGAAAGGGATGGAGTACAAAAGCAGGGAGGTCCTTCTGCAACTGTACAGGGTATTGGTGAGGCCGCACCTGGAGTACTGCGTGCAGTTTTGGTCACCTTACTTAAGGAAGGATATACTAGCTTTGGAGGGGGTACAGAGACGATTCACTAGGCTGATTCCGGAGATGAGGGGGTTACCTTATGATGATAGATTGAGTAGACTGGGTCTTTACTCGTTGGAGTTCGGAAGGATGAGGGGTGATCTTATCGAAACATTTAAAATAATGAAAGGGATAGACAAGATAGAGGCAGAGAGGTTGTTTCCACTGGTCGGGGAGACTAGAACTAGGGGGCACAGCCTCAAAATACGGGGGAGCCAATTTAAAACCGAGTTGAGAAGGAATTTCTTCTCCCAGAGGGTTGTGAATCTGTGGAATTCTCTGCCCAAGGAAGCAGTTGAGGCTAGCTCATTGAATGTATTCAAGTCACAGATAGATAGATTTTTAACCAATAAGGGAATTAAGGGTTACGAGGAGCGGGCGGGTAAGTGGAGCTGAGTCCACGGCCAGATCAGCCATGATCTTGTTGAATGGCGGAGCAGGCTCGAGGGGCTGGATGGCCTACTCCTGTTCCTAGTTCTTATGTTCTTATGTTCTTATGTTCTTATGTTCTTATGTAGTACATGACCTGCATTCCAAATGGCCAGAAATCGCTACAAGTTCAGTGACCTCATTAACGATCGGCACTATTCTGCAGTGTATGTTCACGAAGTGGGGCCTCCCAGAGGTCAATAATTACTGACAATGGACCACAGTTTGTGTCCGACCAGTTTGTGGATTTCCTCACTCATCATACTATCGAGCATCACCTTACTGCTCGGTACAATCCTCAAAGCAACGGAGGTGTTGAGCGTTTAAACCGTGTCATCAAAGAGGGTTTGAAAGCCGACCTCGCATCAGGCCAAACATTCGATGAAGCGGTTTAAATCATTCACCACACATACCATTCGACAAAGCACTCACTAACGGGGAAGACACTCGCTGACCTCATGGTTGGGCGGAATCTTCGCTGGCTACTGGACAATCTCAAACCCCCAGCCAAACCTAGCATGAAGATAACCACACTCGCATCCCAAATTTCGGAACAACGAAAAGCGAAGTCGTACACTGACTCAAAACAATGCGCTCAAAAGCCCCAACTGAAGAACGGAGATTGGGTCAGAGTTAAGCACCCAAACCGTAGTCATAAGCTCGCATCTTCACTTTCACCTCTCAAACAGATCGGGCGAAAGTTCAGCCCTCACACTTACGAGCTCAATGATGGAACTCGATGGAACGCTCGTAGACTGATCCCAACTCACAGGTCAACAGACCAGCAGGATAGAACAGAGGCACCGTTCTGTTTGCCAACTGATAACCTTTATCAAATACCGCAATCTCCACGCCAGTCTCAGCGTATTAGAACACGGCCTGGCTATCTCAAGGACTTTGTCTGTACATATACTGTGGTTTTAAAAATAGGGGAGATATTTTGTGTTCATACTCTATTTGTTTGTTACAGCTCACAGGATGGGCAGTAGGACCCTGTGGAAGCTATTCATAGTTGCTTTACTCATGCCAGTTCATGCTGGTTAGGGACTCCATTTTTGGTTGAATAAAAGCACAGTTATGTTAAGTTACTTTTCTCCTGGCTCAGTTTGTCGGTTATTTACACGTGCACAACACCTTCCACCCTATCACAGGCATTCCCTTGTGTAATTCCCATCCTCCCCACCCTTTCCCTGCCCCTGCACCTGTTTAAAATCGGTTACATCTCCAACATTTTTCCAGTTCCGACGAAAGGTCATCAACCTGAAACGTTAACTCTCTTTCTCTATCCACAGATGCTGCCTGAACGGCTGAGTGCTTCCAACATTTTATGTTTCTGCTACCGTTTCGCTACTGCCTGTTTTACACAGTCGCACAAAGTTAGAATTAACCCCAGACAGTGAGGCTCCTCACATTGGCCCGGAGAGTTTGTCCAGTGAGTGCCACATGAGGGTCCAAAGTCTGATCCAGCTCTGTGGTGAGTGAGATGATCTCAGCCAGTAGATATCCTGCAAGTACCTTCAAGAGCCATGATGTAAGATTAAGATCACAGGTCACACACGGATACCCAAAGAGTCTTGGGAGTTATAAGGCATTGTATTAAAGGAGCGGTCGTTTAAATATAGTCAAACACAACACGCAATCAGGATAGACAGAAAGTTGTAAATCTGTGGAATTCTCTGCCCCAGAGAGCTGTGGAGGCTGCGCCATTTAATATATTTAAGGTGGAGATAGATTTTTGAACTATAAGGGGGTGAAGGGTTATGGGGAGCGAGCAGGGAGGTGGAGCTGTGCCCAAGATCAGCCATGATCTTATTAAATGGAGGAGCAGGCTCGAGGGGCCAAATGGCTTACACCTGCTCCTATTTTTTAAGTTCTTATGTTCTTATGGCATATTAGAGATATGACCGTGACAAATAGTTAGTACTAGTCCCGATCGGACAGACGGCTGGTGGCACGAACAGTTCTTATCTTCACCGTCAGCTTTGAAATGCCTTCTGGGTCTTTCTTTTATTCTCTTTTTAGGGGTGGGCCTGATGTAGGATATTGGCAGGACCATTTAACCGATGATATGTCGAGTTCTTTGTCTCAACTCTTGGGTGAAACCCTTCTCTTCACATCCTCCCATGTTTGGAGTCAGACAGGCCATTCTTGGCTTTCAGATGTTTAGATCTGCCTGTTATCAGTTATGTATGTTCACACGTTTCAAATCGCTTTAGCTATTGTACCATGGAATAAATCCTTCAATCCTAACACCAGTCTGAAGAGGCTTTTTGGTCTCAAGTTATTTTTTCCAATTCACGATATTTTGCAATAAGAATGGGGAGGCAAAAAAAAATCATCCATGCATTCTGCTTCCGAGTATTATTCAATCTCCATTAAATTTCACCCCCTGTCAATCTCCGCTGAATCTCAGCCCTCTCAATCTCTGTTAAATCTCATTCCCTGTCGATCTCCGTTAAATCTCACTCCCTGTCGATTTCTGTTAAATCTCACCCGTCGATCTCCGTTAAATCTCACCCGCTGTCGATCTCCGTTAAATCTCATCGCCTGTTGATCTCCGTTAAATCTCACCCCCTGTCGATCTCCGTTAAATCTCACCCCCATCGATCTCCGTTAAATCTCACACCCGTCGATCTCCGTTAAATCTCACCCCCGTCGATCTCCATTAAATCTCACACCCGTCGATCTCCGTTAAATCTCACCCCCATCGATCTCCGTTAAATCTCACACCCTGTCGATCTCCGTTAAATCTCACCCGCTGTCGATCTCCGTTAAATCTCATCGCCTGTTGATCTCCGTTAAATCTCACCCCCTGTCGATCTCCGTTAAATCTCACCCCCATCGATCTCCGTTAAATCTCACACCCGCCGATCTCCGTTAACTCTCACCCCCTGTCGATCTCCGTTAAATCTCATCGCCTGTTGATCTCCGTTAAATCTCACCCCCATCGATCTCCGTTAAATCTCACCCCCTGTCGATCTCTGTTAAATCTCACCCGCTGTCGATCTCCGTTAAATCTCATCGCCTGTCGATCTCCGTTAAATCTCACCCCCATCGATCTCCGTTAAATCTCACCCGCTGTCGATCTCTGTTAAATCTCACCCGCTGTCGATCTCCGTTAAATCTCACCCGCTGTCGATCTCCGTTAAATCGCATCGCCTGTTGATCTCCGTTAAATCTCACCCCCATCGATCTCCGTTAAATCTCACCCCCATCGATCTCCGTTAAATCTCACCCCCATCGATCTCCGTTAAATCTCACCCCCTGTCGATCTCCGTTAAATCTCACCCCCGTCGATCTCCGTTAAATCTCACCCCCATCGATCTCCGTTAAATCTCACCCCCATCGATCTCCGTTAAATCTCACCCCCATCGATCTCCGTTAAATCTCACCCGCTGTCGATCTCCGTTAAATCTCACCCCCATCGATCTCCGTTAAATCTCACCCCCATCGATCTCCGTTAAATTTCACCCGCTGTCGATCTCCGTTAAATCTCACCCCCATCGATCTCCGTTAAATCTCACCCCCCATCGATCTCCGTTAAATCTCACCCCCGTCGATCTCCGTTAAATCTCACCCCCATCGATCTCCGTTAAATCTCATCGCCTGTCGATCTCCGTTAAATCTCACCCCCATCGATCTCCGTTAAATATCATCGCCATCGATCTCCGTTAAATCTCACCCCCTGTCGATCTCCGTTAAATCTCACCCCCTGTCGATCTCCGTTAAATCTCACCCCCATCGATCTCCGTTAAATCTCACCCCCTGTTGATCTCCGTTAAATCTCACCCCCATCGATCTCCGTTAAATCTCACCCCCTGTCGATCTCTGTTAAATCTCACCCCCTGTCGATCTCTGTTAAATCTCACCCCCATCGATCTCCGTTAAATCTCACCCCCATCGATCTCCGTTAAATCTCACCCCCATCGATCTCCGTTAAATCTCATCGCCTGTCGATCTCCGTTAAATCTCACCCCCATCGATCTCCGTTAAATCTCACCCCCTGTCGATCTCCGTTAAATCTCACCCCCATCGATCTCCGTTAAATCTCACACGCGTCGATCTCCGTTAAATCTCACCCCCTGTTGATCTCCGTTAAATCTCACCCCCATCGATCTCCGTTAAATCTCACCCCCTGTCGATCTCTGTTAAATCTCACCCCCTGTCGATCTCTGTTAAATCTCACCCCCATCGATCTCCGTTAAATCTCACCCCCATCGATCTCCGTTAAATCTCACCCGCTGTCGATCTCCGTTAAATCTCATCGCCTGTCGATCTCCGTTAAATCTCACCCCCATCGATCTCCGTTAAATCTCACCCCCTGTCGATCTCTGTTAAATCTCACCCGCTGTCGATCTCCGTTAAATCTCATCGCCTGTCGATCTCCGTTAAATCTCACCCCCATCGATCTCCGTTAAATCTCACCCCCTGTCGATCTCTGTTAAATCTCACCCGCTGTCGATCTCCGTTAAATCTCACCCCCATCGATCTCCGTTAAATCTCACCCCCTGTCGATCTCCGTTAAATCTCACCCCCGTCGATCTCCGTTAAATCTCACCCCCATCGATCTCCGTTAAATCTCACCCCCTGTCGATCTCCGTTAAATCTCACCCCCATCGATCTCCGTTAAATCTCACCCCCTGTCGATCTCCGTTAAATCTCACCCCCGTCGATCTCCGTTAAATCTCACCCCCATCGATCTCCGTTAAATCTCAGCCCCATCGATCTCCGTTAAATCTCACCCCCATCGATCTCCGTTAAATCTCACCCGCTGTCGATCTCCGTTAAATCTCACCCCCATCGATCTCCGTTAAATCTCACCCGCTGTCGATCTCCGTTAAATCTCACCCCCTGTCGATCTCCGTTAAATCTCACCCCCATCGATCTCCGTTAAATCTCACCCCCATCGATCTCCGTTAAATCTCACCCGCTGTCGATCTCCGTTAAATCTCACCCCCTGTCGATCTCCGTTAAATCTCACCCCCTGTCGATCTCCGTTAAATCTCACCCCCATCGATCTCCGTTAAATCTCACCCGCTGTCGATCTCCGTTAAATCTCACCCCCGTCGATCTCCGTTAAATCTCACCCCCCATCGATCTCCGTTAAATCTCACCCCCGTCGATCTCCGTTAAATCTCACCCCCATCGATCTCCGTTAAATCTCATCCCCATCGATCTCCGTTAAATCTCACCCCCTGTCGATCTCCGTTAAATCTCATCCCCTGTCGATCTCCGTTAAATCTCATCCCCTGTCGATCTCCGTTAAATCTCATCCCCATCGATCTCCGTTAAATCTCATCCCCTGTCGATCTCCGTTAAATCTCACCCCCATCGATCTCCGTTAAATCTCATCCCCTGTCAATCTCCGTTAAATCTCACCCCCTGTCGATCTCCGTTAAATCTCACCCCCGTCGATCTCCGTTAAATCTCATCCCCTGTCAATCTCCGTTAAATCTCACCCCCGTCGATCTCCGTTAAATCTCATCCCCTGTCGATCTCCGTTAAATCTCATCGCCTGTCGATCTCCGTTAAATCTCACCCCCATCGATCTCCGTTAAATATCATCGCCATCGATCTCCGTTAAATCCCACCCCCTGTCGATCTCCGTTAAATCTCACCCCCTGTCGATCTCCGTTAAATCTCACCCCCATCGATCTCCGTTAAATCTCACCCCCATCGATCTCCGTTAAATCTCACCCCCATCGATCTCCGTTAAATCTCACCCGCTGTCGATCTCCGTTAAATCTCACCCCCTGTCGATCTCCGTTAAATCTCACCCCCATCGATCTCCGTTAAATCTCACCCGCTGTCGATCTCCGTTAAATCTCACCCCCTGTCGATCTCCGTTAAATCTCACCCCCATCGATCTCCGTTAAATCTCACACGCGTCGATCTCCGTTAAATCTCACCCCCTGTTGATCTCCGTTAAATCTCACCCCCATCGATCTCCGTTAA
This sequence comes from Pristiophorus japonicus, assembly GCF_044704955.1. Taxonomy (NCBI): domain Eukaryota; kingdom Metazoa; phylum Chordata; class Chondrichthyes; family Pristiophoridae; genus Pristiophorus; species Pristiophorus japonicus. The sequence continues at coordinate 30,194,727 of NC_091979.1, read as the reverse complement.
ATCTCACCCCCTGTCGATCTCTGTTAAATCTCACCCCCTGTCGATCTCTGTTAAATCTCACCCCCATCGATCTCCGTTAAATCTCACCCCCATCGATCTCCGTTAAATCTCACCCGCTGTCGATCTCCGTTAAATCTCATCGCCTGTCGATCTCCGTTAAATCTCACCCCCATCGATCTCCGTTAAATCTCACCCGCTGTCGATCTCTGTTAAATCTCACCCCCTGTCGATCTCTGTTAAATCTCACCCGCTGTCGATCTCCGTTAAATCTCATCGCCTGTCGATCTCCGTTAAATCTCACCCCCATCGATCTCCGTTAAATCTCACCCCCTGTCGATCTCTGTTAAATCTCACCCGCTGTCGATCTCCGTTAAATCTCATCGCCTGTCGATCTCCGTTAAATCTCACCCCCGTCGATCTCCGTTAAATCTCACCCCCATCGATCTCCGTTAAATCTCACCCCCTGTCGATCTCCGTTAAATCTCACCCCCGTCGATCTCCGTTAAATCTCACCCCCATCGATCTCCGTTAAATCTCAGCCCCATCGATCTCCGTTAAATCTCACCCCCATCGATCTCCGTTAAATCTCACCCGCTGTCGATCTCCGTTAAATCTCACCCCCATCGATCTCCGTTAAATCTCACCCGCTGTCGATCTCCGTTAAATCTCACCCCCGTCGATCTCCGTTAAATCTCATCCCCTGTCGATCTCCGTTAAATCTCATCGCCTGTCGATCTCCGTTAAATCTCACCCCCATCGATCTCCGTTAAATATCATCGCCATCGATCTCCGTTAAATCTCACCCCCTGTCGATCACCGTTAAATCTCACCCCCTGTCGATCTCCGTTAAATCTCACCCCCATCGATCTCCGTTAAATCTCACCCCCATCGATCTCCGTTAAATCTCACCCCCATCGATCTCCGTTAAATCTCACCCGCTGTCGATCTCCGTTAAATCTCACCCCCTGTCGATCTCCGTTAAATCTCACCCCCATCGATCTCCGTTAAATCTCACCCGCTGTCGATCTCCGTTAAATCTCACCCCCTGTCGATCTCCGTTAAATCTCACCCCCATCGATCTCCGTTAAATCTCACACGCGTCGATCTCCGTTAAATCTCACCCCCTGTTGATCTCCGTTAAATCTCACCCCCATCGATCTCCGTTAAATCTCACCCCCTGTCGATCTCTGTTAAATCTCACCCCCTGTCGATCTCTGTTAAATCTCACCCCCATCGATCTCCGTTAAATCTCACCCCCATCGATCTCCGTTAAATCTCACCCGCTGTCGATCTCCGTTAAATCTCATCGCCTGTCGATCTCCGTTAAATCTCACCCCCATCGATCTCCGTTAAATCTCACCCGCTGTCGATCTCTGTTAAATCTCACCCCCTGTCGATCTCTGTTAAATCTCACCCGCTGTCGATCTCCGTTAAATCTCATCGCCTGTCGATCTCCGTTAAATCTCACCCCCATCGATCTCCGTTAAATCTCACCCCCTGTCGATCTCTGTTAAATCTCACCCGCTGTCGATCTCCGTTAAATCTCATCGCCTGTCGATCTCCGTTAAATCTCACCCCCGTCGATCTCCGTTAAATCTCACCCCCATCGATCTCCGTTAAATCTCACCCCCTGTCGATCTCCGTTAAATCTCACCCCCGTCGATCTCCGTTAAATCTCACCCCCATCGATCTCCGTTAAATCTCAGCCCCATCGATCTCCGTTAAATCTCACCCCCATCGATCTCCGTTAAATCTCACCCGCTGTCGATCTCCGTTAAATCTCACCCCCATCGATCTCCGTTAAATCTCACCCGCTGTCGATCTCCGTTAAATCTCACCCCCTGTCGATCTCCGTTAAATCTCACCCCCATCGATCTCCGTTAAATCTCACCCGCTGTCGATCTCCGTTAAATCTCACCCCCGTCGATCTCCGTTAAATCTCACCCGCTGTCGATCTCCGTTAAATCTCACCCCCTGTCGATCTCCGTTAAATCTCACCCCCATCGATCTCCGTTAAATCTCACCCGCTGTCGATCTCCGTTAAATCTCACCCCCTGTCGATCTCCGTTAAATCTCACCCCCATCGATCTCCGTTAAATCTCACCCGCTGTCGATCTCCGTTAAATCTCACCCCCGTCGATCTCCGTTAAATCTCACCCCCCATCGATCTCCGTTAAATCTCACCCCCGTCGATCTCCGTTAAATCTCACCCCCATCGATCTCCGTTAAATCTCATCCCCATCGATCTCCGTTAAATCTCACCCCCATCGATCTCCGTTAAATCTCACCCGCTGTCGATCTCCGTTAAATCTCACCCCCATCGATCTCCGTTAAATCTCACCCCCTGTCGATCTCCGTTAAATCTCATCCCCTGTCGATCTCCGTTAAATCTCATCGCCTGTCGATCTCCGTTAAATCTCACCCCCGTCGATCTCCGTTAAATCTCACCCCCTGTCGATCTCTGTTAATCTCACCCCCTGTCGATCTCCGTTAAATCTCACCCCCTGTCGATCTCCGTTAAATCTCACCCCCATCGATCTCCGTTATATCTCACCCCCATCGATCTCCGTTAAATCTCACCCGCTGTCGATCTCCGTTAAATCTCACCCCCATCGATCTCCGTTAAATCTCACCCGCTGTCGATCTCCGTTAAATCTCACCCCCATCGATCTCCGTTAAATCTCACCCCCATCGAACTCCGTTAAATCTCACCCCCTGTCGATCTCCGTTAAATCTCATCCCCTGTCGATCTCCGTTAAATCTCATCCCCTGTCGATCTCCGTTAAATCTCATCCCCATCGATCTCCGTTAAATCTCATCCCCTGTCGATCTCCGTTAAATCTCACCCCCATCGATCTCCGTTAAATCTCATCCCCTGTCAATCTCCGTTAAATCTCACACCCGTCAATCTCCGTTAAATCTCATCGCCTGTCGATCTCCGTTAAATCTCACCCCCATCGATCTCCGTTAAATCTCACCCCCTGTCGATCTCCGTTAAATCTCACCCCCGTCGATCTCCGTTAAATCTCACCCCCATCGATCTCCGTTAAATCTCATCCCCATCGATCTCCGTTAAATCTCACCCCCATCGATCTCCGTTAAATCTCACCCGCTGTCGATCTCCGTTAAATCTCACCCCCATCGATCTCCGTTAAATCTCACCCGCTGTCGATCTCCGTTAAATCTCATCGCCTGTCGATCTCCGTTAAATCTCACCCCCATCGATCTCCGTTAAATCTCACCCGCTGTCGATCTCTGTTAAATCTCACCCCCTGTCGATCTCTGTTAAATCTCACCCGCTGTCGATCTCCGTTAAATCTCATCGCCTGTCGATCTCCGTTAAATCTCACCCCCATCGATCTCCGTTAAATCTCACCCCCTGTCGATCTCTGTTAAATCTCACCCGCTGTCGATCTCCGTTAAATCTCATCGCCTGTCGATCTCCGTTAAATCTCACCCCCGTCGATCTCCGTTAAATCTCACCCCCATCGATCTCCGTTAAATCTCACCCCCTGTCGATCTCCGTTAAATCTCACCCCCGTCGATCTCCGTTAAATCTCACCCCCATCGATCTCCGTTAAATCTCAGCCCCATCGATCTCCGTTAAATCTCACCCCCATCGATCTCCGTTAAATCTCACCCGCTGTCGATCTCCGTTAAATCTCACCCCCATCGATCTCCGTTAAATCTCACCCGCTGTCGATCTCCGTTAAATCTCACCCCCTGTCGATCTCCGTTAAATCTCACCCCCATCGATCTACGTTAAATCTCACCCGCTGTCGATCTCCGTTAAATCTCACCCCCATCGATCTCCGTTAAATCTCACCCGCTGTCGATCTCCGTTAAATCTCACCCCCTGTCGATCTCCGTTAAATCTCACCCCCATCGATCTCCGTTAAATCTCACCCGCTGTCGATCTCCGTTAAATCTCACCCCCTGTCGATCTCCGTTAAATCTCACCCGCTGTCGATCTCCGTTAAATCTCATCCCCTGTCGATCTCCGTTAAATCTCACCCCCTGTCGATCTCCGTTAAATCTCACCCCCATCGATCTCCGTTAAATCTCACCCGCTGTCGATCTCCGTTAAATCTCACCCCCTGTCGATCTCCGTTAAATCTCACCCGCTGTCGATCTCCGTTAAATCTCACCCGCTGTCGATCTCCGTTAAATCTCACCCCCGTCGATCTCCGTTAAATCTCACCCCCCATCGATCTCCGTTAAATCTCACCCCCATCGATCTCCGTTAAATCTCACCCCCATCGATCTCCGTTAAATCTCATCCCCATCGATCTCCGTTAAATCTCACCCCCATCGATCTCCGTTAAATCTCACCCGCTGTCGATCTCCGTTAAATCTCACCCCCATCGATCTCCGTTAAATCTCACCCCCTGTCGATCTCCGTTAAATCTCATCCCCTGTCGATCTCCGTTAAATCTCATCGCCTGTCGATCTCCGTTAAATCTCACCCCCGTCGATCTCCGTTAAATCTCACCCCCTGTCGATCTCTGTTAATCTCACCTCCTGTCGATCTCCGTTAAATCTCACCCCCTGTCGATCTCCGTTAAATCTCACCCCCATCGATCTCCGTTAAATCTCACCCCCATCGATCTCCGTTAAATCTCACCCGCTGTCGATCTCCGTTAAATCTCACCCCCATCGATCTCCGTTAAATCTCACCCGCTGTCGATCTCCGTTAAATCTCACCCCCATCGATCTCCGTTAAATCTCACCCCCATCGATCTCCGTTAAATCTCACCCCCTGTCGATCTCCGTTAAATCTCATCCCCTGTCGATCTCCGTTAAATCTCATCCCCTGTCGATCTCCGTTAAATCTCATCCCCATCGATCTCCGTTAAATCTCATCCCCTGTCGATCTCCGTTAAATCTCACCCCCATCGATCTCCGTTAAATCTCACCCCCTGTCGATCTCCGTTAAATCTCATCCCCTGTCGATCTCCGTTAAATCTCATCGCCTGTCGATCTCCGTTAAATCTCACCCCCGTCGATCTCCGTTAAATCTCACCCCCTGTCGATCTCTGTTAATCTCACCCCCTGTCGATCTCCGTTAAATCTCACCCCCTGTCGATCTCCGTTAAATCTCACCCCCATCGATCTCCGTTAAATCTCACCCCCATCGATCTCCGTTAAATCTCACCCGCTGTCGATCTCCGTTAAATCTCACCCCCATCGATCTCCGTTAAATCTCACCCGCTGTCGATCTCCGTTAAATCTCACCCCCATCGATCTCCGTTAAATCTCACCCCCATCGATCTCCGTTAAATCTCACCCCCTGTCGATCTCCGTTAAATCTCATCCCCTGTCGATCTCCGTTAAATCTCATCCCCTGTCGATCTCCGTTAAATCTCATCCCCATCGATCTCCGTTAAATCTCATCCCCTGTCGATCTCCGTTAAATCTCACCCCCATCGATCTCCGTTAAATCTCATCCCCTGTCAATCTCCGTTAAATCTCACACCCGTCGATCTCCGTTAAATCTCATCGCCTGTCGATCTCCGTTAAATCTCACCCCCATCGATCTCCGTTAAATCTCATCCCCTGTCGATCTCCGTTAAATCTCACCCCCTGTCGATCTCCGTTAAATCTCACCCCCTGTCGATCTCCGTTAAATCTCACCCCCTGTCGATCTCCGTTAAATCTCACCCCCTGTCGATCTCCGTTAAATCTCACCCCCTGTCGATCTCCGTTAAATCTCACCCCCTGTCGATCTCCGTTAAATCTCACCCCCTGTCGATCTCCGTTAAATCTCACCCCCATCGATCTCCGTTAAATCTCACCCCCATCGATCTCCGTTAAATCTCACCCGCTGTCGATCTCCGTTAAATCTCACCCCCATCGATCTCCGTTAAATCTCACCCCCATCGATCTCCGTTAAATCTCACCCCCTGTCGATCTCCGTTAAATCTCACCCCCGTCGATCTCCGTTAAATCTCACCCCCATCGATCTCCGTTAAATCTCAGCCCCATCGATCTCCGTTAAATCTCACCCCCATCGATCTCCGTTAAATCTCATCCCCTGTCGATCTCCGTTAAATCTCACCCCCATCGATCTCCGTTAAATCTCACCCCCCATCGATCTCCGTTAAATCTCACCCCCATCGATCTCCGTTAAATCTCATCCCCATCGATCTCCGTTAAATCTCACCCCCATCGATCTCCGTTAAATCTCACCCGCTGTCGATCTCCGTTAAATCTCACCCCCATCGATCTCCGTTAAATCTCACCCCCTGTCGATCTCCGTTAAATCTCATCCCCTGTCGATCTCCGTTAAATCTCATCGCCTGTCGATCTCTGTTAAATCTCATCCCCTGTCGATCTCCGTTAAATCTCATCCCCATCGATCTCCGTTAAATCTCATCCCCTGTCGATCTCCGTTAAATCTCACCCCCATCGATCTCCGTTAAATCTCATCCCCTGTCAATCTCCGTTAAATCTCACACCCGTCGATCTCCGTTAAATCTCATCGCCTGTCGATCTCCGTTAAATCTCACCCCCATCGATCTCCGTTAAATCTCATCCCCTGTCGATCTCCGTTAAATCTCACCCCCGTCGATCTCCGTTAAATCTCATCCCCTGTCAATCTCCGTTAAATCTCACCCCCGTCGATCTCCGTTAAATCTCATCCCCTGTCGATCTCCGTTAAATCTCACCCCCTGTCGATCTCCGTTAAATCTCACCCCCTGTCGATCTCCGTTAAATCTCACCCCCTGTCGATCTCCGTTAAATCTCACCCCCTGTCGATCTCCGTTAAATCTCACCCCCTGTCGATCTCCGTTAAATCTCACCCCCATCGATCTCCGTTAAATCTCACCCCCATCGATCTCCGTTAAATCTCACCCGCTGTCGATCTCCGTTAAATCTCACCCCCATCGATCTCCGTTAAATCTCACCCCCATCGATCTCCGTTAAATCTCACCCCCTGTCGATCTCCGTTAAATCTCACCCCCGTCGATCTCCGTTAAATCTCACCCCCATCGATCTCCTTTAAATCTCATCCCCATCGATCTCCGTTAAATCTCACCCCCATCGATCTCCGTTAAATCTCACCCGCTGTCGATCTCCGTTAAATCTCACCCCCATCGATCTCCGTTAAATCTCACCCGCTGTCGATCTCCGTTAAATCTCATCGCCTGTCGATCTCCGTTAAATTTCACCCCCATCGATCTCCGTTAAATCTCACCCGCTGTCGATCTCTGTTAAATCTCACCCCCTGTCGATCTCTGTTAAATCTCACCCGCTGTCGATCTCCGTTAAATCTCATCGCCTGTCGATGTGCATAAGGAGTGCATAAGGGATGGTTTTCTAGACCAATATGTTGAGGAACCAACTAGGGGGGAGGCCATCTTAGACTGGGTGTTGAGTAATGAGAGAGGATTAATTAGCAATCTCATTGTGCGAGGCCCCTTGGGGAAGAGTGACCATAATATGGTGGAATTCTGCATTAGGATGGAGAATGAAACAGTAATTTCAGAGACCATGGTCCAGAACTTAAAGAAGGGTAACTTTGAAGGTATGAGGCGTGAATTGGCTCGGATAGATTGGCGAATGATACTTAGGGGGTTGACTGTGGATGGGCAATGGCAGACATTTAGAGACCGCATGGATGAAGTACAACAATTGTACATTCCTGTCTGGCGTAAAAATAAAAAGGGGAAGGTGGCTCAACCGTGGCTATCTAGGGAAATCAGGGATAGTATTAAAGCCAAGGAAGTGGCATACAAATTTGCCAGAAATAGCAGCGAACCTGGGGACTGGGAGAAATTTAGAACTCAGCAGAGGAGGACAAAGGGTTTGATTAGGACAGGGAAAATGGAGTACGAGAAGAAGCTTGCAGGGAACATTAAGGCGGATTGCAAAAGTTTCTATAGGTATGTAAAGAGAAAAAGGTTGGTGAAGACAAACGTAGGTCCCCTGCAGTCAGAATCAGGGGAAGTCATAACGGGGAACAAAGAAATGGCGGATCAATTGAACAAGTACTTTGGTTCGGTATTCACTAAGGAGGATACAAACAACCTTCCGGATATAAAAGGGGTCAGAGGGTCTAGTAAGGAAGAGGAACTGAGGGAAATCTTTATTAGTCGGGAAATTGTGTTGGGGAAATTGATGGGATTGAAGGCCGATAAATCCCCAGGGCCTGATGGACTGCATCCTAGAGTACTTAAGGAGGTGGCCTTGGAAATAGCGGATGCATTGACAGTCATTTTCCAACATTCCATTGACTCTGGATCAGTTCCTATGGAGTGGAGGGTAGCCAATGTAACCCCACTTTTTAAAAAAGGAGGGAGAGAGAAAACAGGGAATTATAGACCGGTCAGCCTGACCTCAGTAGTGGGTAAAGTGATGGAATCAATTATTAAGGATGTCATAGCAGTGCATCTGGAAAATGGTGACATGATAGGTCCAAGTCAGCATGGATTTGTGAAAGGGAAATCATGCTTGACAAATCTTCTGGAATTTTTTGAGGATGTTTCCAGTAAAGTGGACAAGGGAGAACCAGTTGATGTGGTATATTTGGACTTTCAGAAGGCTTTCGACAAGGTCCCACACAAGAGATTAATGTGCAAAGTTAAAGCACATGGGATTGGGGGTAGTGTGCTGACGTGGATTGAGAACTGGTTGTCAGACAGGAAGCAAAGAGTAGGAGTAAACGGGTACTTTTCAGAATGGCAGGCAGTGACTAGTGGAGTGCCGCAAGGTTCTGTGCTGGGGCCCCAGCTGTTTACATTGTACATTAATGATTTAGACGAGGGGATTAAATGCAGTATCTCCAAATTTGCGGATGATACTAAGTTGGGTGGCAGTGTGAGCTGCGAGGAGGATGCTATTAGGCTGCAGAGTGACTTGGATAGGTTAGGTGAGTGGGCAAATGCATGGCAGATGAAGTATAATGTGGATAAATGTGAGGTTATCCACTTTGGAGGTAAAAACAGAGAGACAGACTATTATCTGAATGGTGACAGATTAGGAAAAGGGAAGGTGCAACGAGACCTGGGTGTCATGGTACATCAGTCATTGAAGGTTGGCATGCAGGTACAGCAGGCGGTTAAGAAAGCAAATGGCATGTTGGCCTTCATAGCGAGGGGATTTGAATACAGGGGCAGGGAGGTGTTGCTACAGTTGTACAGGGCCTTGGTGAGGCCACACCTGGAGTATTGTGTACAGTTTTGGTCTCCTAACTTGAGGAAGGACATTCTTGCTATTGAGGGAGTGCAGCGAAGGTTCACCAGACTGATTCCCGGGATGGCGGGACTGACCTATCAAGAAAGATTGGATCAATTGGGATTGTATTCACTGGAGTTCAGAAGAATGAGAGGGGACCTCATAGAAACGTTTAAAATTCTGACGGGTTTAGACAGGTTAGATGCAGAAAGAATGTTCCCAATGTTGGGGAAGTCCAGAACCAGGGGTCACAGTCTGAGGATAAGGGGTAAGCCATTTAGGACCGAGATGAGGAGAAACTTCTTCACCCAGAGAGTGGTGAACCTGTGGAATTCTCTACCACAGAAAGTAGTTGAGGCCAATTCACTAAATATATTCAAAAGGGAGTTAGATGAAGTCCTTACTACTCGGGGGATCAAGGGTTATGGCGAGAAAGCAGGAAGTGGGTACTGAAGTTTCATGTTCAGCCATGAACTCATTGAATGGCGGTGCAGGCTAGAAGGGCTGAATGGCCTGCTCCTGCACCTATTTTCTATGTTTCTATGTTTCTATGTTTCTAAATCTCACCCCCATCGATCTCCGTTAAATCTCACCCCCTGTCGATCTCTGTTAAATCTCACCCGCTGTCGATCTCCGTTAAATCTCATCGCCTGTCGATCTCCGTTAAATCTCACCCCCGTCGATCTCCGTTAAATCTCACCCCCATCGATCTCCGTTAAATCTCACCCCCTGTCGATCTCCGTTAAATCTCACCCCCGTCGATCTCCGTTAAATCTCACCCCCATCGATCTCCGTTAAATCTCAGCCCCATCGATCTCCGTTAAATCTCACCCCCATCGATCTCCGTTAAATCTCACCCGCTGTCGATCTCCGTTAAATCTCACCCCCATCGATCTCCGTTAAATCTCACCCGCTGTCGATCTCCGTTAAATCTCACCCCCTGTCGATCTCCGTTAAATCTCACCCCCATCGATCTACGTTAAATCTCACCCGCTGTCGATCTCCGTTAAATCTCACCCCCATCGATCTCCGTTAAATCTCACCCGCTGTCGATCTCCGTTAAATCTCACCCCCTGTCGATCTCCGTTAAATCTCACCCCCATCGATCTCCGTTAAATCTCACCCGCTGTCGATCTCCGTTAAATCTCACCCCCTGTCGATCTCCGTTAAATCTCACCCGCTGTCGATCTCCGTTAAATCTCATCCCCTGTCGATCTCCGTTAAATCTCACCCCCTGTCGATCTCCGTTAAATCTCACCCCCATCGATCTCCATTAAATCTCACCCGCTGTCGATCTCCGTTAAATCTCACCCCCTGTCGATCTCCGTTAAATCTCACCCGCTGTCGATCTCCGTTAAATCTCACCCCCTGTCGATCTCCGTTAAATCTCACCCCCTGTCGATCTCCGTTAAATCTCACCCCCTGTCGATCTCCGTTAAATCTCACCCCCTGTCGATCTCCGTTAAATCTCACCCCCATCGATCTCCGTTAAATCTCACCCCCATCGATCTCCGTTAAATCTCACCCGCTGTCGATCTCCGTTAAATCTCACCCCCATCGATCTCCGTTAAATCTCACCCCCATCGATCTCCGTTAAATCTCACCCCCTGTCGATCTCCGTTAAATCTCACCCCCGTCGATCTCCGTTAAATCTCACCCCCATCGATCTCCGTTAAATCTCAGCCCCATCGATCTCCGTTAAATCTCACCCCCATCGATCTCCGTTAAATCTCACCCGCTGTCGATCTCCGTTAAATCTCACCCCCATCGATATCCGTTAAATCTCACCCGCTGTCGATCTCCGTTAAATCTCACCCGCTGTCGATCTCCGTTAAATCTCACACCCATCGATCTCCGTTAAATCTCACCCCCCATCGATCTCCGTTAAATCTCACCGCCGTCGATCTCTGTTAAATCTCACCCCCATCGATCTCCGTTAAATCTCACCCCCATCGATCTCCGTTAAATCTCACCCCCGTCGATCTCCGTTAAATCTCACCCCCATCGATCTCCGTTAAATCTCACCCCCATCGATCTCCGTTAAATCTCACCCGCTGTCGATCTCCGTTAAATCTCACCCCCGTCGATCTCCGTTAAATCTCACCCCCTGTCGATCTCCGTCAAATCTCACCCCCGTCGATCTCCGTTAAATCTCACCCGCTGTCGATCTCCGTTAAATCTCACCCCCATCGATCTCCGTTAAATCTCACCCCCTGTCGATCTCCGTTAAATCTCACGCCCATCGATCTCCGTTAAATCTCACCCCCATCGATCTCCGTTAAATCTCACCCCCATCGATCTCCGTTAAATCTCACCCCCATCGATCTCCGTTAAATCTCACCCGCTGTCGATCTCCGTTAAATCTCACCCCCATCGATCTCCGTTAAATCTCACCCCCATCGATCTCCGTTAAATCTCACCCCCTGTCGATCTCCGTTAAATCTCATCCCCTGTCGATCTCCGTTAAATCTCACCCCCATCGATCTCCGTTAAATCTCACCCCCCATCGATCTCCGTTAAATCTCACCCCCATCGATCTCCGTTAAATCTCATCCCCATCGATCTCCGTTAAATCTCACCCCCATCGATCTCCGTTAAATCTCACCCGCTGTCGATCTCCGTTAAATCTCACCCCCATCGATCTCCGTTAAATCTCACCCCCTGTCGATCTCCGTTAAATCTCATCCCCTGTCGATCTCCGTTAAATCTCATTGCCTGTCGATCTCCGTTAAATCTCACCCCCGTCGATCTCCGTTAAATCTCACCCCCTGTCGATCTCTGTTAATCTCACCCCCTGTCGATCTCCGTTAAATCTCACCCCCTGTCGATCTCCGTTAAATCTCACCCCCATCGATCTCCGTTAAATCTCACCCCCATCGATCTCCGTTAAATCTCACCCGCTGTCGATCTCCGTTAAATCTCACCCCCATCGATCTCCGTTAAATCTCACCCGCTGTCGATCTCCGTTAAATCTCACCCCCATCGATCTCCGTTAAATCTCACCCCCATCGAACTCCGTTAAATCTCACCCCCTGTCGATCTCCGTTAAATCTCATCCCCTGTCGATCTCTGTTAAATCTCATCCCCTGTCGATCTCCGTTAAATCTCATCCCCATCGATCTCCGTTAAATCTCATCCCCTGTCGATCTCCGTTAAATCTCACCCCCATCGATCTCCGTTAAATCTCATCCCCTGTCAATCTCCGTTAAATCTCACACCCGTCGATCTCCGTTAAATCTCATCGCCTGTCGATCTCCGTTAAATCTCACCCCCATCGATCTCCGTTAAATCTCATCCCCTGTCGATCTCCGTTAAATCTCACCCCCGTCGATCTCCGTTAAATCTCATCCCCTGTCAATCTCCGTTAAATCTCACCCCCGTCGATCTCCGTTAAATCTCATCCCCTGTCGATCTCAGTTAAATCTCACCCCCTGTCGATCTCCGTTAAATCTCATCGCCTGTCGATCTCCGTTAAATCTCACCCCCTGTCGATCTCCGTTAAATCTCACCCCCTGTCGATCTCCGTTAAATCTCACCCCCATCGATCTCCGTTAAATCTCACCCCCATCGATCTCCGTTAAATCTCACCCGCTGTCGATCTCCGTTAAATCTCACCCCCATCGATCTCCGTTAAATCTCACCCCCATCGATCTCCGTTAAATCTCACCCCCTGTCGATCTCCGCTAAATCTCACCCCCGTCGATCTCCGTTAAATCTCACCCCCATCGATCTCCGTTAAATCTCATCCCCATCGATCTCCGTTAAATCTCACCCCCATCGATCTCCGTTAAATCTCACCCGCTGTCGATCTCCGTTAAATCTCACCCCCATCGATCTCCATTAAATCTCACCCGCTGTCGATCTCCGTTAAATCTCATCGCCTGTCGATCTCCGTTAAATCTCACCCCCATCGATCTCCGTTAAATCTCACCCGCTGTCGATCTCTGTTAAATCTCACCCCCTGTCGATCTCTGTTAAATCTCACCCGCTGTCGATCTCCGTTAAATCTCATTGCCTGTCGATCTCCGTTAAATCTCACCCCCATCGATCTCCGTTAAATCTCACCCCCTGTCGATCTCTGTTAAATCTCACCCGCTGTCGATCTCCGTTAAATCTCATCGCCTGTCGATCTCCGTTAAATCTCACCCCCGTCGATCTCCGTTAAATCTCACCCCCATCGATCTCCGTTAAATCTCACCCCCTGTCGATCTCCGTTAAATCTCACCCCCGTCGATCTCCGTTAAATCTCACCCCCATCGATCTCCGTTAAATCTCAGCCCCATCTATCTCCGTTAAATCTCACCCCCATCGATCTCCGTTAAATCTCACCCGCTGTCGATCTCCGTTAAATCTCACCCCCATCGATCTCCGTTAAATCTCACCCGCTGTCGATCTCCGTTAAATCTCACCCCCTGTCGATCTCCGTTAAATCTCACCCCCATCGATCTACGTTAAATCTCACCCGCTGTCGATCTCCGTTAAATCTCACCCCCATCGATCTCCGTTAAATCTCACCCGCTGTCGATCTCCGTTAAATCTCACCCCCTGTCGATCTCCGTTAAATCTCACCCCCATCGATCTCCGTTAAATCTCACCCGCTGTCGATCTCCGTTAAATCTCACCCCCTGTCGATCTCCGTTAAATCTCACCCCCTGTCGATCTCCGTTAAATCTCACCCCCTGTCGATCTCCGTTAAATCTCACCCCCTGTCGATCTCCGTTAAATCTCACCCCCATCGATCTCCGTTAAATCTCACCCCCATCGATCTCCGTTAAATCTCACCCGCTGTCGATCTCCGTTAAATCTCACCCCCATCGATCTCCGTTAAATCTCACCCCCATCGATCTCCGTTAAATCTCATCCCCTGTCGATCTCCGTTAAATCTCATCGCCTGTCGATCTCCGTTAAATCTCACCCCCGTCGATCTCCGTTAAATCTCACCCCCTGTCGATCTCTGTTAATCTCACCCCCTGTCGATCTCCGTTAAATCTCACCCCCTGTCGATCTCCGTTAAATCTCACCCCCATCGATCTCCGTTAAATCTCACCCCCATCGATCTCCGTTAAATCTCACCCGCTGTCGATCTCCGTTAAATCTCACCCCCATCGATCTCCGTTAAATCTCACCCGCTGTCGATCTCCGTTAAATCTCACCCCCATCGATCTCCGTTAAATCTCACCCCCATCGATCTCCGTTAAATCTCACCCCCTGTCGATCTCCGTTAAATCTCATCCCCTGTCGATCTCCGTTAAATCTCATCCCCTGTCGATCTCCGTTAAATCTCATCCCCATCGATCTCCGTTAAATCTCATCCCCTGTCGATCTCCGTTAAATCTCACCCCCATCGATCTCCGTTAAATCTCATCCCCTGTCAATCTCCGTTAAATCTCACACCCGTCGATCTCCGTTAAATCTCATCGCCTGTCGATCTCCGTTAAATCTCACCCCCATCGATCTCCGTTAAATCTCATCCCCTGTCGATCTCCGTTAAATCTCACCCCCTGTCGATCTCCGTTAAATCTCACCCCCTGTCGATCTCCGTTAAATCTCACCCCCTGTCGATCTCCGTTAAATCTCACCCCCTGTCGATCTCCGTTAAATCTCACCCCCTGTCGATCTCCGTTAAATCTCACCCCCTGTCGATCTCCGTTAAATCTCACCCCCTGTCGATCTCCGTTAAATCTCACCCCCATCGATCTCCGTTAAATCTCACCCCCATCGATCTCCGTTAAATCTCACCCGCTGTCGATCTCCGTTAAATCTCACCCCCATCGATCTCCGTTAAATCTCACCCCCATCGATCTCCGTTAAATCTCACCCCCTGTCGATCTCCGTTAAATCTCACCCCCGTCGATCTCCGTTAAATCTCACCCCCATCGATCTCCGTTAAATCTCAGCCCCATCGATCTCCGTTAAATCTCACCCCCATCGATCTCCGTTAAATCTCACCCCCTGTCGATCTCCGTTAAATCTCATCCCCTGTCGATCTCCGTTAAATCTCACCCCCATCGATCTCCGTTAAATCTCACCCCCCATCGATCTCCGTTAAATCTCACCCCCATCGATCTCCGTTAAATCTCATCCCCATCGATCTCCGTTAAATCTCACCCCCATCGATCTCCGTTAAATCTCACCCGCTGTCGATCTCCGTTACATCTCACCCCCATCGATCTCCGTTAAATCTCACCCCCTGTCGATCTCCGTTAAATCTCATCCCCTGTCGATCTCCGTTAAATCTCATCGCCTGTCGATCTCTGTTAAATCTCATCCCCTGTCGATCTCCGTTAAATCTCATCCCCATCGATCTCCGTTAAATCTCATCCCCTGTCGATCTCCGTTAAATCTCACCCCCATCGATCTCCGTTAAATCTCACCCCCTGTCGATCTCCGTTAAATCTCACACCCGGCGATCTCCGTTAAATCTCATCGCCTGTCGATCTCCGTTAAATCTCACCCCCATCGATCTCCGTTAAATCTCATCCCCTGTCGATCTCCGTTAAATCTCACCCCCGTCGATCTCCGTTAAATCTCATCCCCTGTCAATCTCCGTTAAATCTCACCCCCGTCGATCTCCGTTAAATCTCATCCCCTGTCGATCTCCGTTAAATCTCACCCCCTGTCGATCTCCGTTAAATCTCACCCCCTGTCGATCTCCGTTAAATCTCACCCCCTGTCGATCTCCGTTAAATCTCACCCCCTGTCGATCTCCGTTAAATCTCACCCCCTGTCGATCTCCGTTAAATCTCACCCCCATCGATCTCCGTTAAATCTCACCCCCATCGATCTCCGTTAAATCTCACCCGCTGTCGATCTCCGTTAAATCTCACCCCCATCGATCTCCGTTAAATCTCACCCCCATCGATCTCCGTTAAATCTCACCCCCTGTCGATCTCCGTTAAATCTCACCCCCGTCGATCTCCGTTAAATCTCACCCCCATCGATCTCCGTTAAATCTCATCCCCATCGATCTCCGTTAAATCTCACCCCCATCGATCTCCGTTAAATCTCACCCGCTGTCGATCTCCGTTAAATCTCACCCCCATCGATCTCCGTTAAATCTCACCCGCTGTCGATCTCCGTTAAATCTCATCGCCTGTCGATCTCCGTTAAATTTCACCCCCATCGATCTCCGTTAAATCTCACCCGCTGTCGATCTCTGTTAAATCTCACCCCCTGTCGATCTCTGATAAATCTCACCCGCTGTCGATCTCCGTTAAATCTCATCGCCTGTCGATCTCCGTTAAATCTCACCCCCATCGATCTCCGTTAAATCTCACCCCCTGTCGATCTCTGTTAAATCTCACCCGCTGTCGATCTCCGTTAAATCTCATCGCCTGTCGATCTCCGTTAAATCTCACCCCCGTCGATCTCCGTTAAATCTCACCCCCATCGATCTCCGTTAAATCTCACCCCCTGTCGATCTCCGTTAAATCTCACCCCCGTCGATCTCCGTTAAATCTCACCCCCATCGATCTCCGTTAAATCTCAGCCCCATCGATCTCCGTTAAATCTCACCCCCATCGATCTCCGTTAAATCTCACCCGCTGTCGATCTCCGTTAAATCTCACCCCCATCGATCTCCGTTAAATCTCACCCGCTGTCGATCTCCGTTAAATCTCACCCCCTGTCGATCTCCGTTAAATCTCACCCCCATCGATCTACGTTAAATCTCACCCGCTGTCGATCTCCGTTAAATCTCACCCCCATCGATCTCCGTTAAATCTCACCCCCTGTCGATCTCCGTTAAATCTCACCCCCATCGATCTCCGTTAAATCTCACCCGCTGTCGATGTCCGTTAAATCTCACCCCCTGTCGATCTCCGTTAAATCTCACCCGCTGTCGATCTCCGTTAAATCTCATCCCCTGTCGATCTCCGTTAAATCTCACCCCCTGTCGATCTCCGTTAAATCTCACCCCCATCGATCTCCATTAAATCTCACCCGCTGTCGATCTCCGTTAAATCTCACCCCCTGTCGATCTCCGTTAAATCTCACCCGCTGTCGATCTCCGTTAAATCTCACCCCCTGTCGATCTCCGTTAAATCTCACCCCCTGTCGATCTCCGTTAAATCTCACCCCCTGTCGATCTCCGTTAAATCTCACCCCCTGTCGATCTCCGTTAAATCTCACCCCCATCGATCTCCGTTAAATCTCACCCCCATCGATCTCCGTTAAATCTCACCCGCTGTCGATCTCCGTTAAATCTCACCCCCATCGATCTCCGTTAAATCTCACCCCCATCGATCTCCGTTAAATCTCACCCCCTGTCGATCTCCGTTAAATCTCACCCCCGTCGATCTCCGTTAAATCTCACCCCCATCGATCTCCGTTAAATCTCAGCCCCATCGATCTCCGTTAAATCTCACCCCCATCGATCTCCGTTAAATCTCACCCGCTGTCGATCTCCGTTAAATCTCACCCCCATCGATATCCGTTAAATCTCACCCGCTGTCGATCTCCGTTAAATCTCACCCGCTGTCGATCTCCGTTAAATCTCACACCCATCGATCTCCGTTAAATCTCACCCCCCATCGATCTCCGTTAAATCTCACCCCCGTCGATCTCTGTTAAATCTCACCCCCATCGATCTCCGTTAAATCTCACCCCCATCGATCTCCGTTAAATCTCACCCCCGTCGATCTCCGTTAAATCTCACCCCCATCGATCTCCGTTAAATCTCACCCCCATCGATCTCCGTTAAATCTCACCCGCTGTCGATCTCCGTTAAATCTCACCCCCGTCGATCTCCGTTAAATCTCACCGCCTGTCGATCTCCGTTAAATCTCACCCCCGTCGATCTCCGTTAAATCTCACCCGCTGTCGATCTCCGTTAAATCTCACCCCCATCGATCTCCGTTAAATCTCACCCCCCATCGATCTCCGTTAAATCTCACCCCCATCGATCTCCGTTAAATCTCACCCCCTGTCGATCTCCGTTAAATCTCACCCCCATCGATCTCCGTTAAATCTCACCCCCATCGATCTCCGTTAAATCTCACCCCCATCGATCTCCGTTAAATCTCACCCCCATCGATCTCCGTTAAATCTCACCCGCTGTCGATCTCCGTTAAATCTCACCCCCATCGATCTCCGTTAAATCTCACCCCCATCGATCTCCGTTAAATCTCACCCCCTGTCGATCTCCGTTAAATCTCATCCCCTGTCGATCTCCGTTAAATCTCACCCCCATCGATCTCCGTTAAATCTCACCCCCCATCGATCTCCGTTAAATCTCACCCCCATCGATCTCCGTTAAATCTCATCCCCATCGATCTCCGTTAAATCTCACCCCCATCGATCTCCGTTAAATCTCACCCGCTGTCGATCTCCGTTAAATCTCACCCCCATCGATCTCCGTTAAATCTCACCCCCTGTCGATCTCCGTTAAATCTCATCCCCTGTCGATCTCCGTTAAATCTCATTGCCTGTCGATCTCCGTTAAATCTCACCCCCGTCGATCTCCGTTAAATCTCACCCCCTGTCGATCTCTGTTAATCTCACCCCCTGTCGATCTCCGTTAAATCTCACCCCCTGTCGATCTCCGTTAAATCTCACCCCCATCGATCTCCGTTAAATCTCACCCCCATCGATCTCCGTTAAATCTCACCCGCTGTCGATCTCCGTTAAATCTCACCCCCATCGATCTCCGTTAAATCTCACCCGCTGTCGATCTCCGTTAAATCTCACCCCCATCGATCTCCGTTAAATCTCACCCCCATCGAACTCCGTTAAATCTCACCCCCTGTCGATCTCCGTTAAATCTCATCCCCTGTCGATCTCTGTTAAATCTCATCCCCTGTCGATCTCCGTTAAATCTCATCCCCATCGATCTCCGTTAAATCTCATCCCCTGTCGATCTCCGTTAAATCTCACCCCCATCGATCTCCGTTAAATCTCATCCCCTGTCAATCTCCGTTAAATCTCACACCCGTCGATCTCCGTTAAATCTCATCGCCTGTCGATCTCCGTTAAATCTCACCCCCATCGATCTCCGTTAAATCTCATCCCCTGTCGATCTCCGTTAAATCTCACCCCCGTCGATCTCCGTTAAATCTCATCCCCTGTCAATCTCCGTTAAATCTCACCCCCGTCGATCTCCGTTAAATCTCATCCCCTGTCGATCTCCGTTAAATCTCACCCCCTGTCGATCTCCGTTAAATCTCACCCCCTGTCGATCTCCGTTAAATCTCACCCCCTGTCGATCTCCGTTAAATCTCACCCCCTGTCGATCTCCGTTAAATCTCACCCCCTGTCGATCTCCGTTAAATCTCACCCCCATCGATCTCCGTTAAATCTCACCCCCATCGATCTCCGTTAAATCTCACCCGCTGTCGATCTCCGTTAAATCTCACCCCCATCGATCTCCGTTAAATCTCACCCCCATCGATCTCCGTTAAATCTCACCCCCTGTCGATCTCCGCTAAATCTCACCCCCGTCGATCTCCGTTAAATCTCACCCCCATCGATCTCCGTTAAATCTCATCCCCATCGATCTCCGTTAAATCTCACCCCCATCGATCTCCGTTAAATCTCACCCGCTGTCGATCTCCGTTAAATCTCACCCCCATCGATCTCCGTTAAATCTCACCCGCTGTCGATCTCCGTTAAATCTCATCGCCTGTCGATCTCCGTTAAATCTCACCCCCATCGATCTCCGTTAAATCTCACCCGCTGTCGATCTCTGTTAAATCTCACCCCCTGTCGATCTCTGTTAAATCTCACCCGCTGTCGATCTCCGTTAAATCTCATCGCCTGTCGATCTCCGTTAAATCTCACCCCCATCGATCTCCGTTAAATCTCACCCCCTGTCGATCTCTGTTAAATCTCACCCGCTGTCGATCTCCGTTAAATCTCATCGCCTGTCGATCTCCGTTAAATCTCACCCCCGTCGATCTCCGTTAAATCTCACCCCCATCGATCTCCGTTAAATCTCACCCCCTGTCGATCTCCGTTAAATCTCACCCCCGTCGATCTCCGTTAAATCTCACCCCCATCGATCTCCGTTAAATCTCAGCCCCATCTATCTCCGTTAAATCTCACCCCCATCGATCTCCGTTAAATCGCACCCGCTGTCGATCTCCGTTAAATCTCACCCCCATCGATCTCCGTTAAATCTCACCCGCTGTCGATCTCCGTTAAATCTCACCCCCTGTCGATCTCCGTTAAATCTCACCCCCATCGATCTACGTTAAATCTCACCCGCTGTCGATCTCCGTTAAATCTCACCCCCATCGATCTCCGTTAAATCTCACCCGCTGTCGATCTCCGTTAAATCTCACCCCCTGTCGATCTCCGTTAAATCTCACCCCCATCGATCTCCGTTAAATCTCACCCGCTGTCGATCTCCGTTAAATCTCACCTCCTGTCGATCTCCGTTAAATCTCACCCGCTGTCGATCTCCGTTAAATCTCATCCCCTGTCGATCTCCGTTAAATCTCACCCCCTGTCGATCTCCGTTAAATCTCACCCCCATCGATCTCCGTTAAATCTCACCCGCTGTCGATCTCCGTTAAATCTCACCCCCTGTCGATCTCCGTTAAATCTCACCCGCTGTCGATCTCCGTTAAATCTCACCCGCTGTCGATCTCCGTTAAATCTCACCCCCGTCGATCTCCGTTAAATCTCACCCCCCATCGATCTCCGTTAAATCTCACCCCCGTCGATCTCCGTTAAATCTCACCCCCATCGATCTCCGTTAAATCTCACCCCCATCGATCTCCGTTAAATCTCATCCCCATCGATCTCCGTTAAATCTCACCCCCATCGATCTCCGTTAAATCTCACCCGCTGTCGATCTCCGTTAAATCTCACCCCCATCGATCTCCGTTAAATCTCACCCCCTGTCGATCTCCGTTAAATCTCATCCCCTGTCGATCTCCGTTAAATCTCATCGCCTGTCGATCTCCGTTAAATCTCACCCCCGTCGATCTCCGTTAAATCTCACCCCCTGTCGATCTCTGTTAATCTCACCCCCTGTCGATCTCCGTTAAATCTCACCCCCTGTCGATCTCCGTTAAATCTCACCCCCATCGATCTCCGTTAAATCTCACCCCCATCGATCTCCGTTAAATCTCACCCGCTGTCGATCTCCGTTAAATCTCACCCCCATCGATCTCCGTTAAATCTCACCCGCTGTCGATCTCCGTTAAATCTCACCCCCATCGATCTCCGTTAAATCTCACCCCCATCGATCTCCGTTAAATCTCACCCCCTGTCGATCTCCGTTAAATCTCATCCCCTGTCGATCTCCGTTAAATCTCATCCCCTGTCGATCTCCGTTAAATCTCATCCCCATCGATCTCCGTTAAATCTCATCCCCTGTCGATCTCCGTTAAATCTCACCCCCATCGATCTCCGTTAAATCTCACCCCCTGTCGATCTCCGTTAAATCTCATCCCCTGTCGATCTCCGTTAAATCTCATCGCCTGTCGATCTCCGTTAAATCTCACCCCCGTCGATCTCCGTTAAATCTCACCCCCTGTCGATCTCTGTTAATCTCACCCCCTGTCGATCTCCGTTAAATCTCACCCCCTGTCGATCTCCGTTAAATCTCACCCCCATCGATCTCCGTTAAATCTCACCCCCATCGATCTCCGTTAAATCTCACCCGCTGTCGATCTCCGTTAAATCTCACCCCCATCGATCTCCGTTAAATCTCACCCGCTGTCGATCTCCGTTAAATCTCACCCCCATCGATCTCCGTTAAATCTCACCCCCATCGATCTCCGTTAAATCTCACCCCCTGTCGATCTCCGTTAAATCTCATCCCCTGTCGATCTCCGTTAAATCTCATCCCCTGTCGATCTCCGTTAAATCTCATCCCCATCGATCACCGTTAAATCTCATCCCCTGTCGATCTCCGTTAAATCTCACCCCCATCGAACTGCGTTAAATCTCATCCCCTGTCAATCTCCGTTAAATCTCACACCCGTCGATCTCCGTTAAATCTCATCGCCTGTCGATCTCCGTTAAATCTCACCCCCATCGATCTCCGTTAAATCTCATCCCCTGTCGATCTCCGTTAAATCTCACCCCCTGTCGATCTCCGTTAAATCTCACCCCCTGTCGATCTCCGTTAAATCTCACCCCCTGTCGATCTCCGTTAAATCTCACCCCCTGTCGATCTCCGTTAAATCTCACCCCCTGTCGATCTCCGTTAAATCTCACCCCCTGTCGATCTCCGTTAAATCTCACCCCCTGTCGATCTCCGTTAAATCTCACCCCCATCGATCTCCGTTAAATCTCACCCCCATCGATCTCCGTTAAATCTCACCCGCTGTCGATCTCCGTTAAATCTCACCCCCATCGATCTCCGTTAAATCTCACCCCCATCGATCTCCGTTAAATCTCACCCCCTGTCGATCTCCGTTAAATCTCACCCCCGTCGATCTCCGTTAAATCTCACCCGCTGTCGATCTCCGTTAAATCTCACCCCCATCGATCTCCGTTAAATCTCACCCCCTGTCGATCTCCGTTAAATCTCACCCCCATCGATCTCCGTTAAATCTCACCCCCATCGATCTCCGTTAAATCTCACCCCCATCGATCTCCGTTAAATCTCACCCCCATCGATCTCCGTTAAATCTCACCCGCTGTCGATCTCCGTTAAATCTCACCCCCATCGATCTCCGTTAAATCTCACCCCCATCGATCTCCGTTAAATCTCACCCCCTGTCGATCTCCGTTAAATCTCATCCCCTGTCGATCTCCGTTAAATCTCATCGCCTGTCGATCTCCGTTAAATCTCATCCCCATCGATCTCCGTTAAATCTCATCCCCTGTCGATCTCCGTTAAATCTCACCCCCATCGATCTCCGTTAAATCTCATCCCCTGTCAATCTCTGTTAAATCTCACCCCCATCGATCTCCGTTAAATCTCATCCCCTGTCGATCTCCGTTAAATCTCACCCCCTGTCGATCTCCGTTAAATCTCACCCCCTGTCGATCTCCATTAAATCTCACCCCCATCGATCTCCATTAAATCTCACCCCCATCGATCTCCGTTAAATCTCACCCCCTGTCGATCTCCGTTAAATCTCACCCCCTGTCGATCTCCGTTAAATCTCACCCCCTGTCGATCTCCGTTAAATCTCACCCCCTGTCGATCTCCGTTAAATCTCACCCCCATCGATCTCCGTTAAATCTCACCCCCTGTCGATCTCCGTTAAATCTCACCCCCTGTCGCTCTCCGTTAAATCTCACCCCCTGTCGATCTCCGTTAAATCTCATCCCCATCGATCTCCTTTAAATCTCACCCCCATCGATCTCCGTTAAATCTCACCCGCTGTCGATCTCCGTTAAATCTCACCCCCATCGATCTCCGTTAAATCTCACCCCCATCGATCTCCGTTAAATCTCACCCCCTGTCGATCTCCGTTAAATCTCATCCCCTGTCGATCTCCGTTAAATCTCACCCCCATCTATCTCCGTTAAATCTCACCCCCATCGATCTCCGTTAAATCTCACCCCCTGTCGATCTCCGTTAAATCTCACCCCCATCGATCTCCGTTAAATCTCACCCCCTGTCGATCTCCGTTAAATCTCATCCCCTGTCGATCTCCATTAAATCTCACCCCCATCGATCTCCGTTAAATCTCAGCCCCATCGATCTCCGTTAAATCTCACCCGCTGTCGATCTCCGTTAAATCTCACCCCCATCGATCTCCGTTAAATCTCACCCCCATCGATCTCCGTTAAATCTCACCCCCTGTCGATCTCCGTTAAATCTCACCCCCCGTTGATCTCCGTTAAATCTCACCCCCATCGATCTCCGTTAAATCTCACCCGCTGTCGATCTCCGTTAAATCTCACCCCCATCGATCTCCGTTAAATCTCACCCCCATCGATCTCCGTTAAATCTCACCCGCTGTCGATCTCCGTTAAATCTCACCCGCTGTCGATCTCCGTTAAATCTCACCCGCCGTCGATCTCCGTTAAATCTCACCCGCTGTCGATCTCCGTTAAATCTCACCCCCATCGATCTCCGTTAAATCTCACCCCCATCGATCTCCGTTAAATCTCACCCCCTGTCGATCTCCGTTAAATCTCATCCCCTGTCGATCTCCGTTAAATCTCATCGCCTGTCGATCTCCGTTAAATCTCTTCCCCATCGATCTCCGTTTAATCTCATCCCCTGTCGATCTCCGTTAAATCTCACCTCCATCGATCTCCGTTAAATCTCATCCCCTGTCAATCTCCGTTAAATCTCACCCCGTCGATCTCCGTTAAATCTCACCCGCTGTCGATCTCCGTTAAATCTCACCCCCATCGATCTCCGTTAAATCTCACCCCCATCGATCTCCGTTAAATCTCACCCCCATCGATCTCCGTTAAATCTCACCCGCTGTCGATCTCCGTTAAATCTCACCCCCATCGATCTCCGTTAAATCTCATCCCCTGTCGATCTCCGTTAAATCTCACCCCCATCGATCTCCGTTAAATCTCATCGCCTGTCGATCTCCGTTAAATCTCATCCCCATCGATCTCCGTTAAATCTCACCCCCGTCGATCTCCGTTAAATCTCATCCCCTGTCGATCTCCGTTAAATCTCACCCCCTGTCGATCTCCGTTAAATCTCACCCCCTCTCGATCTCCGTTAAATCTCACCCCCTGTCGATCTCCGTTAAATCTCACCCCCATCGATCTCCGTTAAATCTCACCCCCATCGATCTCCGTTAAATCTCACCCGCTGTCGATCTCCGTTAAATCTCACCCCCATCGATCTCCGTTAAATCTCACCCCCATCGATCTCCGTTAAATCTCACCCCCTGTCGATCTCCGTTAAATCTCACCCCCGTCGATCTCCGTTAAATCTCACCCCCATCGATCTCCGTTAAATCTCAGCCCCATCGATCTCCGTTAAATCTCACCCCCATCGATCTCCGTTAAATCTCACCCGCTGTCGATCTCCGTTAAATCTCACCCCCATCGATCTCCGTTAAATCCCACCCGCTGTCGATCTCCGTTAAATCTCACCCCCATCGATCTCCGTTAAATCTCACCCCCATCGATCTCCGTAAAATCTCACCCGCTGTCGATCTCCGTTAAATCTCACACCCATCGATCTCCGTTAAATCTCACCCCCCATCGATCTCCGTTAAATCTCACCCCCGTCGATCTCCGTTAAATCTCACCCCCATCGATCTCCGTTAAATCTCACCCCCATCGATCTCCGTTAAATCTCACCCCCGTCGATCTCCGTTAAATCTCACCCCCATCGATCTCCGTTAAATCTCACCCCCATCGATCTCCGTTAAATCTCACCCCCGTCGATCTCCGTTAAATCTCACCCCCTGTCGATCTCCGTTAAATCTCACCCCCTGTCGATCTCCGTTAAATCTCACCCCCTGTCGATCTCCGTTAAATCTCACCCCCGTCGATCTCCGTTAAATCTCACCCGCTGTCGATCTCCGTTAAATCTCACCCCCTGTTGATCTCCGTTAAATCTCACCCCCTGTCGATCTCCGTTAAATCTCACCCCCATCGATCTCCGTTAAATCTCACCCCCATCGATCTCCGTTAAATCTCACCCGCTGTCGATCTCCGTTAAATCTCACCCCCATCGATCTCCGTTAAATCTCACCCCCATCGATCTCCGTTAAATCTCACCCGCTGTCGATCTCCGTTAAATCTCACCCCCATCGATCTCCGTTAAATCTCACCCCCATCGATCTCCGTTAAATCTCACCCCCATCGATCTCCGTTAAATCTCACCCCCTGTCGATCTCCGTTAAATCTCATCCCCTGTCGATCTCCGTTAAATCTCATCGCCTGTCGATCTCCGTTAAATCTCATCCCCATCGATCTCCGTTAAATCTCATCCCCTGTCGATCTCCGTTAAATCTCACCCCCATCGATCTCCGTTAAATCTCATCTCCTGTCAATCTCTGTTAAATCTCACCCCCGTCGATCTCCGTTAAATCTCATCCCCTGTCGATCTCCGTTAAATCTCACCCCCTGTCGATCTCCGTTAAATCTCACCCCCTGTCGATCTCCGTTAAATCTCACCCCCTGTCGATCTCCGTTAAATCTCACCCCCTGTCGATCTCCGTTAAATCTCACCCCCTGTCGATCTCCGTTAAATCTCACCCCCATCGATCTCCGTTAAATCTCACCCCCATCGATCTCCGTTAAATCTCACCCGCTGTCGATCTCCGTTAAATCTCATCCCCTGTCGATCTCCGTTAAATCTCACCCCCATCGATCTCCGTTAAATCTCACCCCCATCGATCTCCGTTAAAATCTCATCCCCTGTCGATCTCCGTTAAATCTCACCCCCATCGATCTCCATTAAATCTCATCCCCTGTCGATCTCCGTTAAATCTCACCCCCATCGATCTCCGTTAAATCTCACCCCCATCGATCTCCGTTAAATCTCATCCCCGTCGATCTCCGTTAAATCTCACCCCCATCGATCTCCGTTAAATCTCACCCCCATCGATCTCCGTTAAATCTCATCCCCTGTCAATCTCTGTTAAATCTCACCCGCTGTCGATCTCTGTTAAATATCGTCTCCTGTCGATCTCCGTCAAATCTCACCCCTTGTCGATCTTCATATATCTCATCCCCTGTCGATCTCCGTTAAATCTCACCCCCTGTCGATCTCTGTTAAAATTCACGCACTGTCAAGCTGTGTTCAAACTCACTGTCAGCCAAGCGTACCTGCTGTCAGCCTGAGTTGGAACAAACCGACCGCCAACTTCTATTAAAGCTCAACCGCTGTCAGACTCACTCGTCACCAGTCGATGTTAACACTCATCCAATGCCAGTCCATGTCAGAACACGTCCACTGTGCCTGAACTCTTCAGTAAAGTCCTGTCCCTGCAGTACAGATTCACACGAGGCACATACTGAAGTCAAGGTCACTCAGGACCTGCACCTTTATTACACAGTTCTCGAATGCCACACTTGCCTGAGACCTGTCCTTATATACCTGTCTGGAACAGGTATCCAGTGTCTCCTGCAAGTGCACCCCTGGTGATAAGGTATGCTTGTGGTTACAGGTCATAATTAGTTACAGTCATGTATAGCATGAGATACATGACATCACCCTCCCCCAAGGTCTTATTTTCTTTATAGGTTCAGTCTCTCAGGTGGTCTACGCTCTTGCGTGGAGCATCTTAGCTCTGGTTCAGTTGTTTGCCTTGGTGCCTGTTTTTCTTTCACTGTGATTGCTGGTATCTCGCCTGGGCTGTCTGTTTCATTCAGTATGATTGTTGAAGTCTCGCCTGGGCTGTCTGTTGGGATTTCCCTTTCCTCAGGTTGTTCCCTCTGTCTGTCCACCAGGTGTGGTGTGAGTTCCACATTGTAGTCTGCCTCTGGTTCAGCAATGTTGTTGGTAAATCTACTTTTGACTTGGTCTACATGCCTCCGGCAGGTTTGGCCATTGTCCATTTGTACCACCGGTAGCCTGTTTCCTTCCTTGCCTGTTACTGTCCCTGCAAGCCATTTGGGACCCCTGCCATAGTTTAGCACCAACACTTTGTCCCTTATCTCATTCAACCTCCCACTCGAATTTCGGTCATGGTACTCGGTTAGCTTACGGCGCTTTGCCTCAAAGATTTCATGCATGTCTGGAAGAATTAATGAGAGCCTTGTCTTTAAGGTCCGTTTCATTAATAGTTGCGCGGGGGGAACTCCAGTCAATGAATGCGGACGAGATCTGTATGCCAGCAGCAGTCGCGACAGGCGGCCCTGCAGCGTGGGATCTTGGATTTTGAGTATGTCTTGTTTAATGATCTGCACTGCTCACTCCGCCTGGCCATTGGAGGCTGGCTTGAATGGGCCCACATAGTCTACGTGCACCCGCGACCACGGTGGGCTAGGGCCAGGGGGGCCTCCCTGAGAGCATTACTGAGTTGGGCATAAATGTGCACCGTCGGACTCCAAGTCCGCATCAATGCCAGGCCACCAGACATGGGATCTGGCTATGGACTTCATGAGAACGATCCCCGGGTGCTTGTAGTGGAGCTCCCGGACAAATGCCTCTCTGCCTCGCAGAGGCATAACTACTCGCATGCCCCACATCAGGCAGTCTGCTTGTAGTGATAGCTCATGAATGCGCCTATGGAAAGGTTTGATTTCCTCGGGGCAGGCATCGCGAGCCTCTGCCCAGTCACCAGTTAAGACACATCTTTTTACTAGGGATAACATGGGGTCGCTGGTCATCCAGGCTCTGATTTGGCGAGCCGTCATAGGCGAACCTGTGGACTCAAAGGCATTGATTGCCATAACTATCTCACAGTCCTGTTCGTCAGACCCTTCTGTGGTCGCCAGGGGTAGCTTGCTAAGCGTGTCGGCACAGTTGTCTGTGCCTGGTCTGTGCCTTATGGTGTAATCGTAAGTCGCCAGCATGAGTGCCCACCGTTGAATGCGCGCCGAGGTGTTGTCGTTTATTACCTTGCTCTCGGATAGTAGGGACGTGAGAGGCTTGTGGTCAGTTTCTAATGTGAACTTGGCCCCGAAAAGGTATTGGTGCATCTTTTTGACACCGTACACGCACGCGAGCGCCTCCTTCTCCACCATTCCGTACCAGCGCTCCGCCTGCGAAAGTGACCTGGAGGCATAAGCTATGGGTTGTAATTTACCCGCACTATTGACATGTTGTAAAATGCACCCGACCCCGTACGCTGACGCTTCACATGTAAGAAGTGATTGTTACCTGGATCAAAGAAAGCCAAAACACTGTTGGAACACAGAAGGTTGCGTGCCTTATTGAAGGCGCGTTCCTGGCCATCCCCCCAAAACCAATCGCATCCCTTTCTGAGTAGCACATGGAGAGGCTCCAGCAGCGTGCTTAAATTCTACATAAAATTCCCAAAGTAATTGAGTAGCCCAAGAAAGGCGCGCAGTTCTGAGACATTCCGGGGCCTGGATGCCAGGCGAATTGCTTCTGTTTTGGACTCTGTTGGGCGGATTCCATCAACGGCAATTCTTCTGCCCAAAAATTCAACCTCGGGCGTGAGAAACAGGCATTTGGATTTCTTAACTCTTAGGCCGACCCGATCCAACCGCTTTAGTACTTCCTCCAAATTGCGGAGATGGGAGTCGGTGTCCCTGCCCGTCTTGTCGTCTTGAAATACAACTGTCCCCGGGATGGACTTGAGCAGACTCTCCATGTTGCGTTGGAATATAGCAGCTGCCGACCTGATGCCGAATGGGCATCGATTGTACATAAAAAGGCCTCGATGTGTGTTGATGGTGGTGAGTAGCTTGGACTCATCGATTAATTCTTGCGTCATATACACAGATGTGAGATCTAGTTTTGAGAAAAGTTTTCCTCCAGCCAATGCGGCAAATAAGTCCTCCGCTCTGGGCAGCGGGTACTGGTCCTGTAGGGAGACTCTGGTTATGGTCGATTTGTAGTCCCCACAGATTCGTACGGATCCATCATGCTTCATGACTGAAACGATGGGACTTGCCCAGTCGCTAAATTCCGCGGGTGAGATAATGCCTTCCCGCAGAAGCCTGTCCAGTTCATGTTCAATCTTTTCCCTCATCACATAGGGCACAGCTCTAGCCTTGTGATGGACCGGTCTAGCATCCTGTGTGATGTAGATTTTGACTTTAGCCCCTTTGAAGGTGCCCACACCTGGCTGAAAGAGATGTTCAAATAGACTTAGAACTGTTGAGCAGGAGGTCCGTTGCTCTGACGACATGGCGTGAACATCATCCCATTTCCAGTTTAGTTTTGCCAGCCAGCTTCTCCCCAGCAGTGCTGGGAGATCTCCGGGGTCAATCCACAAGGGAAGTCGGTTCACTGTCTCTTTGTGAGTGACTGAGAGCATGGCGCTGCCGAGGACTGGGATGATTTCTTTGGTATAGGTCCTTAGTTTGGTGTCGACCCTTGTGAGTTTGTGTCTGTCTCTTTTGTGCGGCCACAGCTGTTCAAATTGTTGAGCGCTCATGAGAGATTGACTCGCTCCCATATCCAGCTCCATGTTAAGGGGTGTCCCGTTGAGTAGGACCCTCATCATTATTGGAGGCGTCTTGTTGTAGGAGCAGCGGCCATTGATCGTGTTGACCAGCTGTACACCGGTGTCCCGGGTACTGTCCCCACCGTCTTCTGGTCCGCTTTCCGACCCTTCCGATTCGTATACCAGACGAGCTGCCGTTTTTCTGCACATGCGGGCCAGATGCCCTGTATAGTCGCAGTTTCTGCAAACAGCATGCTGAAATCGACACCCCCTTGATGAGTGCCTTCCCCCACATCTCCAGCACAGACCACTTCCATTGTTTCCAAAGGATGAGCTGCGTCTGGCTGATCTCTCTTGAGCTTCTCTCAGTTTGTAGTTGATCGTTCGTATTGTGGGTTGATGAGGTGTGAACGGCCGTTCATGTGGCCCTTGATGGCTTCTGGCGCCACTGCCTGCAGTTGAGGGCCTGCTGTCCTGCCTTTGTCTGTGTGTGGGGGTAGTGGCTTGTTTCACACTGTGAACCACTTGTTCTGATGTTTTGTTAGTTGTCGTACCTGCTGTGTAGATCAACCTCGTTTCTTCTTCTCCTGCCAAGCATGTCTGTGCAACCAGTGCTGCTGCATCTAGGGTCAAGTTCTTGGTCTCTATGAGCTTCCAGAATATGCCTGCGTGGCCTATTCCTTCAATAAAAAAGTCTCTCAGTACTTCTCTCCTTAGTTCATCGGAGAACTCACATAAGCTAGCCAACCTCCGAAGTTCCGCCATGAAGTCGGGTATGCTCTGGCCCACACAGCGTCTGTGGTTGTAGAACCTGTGTCTGGCCATGTGTAGGCTGCTTGCTGGCTTCAGGTGGTCACTTACCAGTGTGCTCAGCTCTTCAAACGACTTGCTTGCTGGTTTCTCGGTGCCAGCAGGTCCTTCATTAAAGCGTATGTTTTCGAGCCACAGCTGGTCAAGAGATGGGCTCTTCTCTTGTCTGCCTTATCGTCGCCTAACCAGTCTTTGGTTACAAAGCTTTGCTGGAGCCTTTCTATAAAGTCTTCCTAATTATCTTCAGCATTGTATTTTTCATCTGAGCCGTTGGTTGCCATTCTGTGGATTCCCGTAACCCCGTAACTCATCGCCACTGTAAAATCCTGTCCCTGCAGTACAGATTCACACGAGGCACATACTGAAGTCAAGGTCACTCAGGACCTGCACCTTTATTACACTGCTCTCGAATGCCACACTTGCCTGAGACCTGTCCTTATATACCTGTCTGGGACAGGTATTCAGTGTCTCCTGCAAGTGCAACTCTGGTGGTAAGGTAAGCTTGTGGTTACAGGTCATCTCTAGTTACAGTCATATATAGCATGGTAAGATACAGTTATGTACAGTTGTGTGAGATACATGACATCTTCAAACACCTTTCACTAGAAAATACATCTCTGGAGAAATCCTGCCACTGATATTGGGTCACTGAGAAACCAGTGCTTTCTCTCACCTGGTATATTCTGGGCAAATCATCTTCATCATAGGAAACCCCTCGAAGCAGGATGATTTGCTTCCATGCCAAAAATGAATGAGTTCACAGGTGTTTCGATGAACGACCTAATATTCCAGATCCTGAACTACATCTTGAAGGATGGAAGATGCCTGTGCGTGGATTTTTTTAACGTGCGGTAACCATTGCACACCAGCCACCACATGGGCTTGACAGAGCTAGGTCTTGGTCCAGTGGCAAGGATTAAGCAAGCATATCGCAATGTGGGCTGGCCCATGCTGCCTCTCGGCCCTCGCCTCTTCTGGCCCCGAACTCACGCCTCTCCCGGGCCCCAATCACATCCCTCTACATTCTCTCGCCGCTCCTTCGCCCCGAGCTCGCCGCTCCTGCTGTACCTGCCCACGCTCCAATCAGCGAACTGGACCTTGATGACCTCCCTCTTCACTGCCGTCACCCTCCTGCACTAGCTTGCACTGAACCTTAAAGTGGTATGCCACCACCCTGTCCAGGGGCCGCCACTTGCCGCTCCTTTTATGGCCCCGACCTGCCACTGATGGTCTCTCACAGGTCAGGGCCGCCACCCTGGTCTAGGCAAAACCCTACAGTTGTCCACACAAAATTTTCAGTTTTGTTTTGCAATTCTCCGTAGAATCCTACCTCATCACAAAACTTTGCATTTAAAAACAAATTTTGAAAAAAACAACCTAGGTTGATTTCGGAGATGAGGGGGTTGACTTATGAAGATAGGTTGAGTAGGTTGGGCCTATACTCATTGGAGTTCAGAAGGACGAGAGGTGATCTTATCGAAACATATAAGATAATGAGTGAGCTCGACAAGGTGGATGCAGAGAGGATATTTCCACTCATAGGGGAAACTAAAACTAGGGGACATAGTCTCAGAATAAGGGGCCACCCATTTAAAACTGAGATGAGGAGGAATTTCTTCTCTCAGAGGGTTATAAATCTATGGAATTCTCTGTCCCTGAGAGCTGTGGAGGCTGGGTCATTGAATATATTTAAGGCGGAGATAGACAGATTTTTAAACGATAAGGGAATAAAGGATTATAGGGAGCGGGCAGGGAAGTGGAGCTGAGTCCATGATCAGATCAGCCATGATCTTATTGAATGGTGAAGCAGGCTCGAGGGGCCAAATGGCCTACTCCTGCTCCTATTTCGTATGTTCTTATGGAAACAATATTCATGAAAATTAATAAAAGCAGAAAATGGTGGAAATTTCAGCGGGTCAGGCAGCATTTGTGGAGCGAAAAACAGAGTTAATGTTTCGGGTCTGCGACCCTTCGCCAGAACTGAAAAATTCAAGATGTAGCAGATTCTTAAGGAAGTGCAGCAACAGGGAAAGAGGGGAGGGGAGGAAAGGGCAAAAGGGAAGGTCTGTGATAGGGTGGAAGGCAGAAGAGATTAGAGAGACAAAAACGATGATGGGCAAAAATGAGATGGTAATGGCACAAGTTAAGAAACAACAGAATCTGTTACATCTCAAACTTTTCTGACGAAGGGTCACCGACCCGAAACGTTAACTCTGTTTCTCACCACAGATGCTGCCTGACCTGCTGAGATTTCCAGCATTTTTGTTTTTATTTCAGATTCCAGCATCCAAAGTATTTTGCTTTTGTATTCATGAAAATAAAGGTAGGTATTGAAGATTACTGGTAAAAATTAACCTGCGGCTTGCATCAATGTGTCTTTGGGGATTATTGAGTGCTCCATTCACTCAGGTGTGAGTTAAAATTGCAGTTGAGTCTTGATACCGTTATCGGGAACGGATATCAATATGTAAAGTAGGACACCGCCAGGCTTTCGGCAGGTGTTCTTGAACAGATTAAAATCACAATGGGCGGATCCAGAGCGGGTAACTAAGATGGGGCTTTTCAACAATCTACATGCCCAGTTTCCGCCAGGTGGACAGGGCTAATATCACTTCCTAAGTGTTTATATACTCGTCCTTGGTGTACAGGGACTTGGTGAGACCACACCTTGAGTATTGTGTGCAGTTTTGGTCTCTTAATCTGAGGAAGGACATTCTTGCTATTGAGGGAGTGCAGCGAAGATTCACCAGACTGATTCCTGGGATGGCAGGACTGACATATGAAGAAAGCTTGGATCCACTAGGCTTATATTCACTGGAATTTAAAAGAATGAGAAGGGATCCCATAGAAACATATAAAATTCTGACGGGATTGGACAGGTTAGATGCAGGAAGAATGTTCCTGATGTTGGGGAAGTCTAGAACAAGGGGTCACAGTCTAAGGATAAGGGGTAAGCCATTTAGGACTGAGATAAGGAGAAACTTCTTCACTCAGAGAATTGTGAATCTGTGGAATTCTCTACCACAGAAAGTTGTTGAGGCCAGTTCGTTAGATATATTCAAAAGGGAGTTAGATGTGGCCCTTATGGCTAAAAGGATATGGAGAGAAAGCAGGAATGGGTTACTGAAGTAGCATGATCAGCCATGATCATATTAATTGGTGGTGCAGGCTTGAAGGGCCGAATAGCCTACTCCTGCACCTATTTTCTATGTATTTATGTATCTATGTCTCTCATGGTGTCATTTCAGGGCTCTGGTCTGTGTACAAGGGCCAGATCTAAGGGTAAGTAATTGGATTTCTCCAATTATATTTTTGCTAGCACAGCAATATTGATATCCAAAATGTTTTCCCTCTATTCGGGACATAAGTCATACTTTTATGCAGTGCTAAGGCCATTGAGGGAGGTTAGAGGTGACATGACTCCCAGCCACCAGCCCAGTCATTTTGAGGTCGGCCAATGTGGCTTTGGAGGACGGCCACCATTTTGGTCCCATCCATCTTTGGCCTGCGGCATCAGTATGTATGTCAGCATCCATAGTTACCAACTTAGTCCTTGTCAACAGAAGAACATAAGGTATAGGAGCAGGAGAAGCCCATAGGGCCCCTCAAGCCTGCTCTGCCATTCAATAAGATCATGGCTGATCTTCTACCACAACTCCACTTTCCCGCCCGATCCCAATATCCCTTGATTCTCTTAGTGTCCAAAAATCTATTGATCTCTGTCTTGAATATACTCAATGACTCAGCATTCACAGCCTTCTGGGGTAGAGAATTCCTAAGATTCACAACCCTCAGAGAAGAAA
This sequence comes from Pristiophorus japonicus, assembly GCF_044704955.1. Taxonomy (NCBI): domain Eukaryota; kingdom Metazoa; phylum Chordata; class Chondrichthyes; family Pristiophoridae; genus Pristiophorus; species Pristiophorus japonicus. The sequence continues at coordinate 30,160,022 of NC_091979.1, read as the reverse complement.
TTTCTCCTCATCTCAGTCCTAAATGCCCGACCCCTTATCCTGAGACTATCAACTCAAGTTGGCCAAATCCTGAGTTCGACGTCCAGTTGGCCCAATCTAGCTCTGCCATTGTTCATCCTTGTTTTATATAAGCAGATTCAGGCAACATCTGTGGAGAGAGAAATAAAGTAAATGTTTCAGGTCGATGACCTTTCATCGGTTTTGATGTGTGGGGCAAACGAAGCCGGTGATGGACAAGAGGCCAGAATTGGAGGAACAGAGTTCTGAGAGGGTTGAAAGCACTGGAGGAGGTTGCAGAGATAGGGAGGGACGAGGCCATGACTGCAGTGGATAGCCCTGATCACCATCCAGCATCTTTAGACATGGCTATGAGTCATGTGGGTCATGTGGGTAGGAAGGATACAGTCACAAACAAATTCAAAGCAGTGGTGGCATTGACTGGGTCAGACACAAAGTGTCAGATGTGACTCAGTGATAACGATACCGCCTGTGAATCTGAAGGTTGTGGGTTCAAGTCCCACTCCAGAGACTTCAGGTCCCCAGCCAACAGTTGACATATCTCCTTAATGACCTCCAGCCTACTGAAACATTGTCAGTCAGAAAAGTCTAACATAGATCCTGATGAGTGGGCGTAAGCATATGGGGTAGCAATGAATTGTGATGTCTTACGCTGAGATTCTGCAATCTAGCCCTTCTATATACTCCTTGTCCTCCTCTTCTTCATAGCAAAAGCTCTTCCTGTTCTATATAGCACACTACTTTTATTTACCCACTGAGCCAGCAAGAGAACAATTTCAAAATTTGCGGACAACACCAAATTCAGCGATATTGTTAATACAGAGAAAGACAGCAACAAAATGCAGGAAGCCATTAATAAACTTGCTGAATAGGCGTGTAATTGGTAAATGAACTTCAAAATAGCTAAGTGTGAGGTGGTACATTTTGATAAGAAAAATAAGGTGGCCACATACTCATTAGAGAATATGTCGAAATGGGTGGAGGAGCAGAGGAATCTGGGAGTCCAGGTGATCTCCTGGACTAGTTTCGATCGCCTGGATGGGTCAGAGATAAATTTTCCCAGATTCTTTTCCTCCAATCGGTCTGGGTTTGTATCTGTTTTTTTTCTCTCCCAGGAGATCACATGGCTCCGGTTGGGGTGGAGTGTAGAATGTTTCAGTGTAAGGGGCGTCGCAATTGTGTGGGGCGGACTGGTTGGGCTGGGTGCTCTTTACCTTTCCGCCATTATTCATTGTTCATAGGTTTATATGTAACCTTCAGGACTGCTGATCGAGGGCCGTGCGGCTCTTTGTCGGCCGGCGCGGACACGATGGGCTGAAATGACCTCCTTTTACGCTGTAAATGTCGATGTTTCGATGTTTCCATACGCAAATTTCTAAAAGTAGCAACGCAGGTTAATAAGGCCAGAAAACATAGCAAACAAATCACTGGGGATTATTTATAGGGGGATAGAATTGAAAAGCAGAGAAGTTATGTTAAATTTTTATTGAACCTTGGTGTTACTTGAACAGGTCTCCATAAAGAGGCTACAGAGGCACTGGAGAAGGTGCATAAAAGATTTACGAGAATGATACCAGATCTGAGAGTTTCTAGCTATCGAGAGGCTGGGGCTCTATTCTCTGGAAAAGAGAAGAATGAGGGGCGGCCTGATAGAGGTCTTCAAAATTATGAAATGGTTTGATAGGATAAATGTGGAGAAGGTATTTCCACTTGCAACAGAGACCAGAACTCGGGGCCATAAGTATAAGATGGTCACTAATAAATCCAATAGGGAATTCAGGAGCAACTTCTTTACCCAGAGAGTGGTGAGAATGTGGCACCTACTACCACAAAGAGTAGTTGATACAAGCTTCGATGCATTTAAGGGGAAGCTAGATAAACACATCAGGAAGAAAAGAGCAGGTGGATATCTTGATAGGTTGAGATGAAGGGTGGGAGGAGGCTCGTGTGGAGCATAAACATCGGTGTGAAGCTTTTGGACCGAATGGCCTGATTCTGCGCTGTATATACTATGTAAGAGAGATTGTCTTCAAGGCCTGCCAAGTCTAGTTAATATTCATTGAAGGAAATGGTTATTTGTTACATTTTACCCTGGAGGTTTGAGGTGCAGATAATCCGTGTTACTGTTTATCTGTCGAGGTGATCCAAAACTCGGCTGCCTGTGTCCTAACTCGCACCAAGTCCCGTTCACCCATCACCTCTTTTCTCATTGGCCTACATTGATGCCCCGTTAAGCAACGCCTCGATTTCAAAATTCTCATCATTGTTTTCAAATCCCTCCATGGCCTCACCCCTTTCGCCTAGATAGGCATTTCTGCGGCCGCAACCGAGACTCCAGGATGGTATGTTGCCTCCCTGGTGCAAGGGTCAAGGATGTCTCGGAGCGGGTGCAGGACATTCTAAAAAGGGAGGGAGAACAGCCAGTTGTCGTGGTGCACATTGGTACCAACGACATAGGTAAAAAAAGGGATGAGGTCCTACGAAACGAATTTAAGGAGCTAGGAGCTAAATTAAAAAGTAGGACCTCAAAAGTAGTAATCTCGGGATTTCTACCAGTGCCACGTGCTAGTCAGAGTAGGAATCGCAGGATAGCGCAGATGAATATGTGGCTTGAGCAGTGGTGCAGCAGGGAGGGATTCAAATTCCTGGGGCATTGGAACTGGTTCTGGGGGAGGTGGGACCAGTACAGGGAGGAGTTAAACTAATATGGCAGGGGGATGGGAACCAATGCAGGGAGACAGAGGGAAACAAAAAGGAGACAAAAGCAAAAAACAGAAAGGAGATGAGGAAAAGTGGAGGGCAGAGAAACCCAAGAAAAAGAACAAAAAGGGCCACTGTACAGCAAAATTCTAAAAGGATGTTAAAAAAACAAGCCTGAAGGCTTTGTGTCTTAATGTAAGGAGTATCCGTAATAAAGTGGATGAATTAACTGTGCAAATAGATGTTAACAAATATGATGTTATTGGGATTACGGAGACGTGGCTCCAGGATGATCAGGGCTGGGAACTCAACATCCAGGGGTATTCAACATTCAGGAAGGATAGAATAAAAGGAAAAGGAGGTGGGGTAGCATTGCTGGTTTTAAAAGGAGATTAATGCAATAGTTAGGAAAGACATCAGCTTGGATGATGTGGAATCTATATGGGTAGAGCTGCAGAACACCAAAGGGCAAAAAACATTAGTGGGAGTTGTGTACAGACCTCCAAACAGTAGTAGTGATGTTGGGGAGGGCATCAAACAGGAAATTAGGGGTGCATGCAATAAAGGTGCAGCAGTTATAATGGGTGACTTTAATATGCACTGGAAGCAATACAGTGGAGGAGGAATTCCGAGAGTGCATAAGGGATGGTTTTCTAGACCAATATGTCGAGGAACCAACTAGGGGGGAGGCCATCTTAGACTGGGTGTTGTGTAATGAGAGAGGATTAATTAGCAATCTCATTGTGCGAGGCCCTTTGGGGAAGAGTGACCATAATATGGTGGAATTCTGCATTCGGATGGAGAATGAAACAGTTAATTCAGAGACCATGGTCCAGAACTTAAAGAAGGGTAACTTTGAAAGTATGAGGCATGAATTGGCTAGGATAGATTGGCGAATGATACTTAAGGGGTTGACTGTGGATGGGCAATGGCAGACATTTAGAGACCTCATGGATGAACTACAACAATTGTACATCCCTGTCTGGCATAAAAATAAAAAAGGGACGGTGGCTCAACCGTGGCTATCAAGGGAAATCAGGGATAGTATTAAAGCCAAGGAAGTGGCATACAAATTGGCCACAAATAGCAGTGAACCCGGGGACTGGGAGAAATTTAGAACTCAGCAGAGGACAAAGGGTTTGATTAGGGCAGGGAAAATGGAGTACGAGAAGAAGCTTGCAGGGAACATTAAGACGGATTGCAAAAGTTTCTATAGATATGTAAAGAGAAAAAGGTTAGTAAAGACAAACGTAGGTCCCCGGCAGTCAGAATCAGGGGAAGTCATAACGGGGAAGAAAGAAATGGCAGACCAATTGAACAAGTACTTTGGTTCAGTATTCACTAAGGAGGACACAAACAACCTTCCGGATATGTAAGGAGGAGGAACTGAGGGAAATCCTTATTAGTCGGGAAATTGTGTTGGGGAAATTGATGGGATTGAAGGCCGATAAATCCCCAGGGCCTGATGGACTGCATCCCAGAGTACTTAAGGAGGTGGCCTTGGAAATAGCCGATGCATTGACAGTCATTTTCCAACATTCCATTGACTCTGGATCAGTTCCTATCGAGTGGAGGTTTGGCAATGTAACCCCACTTTTTAAAAAAGGAGGGAGAGAGAGAACAGAGTATTATAGACCGGTCAGCCTGACCTCAGTAGTGGGTAAAATGATGGAATCAATTATTAAGGATGTCATAGCAGTGCATTTGGAAAGAGGTGACATGATAGGTCCAAGTCAGCGTGGATTTGTGAAAGGGAGATCATGCTTGACAAGTCTTCTGGAATTTTTTGAGGATGTTTCCAGTAAAGTGGACAGGGGAGAACCAGTTAATGTGGTGTATTTAGACTTTCAGAAGGCTTTCGACAAGGTCCCACACAAGAGATTGATGTGCAAGGTTGGAGCACATGGGATTGGGGGTAGTGTGTTGAAGTGGATTGAGAACTGGTTGTCAGACAGGAAGCAAAGAGTAGGAGTAAATGGGTACTTTTCAGAATGGCAGGCAGTGACTAGTGGGGTACCGCAGGGTTCTGTGCTGGGGCCCCAGCTGTTTACACTGTACATTAATGATTTAGACGAGGGGATTAAATGTAGTATCTCCAAATTTGCGGATGACACTAAGTTGGGTGGCAGTGTGAGCTGCGAGGAGGATGCTATGAGGCTGCAGAGTGACTTGGATAGGTTAGGTGAGTGGGCAAATGCATGGCAGATGAAGTATAATGTGGATAAATGTGAGGTTATCCACTTTGGTGGTAAAAACGGAGAGACAGACTATTATCTGAATGGAGACAGATTAGGAAAAGGGGAGGTGCAACGAGACCTGGGTGTCATGGTACATCAGTCATTGAAGGTTGGCATGCAGGTGCAGCAGGCGGTTAAGAAAGCAAATGGCATGTTGGCCTTCATAGCGAGGGGATTTGAGTACAGGGGCAGGGAAGTGTTGCTACAGTTGTACAGGGCCTTGGTGAGGCCACACCTGGAGTATTGTGTACAGTTTTGGTCTCCTAACTTGAGGAAGCACATTCTTGCTATTGAGGGAGTGCAGCGAAGGTTCACCAGACTGATTCCCGGGATGGCGGGACTGACATATCAAGAAAGACTGGATCAACTGGGCTTGTATTCACTGGAGTTCAGAAGATTGAGAGGGGACCTCATAGAAACGTTTAAAATTCTGACAGGTTTAGACAGGTTAGATGCAGGAAGAATGTTCCCAATGTTGTGGAAGTCCAGAACCAGGGTTCACAGTCTAAGGATAAGGGGTAAGCCATTTAGGACCGAGATGAGGAGAAACTTCTTCACCCAGAGAGGGTGAACCTGTGGAATTCTCTACCACAGAAAGTTGTTGAGGCCAATTCACTAAATATATTCAAAATGGAGTTAGATGAAGTCCTTACTACTAGGGGGATCAAGGGGTATGGCGAGAAAGCAGGAAGAGGGTACTGAAGTTGCATGTTCAGCCATGAACTTATTGAATGGCGGTGCAGGCTAGAAGGGCTGAATGGCCTACTCCTGCACCTATTTTCTATGTTTCTATGTTTCTATGTTTCTGTCTCTGTAATCTCCTCCAGCCCCACAGTCCCCCTGGAATCTCTGTGCTCCTCTAATTCTGCCCTCTTGAGCATCCCTGATTATAATCGCTCAACCATTGGTGGCCATGCTTTCTGTTGCCTCGGCCCTAAGCTCTGGAACTCCCTGTCTAAACCTCTCCACCTCTCTACCTCTCTTTCCTCCTTCAAGACGCTCCTTAAAACATACCTATTTGACCAAGCTTTTGGTCACCTGCCTTAATTTCTCAGTGTCAAATTTTTGATCTCATAATACTCCTGTGAAGCGCCTTGAGACGTTTCACTACGTTAAAGGTGCTATATAAATAATGTCTCCACAAAATGCTACAAATCCCCTGGGAGAACAGGTGCAACAATGTTAGCGTCCTCGACCAGGCCAACATCCCCAGCATTGAAGCACTGACCACACTCGATCAGCTCTGCTGGGCAGACCACATTGTTCGCATGCCTGACACAAGATTCCCAAAGCAAGCGCTCGACTCGGAACTCCTTCACAGCAAGTGAGCCAAAGGTGAGCAGAGGAAACGTTACAAGGACACCCTCAAAGCCTCCCTGATAAAGTGCAACATCCCCACCGACACCTGGGAGTTCCTGGCCAAAGTCTGCCCTAAGTGGAGGAAGTGCATCCGGGAGGGCGCTGAGCACCTCGAGTCTCGTCGCCAAGAGCATGCAGAAATCAAGCGCAGGCAGCGGAAAGAGCGTGCAGTAAACCTGTCCCACCCACCCTTTCCCTCAACTATCGGTCCCACCTGTGACAGGGACTGTGGTTCTCGTATTGGACTGTTCAGCTACCTAAGGACTCATTTTTAGAGTGGAAGCAAGTCTTCCTCGATTCCGAGGGACTGCCTATGGTGATGATGATATAAATACAAGTTGTTGTTGTTTTCTTCTCCTTGACTTTGAAGCAGTTTGAATTCATTCAATCCTTAACTTTTAATTTCTGGATGTTTTGTAAGATAGGAAGTCTCCATGTATAGTAATTTGTGTTCTTGTGGCATAGAATGATACTAGGTTTCATGTGGAGCTTAACGCACCCTCGAAAGGACAAATATTTTTGCAGCTAAGAATAAGAAAGCTTTAGGTATTACTTTCATGTGAACGAGTCCTTAAATCTGACAACAATATTTCCTTCCTACCTGGTTGCATACCTCCAGATGAATAGCTGTGGAATCATTTAAAAGAAGCTGTATAATTTGAGTGTGGTTAGTGGAATATCACTGTCAAAATGCATTGCTCATACTAAGTAATGTAGCTTTGGTACATGTTCAATGCCATGTTATCCAATAACAGGCAAATCAATTAGTGATAAGAGTGCTGCTATAAATTGAGGTTGGACATAATATTTATTGTCATCTAATTTCTTGTGTCCATTGAAAATTCAGTCAACCCTAATGAGGCCTGTAACAATCTAATAGATAATTAACCATCTGAATCAATAGTTAGCTGCACTCAGTTCCTGTCACTGATTCTTTGTGAAGTGCAGAGGAATTAAACATAGGAATTGCTGGAAGAAAAAAGCCTAAGGTCCATCCAATTCGCCTTCTAGTATCCTGGTTGTCATGTATCTCACATTATTATATATAACTGTACATGACTGTAATAAGATATGACCTGTAACCACCAGCATACCTTACCACCAGGGGTGCACTTGCAAGAGACAGGTATATAAGGACAGGTCTCAGCCAAGTGCAGCATTCCAGAGCTGTGAAATAAAGCTGCAGGTCCAGAGTGACCTTGACTTCACTACATGCCTCGTGTGAATCTGTACTGAGGGGACAGGACTTTACAGTGGCGACGAGTTACGGGATTACAGAATCCACAGAATGGCGAACAACGGATCAGATGAAAAGTACAATGCGGGAGACAATTGGGAGGACTTTATAGAAAGGCTCCAGCAAAGCTTTGTAACCAAAGACTGGTTAGGTGACGATAAGGCAGACAAGAGAAGAGCCCATCTCTTGACCAGCTGTGGCTCGAAAACATACGCTTTAATGAAGGATCTGTTGGCACCCGAGAAACCAGCAATCAAGTCGTTTGAAGAATTGAGCACACTGGTAAGAGACCACCTGAAGCCAGCGAGCAGCCTACACATGGCCAGACACAGGTTCTACAACTACAGACGCTGTGTGGTCCAGAGCATACCCGACTTCGTGGCGGAACTTCGGAGGTTGGCTAGTTTATGTGAGTTCTCCGATGAATTAAGGAGAGAAATGCTGAGAGACTTTTTCATTGAAGGAATAGGCCACGCAGGCATATTCCGAAAGCTCATAGAGAGCAAGAACCTGACCTTAGAGGCAGCAGCACTGGTTGCACAGACATTCTTGGTAGGGGAAGAAGAAACGAGGTTGATTTACAATGCAGGTACGACAACTAACAAAATATCGGAACAAGAAGTTCACAGCATTAAACAAGCTGCTACCCCCACACACAGACAAAACCGGGAGAACAGGCTCTCGACAGCAGGCAGAAGCCATCAAGGGCCACAGGAATGGCCGTTCACACCTCATCAACCCACAATGTGAGCAATCAACTACAAACTGAGAGAAGCTCAAGAGAGATCAGCCAGACGCAGCTCATTCTTTGGAAACACTTTGAACAATGGAACAGGTCTGTGCTGGAGGTGTGGGGGTGGGCACTCGTCAAGGGGATGTCAATTTCAGGAGGCTGTTTGCAGAAATTGTGAATATACAGGGCATTTGGCCCGCATGTGCAAAAAAACGGCAGCTCGGCTGGTATACGAATCGGATGGGTCAGAAAGCGGACCAGAAGATGGTGGGGACAGTACCCGGGACACCGATGTACAGCGGGTCAACACAATCAATGGCCGCTGCTCCTACAACAGGATGCCTCCTATGATGATGAGGGTCCTACTCAATGGGATATCTGTCAATATGGAGCTGGATACGGGAGCGAGTCAATCTCTCATGGGCGCTCAACAATTTGAACAACTGTGGCCGCATAAAAGAGACAGACCAAAACTTACAAGGGTCGACACCAAACTAAGGACCTATACCAAAGAAATCATACCAGTCCTCGGCAGCGCCATGCTCTCTGTCACACACAAAGGGACAGTGAACCGACTTCCCCTGTGGATTGTTCCCGGAGACCCCCTTGCACTGCTGGGGAGAAGCTGGCTGGCAAAACTAAACTAGAAATGGAATGATGTCCATGCCACGTCATTAGAGGAACGGACCTCCTGCTCAACAGTTATAAAGCGATTTGAACATCTCTTTCAGCCAGGTGTGGGCACTTTCAAAGGGGCCAAAGTCAAAATCTACATCACACAGAATGCTAGACCGGTCCATCACAAGGCAAGAGCTGTACCATATGTGATGAGGGAAAAGGTTGAACACGAACCAGACAGGCTTCTGCGGGAAGGCATTATATCACCTGTGAAATTTAGCGACTGGGCAAGTCCCATCATCCCAGTCATGATGCCTGACGGATCCTTATGAATCTGTGGGGATTACAAATCTATCATAAACAGAGTCTCCCTACAGGACCAGTACCCGCTGCCCAGAGCGGAGGACTTATTTGACACATTGGCTGGAGGTAAATTTTTCTCAAAATTAGACCTCACATCTGCATATATGACGCAAGAATTGACCGAGGAATCCAAGCTACTCACCACCATCAACACACATCGAGGCCTTTTCATGTACAATCGATGCCCATTCAGCATCAGGTCGGCAGCTGCCATATTCCAGCGCAACATGGAGAGTCTGCTCAAGTACATCCCGGGGACGGTTGTATTTCAAGACGACATACTTATCACAGGCAGGGACACCGACTCCCATCTCCGTAATTTGGAGGAAGTACTAAAGCGGTTGCATCGGGTAGGCCTACGAGTAAAGAAATCCAAGTGCCTGTTTCTCGCACCCGAGGTTGAATTTTTGGGCAGAAGGATTGCCGCTGATGGAATCCGCCCAACATAGTCCAAAACAGAAGCAATTCGCCTGGCACACAGGCCCTGGAATGTTTCAGAACTGCGCACCTTTCTCGGTCTACTCAATTACTTTGGGAACTTAATGCAGAACTTAAGCACGCTGCTGGAGCCTCTCCACGTGCTACTCAGGAAGGGGTGCGATTGGTTTTGGGGGGACACCCACGAACGCGCCTTCAATAAGGCACGCAACCTTCTATGTTCTAACAGTGTTTGGACTTTCTTTGCCCCAGATAAAAAGCTAGTTCTCACATGCGATGCGTCAGCGTATGGGGTCGGGTGCATTTTGCAACATGTCAATAGTGCGGGAAAATTACAACCCATAGCTTATGCCTCCAGGTCACTTTCGCAGGCGGAGCGCGGGTACGGAATGGTAGAGAAGGAGCCGCTCGCGTGCGTGTACGGTGTCAAAAAGCTGCACCATTACCTTTTCGGGGCCAAGTTCACGTTAGAAACTGAGCACAAGCCCCTCACGTCCCTCCTATCCGAGAGCAAGGCAATAAACACCAACGCCTCGGCGCGAATTCAACGGTGGGCACTCATGCTGGCGTCCTACGACTATTCCATAAGGCACAGACCAGGCACAGACAACTGTGCCGACGCGCTCAGCAGGCTACGCCTGGCGACCACGGAAGGGTCTGATGAACAGGGACTGTGAGATAGTCATAGCAATCAATGCCTTTGAGTCCACAGGTTCTCCCATGACGGCTCGCCAAATCAGAGCCTGGACGTCCAGCGACCCCACGTTATCCTGAGTAAAAAGATCTGTCCTAACTGGTGACTGGGCAGAGGCTCCCAATGCCTGCCCCGAGGAATTAAAACCCTTTCACAGGCGCATGCATGAGCTATCACTACAAGCAGACTGCCTGAGGTGGGCAGCCGAATAGTCATGCCTCTGCGAGGCAGAGAGGCATTTGTCTGGGAGCTCCACCGCGAGCACCCGGGGATCGTTCTCATGAAGGCCATAGCCAGATCCCACGTCTGATGGCCTGGTATTGATGCGGACTTGGAGCTCTGCGTCCAAAGGTGCACCATTTGTGCCCAACTCAGCAATGCTCCCAGGGAGGCTCCACTGAGCCCCTGGCCCTGGCCTTCCAAACCGTGGTCGCGGGTGCACGTAGACTATGTGGGCCCATTCATGGGCAAAATTTTCCTCGTAGTTGTAGATGCATTTTCAAAGTGGATCAAATGCACCAATTTAAACTCGAGCACAACCTCCAACACTGTGGAGAGCCTTGCAACCATGTTTGCAATGCACGGAATCCCTGACATATTGGTCAGTGACAATGGTCCATGCTTCACCAGCGCAGAATTCCAAGACTTTATAATTGACCACGGCATAAATCACGTCAAGACGGCACCGTTCAAACCGGTCTCCAATGGCCAGGCGGAGAGAGCAGTGCAAATCATTAAACAAGGCATGCTTAAAATCCAAGGTCCCACGCTGCAGGGTCGCCTGTCGCGACTGCTGCTGGCATACAGATCTTGTCCGCACTCATTGACTGGGATCCCGTGCAACTGTTGATTAAAAGGACTTTAAAAACAAGGCTCTCATTAATCCTCCCAGACATGCACGAAATCGTTGAGTCAAAGTGCCATAAGCTGACTGAGTACCATGACAGAAATTCAAGGGGGAGATGGAATGAGATAGGGGACAAAGTGTTTGTACTAAACTATGGCAGGGGTCCCAAATGGCTTGCAGGGACAGTAACAGGCAAGGAAGGAAACAGCCTACTGGTAGTACAAATGGACAATGGCAAAACCTGCTGGAGGCATGTAGACCAAGTCAAAAGCAGATTTACCAACAACACTGCGGAACCAGAGGCAGACTACAATGTGGAACTCGCACCAAACCTGGTGGACAGGCAGAGGAAACAACCTGAGGAAAGGGCAATCCCAACAGACAGCCCAGGCGAGTCAACAACAATCACACCAATCGAAACAGACAGCCCAGGTGAGATACCAGCAACCACACCCAAACAAAAACAGACACCAAGGCAAACAACTGAACCACAACTCAGACGCTCTACGCGAGAGCGTAGACCACCTGAGAGACTGAACCTATAAAGACAATAAGACCTTGGGGGAGGTCATATATCTTACATTATTATATATAACTGTATCCTAACATGCTATACATGACTGTAATAAGATATGACCTGTAACCACCAGCATTCCTTACCACCAGGGGTGCACTTGCAAGAGACAGGTATATAAGGACAGGTCTCAGCCAAGTGCAGCATTCCAGAGCTGTGAAATAAAGCTGCAGGTCCAGAGTGACCTTGACTTCACTATATGTCTCGTGTGAATCTGTACTGAGGGGACAGGACTTTACACTGGTAGTCACACTACACTAAACATCCGTAAGGAAAAGGTCCTCCACCAATCTAACCCCGCCACACAGCATTGCCCCCCAGTCTGAAAATCCACGGCACGGCCTTGGACAACGTGGATTACTTTCCAAACCTCGGGAGCCTATTATCAGCAAGGGCAGACTTCGATGACGAAGTCCAACACCGCCTCCAATGTGCCAGCGCAGCCTTCGGCCGCCTGAGGAAGAGAGTGTTCGAAGACCAGGCCCTCAAATCTGGCACCAAGCTTAGGGTCTACAGGGCTGTAGTGATACCCGCCCTCCTGTATGGCTCAGAGACGTGGACCATATACAGATCGCTGGAGAAATACCGCCAACGCTGTCTCCGCAAGATCCTGCAAATCCCCTGGGAGGATAGACGCACCAACATCAGTGTTCCCGATCAGGCCAACATCCCCAGCATCGATGCACTAACCACACTGGGCCACATTGTCCGCATGCCCGAAACAAGACTCCCAAAGCAAGTTGCTCCACTCGGAACTCCTACACGGCAAGCGATCCCCAGGTGGGCAGAGGAAATGTTTCAAGGACACCCTCAAAGTCTCCTTGATAAAGTGTAACATCCCCAACGACATCTCGGAATCCCTGAACAAAGACCGCCCTAAGTGGAGGAAGGGTATCCGGGAGGACGCTGAGCATCTCGAGTCCCGTCACCGAGAGCAAGCAGAAAACAAACGCAGTCAGAGGAAGGAGCATGCGGCAAACCAGACTCCCCACCCATTCTTTTCTTCAATCTCTGACTGTCCCACCTGTGACAGAGACTGTAATTCCCATATTGGATTGTACAGTCACCTGAGAATTCACTTTTAGAGTGGAAGCAAGTCTTCCTCGATTTCGAGGGACTGCCTATGATGATGATGAGTTGCATGATACAACAATAATGGAATTGTTGACTAATCATAGCAATCAATCTCTATCAAATAGTTTACAACAGGCCCAGACATGAGGCGAGGTAAATCCCAGTGGTGGAGTAAACGAAAAATCATTGTTTGGCTATAATTTGTTGACAAGTAATCATTAAGCAAGAAAGAAAGACTTGGATTTATATAACGCCTTTCACGACCACCAGACCCGCCTCAAAGCCACTTTACTGCCAATGAAGTACTTTTGTAGTGTAGTCACTGTTGTAATGTGGGAAATACACAGCCAATTTTGGCACAAGCAAGCTCCCACAAACAGCAATGTGATAATGACCAGATAATCATTTTTTTTTAGATGTTTATGTTATATTTAGACGGAAAGTGCACCAATCATTAGGTCTAATAGAAATTGTTCTTTCATCTTTAATTCAGGGAAAAATATATCTTAATTTCTGTTATGTGTGCAACACCTTGTAACCGGCCTTCTACCATCACCAGAGAGCGCATCTGTTGGAATCCCAAGGGATCCCAGCATCCTTTGGGAGCACTGCACATAAGCAGGTCTCCCAAGCTGTGCCGGCACTCTGGAGTTAGACTAAAGAGACTAAAGGTCACACTTACTCAAGTCTACATTACTCAGTCACATTGCTTTATTTGAGACATAACAACTGGCGACGAGGAAGGATAATGAACCATCACGCGAAAATGCAGAGAACTGTTGGTATCCTGGAGAAATTCTCAGAAGGTGATGATTGGGAAGCCTTCATGGAGCGACTCGACCAAAGCTTAGTGGCCAATGAGCTGGAAGGGAATAAGAATGCTGCCAAAGGAAGGGTGATCCTCCTCACCGTCTGCGGGGCAACAACCTATGGCCTCATGAAGAATCTTCTTGCTCCGGTGAAACCAACAACCAAATCTTATGAAGAACTGTGTACACTGGTCCGGGAGCACTTAAATCCGAAGGAGAGCGTTCTGATGGCAAGGTATCGATTTTACACATGTCAACAGTCTGAAGGCCAGGAAGTGGCGAGCTACGTCGCCGAACTAAGGCGCCTTGCAGGACATTGCGAATTCGGTGGATTCCTGGAGCAAATGCTAAGAGACCTTTTTGTGCTTGGCATTGGCCATGAGGTTATCCTTCACAAACTATTGACTGTTGAAACACCGAACCTGAGCAAAGCCATAACGATAGCCCAGGCATTTATGTCCACCAGCGATAACACCAAAAATATTTTGCAGATTAAAGATGCATCGGCAAGTACTGTACACAAAGTAATGTTATTTTCAGGCAGGAATGCATATGGCAGAACATACACGCCTGCAGCTGCATGACCTCAGATGACTCAGAGTCCGCCATCAAGTGTGAATGCGAGGCAATTAACACCTTGTTGGCGCTGCGGAGGTGATCATCGAGCCCAACAATGCCGCTTCAAACACTATGCGTACAAAGGCTGTGGAACAATGAGACACCTCCAGCAAATGTGCAGACGAGCTGCAAACCCTGCCAACCACCACATTGCAGAGGAAGACCGATCCATGGTGGATCAAACTGAACGAGAGACTCGAACCGAGGAGGCAGAAGTGTATGGGGTGTACACCTTCACCACAAAATGTCCACTGATCATGTTAAAAGTTGAACTGAACGATATTCCAGCGTCCATGGAATTGGACGTGAGTGCGAGTCAGTCTATCATGAGCAAAAAGGCCTTTGAGAGGCTGTGGTGCAACAAGGCACAAAGGACCAAGTTGAGCCCTATTCATACCAAGCTGAGAACTTACACTAAAGAACTGATCCCTGTAATTGGCAGTGCAGCATAAAAATCTCCTATGATGGAGCAGTGCACAAACTACCACTATGGATTGTTCGGCAGAAGCTGGCTGGAAAAATTCCGTTCGAACTGGGATGACATCCGAGTGCTTTCGTCCGTCGACGACGCCTCATGTGCCCAGGCTTTGAGCAAGTTCCCGTCGTTGTTTGAGGCAGGCATCAGAAATTTCTCTGGGGCGAAGGTGCAGATCCACTTGGTTCCTGGTACACGACCCATCCATCGCAAGGCACGTGTGGTGCCACACATGATGCAAACGAAAGTGGAGATGGAGCTGGACAGGCTGCAACGAGAGGGCATCATCGCGTCGGTTGAGTTCAACTAGTGGGCCAGTCCAATTGTTCTGGTTTTCAAGGGCGATGGCACAGTCAGAAATTGTGGGGACCATAAAGTAACCGTTTTTCGCTGAAGGACCAGTACCCAGCATCCAAGGCAGACGACCTATTTGCGACGCTGGCAGGAGGGAAGACATTCACCAAGTTGGACCTGACCTCGGCCTACATGACGCAGGAGCTGGCGGAATCTTTGAAAGGACTCACCTGCATCAACACGCACAAAGGTCTGTTCATCTACAATAGTTGCTGTTTGGGATTCGATCGGCCGCGGCTATTTTTCAAAGGAACATGGAGAGTCTGCTAAAGTCTGTTCCATGCACCGTGATTTTCCAGGACGACATATTGATCACAGGTCGGGACACCATTGAACACTTGCAGAACCTGGATGAGGTTCTAAGTCGGTTCGATCGTGTGGGACTCAGGTTGAAACGCTCGAAGTGTGTTTTCCTGGCACCAGACGTCGAGTTCTTCGGGAGAAGAATCGCGGAAGACGACATCAGACCCACCGACGCCAAGACGGAGGCCATCAAGAACGCGCCGAGACCACAGAACGTGACGGAGCTGCGGTCCTTCCTGGGACTCCTCAATTATTTTGTTAATTTCCTACACGGGTTAAGCACCTTGCTAGAACCTCTACATGCGTTGCTATGCAAGGGAGATGACTGTGTATGGGGGAAATCCCAAGAGACTGCTTTTGAGAAAGCCAGAAATCTGTTATGTTCCAACAAACTGCTTGTTCTGTACGACCCATGGAAACGTTTAGTGCTAGCTTGCAATGCGTCTTCATACGGGGCCGGGTGTGTGTTACAACAAGCAAACAAATCGGAAACATTGCAACCGGTTGCTCATGCGTCCAGGAGTTTGTCCAAGGCTGAAAGGACCGACAGCATGATTGAAAAAGAAGCTCTGACATGCGTTTACAGGGTGAAAAAAATGCACCAGTATCTGTTTGGTCTTAAGTTCGAGTTAGAAACTGATATCACTATTCTCAGAGAACAAAGGTATTAATATCAATACCTCTGCTCGCATCCAAAGATGGACACTCACGCTGTCTGCATATAACTATGTAATTCGCCACAGGCTAAGCACAGAGAACTGCGCTGATACTCTCAGTCGGTTACGATTGCCTACCTCCGGAGTGGAAATGGCACAGCCTGCAGACTTGCTCTTGGTGATGGATGCATTTGAAAGCGAAAAGTCACCCGTTACAGCCCATCAGATCATGATCTGGACCAGCCAGGATCCTTTACTGTCCCTTGTTTAAAAACTGTGTCCTCCATGGGAGCTGGTCCAGCGTCCAAGCGAAGATACATGAAGAGATCAAGCCGTTCCAGCAGCGCAAAGACAAAATGTTCATACAGGCAGACTGTCTTTTGTGGGGTAATTGCATGGTTTTGCCTAAGAAAGGCAGAGAAACGTTCATACGCGACCTACAAAGTACCCACCCAGGCATAGTAATGAAGAAAGCTATAGCCAGATCCCATGTGTGGTGGCCCGGCATCGACTCAGATTTGGAGTCTTGCGTGCGCCAATGCAACACTTGCTCTCAACTGAGCAATGTACCCAGGGAGGCACCGCTAAGTTTGTGGTCATGGCCCTCCAAACCGTGGTCTAGGATCCACGTTGACTTCACTGGCCTGTTTCTAGCTAAAATGTTTTTGGGTGTTGTGGATGCTATTTCAAAATAGTTTGAGTGTATAATAATGTCTGTAAGCATGTCCACTGCCACCATCGAAAGCCTACGAGCCATGTTTGCCATGCACGGCATGACTTATGTCCTTGTCAGCGACAATGGGCCGTGCTTCACCAGTGCTGAATTCAAGGAATTCATGACCTGCAATGGGATCAAGCACGTCACATCTGGACTGCCCATTCAAGCCCACATCGAACGGCCAGGCAGAACGGGCAGTCCAAACCATCAAGCAAAGCTTGAAACATGTGTCGGAAGGCTCCCTGCAGACCCGCCTGTCCAGAGTCCTACTCAGCTACCGCACAAGACCCCACTTGCTCACCGGGGTGCCCCTTGCCAAACTGCTCATGAAAAGGGCACTCAAGACAAGGCTCTCTCTAGTCCACTCTGATCTCCATGATCATGTCGAGGGCAGGTGGCATCAACAAAGCATGTACCATTTATCATGCGATATTGAAGTCAATGACCCTGTATTTGTACTCAACTATGGACATGGTCGCAAATGGCTTGCTGGCACTGTCGTAGCCAAAGAAAGGAGGAGGGTGTTTGAGGTCAAACTTGCAAATGGACTAACTTGCAGAAAGCATTTGGACCAAACCAAACTGCGATTCACAGACAGCCACGAGCAACCTGAAGAGGACACCACCAACTTTAACACTCCGATACACACACAAGTGGCAACCGATATCACGGTTGACCACGAAGCTGAACTCATCATCCCTAGCAGCCTAGCAAGGCCAGCTGCGCAGCAGCCCAACGAAGGCTCAACCAACTCACCTGCACCTGTGTTTGTATCGAGACGATCGACTAGGTTGTGGAAAACCCCAGATCGTCTCACCCTGTAAATAAGTGTACTATTGACTTTGTGGGGGATTGATGTTATGTATGCAACACCTTGTAACCAGCATTCTACCGCCACCAGAGGCATCTGTTGGAGTCCCAAGGGATACCAACATCCCTTGGGAGCACTGCATATAAGCAGGCCTCCCATGCAGTGCTGGCACTCTGGAGTCAGAATAAAGAGACTAAGGTCACACTTACTCAAGTCTACAGTACTCAGTCACATTGCTTTATTTAAGACATAACAATTTCCTTGTAAAATTACAAATTATAGTCAAATAAAAAAGGTATTTACGTTCAGTCTTAAGTAGATATATGGAATGTACTGTAACTGATTTGAATCAAGAAGTAGTATTGCCTGTGCATTTGTGCCCAGAGCAACATGTAATCCACGCATAAAGCAAAAGATCAAGGAAACTTGGCTCAACTGTGTTACGCACTTAATTAAGTTACACCCAAATTCCCCCGATATTTTATGTCCGTTGATCGATCCCTGTGGCCATACACTATTCAGCTCATTGTAATGGTTTTGCACCCAGGCTAAAGAGGCCGTTCACCTGCTCCGTGTGTGGGAAGGGATTCACTCAGGTATCCAACCTGCTGAAACATCATCATCATCATAGGCAGTCCCTCGAAATCGAGGAAGACTTGCTTCCACTCTAAAAGTGAGTTCTCAGGTGACTGGACAGTCCAATATGGGAATTACAGTTTCTGTCACAGGTGGGGCAGACAGTCATTGGAGGAAAGGGTGGGTGGGGAGTCTGGTTTGCCACACGCTCCTTCTGCTGCCTGTGCTTGTTTTCTGCATCCTCTCGACGACGAGACTCGAGGTGTTCAGCGCCCTCCCGGATGCTCTTCCTCCACTTAGGGTGGTCTTTGGCCAGGGACTCCCAGGTGCCGGTGGGGATGTTGCATTTTATCAAGGTGGCTTTGAGGTTGTCCTTGAAACATTTCCTCTGCCCACCTGGGGCTTGCTTGCCACGTAGGAGTTCCGAGTAGAGTGCTTGCTTTGGGAGTCTTGAGTCAGGCATGCGGACGATGTGGCCTGCCCAACAGAGCTGGTCGTGTGGGGTCAGTGCTTCGATGCTGGGGATGTTGGCCTGGTCGAGGATACTAACGTTGGTGCGCCTATCCTCCCAGGAGATTTGAAGGATCTTGCGGAGACAACGTTGGTGGTATTTCTCCAGTGATTTGAGGTGTCTACTGTATATGGTCCATGTCTCTGAGCCATACAGGAGGGCAGGTATCACTATATATGTAAACCATAAGACATCAGCAAATTCACAAGTGACTGCAGGGTTTGGATTCTGCTGTTATCCCAGACTGAATCATGTCCATTCTGACAGTTGGGGTTTCTTTCTGCTGATACTGATTCCCCCGATAACTGGGCTGGAGTTTAATATTCTTTATATTTGACCAATTAATCAATGGGAAAAGGGTCAGATAAAAATAATGCTGATTGTGTTTGCATCCATACTTCACTGTTTAAAGGGCTTTCTTCAAATACTGAAAGCTTTAACAAATGATGCTAAACTTTGTTGAATCATTTATAATAAAATGAATTGAATCTGAAAAAAAAAAAGAGCTGTGCACATTAGGAAGGCAAATGGAATGTTGGCCTTTATTGTAAGGGGGATGGAGTATAAAAGTAGGGATGTCCTGCTACAACTCTACCACACCTGGAGTACTGCGTACAGTTTCGGTCTCCTTATTTAAGGAAGGATATACTTGCATTGGAGACAGTTCAGAGAAGGTTCACGAGGTTGATTCCTGAGATGAAGGCGTTGTCTTATGAAGAAAGATTGAGCAGGTTGGTCCTATACTCATTGGAGTTTACAAGAAAGACTGGAAACGTATAAGATTCTGAGGGGACTTGACAGGGTAGATGCAAGGAGAATATTTTCACTCGTGGGGGAATCTAGAACTAGGGGGCATAGTTTCAGAATAAGGTTTCGCCCATTTAAAATGGAGCTGAGGAGGAATTTCTTCTCTCAGAGGGTCGTGAATCTTTGGAATTCTCTACCCCAGAGAGCTGTGGAAGCTGGGTCATTGAATATACTTAAGGTGGAGATAGTCAGATCTTTGAACGACATGGGCGTCAAGGGTTATGAGGAGCGGGCAGTGAGGTGGAGTTGAAGCCAAGACCAGATCAGCCATGATCTCATCGAATGGCCAAATGGTCTATTCCTGCTCCCATTCCTTATGTTCTTATGTTCACACATTTCCTACAATCAAACCGGTTCAAAATGGATGTAAAATTCCAGCCAGAATTTTATGTGCAGGTGGAAACAAAGTTATTTTTTTGGTGTTAGATTGTGATTTTTTTGAAGCGATTTTATTTATCCTCACTGAGACCTGCTCTGTATTTTCTGTTTATTTGAATGAATTTTGATGGCATCAGTATGATCGCAATTAAAAACTGAGATGTAACAGTGTCATGCAATTAATTATGGTATGCCAGAATTTCCTTGATCTTCTGCGCCTGTCTAAAGAAGGTGTGCATTTGGTGCTTTCCACAGGCCCTAATTTTTTCCGCTGATTCCCGCTTGTATTCACCAATTTTACATTCTGGCGTATGGTAATGCGATTGGCAGGAAATTAAGGTGTAAATTCATAATTGCCTTTCACAAGCTCAGAACGTCCCAAAGTGCTTCACAGCCAATTAAGTATTTTGAAGTATGTTCATCGTTGTAATGGAGGCTTATAGAAATTTACAGCGCGGAAGGAGGCCATTTCAGCCCATCGTCTCCACGCCGGCCGACAAAGAGCTATCCAGCCTAATCCCACTTTCCAACTCTTGGTCCATAGCCCTGTAGGTTACATCACTTCAAGTGCATATTAAGTAGTTTTTAAAAGTGGTGAGGGTTTCTGTCTCTACCACCCTTTCAAGCAATGAGATCCAGACCCCCACCACCCTCTGGGTGAAAAAGATTCCCCTCAAATCTCCTCTAAACCTCCCCCCAATTACTTTAAATCAATGCCCCTGGTTGTCGATCCCTCTGCTAAGGGAAATAGGTCCATCCCGTTCACTCTATCTAGGCCCCTCATAATTTTATAGACCTCAATATGATCGCCCCTCATCCTCCTCTGTTCCAAGGAAACCAAATCCAACCTATCCAATCTCTCCTCATATATGGCAACTAATTTACGCACAGCAAGGTCCCTCAACAAATAAGATAAATAAAGGGATAATCTGTTTCTGTGTTGTTGGTTGTGAGATAAATGTTAGCCTGAATGCTAAGAGCGCTTCTTTGATTCCTCAGCTGGCATTTTATGTTCTACAAGGCAAGCGATCCACAGGTGGGCAGAGGAAACATTTCAAGGACACCCTCAAAGCTTCTTTGATAAGGTGCAACATCCCCACTGACATCTGCGAGTCCCTGGCCAAAGACCACCCTAAGTGGAGGAAGAGCATCCGTGAGGGCGCTGAGCACCTCGAGTCTCGTCGCCGAGAGCATGCAGAAAACAAGCGCAGACAACGGAAGGAGCGTGCGGCAAACCAGACTCCCCACCCACCCTTTCCTCCAACACTGTCTGCCCCACCTGTGACAGACACTTTAATTCCTGTATTGGACTGTTCAGTCACCTGAGAACAGACTTTTAGAGGGGAAGCAAGTCTTCCTCAATTTTGAGGGACTGCCTATGCTGACCCACTAAACTGACTAGGAAATTACAACAACAACTTGAATTTATAAAGCGCCATTTACGTAGTGAAAAGTCCAAAAACAGCTTCAAAGGAGTATTATGCGATAAAGATTTGACACCGAGCCGCATAAGTAGAAATTAGCGCAGGTGACCAAAAGCTTGGTCGAAGAGGTAGGTTTTAAGGAGTGCCGCGAAGGAGGAAAGTGAGGTAGAGAGTTGGAGAGGTTTAGGCACGGAGTTCCAGAGCTTGGGGCCTCGGCAACAGAAGGCACGGCCACCAATGGTTGGGCGATTATAATCAGGGATGCTCAAGAGGGCAGTATTAGAGGAGCGCAGACGTCTCGGGAGGGGTTGTGGGGCTGGAGGAGATTACAGTGACAGGGAGGGGCGAGGCCATGGAGGGTTTTGAAAATAAGGATGAGAATTTGGAAATCGAGGCGTTGCTTAACTGGAAACCAATGTAGGTCATTGGAACTTGGTGCGAGTTAGGACACGGGCTTGTCCATTCTAGTATAAGTAAAGTTTTAATGGCATGATAAGATTTATTTGCTGTGAGCCAACCTCTCTGACACTGCAAGTGAACTTTTAGAAGTGTGGAGTCTCATTCCTTCAGATTTTAATTATTGTTGGAGATTTAAAAAAAAATTAAATCAATTTTTTAAAACTTTTACTTTATGTCTCTTTTATATCTCTCTTTTAATTCCATCTGGATTTCCCTCTTTATTTTGCTTTCTGCACATTATTTGACATTGAATTAAATATTTGAACTTACACTTCCTGGTTCAGACTCTGCACGACTCAGAAAGGATTCTTCAATCTGATTGGTTAAAGAGATACACAGTTGCTTTCCCTGTTCACGTATGTCCCAAATCCCCTGTAGAGGGCATTGTGCCGAAATGGGCAAGTATCAATGTAATGTAGGGCTGGTGCCACTCATTCACCCTAACCGCTAAATCCATCCTTATGTTATCATGCATTTTGTTACAGTCTTCCTCTGTATTAACTATATTCCACCCACCCCCTGCAATTCGGTATCGTCCGCAAATTGTACTTCCGAATCCCGAGTCTAATTCGTAATTGTAAATCATGTACAGCACTAGTACCAGCACCAATCCCTGTGGAACACCACTTCCCACCTTTTGCTAGTCTGAGTAGCTGCCCTTAACATCTGCTCTCCATTTTCTGATTTGTCGCCAGCTTGCTATCCTAACATGCTAGCTGGACCGGGGCTCAGGAGAGGCGTGAGTTTGCGATTCAGAAGAGGCGTGGGCCCAGGAGCAGCTGGGACCAGCCCGCAGTGCGATATGTGTGCGTACTAGGTCTGAGCAGCAGAGCTGGTCTCCAGTCATCTTGGATAATCCTTGCCACTGGACCAAGGACTATCTCTGTCAAACCCGTGTGCAACGGCCACCACACGTTAAAAAAATCCACGCACAGGCATCTTCCACCCTTCAAGATTTAGTTCGGGATCTGGAATATTAGGTCCTTCATTGAAACACCTGTGAACTCATCCCTTTTTGGCGTGGAAGCAAGTCATCCTCGCTTCGAGGGACTGCCTATGATGATAATGATGCTATCCGTTCTGCTGACTCCACAAGCTCTGACCTTAGTGTTGAATGCTACAACCAGCCATAAATTCCAGCTCCACCACAGGCACTATGCTGCCAATAACAATTAAGGTCACAGTCAGCTGTAACTTTTACGCTGTGGTCATATACCAGGCTGCCATTGCAAACATCAGCTACATTTGTCAATCAGTTACAGTAAATGTTACATGACATATATCGGCTGTTCCTTCATCGTTGCTGGGTCGAAATCCTAGAACCCCCTGCTTAACAGCACATGGGAGCACCTTCACCACATGGATGACAGCGGTTTAAGAAGGCCAACCACCATCTTTTCAAGGGAAAGTAGACATGAGCAGAAAATGCTGGCCTTGCCCATGATGCCCACCTCCTAAGATAGAATTTTTAAAAGAAACAAGTTTTGGATGAACTTTTGGCAAGATCTAGTCATTTCATCTGTAATCCCAAGGAATTTTGGTGGCTGTATGACGGGGCACTGCGGCTAAGGAGTCATAGGTTGCACCTAAATAGGATGTAGGAGGTTTGTGGGGCTGCCATTTGTTGTAGCTTTCTCTTAGCTGTTATGGGCTGTCTTGTTCTTGAAAGAATGAATGAAAAAGTGAGGAGTAATTTTTGGTCTTGTAACATGTAGCAACAACAACAACTTGCATTTATATAGCGTTTTTGAAGTACTAATGCCTCCAATGCACTTCACAGGAGCGTTATTAAACAAAACTTGACACCGAGAGACATAAGGAGAGATTAGGACAGGTGACCAAGAGTTTGGTCGAAGAGGTAGGCTTTAAGGAGTGTCTTAAAGGAGGAGAGAGAGGTGGAGAGGCAGAGATGTTTAGGAAGGGAATTCCAGAAATTATGGCCAAAGCAACTGAAGGAACAACCACCTCTGGTGGGGCGAAGGAAGTGGGAGATGGACAGGAGGCCTGAGTCCGAGTAATGCAGATTTCTCGGAAGGTTGTAGGGCTGGAGGAGGCTGCAGAGATAGGGAAGAGCGAGCCCTCAGAGTGGATTTAAAGAGAAGGATGAACATTTTAAAAGGGAGATGTCCGAGGTTCAGGAGGAAGCATACACCCATGAGCAGAGGGGTGAACGGGACTTGGTGCGAGTTAGAATACGGACAGCAGACATTAGGCTGAGCTTAAAGTTAGATGAAAGTTGGGAGGCCAGCCAGGAGAGCATTGGAATAGTCGAATCTGGAGGTAACAAAAGCTAACAATAAAAATTACTTGCCCAAATGAAAAACAATACTGCATCTGATGTCAGTTAGACGAAAAGAGCAAAAGAAAGAAAGACTTAGATTTATATAGCGCCTTTCACGACCACCGGAGGTCTTAAAGCACTTTTCAGCCAATTAAATACCTTTGCAGTGTCGTCATTGTTGTAATATAGGAAACGGGGCAGCCAATTTACACACAAGCAAGCTCCCACAAACATCATCATCATCATTATAGGCAATCCCTCGAAATCGAGGAAGACTTGCTTCCACTCTAAAAGTAAGTTCTCAGGTGACTGAACAGTCCAATACAGAAATTTCAGTCTCTGTCACAGGTGGGACAGACAGTGGTTGAAGGAAAGGGTAGGTGGGGAATCTGGTTTGCCGCACGCTCCTTCCGCTGCCTGTGCTTGCTTTCTGCATGCTCTCGGCGACGAGACTCGAGGTACTCAGCGCCCTCCCGGATGCTCTTCCTCCATTTAGGGCGGTCTTGGGTCAGGGATTCCCAGGTGCCAGTGGGGATGTTGCACTTTATCAAGGAGGCTTTGTGGGTGTTCCTGAAACGTTTCCTCTGCCCGCCTGGGGCTTGCTTGCTGTGTAGGAGTTCCGAGTAGAGCGCTTCTTTTGGGAGTCTCGTGTCAGGCATGCGGACGATGTGGCCCGCCCAACGGAGCTGGTTGAGTGTGGTCAGTGCTTCGATGTTGAGGATGTTGGCCTGATTGAGAACACTGATGTTGGTGCGTCCATCCTCCCAGTGGTTTTGCAGGATCTTGCGGAGGCAGCGCTGGTGGTACTTCTCCAACGCTTTGAGGTGCCTACTGTTTATGCTGTTTATGGTCCACGTCTCTGAGTCATATAGGAGGGTGGGTATCACTACTGTCCTGTAGACCATAAGCTTGGTTTCAGATTTGAGGTCCTGGTCTTCAAACACTCTCTTCCGTAGTCGAATGAAGGCAGCAATGAGATAATGACCAGATAATCTGTGTTTTTGTCATGTTGATTGAGGGATAAATTTTGGTCAGGACACTGAGGATAACTCCCCTGCTCTTCTTCGAAATAATGCCATGGAATCTTTTACATCCATGTGAGAGAACAGACAGGGCCTCGGTTTAGCATCTCATCTAAAAGACGGCACCTCCGACAGTGCAGAGCTCCCACAACACAGTACTGGAGTGTCAGCCTAGATTTTTTGGTGCTCAAGTCCCTGGAAAAGAACGTGTATTTATATAGTGCTCTATCAGGTCGCCAGGACGTCTAAATGTACTATGATGAATTAGTAGGAAACCACCCACCCTTTCCTTCATCCACTGTCTGCCCCACCTATGACAGAGACTGTAATTCCCGTATTGAACTCACTCTTAGCGTGGAAGCAAGTCATCCTCGACTCCAAGGGACTGCCTATTATGACGATGAGGAAAATGACTGAAGCTGAATACATTATTCAAGTCATTTAGCTTCTTTGGTGTGAAAAATGTTACACATTGTAACTGTATAAGACTTGCCATCAGAGGGCGCAACTGTTGGAGGCCCAAGGGTCACCTGCACATCTCGTGCAAAGGAGTATAAAAGGTTGTCTGCCATGTTGCTTAGGCACTCTGGAGTTTTATTAAAGAGACTTAGGTCATATCAGTTTAAGCTTACAGTACTCAGTCTTGTGGAGTAATGCTAAACATAACAATTGGCGACGAGTAATAGATTACGAACTTTCACACGGTCATGGCTGCCGTTGGTATTTTAGAGAGATTTGTAGAGGGTGCTGATTGGGAAGCCTTACTTGAGTGTCTCAATCAGTACTTCTTGGCCAATGAGCTGGATGGAGACGATACAGCGATCAAGCGCAGGGCGATTCTCGTCACCGTGTGTGGGTCCAGAATATACGGCCTCATCAAGAATTTGCTAGCACCGGAGAAACCAAAGGAGAATACATATACATAATTGTTTACACTGATTCGGGAAGACCTCAAGCTGAAGGAGAGCGTCTTAATGGCCAGGTATCGCTTCTAAATGCACCACCGCTCTGAGGACCAGGATGTGGCGAGTTATGTCACTGACCTGAAACACCTTGCAGGAACTTGCGAATTTGCTGGATTTTTGGGAGAAATGCTGCGGGACTTTTTTGTGATTGGCAACGGCCACGAGGTCATTCTTTACAAGCTGCTGTCCGCTGAATCCCTAGACCTGAGCAAGGCCATCACGATTGCCCAGGCATTCATATCCACGAGCGATAATACCAAACAGATATCTTCCCAGCATCGAAGCTCACCGGTAAGTACTGTGCATAAAATGTCGCGAGCAAGCAGAACTGCATATGGCAGGGCCTACATATCTGCAGCTGCAAGACCGAGGATGACTCAAGAGTCCGCCATCAGGCATGAATGCAAATCCATTAGCACCATGTTGGCGCTGTGGGGGTAATCATCAAGCCCATTAGTGTTGATTCAAGCACTACGTGTGCAAAGGCTTCAAAACAATGGGGCGCCTCCAGCGAATGTGCAAGAGTGCTGCGACTCACCATGTGGCAGAGTCGGCATAGGATGATTGATCCGGCTCGGATCACGCAGAACAAACAAGAGAGGCAACTCAACCCGAGGAAGAAGTGTGTGGGGTACACACCTTCACCACCAAGAGCTCTCCTATTATGCTGAAATTCAAATTGAACAGTATTCCGGTATCAATGGAGTTGGACACGGGGGCAAGTCAGTCAATTATGAGCCAGAAGGCTTTTGAGAAACTGTGGGGCAACAAGGCCCAAACTGAGCCCAATTCAGACAAAGCTGTGCACCAAACCAAAGAGCTCATACCAATCATTGGCAGTGCGACAGTTAAGGTATCGTATGATGGAGCTGTGCATGAGTTATCACTGTAGATTTTACTAGGCGATGGCCCAACGCTATTCAGCAGAAGCTGGCTGGGAAAGATTCGATGGAACTGGGACGACATCAAAGCACTATCTTCAGTGGATGATGCCTCGTGCACCCAAGTGCTGAGCAAGTTTCCGTCCCTATTTGAACCAGGCATCGGCAACTTCACAGGCGCCAAGGTGCAGATCCATCTAGTCCCCGATGCAAGGCCTATTCATCACAAGGTTTGACGGTTCCATATATGATGAGGGAGAAAGTCGAGATCGAACTGGACAGACTTCAACGAGAGGGAATCATATTGCCAGTCGAGTTCAATGAATCGGCAAGTCCAATTGTTCCAGTGTTGAAAAGCGATGGCACGGTCAGAATCTGCGGAGACTACAAAGTAACGATCAACAGAGTCTCGTTATAGGACCAGTACCCGCTACCCAAGATGGATGACCTGTTTGCAACGTTAGCAGGGAGGAAGTCTTTCACAAAGTTGGACCTAACCTACATGACACAGAAGCTGGCTGAATCTTCAAAAAGATTGAAGTGCATCATCACACACAAAGGACTGTTTATATACCACAGGTGTCCTTTTGGGATTCGCTCAGCTGCTGCCATCTTCCAGAGGAAGATGGAGAGTCTGCTGAAATCGGTTCCGCGCACCGTGGTGTTTCAAGACGACACCCTGATCACCGGTCATGACACCACCGAATAATTGCACAGCCCTGGAAGAGGTTCTAAGTCGACTAAATAGAGTGGGACTCAGGCTGAAATGCTCCAAGTGTGTTTTCCTGGCGCCAGAGGTCGAAGTTTTGGGGAGAAAGATTACGGTAGACGGCATTAGACCCACGAACTCAAAGACAGAGCCCATCAAGAATGCACCCAGACCACAGAATGTGACGGAGCTGCATTTGTTCCTGGGACTCCTCAACTATTTTGGTAATTTTCTACCTGGGTTAAGCACTTTGCTGGAACCGTTGCACATGTTGCTACTTAAGGGTAATGACTGGGTTTGGGGTAAATCTCAAGAGACAGCCTATGAGAAGGCCAGAAACATACTTTGTTCTAATAAGTTACTTGTATTGTATGACCCGTGTAAAGGATTAGTGCTAGCTTGTGATGCATCTTCTTATGAGGTAGGCTGTGTGTTACAGCAGACCAATGTATCGGAAAAACTTCAACCATTTGCATACGCATCTAGAAGTCTATCTAAGGCTGAAAGAGCCAACAGTATGGTCAAGAAAGTGGCGTTAGTATATGTATATGGGGCTAAGAAAATGCACCAATACTTATTTGGACTTCGGTTTGAGCTTGAAACCGACCACAAACTGCACATTTCGCTATTTTCAGAAAACAAAGCTATAAATACCAATGCTTCATCCCGCATCCAAAGATGGGCACTAACATTGTCCACCAATGACTATGTTGTCCACCACAGAGAACTGTGCTGATGCCCTCAGTCAGCTACTATTGCCCATTACCAGGGTGGAAATGGTGCAGCCCGCAGACTTGCTTCTGGTCATGGATGCTTTTGAGAGTGAGGGGTCACCCAGGATCCTGTGCTAAACTTGTAAAAAGTTGCATCCTCAATGGGAGCTGGTCGGCCGTTCCCAGGGAAATGCAATGTGAAATTAAGCTGTTCACCGACGCAAACATGAAATGTCCATCCATGGATTGTCTCTTATGGGATAATCGTGTGGTTTTGCCAAAAAATCACCAGGAAACGTTTATATGCGACCTACACAATACCCACCCAGGCATAGTCATGATGAAGGCTATAGCCAGGTCGCATGTTTGGTGGCCCGGCATTGACTCAGACTTAGAGTCATGCGTACATCAGTGCAACACGTGCTCACAACTGAGCAATGCATCAAGGGAGGCTCCATTGAGTATATGGTCATGGCCCTCCAAACCGTGGTCCAGGATCCATATAGATTTTGATGGCCCCTTTCTCGGAAAGATGTTTTTAGTTGTAGTGGACGCTTACTCTAAATGGATTGAATGAGTAATCATGTCATCCAGCACATCCACTGCTGCCATTGAAAGCTTCCGGGTTATGTTTGCCATCCATGGCTTGTCCAACGTCCTTGTCAGTGACAATGGACCATGTTTCATCAGCTCGGAATTCAATGAGTTTATGACCCGCAATGGCATCAAGCATGTGAGGTCTGCCCCATTAAATCCCGCATCCAAAGGTCAAGCGGAATGGGGAGTCCAAACTACCAAGCTGAGGCTCCTTGCAGACCCGATTATCTCGGGTTCTGCTCAGCTACTGGACGCGACCCCACTCGCTCACTTGGGTTCCCCCTGCAGAATTATTAATGAAGAGAGCACTCAAAAGCAGGCTCTCCCTAGTCCTAAATGATCATGTGGAAACCCGGCGTCACTGGCAAAACATATATCACGATCGCGCGGCTGTATCGCGTGACATTGATATTAACGACCCTGTGTTTGTCCTGAATTACGGTCATGGTCCTAAATGGGTCGCTGGCACTTTCTTGGCCAAGGAGGGGAATAGATTGTTTATAGTCAAAGTATTGTATGGACAAACGTGCAGAAAGCATTTGGATCAGACCAAACTGCGGTTCACTGATAACCAGGAACAACCTGAAGAGGACATCACCATCAGCGATCCACTAACACACACCCAACCAGCAATCGATCTCGCTGTCAATCAAGAGGATGAACCCACCATTCCCAACAGTCCTGTCAGACCAGCCGCGTCGCAGTGCAGCAATGGTCCGACTAACTCACCCATGCCAGAGTTTGAACTCAGACGATCAACCAGGGAGCGTAGGGCCCCGGATTGTCTCAACTTGTAAATAATTTGTATCAAAAACTTTGGGGGGGGGGGAGTGATATTATGTATGTAAACATTGTAACTGTGTAAGACTTGCCAGCAGAGGGCGCAACTGTTGCAAGCCCAAGGGTTTACCTGCATACCTCTTGCAAGGGAGTATAAAAGGTTGTCTGCCATGCTGCTTAGGCACTCTGGAGTTGTATTAAAGTGGCTAAGGTCACATCAGTTTAAGCTAACAGTACTCAGTCTTGTGGAGTTATTCCAAACATAGCAAAAAGTAAATTTAATTATGAAGTTACACCCTGTAGCTTTTGCTGATGAGTCGACTGCATTGACGCCTTTTGTAGTAAGCTATTGCCATTCGAGATTGTCTCACTTTTAAGACCTGTAAAAAGTAATGAATCAAACCACCTAAGGGATCTTGAGGTGAACTGTTCTCTATGGTACACAAGCCCATCAGTTGTGGAGTGTGACTTATTCAGCCCCAGGAGGACTTACACGCCATTTTTTGTTTCCTGTGTATGAGGCATGCTGATTGAACTCTTATAATCAGATCAGGAGAAATCTATGGAAACATGAGCTGATTTAAATTGAGACAAGTCATTGAATCAAAAAGGAGCAACAAATACTTGCACGCTGTCTATTTACTTTTATCATCTTTTATCATCATTGGACGATGAGGTCCAACACCAGCGCAACCTTCGGTTGCCTGAGGAACAGAGTGTTCGAAGATCAGGCCCTCAAATCTAGCACCAAGTTTATATGGTCTACAGGGCTGTAGTGATGCCCTCCTGTATGGCTCAGAGACGTGGACCAGATACAGTAGACACCTCAAATCGCTAAAGAAATACCACCAACGATGTCTTCGCAAGATCCTGCAAATCCCCTGGAAGGATAGACGCACCAATGTCAGTGTTCTCGATCAGGCCAACATCCCCAGTATCAAAGCACTGACCACACTCGACCAGCTCCGTTGGGCAGACCACATTGTCCGCATGCCTGACACAAAACTCCCAAAGCAAGCGTTCTACTCAGAACTCCTACCCGGCAGGCGAGCCCCAGGTGGGTAGAGGAAACTTTTCAAGGACACCCTCAAAGCTTTCTGGGTATAGTACAACATCCCCACCAACACCTGGAAGTCCCTGGCCAATGACCACCCTAAGTGGAGGAAGAGCATCTGGGAGGGCGCTGAGCATCTCGAGTCTCGTCGCCGAGAGCGTGCAGCGAACAAGTGCAGGCAGTGGAAGGAGCGTGCGGCAAACCAGATTCTCCACCCACCCTTTCCTTCAACCACTGTCTGTCCCACCTGTTGGGGAAGTTGGGGATGTTGGGGAAGTCCAGAATCAGGGAACACAGTCTAAGGATAAGGGGTAAGCCATTTAGGACTGAGATGAGGAGAAACTTCTTCACTCAGAGAATTGTTAACCTGTGGAATTCCCTGCCGCAGAGAGTTGTTGATGCCTGTTCATTGGATATTTTCAAGAGGGAGTTAGATATAGTCCTTATGGCTAAAGGGATCAAGTGGTATGGAGAGAAAGCAGGGAAGGGGTACTGAGGTGAATGATCAGCCATGATCTTATTGAATGGTGGTGCAGGCTCGAAGGGCCGAATGGCCTACTCCTGCACCTATTTTCTATGTTTCTATGTTTCTATGTGACAGAGACTGTAATTCCCATATTGGACGGTACAGTCACCTGAGAACTCACTTTTAGAGTGGAAGCAAATCTTCCTCGATTTCGAGGGACTGCCTATGACATGATGATAATCATCTTAAGTTACTTATTCAAACCGGAGATGTTGCTCTCCGTGCTGGTAATCCAGATGTCATCCTTCAACAAGAATGAAAGAAAGCTTGCTACTTTCCTCGTCCCTTTAGTCTTTGTTGCTAATAAAAGATAATATTGTAAAGGAGCCTTAACTCATCAGAGATCAGTCGGATGATATCACAATATACAGTGTCAGTTGAAGACAGCTCATTCAGGGTTCATGAATAAGGGGCCGGCAGCACTGCAAAATCACTAAAGAATGTATATTCACAGTAATGTACCAACTGACAGAGTGTCCAGGCTGACACTCCAGTGCATCAAACCGAGGCCCCGTCTGCTTTCTCAGGAGGCCATAAAAGATCCCATGGTACCATTTTGAAGAAACGTAGGGGATTTAACCCCGGTGTCCTGGCCAATATTTATCCCTCAACCAACATCACTAAAACAGATTATCTGGTCATTATCACATTGCTTTTTGTGCGGAGCTTGCTGTGCGCAATCGGCTGCCATGTTTCCTACATTACAACAGTGATTATACTTTAAAAAGTGCATTGGCTGTAAAGGGCTTTGGCACGTCTGGTGGTCGTGAAATGTGCTGTATAAATGCAAGTGTTTCTTTTATCCTTTATTAACCTGCTCTTTCCCTTTCCTTCTGCAGGCAAATACCTTCCAGAAGCATTGCAGTAGGAAATTAGTATCACACACTCCAACATAAAACACTGCTGTACCTCTTTTATTCATCCCGTCATAGAATTCCCTCGAATCCAATTTAAAGTGAAAGAAACTATAGGTTTTGCTGGCACAGTGACTTTGCTACAAGTTTGGAAATGAATAATTGCACGCTTTGGTTTTGAACTGTGGAATGAATATTTTTCAGAATCAAATGGCAGTGAATTGAACCTCAAACCTTTAAAAGCTTATTATTGGAGATACTTTGCTAGCTCAGTTAATTTGGTTGAATATTTATACCCGTGAATGTAAGGTTACACAGTAGGGGCCACAGAGGCCTATGCTGTTGCTCGCCTGTTCGTGGTTTGCATAAATGACCTGGAATCACAGTCTCAATGTCTAATGTATTTGCTTCATGGGTTTTTTGCTAAAGAATTCATAGCAACACATTGCTATTAAAAACTAGCTGGTTTATTAGCAAAAGGTTTAACAATCACACTATGCATTACAATTCATCCACCAGGCTCAGAGCCACCTGCCTCATCGTTGACACCCAACTGGCTGGGGTTTTAATGAGCGTTGTCAATATCATGTGACTGGCTAAGCCACTCACAGTGCAACAGCTCGACCAGCCTGTGAGCATACTCCCAGGTGCATACATTACACAATGCAAGGTAGTTCAATTCACAGATGACACCCATCAACGGGGGTGCTGAATAGCTCAGGCTTCTGCAATCTTTCTTCATTACCCAGTCCTCTGATACAAGGAGCGGCCATTTTAACCCGTTCAGCCTGGCAGGAAACGGATGGGTGGGCGAGCTAAAACTCACCCAGGTCACTTATCCGCCGGAAATCCGTCAGCTTCCCACGTTCGAGATTACCAACCACACCGGCGGGCACGCGGCAAGGACACCCAACCACAATCATGGGGTCCTTCTTCACACACTTAGGTCGAGGCCTGATGATATTATCAGGTCCTGATGGCCATTTTAACTGGCGTCTCGAGCTGAGGAAGCCATTATAGCTTTCCGCTCAGGTGAAGGTAGCGGGAAAAGAATCCGGAGCCGGAGGAGCCCAAACAGGTGACGTTTCTTGTGAGACCGGGCCGGGGAAGGTGGAGGGGGGGGGGGAAGCAGGGGTACAGGCCCACGCGGAATGCTTAGGCCTTCCTTTCCCCACAACATAGCCTCTTTCCTGAACGCGAGCCCCGCAAAATGGCAGCGCAGTCAGTCCTGCCACTTCCAATGAATCGGCCTCCGGACCTGACCCGGTCCGGAGTGAGTTTTCAACTCGCTTCACAACCCACCCAACCAAAACTAGGCCCAGAGTTAAAATCCTGGGGCCTAGGAATCAGCAGCATGGCTCATCTTGGTACTGCTTCCAGAGTTGAACATGTCCATTTGTCTTGGTGACTAGAACTGGATGTAGAACCAATCGTCAGGTCTGACTAGAGCACTATACATGTAAACTTAAGTTCCTCGGACTTTAGTCAGCCTTCTTGCAACAGCCTTGTTGATTTGACAATGATTGGACTTACCAAACAGTCTACTAATACCCGAACACAGCTTCACCCCTCAGCTACTTTGATGGTGAGGGTTGAGAGGCCAGGGTTCGGGGCCTAGTACAGGCGAGGGCCCAGGGGCAGCACGGGCCAGCCCACACTGCGATCTATGAATAGTAAGAGCATGTGTGGGCACTAAGTCCATGCAGCAGAGCTTGGTCTTCAGTCGTCTTGGTTAACCCTTGCCCTGGATCAAGACCCAGCTCTGTCAAGCCCATGTGCTGGCTGGTGTGCAACGGCCACCCTACATTCAAAGAATCCACGCACAGGCATCTTCCACCCTTCAATATGTAGTTCGGTACCGAGAATGTCAGGTCCCTCATTGAAACACCTGTGAACTCATCCCTTTATGGAAATATAGAAACATAGAAAATAGGTGCAGGAGTAGGCGATGTGGCCCTTCGAGCCCGCACTGCCATTCAATAAGATCATGGCTGATCATTCCCTCAGGACCCCATTCCTGCTATCTCTCCATATCCCTTGATCCCCTTAGCTGTAAGGGCCATATCTAGCTCCCTCTTAAATATATCCAATGAACTGGCATCAACAACTCTCTGTGGCAGGGAATTCCATAGGTTAACAACTCTCTGAGTGAAGAAGTTTCTCCTCATCTCAGTCCTAAATGGCTTACCCCTTATCCTAAGATTATGTCCCCTGGTTCTGGACTTCTCCAACATCGGGAACATTCTTCCCGCATCTAACCTGTCCAGTCCCGTCAGAATCTTATACGTTTTTATGAGATCCCCTCTCATCCTTCTAAACTCCAGTGAATAAAGGCCCAGTTGGTCCAGTCTCTCCTCATGTGACAGCCCAGCCATCCCGGAAATCAGTCTGGTGAACCTTCGCTGCACCCTCTCAATAGCAAGAACATCCTTCCCCAGATTAGGAGACCAAAACTGAACACAATATTCCGGGTAAGGCCTCACCAAGGCCCTGTACAACTGCAGTAAGACCTCCCTGCTCCTATACTCAAATCCCCTAGCTATGAAGGCCAACATACCATTTGCCTTCTTTACCGCCTGCTGTACCTGCATGCCCACTTTCAGTAATTGATGAACCATGATGAACCAGGTCTCGTTGCACCTCCCCTTTTCCTATTTCGAAGGCCACCTCCTTAAGTACTCTGGGATGCAGACCATCAGGCTCTGGGGATTTATCGGCCTTCAATCCCATCAATTTCCCCAACACAATTTCCCGACTAATAAGGATTTCTCCTTCTTACTAGACCCTCTGACCCCCTTTATATTCGGAAGGTTGTTTGTATCCTCCTTAGTGAATACCGAACCAAAGTACTTGTTCAATTAGTCTGCCATTTCTTTGTTCCCAGTTATGACTTCCCCTGATTCTGACTGCAGGGGACCTACGTTTGTCTTTGCTAATCTTTTTCTCTTTACATATCTATCGAAGCTTTTGCAGTCCGTCTTAATGTTCCCTGCAAGCTTCCTCTCGTACTTTATTTTCCCTGCCCTAATCAAACCCTTTGTCCTCCTCTGCTGAGTTCTAAATTTCTCGCAGTCCCCGGGTTTGTGCTATTTCTGGCCAATTTGTATGCCACTTCCTTGGCTTTAATACTATCCCTGATTTCCCTTGACAGCCATGGTTGAGCCACCTTCCATTTTTTATTTTTACGCCAGACAGGGATGTACAATTGTTGCAGATCATCCATGCGGTCTCTAAATGTCTGCCATTGCCCATCCACTGTCAAACCCTTAAGTATCATTCGCCAATCTATCCTAGCCAATTCATGCCTCATACCTTCAAAGTTACCCTTCTTTAAGTTCTGCACCATGGTCTCTGAATTAACTGTTTCATTTTCAATCATAATGTAGAATTTGACCATATTATGGTCACTCTTCCCCAAGGGGCCTCACACAATGAGATTGCTAATTAATCCTCTCTCATTACACAACACCCAGTCTAAGCAGAGAGTCGGGATAAATGGGTCCTTTTCGGGTTGGAAATCGGTGGTTAGTGATGTGCCACAGGGATCGGTGCTGGGACCACAACTGTTTACAATATACATAGATGACCTGGAAGAGGGGACAGAGTGTAGTGTAACAAAATTTGCAGATGACACAAAGATTAGTGGGAAAGCGGGTTATGTAGAGGACACAGAGCGGCTGCAAAGAGATTTGGATAGGTTAAGCGAATGGGCTAAGGTTTGGCAGATGGAATACAATGTCGGAAAGTGTGAGGTCATCAACCTTGGGAAAAAAAACAGTAAAAGGGAATATTATTTGAATGGGGAGAAATTACAACATGCTGCGGTGCAGAGGGACCTGGGGGTCCTTGTGCATGAATCCCAAAAAGTTAGTTTGCATGTGCAGCAGGTAATCAGGAAGGCAAATGGAATGTTGGCCTTCATTGCGAGAGGGATGGAGTACAAAAGCAGGGAGGTCCTTCTCCAACTGTATAGGGTATTGGTGAGGCCGCACCTGGTACTCCCCTTGTTCTTGCAAAATAATAACTTCTACCCCTGTGGTTGTGAAAGGCGCTATATAAATCCAAATCTTTATTTTTGTCAGTAATTGATCAACAATTCCCTGCTCCAATTCTCACTCCTCCTCGCCTGATGGTGTGAATCCCTGTTTCCCTGTTCTATATGCTATAGTGCCATTCCACAGACTCCAGCAATTCTCTGGTCCCTCGCCCAAACATTCATCCTTCACATGCAAACCAAGGCAGCGAGTGTCAGCAGGTTCATAGAATCATAGAATGATACAGAACAGAAGGAGGCCATTCGACCCATCGTGCCCGTGCTGGAAGAGCTATCCAATTAGTCCCAATGCCCCAGCTATTTCCCCCCATTCCCTTCAAGTTTTTATCCAATTCTCTTTAGAAAGTTATTATTGAAACTGCTTCCACCGCTGTTTCAGGCAATGCATTCCAGAACATAACAACTCGCTGCATAAAAATAAGTTTCCTCATGTCATAAGTGTTGTGTCCTTAGCTGCCCTAACAATGACTCCACGAGGCAGTGTGTTGTACTTGAACTGTAGTGACCTTTGTCCTTTATTAGTTAACTCCAGAGTGCGGATCACAACTGGTGGCCTGCCTTTTATACTAGGCCAGGCACATCTGTACAGGTAACGTACAAGTCTCCCACTGCTGTGCCCTCTGGTGGCACACCTTGATATAGTACCAACAGTGGCCATGTAAGATACATGACAATAAGAACATAAGAACATAAGAAATAGAAGCAGGAGTTGGTCATATGGCCCCTCGAGCCTGCTCCGCCATTTAATACGATCATGGTTGATCCGATCATGGACTCAGGTCCACTTCCCTGCCTGCTCCCCATAACTCCTTATTCCCTTATCGGTTAAGAAACTGTCTATCTCTGTCTTAAATTTATTCAATGTCCCAGCTTCCATAACTCTGAGGCAGCAAATTCCACAGATTTACAAGCCTCTGAGAGAAGAAATTCAGTTTCTTCTAAGATCATGCCCTCTAGTTCTAGTCTCCCCCATCAGTGGAAACATCCTCTCTGCGTCCACCTTGTCAAGCCCCCTCATAATCTTATACGTTTCGATAAGATCACCTCTCATTCTTCTGAATTCCAATGAGTAGAGGCCCAACCTTCTCAACCTTTCCTCATAAGTCAACCCCCTCATCTCCGGAATCAACCGAGTGAACCTTCTCTGGTTCTTTTGCCAATTACATTAAATCTGTGTCCTCTGGTTAATGATCCTTCTGTCACTGGAAACAGTTTCTCCCGATTCACTCTATCAAGACCGTTCAGGATTAAGCGGGACTTGATTAAGCGCTCCACTTCCCTCTTAGAAGTTCCCCGGATGAATAAAGGATTACCGCCCAGTGATACTTTTGTGCTCCTTCAAAAGTTATCTCCCCAAATGGGGCACCACGCAGTTTCTAACCCTAGTTTTCAAGAAACTTTGGGCCAGAATTTGCTATCAAAGTAGCGGTGCATTTAATGCACACACCGTTATTAATGAGTAATTTGTGGTGAAGAAGAGATTTCTCGTGAATTGCAAATCTCCTTGTGAAAACGGCAGCTCAATGTGAGTTTGATTAAATTACTACAATCAAGCATTAAGTTACAATTAAACTCACCATAGAAAGTTAGGGCTGGTTCTTAACAGCATAAGTGCCCTATTAATGAGGAGATTTATACCACTCAACCTCTTCAGTCTAGAAACAATGGAATCTCATTCCTGCAGGTAATAAATTGTTCTTCGAGATTTTTACATTTTTAAACTTTACATTTTTTATTCTTACTTTTCTTTCCTGTCTCTATTTTTCCTCTCTCTTAATCCAATCTTTCTTTGTCTTTCTGTCCCTGATTTGACTCCAATTCACCCTCTTTCCTTCTCGTCTTTCCCCTGCTTCTTTCTCAATCCTTAAATCTCATTGGTTAAGGAGATAGACTGTTGATCCCAGAGTACACCAAGGCCCCAGATATCCTGTTGGCATCCCCACGATGTTATCAGCTCATGGTGCCAACGATTTTCGACACACACATTTTTTGAGCTGAAGGGGGAGGGAGAAAGGCAAACTAGCGGGGTACGCCAAGAAATTCTGGGTCATTATCATTCGGTCACATATCACGAGGCCTTTCCCAGACCACTCAGACAGTGACGGGTCAGAATTTACCGTCAAAATGATGGTGAGGCTAATGTTGCTCACCGTTACTTATGCACAAATCGCATAGCAGCTTCTGGCGACCACATATGCGCGATTAAGGGTGAAAATACCGAAGTTACTGTCCGAGTTGCGCCACTCCATCGTTAACTTACAGAAAACGACATCCATCCTGTCTGCCTCTCCATTGAAATGGATTGAGCGCTGTGAAGTTCCTGTATTTGCACTCTAGGGGCCCAAGTTTCGGATCCCCGGTAGAACGGCGCACCTCGGGGAGGCCCGCCCAATTTCTAGAACTGAAAAAGCGCCAAATACTTACCTCGCGATTCTCCGATATCTATAGGCCCGTTTGCAACTCAACGCGGAGCAGCAGGAGCGGCTTGGGGCGGAGCTACAGCCCTATGCCAAAAAGAGTGCATGCAGCTGCGCGCATGCGCGTCTCGTTGGCGGCGGGGCCCGCCCGAGCAGCATCTCGGCTGCGCGCATGCACAGTAGCTCCTGGCCCTCCCAGCAAGTCCTGTCCCCGGGCGACCCTATCCCTGGCCGAAGGGACGTTGCCTCTATCCTGGGCCGAGTGGCCTGCCTACCCTTACCTCCTCGAAGGCGGGGCCCGCCTGACCAGCAGCTCCTCAGTGGCGGGCCCCGCCCGAGCAGCTCTTCAGCAGGCTGTTGGAGGGCTCCCAGTGCTGCAGTAGGTGAGTAGAAACATTTAATATTTTATTTATTGATTGATTTTTTAATTATTTTTTTAATTTTAAATTTTTAATTTTTTTTGATTGATTTATTGGTTGACTTATTGATTTATTTATCATTTATTATTGATGATGGCTCTTTATTGGTAAAAGTGAAGTGTTTAATGCCTTGTAAAATCCCTTAACTTCCCTCCCCCGCTCCCCCCCCATCTCTCGCTGCCTGCACCTAATTTATAAAGTGTAGGCATCTTTTTCTGAGCGTACAAAAATCGACACTTACTCCATTCTAAGTTAGTTTGGAGTAACTTTTCGCTGCCTAAACTTGCAAAAGAGGCGTAAGTGGCTGGTAACGCCCCCTTTTGAAAAAAAAACTGTACTAAAACTATTCTAACTAACTAGAACTGGAGAAAACTAAATGGCGAAAATTGCGATTTCTAAGATACTCCATACTAAACTAGTTGCTCCAAAAAAAATAGGAGCAACTTGAGCCGAAATTTGGGCCCTAGATATGGACAATACATGACACAAAGTTATGGCTTGTCCATTTCAGTCCAACTACCCATTTTTAACAGTCTTAATTACTGCCACACAACCTCGCTGGCCCTGAAAATTAACTTTTACAAGTGTAGGGTCTCACTCTCTCAGGTTTTAATTGTCGGAGATTTACAAAAATGTTTCCCCCAAAACCAGAGAACATAAATATAGATAGCCATTAATAGATCCAATAGGGAATTCAGCAGAAACCTCACGACCCAGAGAGGGGTTAGAATGTGGCACTCGGTACAGAGAGAACGCTGCATGGAGAATCTGGAGAATTGACACAACACAGAGGGCTGGAAAATCAGTTGAAGGTTTTTCAAGGCGCTAATGTCGCTAAATTAACGCTGGGGAACAGTTTGCGTCGGCAGCCAAAAAATTCAGTGTTTGCAGCCTGACAGTGGTGTGGAGCGTTAAGTGAAACGTTCCACACTTCTCTGAGGGCATCAGGCCGGGTGAGCAACTGAACATCCGTTGCTAAAGAGCCAGCTTCGTAGCGCCCTAAGTGAGGTCTCCCTGCAAAGAAAAAGGATCGTAGCAAAAAACACAAAAAACATTACTCGCCCCAACTAATAATAAATCGCAAAAAAAAATAAAGAAAATATTCATCACACTTACTGTCATGTATTCAACTGTCATTGTAATCCATGTATAAACTGACCTAAGTTGTACACCATGAGAACACTGACCACTAGGTGGTGAACTTGTGGGAGACACACCTAACCTGGACTTTCAGGTATAAAAGGGGAAGCTCCATCCATCTTCTCCACTTCAGTGCTGGCTAATAAAGATTGCTGGTCACAGAGTGACCTTCTCTCTAGTATGGGCCTCGTGTGCATTTATACTGTATAGTAAGGACATATGATTGGCGACGAGAAACTCGGATTTAAACCATGCGAACATGGCCACTAGCAGCACAGACGAGAGGTACTGTGTTGGTGATGATTGGGCCGACTTTATTGAGAGTCTACAGCAAAGTTTCGTCACGAAGGAATGGCAGGGAGAGGATTCGGCCGACAAACACAGGGCTCATCTCCTGACGGTTTGTGGATCCAGGATGTACTCCCTGATGAAGGACCTTCTAGCTCCAGAGAAGCCGGCGGACAAGACATTTGAAGAGCTCAGTAAGTTGATCGGGGAATACTTTAAACCGGCGAGCAGCATGCACATGGCGAGACACCGGTTTTACACTCACCGGCGGCGAGAAGGGCAAAGCATTCCAGACTTCGTGGCAGACCTCCGGTGACTGGCGAGCCTATGTAAGTTCCCAGATGCATGCAGAGCGGAGATGCTGCGAGACTTTTTTATTGAGGGCATCGGGCATGCTGGGGTTTTCAGGAAACTGATCGCGACCAAAGACTTGACCCTGGAAACGGCGGCTTTGATGGCCCAGACATTTATCTCAGGTGAGGAAGAGACCAGAATGATGCTTGACAAAAATCTTGGTTTAAATGCAGCAAATGGACAGGGAGTCAACATTGTTAACGCGGCACACAGTTCTCCAGGCAGACAGGGACAATCGGATATGCCCGAGCATGTAGTCGAACCCAAAGGGGGAATTCAACAGAGACAATGGCTAGCTGAACGACGATTCATGCCATCGCAAGGGATAATGCGGCCAGTAATGGGGCCATCAACAACTGTCAATGGTGCATTTAAGGACAGTTACAGAGAC
The DNA here is from genome assembly GCF_044704955.1 of Pristiophorus japonicus. Lineage (NCBI taxonomy): Eukaryota > Metazoa > Chordata > Chondrichthyes > Pristiophoridae > Pristiophorus > Pristiophorus japonicus. The sequence continues at coordinate 30,118,786 of NC_091979.1, read as the reverse complement.
AGTCAGAGACGATCGACTGGTAATGGAACTTTTGTTTCCAACAACGGCTCAGGTTGGAGGTGTAGAGGCAAACACATAGCCAGAGCTTGCAGGTATCAGCAATATACCTGCAGAAATTGCAACGTCAGCGGTCACTTGGCGCGTATGTGCAGGAAGCCTGCAGCCAGGTTGATGTACGAGGATGACGGGCCCGATGTAAGCCCTACGAGGCCAAATGGACTGAGGGAAATCGCTGGAAGCTGAAGTTCAGCGAGTTCATGTGGAGCACATATACAGTTCATACACCAGGACGCCACCGATAATGATGAAAGTGCTCCTCAATGGCATCCCAGTATCAATGGAACTAGACACGGGGGCCAGCCAGTCCCTGATGAGTATCAAACAGTTCGAAAAGTTGTGGGTGTCCAAAGCCAGGAGACCAAAATTATTGCCGGTTGACGCACAGCTACGGACATATACAAAGGAGATCATTCCGGTGCTAGGTAGTGCCAGGGTAGTCGTGACCCACAAAGATTCGGAGAACAGGTTGCCACTATTGATTTTCCCGGGGGACAGTCCTGCACTGGTTGGATGGAGTTGGCTTGCTGTCATGAACTGGAAATGGGGCGATGTCAATGCAATTTCCTCTGTGGAGCGAATATTATGCTCACAGGTCCTGGACAAATTTGACTTACCATTTCAACCCGGCTTTGGCACTTTCATGGGGACCAAGGTTGTGATTCACATAAACCCGGACCCCAGGCCAGTACACCACAAGGCCAGGGCGGTGCCATACGTGATGCGGGAAAAGATAGAAGGCGAATTAGACCGCCTGCTGAGGGAAGACATCATCTCGCCAGTCTAATTCAGTGACTGGGCAAATCCGATTGTGCCGGTGCTCAAGGTGGATGGGTCGGTCAGGATATGTGGTGATTACAAGGCCACCATTAATCGGGTTTCACTCCAAGACCAGTACCCGCTACCGAGAGCGGAGGACCTCTTTGCGACACTATCCGGTGGCAAACTTTTTTCAAAATTGGACCTGACCTCAGCTGACATGACCCAGGAGCTCGCGAGTGAGTCGAAGAAGCTGACCACCATCACGACACACAAGGGGTTGTTTGAGGACAACAGATGCAGGTTCGGGATTCGCTCGGCCGCCGCGATCTTTCAACGAAACATGGTATGTCTCCTCAAGTCGATTCCAAGGACGGTGGTTTTTCAGGACGACATCCTCATCACGGGTCGTGATACTGAAGAACACCTCCACAACCTAGAGGAGGTGCTATGCAGACTGGACCGGGTAGGTCTGCAACTGGAAAAGGCGAAGTGTGTCTTCCTAGCTCCAGAGGTAGATTTCCTGGGGATGAGGGTAGCAGCAGACGGGATCAGACCGACTGCATCCAAAACGGAAGCGATCCAGAGAGCACCCAGACCCCATAACACGACGGAGCTGCGTTCGTTCCTGGGGCTCCTGAACTATTTTGGTAACTTTCTTCCCAAATTGAGCACGCTGTTAGAGCCACTACATGTACTCCTACGCAAAGGTCTGGGGGTCAGCTAGGAAAGAGCCTTTGATAGAGCACGCAATTTTTTATGCTCCAACAAACTGTTAACACTATATGACCCATGTAAGAAACTTGTTTTAACGTGCGATGCGTTGTCCTATGGGGTCGGGTGTGTGTTGCAGCATGTGAATGCCAATGGTCAGTTACAGCCGGTAGCTTATGCCTCCAGAAGTCTGTCCCAGGCAGAAAGGAGCTACGGGATGGTAGAAAAGGAAGCGCTTGCATGTGTATATGCAGTAAAAAAATTGCACCAGTACCTGTTTGGCAGGAAATTTGAGCTGGAGACAGATCACAAACCCCTAATGTCCCTTCTGGCCGACGTCAAGGCCATAAATGCAAATGCGGCGGTCTGCATACAGAGGTGGGCACTCACGTTAGCCGCCTATGACTATACGATTCGGCACAGACCGGGCACTGAAAACTGCGCCGATGCACTCAGCAGGCTCCCACTAGCCACCACCAAGGGGGCAACCGAGCATGCTGCTGAGATGGTCATGGCTGTTGAAGCTTTCGAAAGCGAAGGCTCACCCGTGACAGCCTGTCAGATCAAAGTCTGGACAAATAGAGACCCGCTATTGTCTCTAGTCAAGAAATCTGTCCTGAATGAGGACTGGGCAGCCATGTATTTCATTTCACAGGAGCAAGGATGAGCTCTCGATTCAGGTCAATTGCCGACTATGGGAAAACCGAGTTGTCATGCTCCAGATGGGCAGAGAGGCGTTCATCCGAGAACTCCACAATGAGCACCCGGGCAATGTCATGATGAAGGCAATTGCCAGGTCACATGTTTGGTGGCCAGGGATAGATGCAGACCTGGAACTTTGTGTTCGCAGGTGCAACACGTGTGCCCAGCTGGGCAATGCGCCCGGGGAAGCCCTCCTTAGCCCCTGGTCCTGGCCCACCAAGCCATGGTTACGCATCCATGTGGACTACGCAGGTCCTTTCATGGGAAAAATATTTTTGGTTGTAGTAGATGCCAACTCCAAATGGATCAAGTGTGACATTCTCAATTCAAGCACATCCTCTGCCACGGTAGAAAGTCTATGGACAATGTTCGCCGCCCATGGTCTACCGGACGTCTTGGTCAGCGACAATTGCCCGTGCTTTACAAGCATTGAATTCCAGGACTTCATGACAGGAAATGGTATCAATCATGTCAGAATGGCACTGTTCAACCGGCCTCAAACAGCCAGGCGGAACGAGCAGTGCAGATAATCAAACAGGGGATGTTCAGAATCCAAGGGGGTTCCCTACAAAGTCGCTTATCACGCCTCCTGTTGGCCAATAGATCCCAACCATACTCGCTCACAGGAGTTCCACCCGCAGAGCTGCTAATGAAAAGGATGCTCAAAACCAGGTTATCCCTTATACCCCCCACCATGAAAGAAATTGTTGAGAGCAGGTGCCGGTCACAATATGACTACATGACAGGAATGCTAGGGCGCGATGTAGTGATGTCAATGACCCTGTCTTTGTCCTCAACTACACTACAGGGCCCAAATGGCTTGCAGGCACTGTGATTGCCAAAGAGGGGAATAAGATTCTGGTAGTTAAACTTACCCATGGATAAATCTGCCGCAAACACGTGGATCAAACAAAAAGGAGGTCCAGCAACCCCATAGAAGAAGCAGAGAAAGAACACGATGTAGAGTTCACTCCACCACAGGTGACCGAACACCGGAACCAAGTGGAGGAGAGCCCAGTCACTGTGGGCAGTCTGGACAGGCCTGAGGCACCGCAAACAGCAGACACTCAGGCCAGCGCCCAACAACCGGAGCCCCAACTCAGGCGCTCTACAAGGAAGCATAAATCACCAGAGAGACTCAACCTGTGATCCCAATAAGACTTTGGGGGGGAGGTGATGTCATGTATTCAACTATCATTGTAACCCATGTATAATCTGACCTAAGTTGTGCACCGTGAGAACACTGAGCACTAGGCGGTGAACTTGTGGGAGACACTCCTAACCTGGACTTTCAGGTATAAAAGGGGAAGCTCCACCCACCTTCTCCACTTCAGTGCTGGCTGATAAAGATTGCTGGTCACAGAGTGACCTTCTCTCTAGTATGGGCCTCGTGTGCATTTGTACTGTATAGTAAGGACGTATCACTTACCTCATGCAGTTATTCCATTGCAGCGCAAAACACATTTTATATCCGTGACGATACTGGGGGTACTCCTCAGTGCCGCCGGTACCGATGCACGAAATTTGCCGAGCGGCACAAATGCCGGTGCTCGCGGCTGCAAACCCTTTAGCACCCCTGTTCCGACCCTCACGAAGGGTGCTGTGCAAACCAATTTCTAGCCCCTATTTTGTTACTGCAGTCAGCCAGTATATCCTGGTCTAATGAAAAGAAGAGGTCTAAAGATTCCAACAGACTTCAAGTAGCCTTCAGTTTCGCCATCTGGAAGGACACTGGAAGACTCCAGGACAGGTTAAGTTGGGTTCTTATTTAATGCGTGTGTTGGTGGTTAAATAAAAGATCTCTGAGAGACAGTTGTCTCTGTGGTTTTATGTTGAAGTGGATTTGGGTCTACGAACCCGACTCGATAACACTGAATAAGAACATAAGAAATAGGAGCAGGAGTAGGCCATACGGCCCCTCGAGCCTGCTTCACCATTTAATACGATTATGGCTGATCCGATCATGGATTCAGGTCCACTTCCCTGCCCGCTCCCCATAACCCCTTATCCCCTCATTGTTTAAGAAACTGTCTATCTCTGTCTTAAATGTATTCAATGTCCCAGCTTCCACAGCTCTCTGAGGCAGCGAATTCCACAGGTTTGCAACCCTCTGAGAGAAAAAATTTCTCCTCATCTCAGTTTTAAATGGGCGGCCCCTTATTCTAAGATTATGCCCTCTTGTTCTAATCTCCCCCATCAGTGGAAACATCCTCTCTGTATCCAGCTTGTCAAGCCCCCTCATAATCTTACATGTTTTGGTAAGATCACCTCTCATTCTTCTGAATTCCAATGAGTAGAGGCCCAACCTACTCAACCTTTCCTCATAAGTCAACCCCCTCATCTCCAGAATCAACCTAGTGAATCTTCTCTGAACTGCCTCCAAAGCAAGTATATTCTTTAGTAAATATGGAAACCAAAACTGCAGGCAGTATTCCAGGGGTGGCCTCACCAATATAACTGTAGCAAGACTTCCCTGCTTTTATACTCCATCCCCTTTGCAATAAAGACCAAGATTCCATTGGCCTTCCTAATCACTTGCTGCATCTGCATACTAACCTTTTGTGTGTCATGCACAAATACCTCCAGGTCTCGCTGTACTGCAGCACTTTGCAATCTTTCTCCACTTAAATAATAACTTGCTCTTTGATTTTTTTTCTGCCAAAATGCATGACTGCACACTTTCCAACATTATACTCCATCTGCCAAATTTTTGCCCACTCATTTAGCCTTTCTATGTCCTTTTGCAGATTTTTGTGTCCTCCTCACGCATTGCTTTTCCTGCCATCTTTGCATCGTCAGCAAACTTGGCTCCGTTGCACTCAGTCCCTTCTTCCACGTCATTAATATAGTTTGTAAATAGTTGGGGTCCCAGCACTGATCCCTGTGACACCCCACTAGTTACTGATTGCCAACCAGGGAGTTAGCCAAACCTCTAAACATGCTAATATATTACCCCCAATCCCATGAACTTCTTTCTTGTGCATTAATATTTTATGTGGCACCTTGTTAGACACTTTCTGGAAGTCCAAATACACCATATCCACTGGTTCCCCTTTATCCACCATGTTCGTTACATCCTCAAAGATATCCAGCAAATTTGTCAAACATGACCTCCCCTTCATAAATCTATGCTGACTCTGCTTGACCGAATTTTGCTTTTCCAAATGTCCTGCTACTGCTTCTTTAATAATGGACTCCAACATTTTCCCAACCACAGATGTTAGGCTAACTGGTCTATAGTTTCCTGCTTTGTGTCTGCCTCCTTTTTTAAATAGGGGCGTTACATTTGTAGTTTTCCAATCTGCAGGGACCTTCCCAGAATCCAGGGAATTTTGGTAAATTACAACCAATGCATCCACAATCCCTGCCGCTACTTCTCTTAAGACACTAGGATGCAAGCCATCAGGTCCAGGGGATTTATCTGCCTTTAGCCCCATTATCTTACTCAGTATCACCTCCTTAATGATTGCCATTGTGTTACGTTCCTCCCCGCCCATAGCCCCTTGACTATCCACTGTTGGAATATTGTTAGTTTCCTCCACCGTAAAACTGATACAAAATATTTATTCAGAATTTCTGTATTTCCATGTTCCCCATTACTAATTCCCCGGTCTCGGTCTCTAAGGGACCAACATTTACTTTAGCCACTCTTATGGAAATGCGGGAGATGTGAAAGTTGTAAATAATTTCTACTCGCTAGAAGATTTTTTTCACTTGTGGTGGAGTCTAACACAAGGGACCATAAATAATAAGATAGTCACTATTAAATCCAATAAAAATTTCAGCAGAAACTTTTTTACCTAGAGTGTGATTAGAATGTGGAACTCGCTATCACAGGGAGTAGTTGAGGCAAACAGCATAGATGCATTTAAGACGAAGCTAGATAAATACATGAGGGAAAAATGAATAGAAGGATATGTCGGTAGGGTTACATGAGGAAGGGTGGGAGGAGATTTGTGTGGAGCATAAATACCAGCATAGACCTGTTAGGATGAATGTCCTGTTTGTGTGTTGTCCACTCAAATGTAACTCAATGTAAAATTTAATACATTTTTTTAACTTATCCTTTTTTTTTCTCTCTCTCTTAATTCCATCTTTCTTTCTCTATATTTCACTTTCTGTACCTGATTTCAAATTGAGTCCATTGGTTCAGCGTCTGCGCTACTCATTAACAAATCTTCAATCTGATTGGTTAAGCAGATGAACAGTTGCTTGACCTGCTTGCACGGAACCCAGATACCCTTTAGGGGGTGCCACGCCATTTGGCTCTCCCACTTACATCGACTCGCCGCGCAAAAGCTCCTGGAAATTAAATGGGCACGGGCAAGAATACCGAACAGCGGGCACCGGTACAGTAAATTCTGAACCAATGCCTTGAAAGAATGGACCTCTGCACATGGGGCACAGAACCAGCAAATTTATTGGCCGCCTAGGACTTGAACGCCACTGGTGCTTTTCTCAGTGTTCCCATTAAAATCAGCACAGTTGAGAGATCATCATCATCGGCAGTCTCTCGAAATCGAGGAAGACTTGCTTCCATTCTAAAAGTGAGTGCTCAGGTGACTGTACAGTCCAATACAGGAATTACGGTCTCTGTCACAGGTGGGACAGTCAGTCATTGGAGGAAAGGGTGGGTTGGGAGTCTGGTTTGCCGCACGCTCCTTCCGCTGCCTGCGCTTGTTTTTTTGCCTACTCTCGGTGACGAGACTTGAGGTGCTCAGCGACCTCCCAGGTGCACTTCCTCCGCTTAGGGTGGTCTTGGCCAGGGACTCCCAGGTGTCGGTGGGGATGTTGCTCTTTATCAAGGAGGCTTTGAGGGTATCCTTGAAACATCTCCTCTGTTCACCTTTGGAATTCCGAGTAGCGCGCTTGCTTTGGGAGTCTCGTGTCGGGCATGCGGACGATGTGGCCCGTCCAATGGAGCTGGTCGAGTGTGGTTAGTGCTTCGATGCTGGGGATGTTGGCCTGAGCGAGAACACTGACGTTGGTGCTGAGGGATAAGACAATTGTCTCTCCTGTTGTTTTTTTTAATCAGTTCTCTTGCCTCCAAATGTAATGAAAAGCCCTCACGACATCCCAGATATTTTATTACAAAAATGCGTTGAGAGGAACGCCTGTCGCTAGGACCTCACTGGAATCAATAAAATTACGGACTCAATTTTCAAAGTTCTACCCAAAGAAACTCGTGCTGTGCCACAGTGGGGAGGGTCTGATAATTATGGATTTATTCATTTCTTTTAGCACGCAGGGCATTTTGCCTCACCTCAGAAGAACCATTCTCATCTAATGATACCCTTTGATCTTTATCTCATAATGAGAGAAGTTATTAATTTAGTGCAAAATAGGAAAAGAACATTCAACTCCAGTGTTTTCTGTTGCCCGAATTATGACCAAACCAATCTTCCTCACGGTGATGAGAGAGAAAGCTGCTCTGTAACAAATTAATCATTGTCAATTTTTATTTTTTTTAACAGCATACATCTTTTTTCTCTCTGAATAATTAGAGGCGATTTTAGCTTCCCCCGCCCCCCCTCCCCCCTTTGTCGGCATTGTTGCTTCTGTGAGCTGTCCAATTGTAAAATTAAAGTTGCTTGTACAACTGCCTGTTCCTGTGAAAATTATTCACATTCCATTGCAGCCCACCCCGATCACAGTAAGTAAATTCAGATATATGTTGCTGATCGCAAGATGCATCGTCATAGAAATTAGGTGCAGGAGCAGGCCATTCGGCCCTTCGAGCCTGCAACGCCATTCAATAAGATCATGGCTGATCACTCAACCTCAGTATCCCTTTCCTGCTTTCTCTCCATACCCCTTGATCCCTTTGGCCGTAAGGGCCATATCTAACTCCCTCTTGAATATATCTAACGAACTGGACTCAACAACTTTCTGTGGTAGAGAATTCCACAGGTTAACCACTCAAAGTGAAGAAGTTTCTCCTCATCTCAGTCCTAAATGGCTTACCCCTTATTCTTAGACTGTGACCCCTGGTTCTAGAACTCCCCAGCAACGGGAACTTTCTTTCTGCCTCTAACCTGTCCAATCCCGTCAGAATTTTATATGTTTATATGAGATCCCCTCTCATTCTTCTAAATTCAGTGAATACAAGCCCAGTTAATCCAGTCTCTCCTCATATGTTAGTCCTGCCATCCCGGGAATCAATCTGGTGAACCTTCGCCGTACTCCCTCAATAGCAAGAACATCCTTCCTCAGATTAGGAGACCAAAACTGAACACAATATTCCAGGTGAGGCCTCACAAAGACCCTGTACAGCTGCAGTAAGACCCCGCTGCTCCTATACTCAAATCCTCTAGCTATGAAGGCCAACATGCCATTTGCCTTTTTCACCGCCTGCTGTACCTGCATGCCAAACTTCAATGACTGATGTACCATGACACTCAGGTCTCGTTGCACTTCCCCTTTTCCTGATCTGTCACCATTCAGATAATATTCTGTCTTCCTGTTTTTGCCACCAAAGTGGATAACCTCACATTTATCCACATTATACTGCATCTGCCATGCATTTTCCCACTCACCAAACCTGTCCAAATCATGCTGCAGCCTCTTAGCATCCTCCCCACAGCTCACACCGCCACCCAGCTTAGTGTCATCTGCAAACTTGGAGATATTGCACTCAATTCCTTCATCTAAATCATTGATGTATATTGTAAGTAGCTGGGGTCCCAGTACTGAACCCTGCGGCACCCCACTGGTCACTGCCAGCCATTCTGAAAAAGACCCGTTTATTCCAACTCTCTGCTTCCTGTCTGCCAAACAGTTCTCTATCCATGACAATACATTACCCCCAATACCATGTGCTTTGATTTTGCACACCAATCTCTTGTGTGGCACTTTGTCAAAAGCCTTTTGAAAGTCCAAATACACCACATCCACTGGTTCTCCCTTGTCCACTCTACTAGTTGCATCCTCATCATCATCATAGGCAGTCCCTCGATGTGAGGATGACTTGCTTCCACGCCAAAAAGGGATGAGTTCACAGGTGTTTCAATGCAGGACATAATATTCCAGATCCTGAACTACATCTTGGAGGGTGGGAGATGCCTGTGCGTGGATTTTTCTAACGTGTGGTGGCTGTTGCACACCAGCCACCACACGGGGCTTGACAGAGCTAGGTCTTGGTCCAGTGGCAAAAATTACCCAAGACGACTGGAGACCAGCTCTGCTGCACAGATGCACAGGGACGAGGAATATCATTCACCCTTTCTCAGCTGCTCCATCCAGAAAAAAAAACTATAATTCCTCCCCTGTCAACGATATCAGCTGTTTCCTCCAATTATTTTGATGGGGTTTGTTCCCTTACAACATAAGAAATAAGAGCAGGAGTAAGCCATTTGGCCCCGCTAGCTAGCCCCGCCATTCAATAAGATCATGGCTGATCTTCCACTCTAAAAGTGAGTGCTCAGATGACTGTACAGTCCAATACGGGAATTACAATCTCTGTCACAGGTTGGAAGTCAGTCGTTGGAGGAAAGGGTGGGTAGGGAGTCTGGTTTGCCGCATGCTCCTTCCATGGCCTGCGCTTGCTTTCTGCATGCTCTCGGTGATGAGACTCCCGGATGCCCTTTCTCCATTTAGGGTGGTCTTTGGCCAGGGACTCCCAGGTGTCGGTGGGGATGTTGCACTTTATCAGGGAGACTTTGAAGGTGCCCTTGAAATATCTCTTCTGCGCACCTCGGGATCGCCTGCCGTGTAGGAGGACTCGGCTCCACTTCCCTGCCTGCTCCCCATAACCCTTGACTCTCTTATCGCTCAATAATCTGTCTATCTCTGCCTTAAATATATTCAATGATCCAACCTCCACAGCGCTCTGGAGCAGAGAATTCCATAGATTTACAACCATCTGAATGAAGAAATTTCTCCTCATCTCAGTTTTAAATGGGTGGCCCCTTATTCTAATACTATGTTCGCTAGTTTTAGTTTCCCCTGTGAGTGGAAATATCCTCTCTGCATCCACCTTGTCGAGCACCTTCATTATCTGACAAGTTTCACTAAGATCACTTCTCATTCTTCTGAACTCCAATGAGTATAGGCTCAACCTACTCAACCTATCCTCATAAGTCAACCCCCTCATCTCGGGAATCAACCTAGTGAACCTTCTCTGAACAGCCTCCAATGCAATGAACCTTCTCTGAACAGCCTTACCCTACCTATATTAAAAAACCCACATGGTTCACTAATGTCCTTCAAGTAACCTATGACCCTTACCCAGTCTGGCCGACACGTCACTCCAGCCCAACTCTATGGGGCTGAATTTCCTGGGGGCTCCTCCTATTCCATAGTTGTAACTTCGTTGGAAGTTAGGCAATAACCACCTTCCCCCTAGTGGGGGGTAGATGGAGTTAAGATGCAGACCAGCCATGATCTAATTGAACATAGGAACATAGGAAATAGAAGCAGGAGTAATCCTTTCAGCCCCTCGAGCCTCCACTGCCATTCAATGAGATCATGGCTGATCTTCTACCTCAACTCCACTTTCCTGCCCTATCCGTATATACTCTCGATGGGCCGGAATTTGGAGAGGTTTGCGAACGGGTTTTCACCGCGATTTGACACTCTGCGGCGAAAACCTGGTCGCGAATTCCGGGAGGGATCCTCGGGTACCTGTTTGCGGCGGCGATGGGACGTACTGCCGGGGAGAGGTGTGTCGATGTGCAACAATGGCGATGGCATCCAACTTTCGGCTCTCTCCCGAGCTGTACGCCGCGCCCAGAATACTGACAGGTGCAGCCCTGCCAGCAGTGGTAAGTATGAAAACCTGCAAAAAAAGCTAAGTTAAAGTTTGTAATTTTTTCATTTTTCTGCAGTGATTACATAGTTAAGGGTCTTGTAAATGTTTTTGGAATGTTGTTTGGAATGTTTTTTTCCCCTCCTCCCAAGGCCTCTCTTGCAGCGCTCCCGGCCCTGGATTAAATTTGGCGAAACTCGTGTTTTTGCGCCGCGAATCCTCGTGCAACATCTCCCTTACTGAGAAGTAATTCCCGAAAGTTCAGCCTAAAAACGGTAGCGCAGCGAAAACTTTTCACTACAGTTTTCGCCGAAAAAACCCAGAAGCCAAAAATCTGCCTTTCTTGTCCAAATATCTACCGATCTCACTCTTGAATATACTCAATGACTCAGCATCCACAACTCTCTGGGTTAGAGAATTCCAAAGATTCACAACCCTCTGAGTGAGGAAACTTCTTCTCATCTCAGTTTTAAATGGCCAACCTCTTCTCCTGAGAAGATGACCCCTAGTTCTAGATTCTCCAGCTAGGGGACACAGCTTCTGAGCTGCTACCCTGTCAAGCCCTCTATGTTTCAATGGGAGTACCTCATATTCTTCTAGACCCCAGAGAATATAGGCCAGAAAAGGATGAACAGGCTGGGTCTCTTTTCTCTTGAAGAACGAAGGCTGAGTGCTGACCGAATAGAGGTCCAAAATTATGAAAGGTTTTGATAGAGTGGATACAGAGAGAATGTTTCCACTTGAGGGGAAGAGCACAACGAGAGGCCATCAATGTAAGATAGTCACCAAGAAATCATATAGGGAATTCAGAAGAAACTTCTTTATGGAACTTGCTACCACATGGAGTGATTGAAATAAATAGTATAGATGCATTTAAGGGAAGGCTGGACAAGCATAGGAGGGAGAAGGGAATACAGGGTTATGCTGATGCAGGAGCGGCGAGGTCGGGATGCAGGAGCGGCAAGTGTTCGAGTAGCGACGTGATGGGTGCCCAGGAGAGGCGAGGGCCCAGGGGCAGCACGGGCCAGCCCACACTGTGATTTGTGTGCGCACACTAGGTCCGTGCAGCAGAGCTGGTCTCCAGTTGTCTTGGTTAATCCTTGCCACTGGACCAAGACCAAGCTCTGTCAAGCCCGTGTGGTGGCTGGTGTGCAATGACCACCACACGTTAAAAAAATCCAAGCACAGGCATCTTCCACCCTACAATATGTAGTTCTGGACCTGGAATATTTGGTCCTTCATTGAAATACCTGTGAACTCATCCCTTTTCGGCCTGGGAGCAAGTCATCCTCGATACGAGGGACCGCCTATGATGATACTTCTGGAATGGCTGAACAGGCTTGAGGGGCTGAATGGCCCGCTTCTGTTCCTATATTCATTTACATGCAGTGAATGGCTGATGGGCAGCATCCAATGCTGGAACGGGGTGAGAAAACCAAGTCGGGGCACGGATGCGGCAGTAGTTCTGCTCATCTGCTTTTCCAAAAGCAAAGAAAAATCGCGCCAGAGGTCAATGAAAGACAGGAAGAAAGAAAGACTTGCATTTATATAGCGCCTTTCATGACGTCAGGTCATCCAAAGCACTTTACAGCTAATGAAGTTATTTTGTAGTGTAATCACTGTTGTAATGTAGGAAATGCGGCAACCAAGTTGCGCACAGCATGCTCCCACATAGATTAACGTGATAATTGTAATATATTCTTATGACATTACTAACAAACACTTTCTCCTGGTTGGCTCTTAACACAGAAACCTGTCATCATGTGACCTTGCCACATGATCCTTTATTATTTACATCAGTAGTTCCAGTACACCAGTAGTCCACTAGGAGAGATCTAATACAATACTGACCATATAATTTTTTTTTGTGATGTTGATTGAGAGATAAATATTGGCCAGGACACCATGAATAACTTCCCTGCCATCTTTGAAATAGTTCCATGGGATCTTTTATGCTCAGCTGAGAGGGAAGGCGGGGCCCCGGTTTAACAACTCATCTGAAAGACGGCACCTCCGACAGTGCAGCACTCCCTTGGTACTATCCTGGAGTGTCAGTTTAAACTTTGAAATGAAGCCTATTCATTCCTGTAAACTATGTGTGACTTGCATTATCGTGGATCCTTTCAATTTTGTCTCCGTGGAAACTAAAGTAGCTGTGGACAAAACTTAGTCGTTAAATGCGATGCCCGTTGTAAAATTTGCCCCTGACTCCTGAAGTAACTGAGAAGAAAACTCATTTCAATGTGTGTCAGAAGTAACATGTAGATTTTGCTGAGCTAGAAGGACAACAATTGTTCATTGTGATTGATAGCCATTCGAACAGGGTAGAGGTGTTTCCAATGCGGAGAATAACAACAGGTAAAACACTAAACAATTTGCGAAGATTGCTTTCTTCATATGGCCTCCCAGAAGAAATTGCTTCTGATAATGGGCCGCAAATTTGTTCAGAAAAATTTGCACAGTTCATGAGCAGAAATGGTGTGAAACATACGAAATTTCTACTGTACCACCCTGCTTCAAATGGTGCAGCTGAGCGCAGAGTACAAATTGTAAAACGTGCCCTCATCAAGCAAATGTTGGATCCAAATCCAAAGAAATGGCAGTTGTTGTTGGGCCACAAATTAGCAAATTTTCTAATTACTTTTTTTAATATTCCTCATACAAATACTGCTAGAACACCAGCAGAGTTGTTTCTCAAACGACAGCCATGAACCAGATTCTCGTTGTTAAAGCCAAACTTGGCACAGTCAGTAGAAGAGAAATAATTAAGAGAGAAATAGAATCATGATAGAGGTAGAGTAAGTGAGAAAAGTGTGAAATTGAATCAGTACGTGAGAATGAAAAACCATCACCATCAATGGTTAAAGTGGTTACCAAGACGAGTAGTGAAGATATGTGGCCCTCGCACATATTTGGTCAAGATGTTTGATCATGGACAGGTTAGGTTTGTTCACATTGATCATATTTTACCTACAGCTGTGGAAGGAGTTGAAAGTTGGAATGATTCGATTATTTCTGACTCATCAGATAATCTTATTACAAGTAGTGTACATGTAGCATATCCTACATCAAATGTACTTGAAACAAGTCCAAGAGAAAGTCAGAATTTAAGTCTGAGTCCGAGTCAGGCAGATAAACAGTCTGAATTCTAGAGAGTTCAAATGTAGATCAAGGGTTGCCCTTGGTGAAAAACTCTCCTCAGACTCAACCTAGAATGAGTCTAAGTTCTATACCAAGTTTGGAAAGTTCTGTTCGAGAGCGAAGGTATCCATCTTTGAAACAGAAAACAAGTGTGTTGTAGAATATTACAAAGATACTCGACGCAAGTCTGTTTTGGAGAAAAGAATCGTTTATGAAGTATTCGATCGAGGGAGAGACAGCTTCTACATGAGTTCAGTAACTTGCTGACCGAAACCAGCCTTTCTCTCCGAAGAATCTTGGGTTACTGTTTTTATACAGTCAAAATACATACAAAATCATGAAGTTCCTCACGGAGGTTTTCCATTTGTTGTTTCCCTGCCGCATCACAAAATTTCCGCCTACCTACTATGATTACAAATATTAATTGGTTAATACAATTATATTGACAGCAAGCTTTGTTATCTGATCAGTGACGTGCTACATCATTACTTTTCTACAGTTAAACAATTCTTGTGAAAGTACTTTTTACCAGATCTATTTGTCCTTGACTAAATTCTGTCTATGCTAGGACATCTGCCAAATACTCCCTTCTTGAGAGTTATACGTTATGGTCCCATGCTCAACTTAAGCTTAGCCACAAACCTTTTAGAAATACTAATGATTTTTAACCCCTTTAAAGTGGTCAATTTTGATTTGTAAATATGGCAAAATAGATCCATGTATTTTGTTGTGTATAACCATGCACATTCTGTATGATGATTAATTTGTTATGATTACGTCTTCATTAAGGAGGGAGAAGTGTAATATAGGTGCACCTAGTTAACATACTATTGTAAGGCTGATGCATATAATGAAAAGCATCATGTGAAAAGTCACATAACAAGTTCCTGTAGAGTTATCTTGTAGTCAGTGTGTTTGTGATGTTGTAAAGAATATATAACCAGCGGCTATAATTACAACACACTCTGAAGTCATTACAGGACAATGGAGATGAAATCCCACTGCTCCTATTTTTCTGAGTTTTGAAGCGATGGGTAGTCTCCGTCATATTCTGTACCTGCTGGGGAAAAAAAGCTCTCTTCTTATGAATATAATGAAGTTTCCAAAAAAGTATGAATCTTGTATTAAACTTTGTGCAATAATATGTATTCAGAGAATTGCCAGACAGCAGAGGTACATGTGGTGCATTCTGCAAGAAAAATGGATTACCTGCTTGCCATCTGCCTGTATTAATAACATACTGTTAGTTCCTACACATTCCCCATAAACCTAAGAGACTGGGAAAGTTTACGATGAACACAAGGCTTTCTGCGCAGTTGTTTCTTACACCACTATAATGAATATGTGGACGGTGATTATTGATGGGAAGATGTAATTGAGTGACCAAAACAATTTATTTTCGCAGCACTTCATTTATACTACTAAAAGCTCTAACCATGTCACCACAAATAACAATTTTACACAGATTTAAGATAATTGGCAAAAGAGCCATGGGTGGAGAGATGAAGAGAAAAATGTTGACGCAGCGAGTGGTTATGATCTGGAACGCACTGCCTGAAAAGGTGGTGGGAAAAGGTTCAATCGTAACTTTCAAATGGGAATGAGGCATATATATATATAAAGGAGAAATTTGCAAAAGGGTGATAGAGAAAGAGCAAGTGGAGCAGGACTAACTGGATAGCTCGTTCAAAGAGCCGGCACACGCAGAATGAGCCAAATGACCACCTTATGTGATGTAAGAGCCAATGCTCTGGATTTTACGAACCTCGGCGGTTCCGTGGCGGGTGACATCGGTGGCGGGTCCTGGCCTCGCTGTTGCGTCCAGGCCGCTGTGTAGAATGATTTTCCCCTGATTGGGCTTGTTAAGCCCGCCCAGCACATTTCCCAGCCAATTGAAGGAAGCGGGACTGATGACGCCATTTGATGAAGCTGGTTTCCTTAAAGGGACCTTGGCCAAATTAATTTTGACAATTGTGCTGTCAGTGTTCTACAGCATTGAGGTTCTGCAAATACTGACAAACTCTGCAAATTGGTACAGGGCTGCACCCAGGCTCTCCCATGACTCCCTCCAGATGATTATAGAGGGGGTCACAGCACGCAAGAGGTTCTCTTCCCTTCCAATGGGCGGAAGACACCTCCCTAGGACACCGACATACCCTGGTTGCAAATTGCACAGGAAGACATAAGCAGGGATGTTGTCAGCAGGACTAAATTGCAGTGGTGCAATCCTTTCAATGATCTCAGTGGATCACGAAATGTTATTGCAAAGCCACACTCAACCTCATCCTGCTGTGCCACTCATCACATCCCCATCACTCTGCCTTCCCTACCCTACTCCTGCACATCCTTACTCACATCACCTTACCTTGCGCCTCCACCCATCTCTCTCTCTATTTACATTATCACATCCCCATCTCACTAGCCACCCCTCCTAATCACCCTCATCCTAGTCCAATCATGCCAACTAACAACACACAAGGATAAGCACTTGTGTGTTTTAGACAATGTTCATGTAAAGTTTTGTTAATGTGCTGTCAAACATTAAAATTTTTATTTTCAACAATTTGCGTTCTTGGACAGATCTGTGTGCACCTGTGGAAGTGGCTTAGTGAGTTGTAGTGAATGTTGAGGCAGAACGGTAACCCACCCCCTTCGCAATGTTGATGAGTGTGAAAGGAATGGCTTGGGCTTTGTAGGAATGCTTTATGGTGTTAAGAGTCACCATCATAGGCAGTCCCTCAAAGCGAGGATGACTTGCTTCCACGCCTAAAAGGGATGAGCTCACAGGTGTTTCAATGAAGTACCTACTGTTCCAGATCCAGAACTACATCGTGAAGGGTGGAAGATGCCCGTGCATTGATTTTTTTTAACGTGTGGTGGCCGTTGCACACCAGCCACCACACGGGCTTGACAGAGCTAGGTCTTGGTCCAATGACAAAGGTTAACCAAGACGACTGGAGACCAGCTCTGCTGCATGGACCTAGCGCGCACACATATCGCAGTGTGGGCTGGCCCTTGCTGCCCCTGGGCCCTCTCCTCTTCTGAGTCTCAAACTCACGCCTCTCCTGGGCCCCGGTCACTTACATCTACAAACTCTTGCCACTCCTTTGCCCCTCCTGCTGTGCCTGCCCGCACTGCAATGAGCGACCTGGCTTCCCAGCCATCGGCCTCCTGTAGCAGCACGCGCTGCTTCCTGGACCACCCTGTTGGAGTGGGGTGGTGCCAACTTGCCACATCTTGTGGCAGCCAGGGTAAAAATCTGTTCATGGTGAGGGTCAGCCTTGCCTTTCGGGCAGCAATGTGGTCAGGTGCTGATGCCCTCTGTCCTGAGCAGCATCTGTTGATTGCAGAAAAGGTTGTTATTGTTGGTGGTGTTGCTGGTGTGCCTGGTGCTGCTGGTGTTGGGGCTGATCATGGTGGGATTCTGAGGACCAAGGTAAGAGAGTATGAAGGGCACCAACGCTGATGGAATAGATGACAGGTGAAGTAGAGCGGACAGAAGCGATCTGTCAATGGTGGGAGAGGTAATGAGGTCAGACTGGATGGAGACTTGTGTAAAGACTAGCAGCATCCCGAGTCTATAGCAGAAATGCAGTTTAGAGAAGCAAGTGGCTAAGGGAACATTTTTCAATCAGCTGTGGGCTTTGACTTGACATTTGAAGCTGTCAACTCATCAGCTGAAACAATGGCAAGTGACCTCCTGCCTCAGCTTCACATACGAGATCTAGGTACAGCGGGTGACCTGTCAAATTCAAAAAGATGTGAAAAAAGCATTGGAAAGCGGCTTTAAACAAGCCTGTCCATTTGGCCATCAGCTGGGTGGGAAATGGAACAAAAGAACGATAATGTGTCCCTGCCGTTAATTTCGGCAGGACCTCCGCGGCCTTGGCCGTTTTCAGCCTTCACCGCAAGCTTTCCGCCTCCCTGTAAATAACGGAGCTTATAAGGTTGTAATAGAGCTCCACCTAGTGTACTACTGATGTAATAACAACAATTGGTGTAATCACAATAGAAGGTCATGTGGCAAGGTTCTGATCACAGTTCTGCTAGGTGCCATCTTATAGTGTGTGTGCTTGAGTAATGATGTTTAACAATATCACATTTGTCACATAAAACTTTACCTGGTCCCATTAAATATAATAATAATAACTTTTATTTATATAGCAGCTTTAACATAAAAAAATATCCCAAGGTGTTTCACAGCAGTGTACAAGACAAAACAGATAAATTTGATACCAAGCCACAAAAGAAGACATTAAAGCAGATGAACCAAAGCTTGGTTGAAGAGGTAGGTTTTAAGGAGCGCCTTAAAGGAGGAAAGAGAGGTAGAGAGCTGGAGAGATTTAGGGGGGGAGTTCCAGAGCTTAGGGCCCAAACAGCTGAAGGCACGGCCACCGATGGTTGAGCGATTATAATGAGAGATGTTCAAGAGGCCAGAATTTGAGGAGTGCAGACATCTTGTGGGATTGTGAGGCTGAAAAAGATTACAGAGCTGGGGAGGGGCAAGGCCATGGAGTGATTTGTAAACAAGGATGAGAATTTTGAAATCAAGGGCTTGTTTAACTCGGAGCCTATGTAGGTCAGAAAGCACAGGGGTGATGGGTGATCGTGACTTGGTGCGAGTTAGGACACGGGCTGCTGAGTTTTGGATGACCTCAAGTTTTTGTGGTGTAGAATGTGGGAGGCCAGCCAGGAGTTAGTTGGAGTAGTCAAGTCTAGAGGTAACAAAGGCATGAATGAGGGTTTCAGCAGCAGAAGAGCTCAGGCAGGGGTGGAGGTGGGCAATGTTACGGAGGTGGAAAAAGGCGGTTTTAGTTATGCCGCGGAGATGTGCCTGGAAACACATTTCAGGATCAAATATGACACCTAGGTTGAAAACAGTCTTGTTAACCCTCAGATTGCTGCTAGGGAGAGGGAAGGAGCCAGTGGTTAGGGAACGCAGTTTGTGGCGGGGACCAAAGATAATGGCTTCGTTCATCCCAATATTTAAATGTGGCAGCATCTTCATGTTTATCCTGACAGCGAGAGGTAAATTTTTTTCTGTTTGTTGCAATAAGCTTCCTGGTGAGAAGCTTTCTCAAGACCACGCTGGTATCAGCAGTTTTAAATACTCACTACTTTGCCTGCCTTTATTTATTATCCAGACCATTATCAGTGTAGATTATTTATGTTCGGGAGGCCACTTTGAAGCATATGTCTCGGTGCATGAATGAATGTTCTAAAGTTGAATTTATCAGAGGTACTGATACTGTACTCACAGGCAACACACACACAATGACACTAAGACTGCAGGAAACCTCACGTTACAGTTGCTGAGTTCAGTCATAGGCTGCTTAGTGCTTCGGGTCTGCTATTACTTAGAATGGTCTTGCTTTTAAAAGGCCGTTACAACATACCTCCCCCATGACCTCCACTCTCGTTTTTACACTGACTTACATCAGCTCCGTCTTTCAGAGAATGGATCCCATAACAAAAGCTGCCTTTACTGGAACAGAAAGGTTAACCATAGGATCATGGAATGGTTACTATTATATCTGTAAGCACTGTAGTAATGACTGCACAAAGTAAGGTCTTGTACTTGAACTGTGGTGACCTTAGTCCATTTATTGCAGCTCCTGAGTGAGGGTACAATATGGTGAGCTCCCTTTTATACCTGGTTACCTGTCGGGCACATGTGACCCCTAGTTCTCCATCAGTTGCACCCTCTGGTGGTACAAGAATAGTGTATACAGTGTTCAGGTACATCCAGTAGTCTTATGGAACTGTACATTGAGCATACAGGGTATATACTTATGTTATACATACACAACAGTTACAGCACGGAGAAAGGCCATTCAGCCCGTCGAGCTTGTGCCGGCTCTCTGCAAGAGCGCTTCAGCTAGTCCCACCACCCTGATCTTTTCTCTTAGCCATGCAATTTTTTTCCTTCAGGTACTTATCCAAATCCCTTTTGAAAGCAGTGTTTGAGTCTGCCTCCACCACCCTTTCAGGCAGTGCATTCCAGATCCTAACCACTCGCTGTGTAAAAACGTTTTTTCTGATGTCGCCTTTAGTTCTTTTGCCAATCACCTTTAATCTATGTCCTCTGGTTCTTGACACTTCTGCATGGGAACAGTTTCGCTCTATGTACTCTGGCCAGAATCCTCATGATTTTGAACACCTCCTCTCAATCTTCTCTGCTCCCAGGAGAACAACCCCAGCTTCTCCAGTCTATCAACTGAAGTCCCTCATTCCTGGAATCATTCTCGTAATCCTTTCTGTACCCTCTCTGAGGCCTTTATATCCTTCCTAAAGTGCGGTGCCCAGAATTGGACACAATACTCCAGTTGAGGCCGAACCAGTGTTTTAAACAGGTTCATCGTAACTTCCACGCTTTTGTACTATCTCTATTCATGACCATATCGTTATCAAAAAATAGATGCATCTATTGGAAGATTAAAAGTATCCAACAACAACAATTTGTATTTCTATAGCGCCTTTAAATCTCCCAAGACGCTTCACAGGATAGTTATAAGACAAAAAACTTGACACCGAGCCACATAAGGAAAAATTAGGGCAGATGACCAAAAGTTTGGTTTGATAGAGCATCTTAAAGGAGATAAGAGAGATAGAGAGATGGAGAAATTTAGGCAGGGAATTCCAGAGCTTGGGGCCCAGGCAACAGAAGGCACGGCCACCAATGGTGGAGTGATTATAATCAGGGATGTTCAAGAGGGCAGTATTAGAGGAGCGCAGACATCTCGGGGGGGGTTGTGGCGCTGGAGGAGATCACAGAGATAGAGAGGGGCGAGGCCATAGAGGGATTAGAAAACAAGGGTGAGAATTTTGAAATCGAGGCATTGCTTAACCGGGAGCCAATGTAGGTCAACGATCATGTAGTGATGAGCGACTTGGACCTGGTGCGACTTAGGATAAGGACAGCCGAGTTTTGGATGACCTCAGCTTTGCTTAGGGTAGAATGTGGGAGGCCAACCAGGAGTGCACTGGGATAGTCAGTTGTAGAGGTAACTACCCATGGCTATTTTGCAGGATGGCAATCAGTACAGCCATGGAGATTTGAGATGATTTGTTGGTATTCTACAGATATCGCCTCGTTCAATGGATGCTGCAAAAACTGTCTTTTAACAATGAAATGAAGTCCTGAACATAACATGGATTCTTTAATGGACCGTTGCTGCTGGCATTCCTAACAGTGTATTTAAATATTTTCCCAGGTTTTGGGAGAGCAATTCCCCCTGGTCTAAAGTGGTGAATCTTTAAGGAGGAATGGAGGATATGAAAACCAAGATTTTCTCCTGTAAAAGGGATTTTCCAGGAGTACATTGGTAGCTCTTTGGAGCCACAGTATAGATGTGTCATTAGGAGCACGTCTTGATTGGATGGTATTTTCTGGTGCCTCACGGACATGCACCTCATTTTGAAGAAACTATCACAGGAACAGCAGTAGGCCATTTCAACCACTCCACCCTGTTGTGTTCAATTAGGTTATGGCTGTTCAGTACCTACTTACCCATCTTTGCTACATATCCCTTGATCCCCTTATTTTAGCTATGAAGAAAGATTGGCTAGGCTGGTGTTGTTGATGGTGGGGAATTGCCTGAAAGGATGGTAGAGGCAGAAATTACATCTAAAAAGTCACATTTAAAAAGTACTTGGATGTGTACTTGAAGTGTCGTGACCTACAGGGCTAGGGACCAAGAGCTGGAAGGTGGGATTAGGCTGGATAGTCTTGGTCGACCGGCACGGACACGATGGGCTGAATGGCCTCCTTTCGTGCTGTAAATTTCTATGATTCCATGATTATCCAACAACAATCTGTCAGTCTCCTTCTTGAACGCTTCAGTTGACTCAGCATCCATAGCCTTTTGGGGGAGAGAATTCCAGACTTTTATTACCACATCAGCCCATGTGGTTGAACAGAAAACTTTAATGAGTTTGAAGAAGGGAGTGGATAAGTTCCTAACATCTGAAGACATTCATGGTTGATAAATTTTATAAACGATATAGCCATATCTCACAGGAAAGGAAGGAGGTTTTGGATGGCCAGCCTAATGTCTCGTCCTGCCTGAAATACAGTACAATCTGCTCATCATAATTCAGTTCTTTTTTGCACTACAAAAATGAAAAATTTAAGTTAAGCAAAGTAAATAACATGGGAAAGCAGGAAATTCATGCTAAGAAAATTAATCAGTTAATATAAATTGAGAAATTTGAGTTCAGAAGAGTAGACAGTTTTGATTTGACTCTGTGGAGGAGAAATTGGCCAGCCTAGCGCACATTCTTTTCGGTGATATTTTGCCTTTTTTGCCATTAAAAGGTACTCACCTAAATTGGGCAAAGTTAATGACTGGCGGTTTTGAAATATTGCCGAAAAGCGGTTCGACGACGTGCAACACCAAAAAAAATGCAACTGCCTAAAATTGGTCATTCGGCAAACCCGTAACTCAGGGTGAATAAACACCGCCTGAGAAAACCCTGCGTTGAAGGCCCACAAACATCATCATCATCATCATAGGCAGTCCCTTGGAATCGAGGAAGACTTGCTTCACTCCTGAAGTGAGTTCTTTGGTGGCTGAACAGTCCAATATGAGAGCCACAGACTCTGTCACAGGTGGGACAGGTAGTCATTGAGGGAAGGGGAGGGTGGGACTGGTTTGCCGCATAATCTTTCCGCTGCCTGCGTTTGATTTCTGCATGCTCTCGGCGTTGAGATTCGAGGTGCTCAGCGCCCTCCCGGATGCACTTTCTCCACTTAGGGTGGTCTTTGACCAGGGACTCCCAGGTATCAGTGGGGATGTCACACTTTATCAGGGAGGCTTTGAGGGTGTCCTTGTAACGTTTCCGCTGCCCACCTTTGGCTCGTTTGCCATGAAGGAGCTCCGCATAGAGCACTTGCTTTGGGAGTCTCGTGTCTGGCATGCAAACTATGTGGCCTGCCCAGCGGAGCTGATCGAGTGAGGTCAGTGCTTCAATGCTGGGGTGTTAGCCTGGACGAGGACGCTGATGTTGGTGTGCCTGACCTCCCAGGTGATTTGTAGGATCTTGTGGAGACATCGTTGGTGATATTTTTCCAGCAACTTGAGGTGTCTACTGTACATGGTCCATGTTTCTGAGCCATACGGGAGGGCGGGTATTGCTACAGCCCTGTAGGCCATGAGCTATGTGCAGTTTTGAGGGTCTGGTCTTCAAACACTCTTTTCCTCAGGCGGCCGAAGGCTGCACTGGCGCACTGGAGGCGGTGTTGGATCTCGTCATCGATACCTGCTCTTGTTGATAGGAGGCTCCCGAGATATGGGAAGTGGTCCACGGTGTCCAGGGCCGCGCTGTGGATCTTGATGACTGGGGGGCAGTGCTGTGCAGCGCGGACAGGCTGATGGAAGACCTTTGTCTTACGGATGTTTAGCGTAAGGCCCATGCTTTCATACACCTCAGTAAATATGTCGATTATATCCTGGAGTTCAGCCCAGAAACAGCGGTAGGTGAAGACCTACAAAAAAAGATAAGTTGAAGGTTTTATTTTTACATTCTTTTGCAGCAATTCGTTAGTTAAGTGAATGTTTTCTTATTTTTAAATTTTTCAATTTTTTTTTGTGTTTTCTTCCCACCCAGGGCCTGTATTTTTGGCGGTGATAGGCCTCGGGCTAAAGATGCCGAGGACCACGGTTTCCACCGTGAATCCTCATGCAACGCCGATTTTTACCATCGGCCGCATTTGTTGCCAATTTTACCCCCTTAAAAAATGGTGAATTTGACAGGGAAATGACAGGAAAAAAAACGATATCGCCAAAAACTGAATTTCTAGCTCTGTAGCTGTCAATCAAAATGCTAATCGATTATTAAGGATGTCATAGCAGCGCATTTGGAAAGAGGTGACATAATAGGTCCAAGTCAGCATGGATTTGTGAAAGGGAAATCATGCTTGACAAATCTTCTGGAATTTTTTGAGGATGTTTCCAGTAGAGTGGACAAGGGAGAACCAGTTGATGTGGTGTATTTGGACTTTCAGAAGGCCTTTGACAAGGTCCCACACAAGAGATTAATGTGCAAAGTTAAAGCACATGGGATTGGGGATAGTGTGCTGACGTGGATTGAGAACTGGTTGACAGACAGGAAGCAAAGAGTAGGAGTAAATGGGTACTTTTCAGAATGGCAGGCAGTGACTAGTGGGGTACCGCAAGGTTCTGTGCTGGGGCCCCAGCTGTTTACATTGTACATTAATGATTTAGACGAGGGGATTAAATGTAGTATCTCCAAATTTGCGGATGACACCAAGTTGGGTGGCAGTGTGAGCTGCGAGGAGGATGCTATGAGGCTGCAGAGTGACTTGGATAGGTTAGGTGAGTGGGCAAATGCATGGCAGATGAAGTATAATGTGGATAAATGTGAGGTTATCCACTTTGGTGGTAAAAACAGAGAGACAGACTATTATCTGAATGGTGACAGATTAGGAAAAGGGGAGGTGCAACGAGACCTGGGTGTCATGGTACAGCAGCCATTGAAGGTTGGCATGCAGGTACAGCAGGCGGTTAAGAAAGCAAATGGCATGTTGGCCTTCATATCGAGGGGATTTGAGTACAGGGGCAGGGAGGTGTTACTACAGTTGTACAGGGCCTTGGTGAGGCCACACCTGGAGTATTGTGTACAGTTTTGGTCTCCTAACTTGAGGAAGGACATTCTTGCTATTGAGGGAGTGCAGCGAAGGTTCACCAGACTGATTCCCGGGATGGCGGGACTGACCTATCAAGAAAGACTGGATCAACTGGGCTTGTATTCACTGGAGTTCAGAAGAATGAGAGGGGATCTCATAGAAATGTTTAAAATTCTGACGGGTTTAGACAGGTTAGATGCAGGAAGAATGTTCCCGATGTTGGGGAAGTCCAGAACCAGGGGTCACAGTCTAAGGATAAGGCGTAAGCCATTTAGGACCGAGATGAGGAGAAACTTCTTCACCCAGAGAGTGGTGAACCTGTGGAATTCTCTACCACAGAAAGTTGTTGAGGCCAATTCACTAAATATATTCAAAAAGGAGTTAGATGTAGTCCTTACTACTAGGGGGATCAAGGGGTATGGCGAGAAAGCAGGAATGGGGTACTGAAGTTGCATGTTCAGCCATGAACTCATTGAATGGTGGTGCAGGCTCGAGGGGCCGAATGGCCTACTCCTGCACCTATTTTCTATGTTTCTATGTTTCTGTGAGAGATGGTTTCTGAACTCGAGCTTTACAGCTACCAATTGACACACTGCTGGTTGGAGGACAGAGGTGGGATTTCCAGGGGTGGAAGGTGATATCCTGGAGCTGCACCAGCTATGAACAGGGAAGTTATGCCTGTAAAGATGGAAAAGTGGGGACACCTGGGAAACAGCAGAGGGCATCTTCTTAAGGAGCCAGTTCTCCAAACATAAAGGGGAAAGAATAATGTGACTGAATTGTGATCTTATCGAAACATATAAGATACTGAGGGGGCTCGACAAGGTAGATGCAGAGTGGATGTTTCCACTCATGGGGTAATCCAGAACTAGGGGAAATAGTTTAAAAATAAGGGGTCATCCATTTAGAACTGCGATGAGGAGGAATTTCTTCTCTCAGAGAGTTGTAAATGTGTGGAATTCTCTGCCCCAGAGAGCTTTGGAGGCTGGGCCATTGATTATATTCAAGGTGGAGATCGGAGATTTTTGAATGATAAGGGAGTAAAGGGTTATGGGGAGCGGGCAGGAAAGTGGAGCTGAGCCCTTGATCAGATCAGCCATGATCATATTAAATGGCAGAGCAGGCTCAAGGGGCTCCAATTTCTTATGTTCTTATGTCTGTAGGAGTGGAGAGTCCAGGAAAGAAAGCGAGAATTTGCAGCTGAAAGAAGCTACCATGAGTATGTAATTAGGAAAAGAGGAATACTCTAACAAGAATATTGTTCTGGAGCCCAGGAGCAGCTAGGAGGATAAATGAGATCGTCATCATCATCATAGACAGTCTCTCGAAATCGAGGAAGACTTGATTCCACTCTAAAAGTAAGTTCTCAGGTGACTGTACAGTCCAGTACGGGAATTACAGTCTCTGTCATAGGTGGGACAGACAGTGGTTGAAGGAAAGGGTTGGTGGGGAGTCTGGTTTGCCGCATTCTCCTTCCGCTGCCCGCACTTGCTTTCAGCATGCTCTCAGCGACGAGACTTGAAGTGCTCAGCACCCTCCTGGATGCTCTTCCTCCACTTAGAGCGGTCTTTGGCCAGGGATTCCCAGGTGCCGGTGGGGATGTTGCACTTTATCAAGGAGGCTTTCAGGGTGTTCTTGAAGCGTTTCCATTGCCCACCTGGGGCTCGCTTGCCGTGTAGGAGTTCCGAATGGAGCACTTGTTTTGTGAGTCTCGTGTCGGGCATGCGGGCGATGTGGCCCGCCCAACGGAGCTGGTCGAGTGTGGTCAGTGCTTCGAGGCTGGGGATAGAAGAATTGAGTCACGATTTTATTGTGCAAAAAGGACCTAGCCAAGCCTTGCAAAGGTCAATGAACTTGATGAAATATGTTATGGAAAGGTTGAGCGTTGTAAAGGAAAAGCAACACTGACACAGATTTTCCAGATGTTTAGGTCGGGTAAAATGAGCCCTTACAAAAAAAGTTTCTGAGAGGATCAGAAAGTGTGAGACAGAACAAAGGAATGAAGGTGATTGTAGAAAACTGAAGCAAGGGGAGTGCAGGGACCTCAGTGTAGTGACGTTGAATGAAAATACATGGCAAGAAGATTGGCTGAGAATTACCTTAACTTTTTAATCAGCCCTTCATTATCGATGATTGCACCCAACACTACAAATAATTTCTATGAATAAACATTTGTTTTATTCACAATTCAAATCTTTCCAGTATCGGGTGATAGTTTCTGCTGTGGGTGCAATCAGCGATTCCAATGCAACTTGTGGCCAAAATTGCTCCAATTTTGAAAAGTAATTTTCCTCTCCCAAATATGTGCTCAAATTAATTTGCATATCGCCGAAAGCAAACTCTGCCCTGAACCAGAGCAATCAGGCAGCGTTTTAAAAAAATTTAATTTTTTTTAAAAATTGTGACAAAAAGTATTCCTTGATATAATTAAGAGCAGTAACTTGGTAAAGTGGATTTAATACAGCTGGAAATGGGTTTACCATAACAAATAAGCATTCTAAATCAGTGTCACTCCACCACCTGTGGTGTAAATGAAATAAAAAAATATATACAAAACTATTTTCTAGTTACACTGGGGAACAGTAGGGAGTTCCTTCGTAAGTTTATTAAAAGGAACTTTCAAAACCTGCCTATTAGTGTCCTTGCGGCCAAAAGAGCCGGCTTCATTTTTCAAGCCTCCTTGAAGGCCCGTAATCGAGCGCAATTAGCGGAAAATCCCAATGGTGATTAATTCATCCTGGGGGCGTGGCTAGTTTTGTGGGCGGGGCCTGCTTCCAGCGCAATGTTTTTAAAACTAGCGCGCAAAATCACTGAAACTCGAGTTGTGGCGAACGCAATCTGCACTTAAAGTTCTGCAACCTTTGGCACCGGTTACGCCCATGTGGAGGAATTGCGTCGAGAAAACCCAGCGCAATTGAGCGGGAACTCCAGACCAAGTTGTTTAATTATTAAGGGCCGTGCCTTATTGAAGAAGCAGTCCATAACTCCAGAAAACAAGGAGCAATTCCAATTATTCTACCACCTTTTTCATCATTTCTTTTGTTAATGACCTCGGCATTAGATTGAAAGAAAATAACGTCTCAAAGAACTGGAACAAGAGTATCTCCAAATAAAGAAAGTACGGACGAGAAATTGGCCTCCATAGTGCCTCCTGTTGTCGCCTCTGGGGGGGAGCGATAACCGGCCGCTACTCACTTACCGACCGGATGTAGTGAGAAGTTCGACTCCCGCCATATTCAGCGGGAGGTTTCTGGCGGCAGTACAGCATTGCGCCTGATCTCCTTCGCCCGGAGATCGTGACATCATTGCCATGCCTGTCGCCCTGGTAGCGCCCTGGACTTGAACTTGGGTTCCAGCCCTACAGCATCAGCGGGCGGAAACACCGGCAGCTGCAGGAGGCCGGGCGCTTTGGGTGGTGATGCTTAAAGGTGGGCGAGGTAAGAAAAAAAGATTGCCAGTGTTGTATTTGATTTTGATCAGCCCGGCACTCTGCCGCAGTGTATCGGGCTGATCGGGCCCGATCGCGGGTGCTGTCAGGTGGGAGGTAAGTTCTTATTTTGCAGAGCCTGCAGCAATGGCCTTTCCATTTAAGGGGAGGGAAGGAGCCTTCCAACATGGCAGTGCTGCACAAGTACCGCCCCGCCTGCTGCCTCTTGCGCTCCAGGAAGTAGAGTGCTTGATTTCGTGCTCCACTTCCTTCTTGGAGTGCAAACGGCAAATTCTTTAAAGTTATTTTTTCCAACTTTTAAAAGTTAATGCCCCAAACAGAGCCCTCCCGAATATCTCCCCGCTAAGAGTCAGGTCAGTAATAGTATGAGAACCTTGTTGAGGAACTGAGGGCTCAGGTCTCAGAAAACAACTGTCTTGAGCAAAGTTTGAGTGAGATTGTAGCTTGTATCAGTTAATTTCTCAACAATATCTCCTGCCAATTTAAAAGGTGATCATTGATCTCAGCATCACTTCCTTTATCTGGAGATACCCTTCTCCAGATCCTCTTGTTTTTCTATCATCTCAGTACATGTTTTATCAAGCTCATTTTATTTTCCTCTTGACTGCGCTGTTTTGACTTTCTTAGGGACGATGGTGCCATTGCACTCTTTCCATTTCTAGATGTTCTTCAGTTGAGTTCCAATTGGGTTCCACGAGGTTGATTCCTGAGATGAAGGGGTTCTCCTCTGAAGAAAGGTTGAGCAGGTTGGGTCTATACTCCTTGGAGTTTAGAAGAATGAGAGGTGATCTTACTGAAACGTATAAGATTCTGAGGGGGCTTGATAGGTTGAATGCAGAGAGGATGTTTCCCCTCGTGGGGGAATCTAGAACTAGGGTGGATTGTTTCAGAATAAGGGGCCGCCCATTTAAACCGGAAATGATGAAGAATTTCTTCTCTCACAGGTCGTAAATCTGTGGAATTCTCTGCCCCAGAGAGCTGTGGAGGCTGGGTCATTGAATAATTTTAAGGTGGAGATAGACAGATTTTTGAAGGATAAGGGATTCAAGGGTTATGGGGATCGGGCGGAGAAGTGGAGTTGAGGCCAAGATCAGATCAGCCATGATCTTATTGAATGGCGGAGCAGGCACGAGAGGTCAAATGGCCTACTCCTGCTCCTATTTCTTATGTTCTTATGTTCTTTAATGCCTTCTAACTCTCTTCACATTTTTTCCCAACTAGTCTTTGCTTGATTATTTCTTTTGAAGCAGTGTTCCTTGTTGTTGAACTTCCAATTACTTTTGGTCGTCAGTGTTCTCGTTCAGGCCAACATCCCCAGCATCGAAGCACTGACCACACTCGACCAGCTCCGTTGGGCGGGCCACATTGTTCGCATACCCGACACAAGACTCCCAAAGCAAGCGCTCTACTCGGAACTCCTACATGGCAAGCGGGCCCCAGGTGGGCAGAGGAAATGTTTCAAGGGCACCCTCGAAGCCTCCTTGATAAAGTGCAACTTCCCCACCGACACCTGGGAATCCCTGGCCCAAAACCGCCTTAAGTGGAGGAAGAGCATCCGGGAGGGTGCTGAGCACCTCGAGTCTCATCGCCAAGAGCATGCAGAAAACAAGCACATGCAGCGGAAAGAGCGTGCGGCAAACCAGACTCCCCACCCACCGTTTCCTTCAACCACTGTCTGCCCCACTTGTGACAGAAACTGTAATTCCCATATTGCACTGTACAGCCACCGAAGAACTCACATTTAGAGTGGAAGCAAGTCTTCCTCGATTTTGAGGGACTGCCTATGACGATGATGACTTTTGGCCCAAATACTGCATGACTAACTCTTTCTGGTTCTACGGATGCACAATCTTGAGTTCTTTCTAAGCTAGCTTTCGCTTAAGTTGATCTCTCTTTAGGCACACTTCCCTAGCTTTGGAGTGACTGCTATTTGACTTCTGTTTGTGAGGCAGTTCCCCAAACCTGAAGTTCCTGAGCTGAGCATTGTTCAAACTCTACCGGAAAGGAAATTTCTCGAGCTTGATGCTCCGAAGCTAATTTCTAGCTAGGTTCTAGCTCTGACCGTTGTGTCCAGTTGTAGCCAGAGAATGGTTTTTCTTCATGCTCCCGCAACGTTACCTCTGGAGTCCCACAAGGATCTATCCCCTATTTCTCATCAACATATCCCGCTCGCGACACCATCCAAAAACACAATGCCAGGTTCCTCGTGTACGAAGACGACCTGCAGCACTACCTCACCACCATAGAGCGCTATAGAAATATAAGTTTTTGTTGTTGTAGCTTTGTTAGCTACATGCTTAACTTTTGTGTGGAGAATTACATTAAGTCAGAGAAGAGGTGACAAGCTCATTCTGATTGCTCAGTCTGTCACGTTCAGACATCTAACAAATATTTTTTTATAGTAGCAGCGTGCAATTCTTTTAATTTTCCGTGGCCTCGCCCCTCCCGATCTCTGTAACCTCCTCAAGTCCTACAACCCTCCAAGGTCTCTGCACTCCTCCAGTTCTGGCTTCTTGAGCAAGCGCAGTTTTATTCACGCCACTTTTTGCGGCCGTGCCTTCAGTTGCCAGGGCCCTAAGCTCTGGGACTCCCTCCCTAAACCTCTGTACCTCTCTCTCCTCCTTAAAACCTACCTCTTCGACCAAATTTTTGGTCGCCTGCCCTAATGTCTTCTTCATTGGATATATTCAAGAGGGAGTTAGATATGGCCCTTGTGGCTAAAGGGATCAAAGGGTATGGAGAGAAAGCAGGAAAGGGCTACTGAGGTGGATGATCAGCCATAATCTTACTGAATGGTGGTGCAGGCTCGAAGGGCCGAATGGCCTACTCCTGTACCTATTTTCTATGTTTCTATGTTTCTATGTTTTATGTGGCTCAGTGTCAAATTTTGTTTCCTAATGCTCCTGTGAACGCTCTTGAGATGTTTTTACTATGTTAAAGGCTCTATATAAATACAAGTTGTTGTTGTAGAGAAGTTTGACAGCCGCTTGCAGAGTTATCCGTGTTCTGAACTTGCCCTGGTTGGTGGCCTATTTTTGTAATGATCTCGTTATCAGGACAAAGTAGGCAGATTTCCTCAGACATGGCCAGGTAAGTACGCCTTTGTCTGTAGATTTGTGATTGGGTGGAGATGAGTGTGGCTTGTCCACCTCGGAATGTTATGTGTTCAAGAGGGTACAGAGGAGATTTATGAGGATGTTGCCAGGAGTGGAGAATCTTAGCTATGAGGACAAATTGGATAGGCTGGGTTTGTTTTCTTTGGAACAGAGGAGGATGAGGGGAGACCTCATTGAGGTGCATAACATCATGAGGGGCCTAGATAGAATGGAAGGAAAGGGCCTATTTCCCTTAGTAAAGGGGTCAACAACCAGGGGGCATAAATTGAAAGTAATTGGTAGAAGATTTAGAGGGGATTTGAGGGGAAATTTCTTCACGTAGAGGGTGGTGGGGATCTGGAACTCACTGCCTGAAAGGGTGGTAAAGGCAGAAATCCTCACCACATTTAAAAAGTGCTTGGATGTGCAGTTGAAGTGCCGTAATCTGCAGAGTTACGGGCCTAGAGCTGGAAAGTGGGATTAGGCTGGATAGCCTCTTGTTGGCAGGTGCAGACATGATGGGCCAAAGTGGCCTCCATCCGAGCTGTAAATTTCTATGATTCTATGATTCTAAGCTTCACTTGAGAACATTGGCTCGCCCTCTAGTGCCATATGGCGGGAGTCCTTCATGGTCAAATATGCTGCATTTCAGAACAAAGGCCCCATCTGCCTGTTTTAGGGTCGATGTTATACATCACATGGTACTACTGGAAGAAGGGCAGGGACTTCTCCCAGTGTGATGAAGAATATTCCTCCTTCAGGTAACACCACTCAAAACAATTGAACGAGTCCTTCATCCTATTACTATTTGTGTTTCGCCAAGGCACATGCGAGCATGGGCCTTACACTAAACATCCGTAAGACAAAGGTCCTCTACCAACCTGACCCCGCCACACAACACTGCCCCCCAATTATCAAAATCCATGACGAAGCCTTGGGCAACGTGGACCATTTTCCATACCTCGGGAGCTACTGTCAGCAAGAGTAGACATTAACGACAAGATCCAATACCGCCTTCAGTGCGCCAGCGCAACCTTCGGTCACCTGAGGAAGAGAGTGTTCAAAGACCAGGACCTCAAATCTGGCAACAAGCTTATGGTTTACAGGGCAGTAGTGATACCCGCCCTCCTATATACAGTAGACATCTCAAGGCAATGGAGAAATACCACCAGCGCTGCCTCCTCAAGATCCTGCAAATCCACTGGGAGGATAGACGCACCAACGTCAGTGTTCTCGATCAGGCCAACGTCCCCAGCATCGAAGAACTGACCGCGCTCGATCAGCTCCATTGGGCGGGCCACATCATCCGCATGCACGACACAAGGCTTCCAAAACAAGTACTGTACGTGAAGCTTCAGCACGGTAAGCGAGCCCCAGTTGGCAGAGGAAAGGCTTCAAGGACACCCTCAAAGCCTCTTTGATAAAGTGTAACAACCCCACCGACTCCTGGGAATCCCTGGCCCACAACCGCCCAAAATGGAGGAAGAGCATCCAGGAGGGCGCTGAGCACCTTGAGTTCCATCGCCGAGAGCATGCAGAAAACAAGTGCAGGCAGCGGAAGGAGCGTGCGGCAAACCAGGCTCCCCACCCACCCTTTCCTTCAACCACTGTCTGCCCCACCTGTGACAGAGACTGTAATTCCTGCATTGGGCTGCTCATTCACCTGAGAACTCACTTTAAGAGTGGAAGCAAGTCATCTGCTGTCTATGCTGCTTAAGATGATGATTTGTGGGATCTTGCTGTACGGAATATGGCTGCTGCACTCACCCAGCTAAGTATCAGCATTTCAAATGAATCCATTATACTTGCAGTAGTTTGGGATGGTTCTAAGGGGATGTAATAAAGAGCTGGATAATTGGAAATGCTGAAACAGAATTCATCACCCTTCTTTCCTTTCCCACTCCAGAGCACAAATTCTAGGCTGGCACTCGAGTGCAGTATGGGGGAAGGGGCGGGGGAGGGGGGGTGGGGGTGGATGCGGGGAGATCCTGCACTGTCGGAGGTGTCATCTTTCGATTAAGCTGTTAAAGTGAGGCCCCGTCTACTCTCTTCGTTGGGCGTAGAAGATCCATGGCACTATTCGAAGAAGAGCAGATGAGTTATCCCCGGTGTCCTGGCCAATATTTATCCCTCAACCAACAATACTAAAATAGGTTATCTGGCCATTATCAAATTGCTGTTTGTGGGAGCTTGCTGTGTGCAAATTGGCTGCTGCGTTTCCTACACTACAACAGTGACTGCACTTTAAAAAGTACTTCATCGGCTGTAAAGCGCTTTGAGACATCCTGAAGTCATGAAAGGCGCTATATAAATACAAGTCTTTCTTTATTATCTTTTATATATTGTTGCATTTATCACCCCTGGCCATCCCTATATCTTTTTGTTTTTATAAATACTCAATCATTTGAGCAAGTTTGAGAGCTAACACCTCCTTAACACAGTCCAGGCTGACACCTCAGTCAGGCTATGGCAGTTCCCTTCACGTCCCAACACAGGTAAGTGCCCTTAAGGCTTCAGAATGGATGACCTATATCTGCAATGAATCTCTTCAGTCTCTAGGTGCCACTTTCATGAAGCAGTATTCTGGCAGGAGGCCACAATCGACGATCCGTGCAGACTAATAGAATCACATGAAAGATTATTTGACCCAGGTAAGTATTTGAAATAAATACACCTGCTCTTCCGACATGAAAGGTAACCAGAATAAATGCACAGTATACTTTTATAACGCTTGACCTCCTAAAAGATTTATCGAAAAACCTGGGGGCTGACTTCAGCCTCCCACTAAGGCCTGTTAAGCGCCAGCCACACACCGGTTTCAAATAGCCGGCAATTTTTAGTCGAATGGCCGCCGCCAGCGAACGTCACCCCGGTGGTTTTTCCAGCGGTCCCCACTTCTGCCCCGCTGCTGCCGAACCCTCCTGAATGCGTCATCAAAATGCGCACCACCGATGTCCTGCAAAATTCTCCTTAGAAATTCTTCCAGCTTCCGCTCGGTGCCCACGACAGTATTTTCTATGTTTGCAATGTGTGTGTGAAATGGCAGTGCAGCCATCATTAAAGGGGAGGTCTCACTGCCACGGCCACCATCTTATTTTTTGTTGTCAGCCGACTGCCAGATCGGCCCAACAATTAGGCCGCCCGGGTTCAGCCGTGCTGCCAACAGGGAGTCTGGCACCCCCCTTCTTGGGTGCCAGGCCACTGGCCCGGCCGAAACCCTCGCTGGTGGCCCAGTGGACCTAACTAAAATAATCGCAGAGCTCGCAGTGGCCCTCCCCTTTAAGTGAAGGGGAGAGACGTGCTGACGCGCCAGCGTGATGACATCATCAGTGCTACGCTGATGGCTGGCAACAGCGGACATTCCGCCCACACTTACGCCCCCATTATGACCGACTTCCGCCCCACTCGAGAAAAAAAGGACCAAGAGCTGAATTTCGCAAGATGGGCCACTACACCATTGCGGTGGCCAAAACACAAGAAAGATGGTAGGTGCGACTAGTTTCCAGTGGGGGTGAATTTCGGCCCTCTGATGTCTTCCTGCTGGGGGATTGGTCCCACGTATGTATAACTTGATTCATTCCTCATAGTTTTGATGAAACTGTTTTCTTTGTTAAATGTCGGTCCCTTAGAGGACGAGACCGGGGAATTAGTAATGCGGAACATGGAGACGGCAGAATCTCTGAACAAATATTTTGTATCAGTCTTTACGATAGAGGACACTAACAATATTCCAACAGTAGATAGTCAAGGGGCTATAGGGAGGAGAAACTTAACACAATCACAATCACTAAGAAGGTGGTATTTGGTAAGATAATAGAACTAAAGGCAGATAAATCCCCTGGACCTGATGGTTTGCATCCTAGGGTCTTAAGAGAAGTAGCGGCAGTCATTGTGGATGCATTGTAATTTACCAATATTCCCTGGATTCTGTGGAGGTCCCAGCAGATTGGAAAACCGCAAATGTAACGCCCCTATTTAAAAAAGGAGGCAGACAAAAAGCAGGAAACTATAGACCAGTTAGCCTAACATCTGTGGTTGGGAAAATGTTGGAGTCCATTATTAAAGAGGCAGTAGCAGGACATTTGGAATCTGTTGGATTCGCTGCCTCAGAGAATTGTGGAAGCTGGCTCATTGAGTAGATTTAAGACAGAGATAGACAGTTTCTTAACCAATAAGGGAATAAGGAGTTATGGGGAACGGGCAGGGAAGTGGACCTGAGTTCATGATCGGATCAGCCATGATCGTATTAAATGGCCGAGCAGACTCGAGGGGCCGTATGGCCTACTCCTGCTCCTATTTTTTATGTTCTTATGTTCTTATGTTCTTTCTATCAACGCAAAGTAGCCGCAAATGTACAATAACACAGCTACAGACTCAAACAGAATTAGAAGAATCAGTGAGCAGGTTTCATTAAATAGTTACGCTGCCCATATCCTAACTCGCGCCAAGTCCCAATCACCCATCATCCCTGTGCTCGCTGACCTACATTGGCTCCCGGTTGAGCAATGCTTCGATTTTAAAATTGTCATCCATATTTTCAAATCCCTCCATGGCCTCGCCCTTTCCTATCTCTGTGACCTCCTCCAGCCCTACAACCCTCAGAGATATCTGCGCTCCTCCAATTCTGGCCTCTTGCGCATCCCCAATTTTCACTGCTCCGCCATTGGTTAACATCATGCCTTCAGCTGCCCATGCTCTAAGCTGTGGAATTCCCTCTCTAAACATTTCTGCCTCTCGACCTCTCTCTCCTCCTTTAACACACGCCTTTAAACTTACCTCTTTGACCAAGCTTTTGGTTATCTGCCCTAATACCTTCTTACGTGTTTCAATATCAAATTTTGTTTTATAACGCCTCTGCAAAGGGCCTTGGGAGGTTGAGTACATTAAAGGTGCTATATAAATGCAAGTTGTTGTTTAGAAAGGGTGCTGGGAGGTTGGGACAAGCCGTTTTAAGGGACAGGTGCCGTTAGAAGTAAGGACAGTGTACGGGAAATGCTTAAATTCTGGAAGAATTGCAAGTGGAAAAACAAATTAAATTTGACACTTGCAAGACTTGATTTTTGGCAATGAAATAATCTACGGCTAAGCACTAAAACAGATGGCATCTGTTGAGATAAATCAGTTGGATTCTCATTGCTAAAGGTTTGTTATCACTGTTACTGAAGTAATCATTCTGGAACTCAATAACAGTCCAGTGATTGTCCTCCATAATAGCTACTCCTGGAATTACCTTCCCAGTTAATTGCGATGTGCCTTATTAAGACTGATCCCTCCCTGTGAAAGGAATTTGTGTAATGTTGCCGGAAAAGCTTTGCCAAGTTAGATAGCAAAAGAGCACACAGGGACAGAACTTGTGTTTTGCGTTCCAGATTTTCATTCTGCTCCCTTTCAATTTCCTTCTTGCCCAGGAAGGTCTGGGCACTCTCCAGCACCTTGCTCAAGTCGCCGCTCCTCGTGGGTGAGACCAGAGCATCAGCTGGCTGGTCGACCTTGAGGAGCATCGGAGCCTAATCCCATCCCTCGACCAACATCTCACTTTCCAGAAGGAGATACTGGATCAGGAACCCTGGTTGGTTTACTCTCCTGCATCACCCCCGCCCCCCCCCTTCACCCCGCCCCCACCCCCAAACCCCACCCACCCCAACTTCCTAGACAAGGAGAAATGTTATTGCTATGCACTCTGAGATCAGCCAACTTGGACCTCTGCTGCCCATGTGGCTCAGTTCCACACCACGACGTCAGGGGAGTAATGAGCCAATGGTTGGCCATTAAATGTTTTGCAAAGTCATCCAAACAAAAAAACACATGGTAAAAGCTCTCAATAAAGTAAAATAAATTTAACCATGCAACCAACAAGACCAATTTTAATGAAACCCCCATCTGATTTTACTCTTCCATTGAAGCCCGCAGGACCCGAACCCGTGGGATTCGTGCCTGGAGAGTAAGGTTAAAATTACCCCCAGTATTCCAGCTGTTCCTGGGTGCTCCATGAACTGTTCCAACCCCCAAACTCCCAACAGAATGTCAGCAGCTCTTTGGATGGGATTTTCGGGTCTTCTGCGCTCCGTTTTTACACCCTGGAGCGGCGGCAACGGCAGCGGTGAGGTGTTCAGGGCGGACTGTCAGCCTCCAGCGCCCCGCAGCGACCCTAGGGTGGCACCGCCCGGAAGAACTGCGCCCGGTGTGCAACGTCCCTGGTTGTGACACCGATGCGAGTTTTGATTCTTGCCCGACCCGTACGCTCCGCAGCGCGCCCCGCACTGACCACCTGGGAAATCAGGGTGGCCCAACCATCCTGACAGCGGAGAGGTAAGTAATGGACTCCTAAGCTAAGTGTGATTGTTTTCTCCTTGAATTTTTTTTGCAATTTGTGTTGTGGTAATGTGGGCAATGTTTTGGGAATGTTTGTGTGGGGTTTTTTTTAGGGTCCCACCGGCCCCGCCAAGCGCCTCTCGGAGTGCTCCCGGCCGGCTCTTTAGCTCGGGAGTTTCCCATCCTAGCGCTAAGAGAGGTGTACAACGCCTCCCTTAGCACTA
Source organism: Pristiophorus japonicus (assembly GCF_044704955.1). Taxonomy (NCBI): domain Eukaryota; kingdom Metazoa; phylum Chordata; class Chondrichthyes; family Pristiophoridae; genus Pristiophorus; species Pristiophorus japonicus. The sequence goes on along the minus strand of NC_091979.1, from coordinate 30,080,940 downwards.
CGCCCCCTGACTCAGGGCCCAGCTGCCCAAACTTACCTACTGAGGTGCAAACTATTCCTGGACGTTAACTTTCCTGCCATGACACCATTATCGCCCCAAAAACATCAAAGCCAAAAATCCAGCCCAATGTTAACTTTGTTTTATAACAAAAAGACCTGGAAATGTGCATTGAGGTTGTGCAAGTAGAAGTATGCTTCTTTTCGTCTCCTACAGCCACATGACCTGAACACGGTGATGAATTTTGTTATGCCCACCCTAATTTAAGAACGTAGGAACAGGAGTAGGTCATTCAGCCATGATATCTTTCCATTGGCTGTACTATGTTCTGTTAGAAAGATGACCTCCATTTTGGAGGATTATGTAACAGGCCAATACAAAGCAGGAAAGAGGCTGATTGGTCTTGAAGGGGCTACAGTGCAGATTCACCAGAATGATACCCAGCTTACAGTGTTAAATTATGAAGACAGGTTGCATAAACTTGGCTTGTATTCCCTTAGGTAGGTTGATAGGTTTGTGACAGGCAAGGGTATTAAGGGTTACGGAATCAAGATGCTTCAACGGAGTTAGGCTACAGATCAGCCATCGTCAACATCTTCACCGAGGCGTACGAAAGCATGGGCCTTACACTAAACATCTGTAAGACAAAGGTCCTCCACTAACCTGACCCTGCCACACAGCACTGCCCACCAGTCATCAAAATCCACAGCAAAGTGGACCATTTTCCATACCTCGGGAGCCTACTATCAGCAAGGGCAGACATTGACAACGAGGTCCAACACCGCCTCCAGTGCGCCAGTGCAGCCTTTGATCGCCTGAGGAAGAGAGTGTTCGAAACCCAGGATCTCAAATCTGGCACCAAGCTTATGGTCTATAGGGCTGTAATGGTACCCGCTCTCCCATGTTGCTCAGAGATGTGGACCATATACAGTAGACACCTCAATTCGCTGGAGAAATACCACCAATGATGTCTCCGCAAGATCCTACAAATCCACTGGGAGGATAGACGCACCAACGTCAGTGTTCTTGATCAGGACATCATCCCCAGCATCGAAACACTGACCACACTCGACCAACTCCGTTGGGCTGGCCACATCGTCCGCATGCCCAACACAAGACTCCCAAAGCAAGCGCTCTACTCAGAACACCTACACAGCAAGCGAGCCCTAGGTGGGCACCCTCAAAGCCTCCTTGATAAAGTGCAACATCCCCAACGGCACCTGGGAATCTCTGACCAAAGACCGCCCTAAGTAGAGGAAGAGCATCCGGGAGGGAGCTGAGCACCTCGAGTCTCATCGCCGAGCGCATGCAGAAACCAAGCGCAGGCAGCGGAAGGAGCGTGCGGCAAACCAGACTCCCCACCCACCCTTTCCTTCAACCACGGTCTGTCCCACCTGTGACAGAGACTGTAATTCCCGTATTGGACTGTTCAGTCACCTGACAACTCACTTTGAGAGTGGAAGCAAGTCTTCCTCGATTTCGAGGGGCAGCCTATGATGATGACAGATCAGCCATGATCTAATTGAATGGCAGAACAGGCTCGAGGGGCAGAATGGCCTCCTCCTGTTCCTAAGTTCCTAAGAGAAAAAGGTGTTTAAAATGATAAAGGGTTTCGATAGGATAGATACAGAGAAACTATTTCCTCTGGTGGGGGGATCCAGAACAAGTGGGCACAACCCTAAAATTAGAGCCAGGCTGTTCAGGAGTGAAGTCAGGAAGCACTTCGTCACACAAACTGTAGAGGAAATCTGGAACTCTCTCCTCTAAAAGTCTGTGGATGCTGGGTCTTTTGGGATTGAATTACGCTTAAACTTGCATTTTGAAACAAAGCAAATTTTCACAGGTTTAAAAAGAAAGGCTGCAGGCATGTGAGAACATGCATTACTGCTACATAAACTATTTTGGGGGTTGTCATAACCCTCTCCCTCCTTTAAACTGATAGAACGAGGATCTATAGTCACGTACCAGATCCGTTAGCCAGGATGATCAGGGATATTAAACAATTCATCTCACCTCAGCTGACTGGCAGATTGTCACACTTATTGTGGTGAGGGTTTACACAGGATTACACAGGATATCCGGCACAGAAACAGGCCATTCAGCCCAACCTGTCCATGCCGGTGTTTATGCTCCACTCGAGCCTCCTCCCATCTTTCCTCATCTAAATGTATCAGCATAAGCCTCTAATCCCTTCTCCCTTATATGCTTGTCTAGCCTCCCCTTAAGTGCATCGATATTATTCACTTCTAGCACTCCCTGTGGTAGCGAGTTCCACATTCTCACCACTCTTTGGGTAAAGAATTTTCTTCTGAATTCCATATTGGATTTAGTGATGACTGTCTTATATTGATGGCCACTAGTTATGCTCTTCCCCACAAGTGGAAACATTCTCTCTGTATCCACTCTATCAAACCTTTCAGAATTTTAAAGACCTCTATTAAATCACCCCTCAGCCTTCCTTTTCCAAGAGAAAGGAGACCCAACCTGTTCATCCTTTCCTGATATGTATGCGCTCGCATTTCTGGTATCATCCTTGTAAATCTTCTCTGCACCCTCTCCAGTGCCTCACTATCCTTTTTTGTAATATGGCGACCAGAACTGTACGTAATACTCCAAGTGTGGTCTAAACTAGGGTGATGCAATTCACAGGGGCACAGAATGAAGTGCCTGCGGGAGAGGGAGGTATGTTTGGCTGGCAAGTCCACTGGTAAATCCCCGCACAGGAAGATGTCAGAGACAATGTCCCTCTGCTTGCTGGCAGCAGAATTAACAGAGCACAGGGACAGGGAGGCAGAGTGCTTTAAAACCAGAGACTGTGACATGTGAGCCTGAGGTTTAGGTTGGGGAGGCAAATATACAGGTCAGTCTTTGCCAATCGCAGTAATCTGAAAGAAAGGTAACGTCGAAAATGAAACAATCTACGAGAGGGGCAGGTTGTGCCATTTATTATTTTCCTGCCATGTTTCCGAGGACAGGAATGGGTTAGGCAAGTGGAATTTGCTTTGCCTGTTACTCTATGTGTGCTTACTATTTGTAAAATAAAGCAGTTTGATGATTCATGTCTAGGCTATAGTTAGCCTAGTGTTTCTCAGTCCCCTTTCAAAAAGAGGAGAAGCAAATGTCAGGGATTTACAAGAGACACGGGGGTGGAAATTCAGTCTGTTGCCGCCTATGTTCGCGTCCCGGGATACGGCCAGCTTCCAGCGCTCCGCCGGGACATTTGGTGCCGGTTTTGCTGGGGTGCGGAGTATTACCGCCCGGGGGGAGGTGAGCCCCGAGATTTAGGACCGAGATGAGGAGAAACTTCTTCACCCAGAGAGTGGTGAACCTGTGGAATTCTCTAACACAGAAAGTAGTTGAGGCCAATTCACTAAATATATTCAAAAGGGAGTTAGATGAGGTCCTTACTACTCGGGGGATCAAGGGGTATGGCGAGAAAGCAGGAATGGGGTACTGAAGTTGCATGTTCAGCCATGAACTCATTGAATGGCGGTGCAGGCTAGAAGGGCTGAACGGCCTACTCCTGCACCTATTTTCTATGTTTCTATGTTTCTATGAGCTGGTGTGCAACGCCCCTGGTTGCGACACCGTTCTTAAATTTGTTTTCTGGGGGGGCTTTGTAGCGCCCCCCCTAGTGGGACCACCTGGGAAAGCGGGCGGTCCGAGCTGTACCGGCGGCAGTGAGGGAAGGAATGTCTAACTGAGGTAAGTGTGATTGTTGGTTATTTTTTTATTTTTGCGATTTATGTTTATGTTTTTGGTGATTTTTTTTGCCGATTTATTTCTTTTCCCGCTGTAGGGGCCGGTCGGGATTTTCAGTTGCTCAGCCAGCCTAGCGCCCGAAAAGAGGTGTGCAATGGCTCCCTTAGCGCTCCGCTCCACCCTCAGGGCCCAGCTGACAAATTTTGCGGCTGCAGACGCAAACCATTTCCCGGCGCAAAGTTTGCCGCCCGGGAGAGGCGAGCCTGCATTCGCGCGTGAATTAGCCGCCAACTGAATTTCCACCCTTTACAATATTTAGTTCAGATCACAAGGGGTTACAATCCTGGGTTACACTAATATATGTCGATAGATACTGGACAGTACAGGAGCACCCTGGTTTTACTTGTGGGGAGTCCAAACCTCGGGGGTCATCAATATAAGATAGTCACTATTAAACCCAGTAAGGAATTCACGAGAAACTTCTTTACTCAGAGAGTGCTGAGAATACGAAATGTACGAACACATGGAGTGGTTCAGGCAAATAGCGTTGAAGCATTTAATGGGAAGATTGATCACCTGATCAGCTCTGCTGGGCAGGCCACATTGTCCGCATGCCAGACACGAGACTCCCAAAGCAAGCGCTCTACTCGGAGCTCCTTCACAGCATACGAGCCAAAGGTGGGCAGAGGAAACGTTACAGGGACACCCTCAAAGCCTCCCTGAAAAAGTGCAACAACCCCACCAACACCTGGGAGACCCTGGCCAAAGACCGCCCTAAGTGGAGGAAGTGCATCCGGGAGGGCGCTGAGCACCTCGAGTCTCGTCGCCGAGAGCATGCAGAAATCAAGCGCAGGCAGCAGAAAGAGTGTGCGGCAAACCAGTCCCACCCACCCCTTCCCTCAACGGCTATCTGTCCCACCTGTGACAGGGACTGTGGCTCTCGTATTGGATCGTTCAGCCACCTAAAGACTCATTCTAAGAGTGAAAGCAAGTCTTCCTCGATTCCCAGGGACTGCCTATGATGATGATAAATACATGAGAGCGAAAGGAATAGAAGGTTATGCCCCCTTCTCTCAGCATGGGAAATAGTTTATCTCTATCTCCCTGATCAAATCCTTTTAATCATCTTCAGCACATCAAATAGTTCACCCTTGATCTTCCACTCTCAAGGAAATACAAGCCTAGTCTGTGCAATCGGTTCACAGAATGTAATCCTTTTAGCCCGGGTATCATTCCGGCGAACCTGCGTTGTATCTGCTTCCACAGCCTTCCTGAGGTGCGGAGGCCAGAACTGAACACAGTGTTCTAAATGGGGTTTCCCAGGGAGGTGGCCCCCACCCCGACAGCAGGGGACGGGGATGGTTATGCAGAAGGGAGAGGAGGTGTAGCAAATGATCCATCAAACTGCAGCTCGAGAACAGAAGCAGCAACGTAGTTCCGAATGCTTTCAATGAACAAAACCTGAGATATCGGTCAAAAAAACCTTTCACTTGTGACCGCTCCTCCCACACCCCAACTGCCCCTTTAAGACCTACATTGGCTTTTTTGTTAAAAACGGCTGAACCGTATCGTAATAACACAAAACATACACACGCAATCACACAGTTGACCAGTTCAATACACTCAGTTGCAGTCTTGTCACCCACATCCATCCCATGATAAAAAGCCTTACAGCTACAGAATTCACGTCTCCTTCAAGACTCACACAACCCTTTTGGCAGCCAGTTTGCACAATGGTATCAGAACATAAGAAGTAGGAGCAGGCGTAGGCATTACGGCCCCTCGAGCCTGTTCGGCCATTCAATAAGATAATGGACGATCTTCTACCACAATGCTTTCCCGCCCAATTCCCAATATCCCTTGATTCGCTTAGTGCTCAAAAATCTATCGAGCTCAGTCGAAAATATACTCAATGACTGAGCATCCACAGCCCTCTCGGGCAGAGAAATCCAAGGAGGATATTTCCACTCATAGGGGAAACTAAAACTAGGGGACATGGTCTCAGAATAAGGGGCCGCCCATTTAAAACTGAGATGAGGAGGAATTTCTTCTCTCAGAGGGTTGTAAATCTGTGTAATTCTCTGTCCCAGAGAGCTGTGGAGGCTATGTAATTGAATATATTTAAGGCGGAGATAGTCAGATTTTTGAGCAATAAGGGAGTAAAGGGTTATGGGGGGCGGGCAGGGAAGTGGAACTGAGTCCATGATCAGATCAGCCATGATCTTATTGAATGGCGGAGCAGGCTTGAGGGGCCAAATGGCCTACTACTGCTCCTATTTCTTATGTTTGTAGATGACACTAAACTGGGTGGCGGTGTGAGCTGTGAAGAGAACGCTAAGAGGCTGCAGGATGACTTGGACAGGTTAGGTGAGTGGGCAAATGCATGGCAGATGCAGTATAATGTGGATAAATGTGAGGTTATCCATTTTGGGGGCAAAAACACGAAGGCAGAATATTATCTGAATGGTGGCAGATTAGGAAAAGGGGAGGTGCAACGAGACCTGGCTGTCATGGTACATCAGTCATTGAAAGTTGGCATGCAGGTACAACAGGCGGTGAAGAAGGCAAATGGCATGTTGGCCTTCATAGCTAGGGGATTTGAGTATAGGAGCAGGGAGATCTTACTGCAGTTGTACAGGGCCTTAGTGAGGCCTCACCTGGAATATTGTGTACAGTTTTGGTCTCCTAATCTGAGGAAGGACGTTTTTGCTATTGAGGGAGTGCAGCGAAGGTTCACCAGGCTGATTCCAGGGATGGCTGGACTGTCATATGAGGGGAGACTGGATCAACTGGGTCTTTATTCACTGGAGCTTAGAAGGATGAGAGGGGCTCTCATAGAAACGTACATAATCTTAGAAGGCCTACTCCTGCACCTATTTTCTATGTTTCTATGTTCTTATTCAATCCCTCCAAATGAAGACATTTTTCCTCATCTCACTCCTTAATGGTGCCTATCCCTTATCCTTATCCTGAGATTGATTCAAGACTCTCCAACCAGGAGAATCAATCTCTCAGCATCTACCTTGTCAAGCCCTGTAAGAATTTTATGGAGTTTACAAATCCTTACTGTTTCCATAGGTTTCTTGTGAATGGTACAGTTTTCCTCTCACCCAGTTCATGAATGAGACATTTGGAAATGAGTCACTCCTCCATCGTCCTTATACCATGTGCATGGGAATCATTGCCTTCACTTTGCTTAAGAATTTTGACTGCTGCCTCAGACCTAAGCCCATTACATTTATTTCCTGGAATACTGCGTACAGTTTTGGTTCCATATTTACAAAAGGATATACTTGCTTTGGAGGCAGTTCAGAGAAGGTTCATTAGGTTGATTCCGGGGATTAGGGGGTTGACTTATGAGGAAAGGTTGAGTAGGTTGGGCCTCTACTCATTGGAATTCAGAAGAATGAGAGGTGATCTTATCGAAACTGATACGTCCTTACTACACAGTATAAATGCACACGAGGCCCATGCTTGAGAGAAGGTCAGTCTGTGACCTGTCCTTTATTCCTTAGCACTCAAGTGATGAAGGTGGTGGAGCTTACCCTTTTATACCTGAAGGTTCAGGTTAGGAGTGTCTCCCACCTAGTGGTCAGTGTTCTCACGGTGTACAACTTAGGTCAGTTTATACATGGGTTACAATGCTGGTTGAATACATGACATCACCTCCCCCCCCAAAGTCTTATTGGGATCACAGGTTGAGTCTCTCTGGTGGTTTACGCTCCCTTGTAGAGAGCCTGAGTTGGGGCTCCGGTTGTTGGGCGTTGGCCTGAGTGTCTGCTGTTTGCGGTGCCTCAGACCTGTCCGGACTGCCCACAGTGACTGGGCTCTCCTCCCTTTGGTTCCGGTGTTCGGTCACCTGTGGTGGAGTGAACTCTATATCGTGTTCTTCCTCTGCTTCTTCTATGGGGTGGCTGAACCTCCTTTTTGTTTGATCCACATGTTTGTGACAGATTTGTCCATTGGTAAGTTTAGCTACCAAAATCCTATTTCCCTCTTTGGCAACCACAGTGCCTGCGAGCCATTTGGGCCCTGCAGCGTAGTTGAGGACGAAAACAGGATCATTTACATCAATACATCGCGCCCTCGCATTCCTGTCATGGTAGTGATATTGTGACTGACGCCTGCTCTCAACAATTTCTTTCATGGTGGGGTGTATAAGGGATAACCGGGTTTTGAGCGTCCTTTTCATTAGTAGCTCTGCGGCTGGAACCCCTGTGAGCGAGTGTGGTCGGGATCTATAGGCCAACAGGAGGCGTGATAAGCGGGTTTGTAGGGAACCCCCTTGGATTCTGAGCATCCCCTGTTTGATTATCTGCACTGCTCGTTCTGCCTGGCCGTTTGAGGCCGGCTTGAACGGTGCCGTTCTAACATGGTTAATTCCATTGTCTGCCATGAAGTCCTGGAATTCAGTGCTTGTGAAGCACAGGCCATTGTCGCTGACCAAGATGTCCGGTAGACCGTGGGCGGCGAACATTGCCCGTAGACTTTCTACCGTGGCAGAGGATGTGCTTGAATTTAAAATGTCACACTCGATCCATTTAGAGTAGGCGTCTACTACAACCAAAAACATTTTCCCCATGAAAGGACCTGCGTAGTCCACATGGATGCGTGACCAAGGCTTGGCGGGCCATGGCCAGGGGCTAAGGGGGGCTTCCCTGGGCGCATGGCCCAGCTGGGCACACGTGTTGCTCCTGCGAACACAAAGTTCCAGATCTGCGTCTATCCCTGGCCACCAAACGTGTGACCTGGCAATTGCCTTCAGCGTGACAATGCCCGGGTGCCCATTGTGGAGTTCTCTGATGAACACCTCTCTGTCCATCTGGGGCATGACTACGCGGTTTCCCCACAGTAGGCAATCGGCCTGAATCGAGAGTTCGTCCTTGCGCCTGTGAAATGGTTTAAATTTCTCAGGGCATGCCCTGTACGTGGCTGCCCAGTCCCCATTCAGGACACATTTCTTGACTAGAGACAATAGCGGGTCTCTATTTGTCCAGACTTTAATCTGATGGGCTGTCACGGGTGAGCCTTCGCTTCCGAAAGTTTCAACAGTCATGACCATCTCAGCACAATGCTCGGTAGCCCCCTCAGTGGTGGCTAGTGGGAGCCTGCTGAGTGCATCGGCGCAGTTTTCGGTGCCCGGTCTGTGCCGAATTGTGTAGTCATAGGCAGCTAACGTGAGTGCCCACCTCTGTATGCGGGCCGACGCGTTTGCATTTATGGCCTTGTTGTCGGCCAAAAGGGACGTTAGGGATTTGTGATCTGTCTCCAGCTCAAATTTCCTGCCAAACAGGTACTGGTGCATTTTCTTTACCGCATATACACATGCGAGCGCCTCCTTTTCTACCATCCCGTAGCCCCTTTCTGCCTGGAACAGACTCCTGGAGGCATAAGCTACTGGCTGTAACTGACCCTTGGCATTGACATGCTGCAACACACACCCGACCCCATAGGATGTTAACACAAGTTTCTTACATGGGGCATCTAGCGTTAACAGATTGTTGGAACATAACAAATTGCGTGCTCTATTAAAAGTCCTTTCCTGCCTGTCCCCCCAGACCCATTCGCGACCTTTGCGTAGGAGCACGTGTAGCGGCTCTAGCAGCATGCTCAATTTGGGAAGAAAGTTACCAAAATAGTTCAGGAGTCCCAGGAACGAACGCAGCTCCGTCGTGTTACGGGGTCTGGGTGCTCTCTGGATCGCTTCCGTCTTGGATGCAGTAGGGCTGATCCCGTCTGCTGCTACCCTCATCCCCAGGAATTCTACCTCTGGAGCTAGGAAGACGCACTTCGCCTTTTTCAGTCGCAGACCTACCCGGTCCAGTCTGCGTAACACCTCCTCCAGGTGTGGAGGTGTTCTTCAGTATCGTAACCCGTAATGAGGATGTCGTCCTGAAAAACCACCATCCCTGGAATCGACTTGAGGAGGCTTTCCATATTTCGTTGGAAGATCGCGGCGGCCGAATCCTGAATGGACATCTGTTCTACTCAAACAACCCCTTGTGTGTCGTGATGGTAGTCAGCTTCTTCGACTCACTCGCCAGCTCCTGGGTCATGTAAGCTGAGGTCAGGTCCAATTTTGAAAAAAGTTTGCCACCGGATAGCGTCGCAAAGAGGTCCTCCGCTTTCGGGAGCGGGTACTGGTCTTGGCGAGATGATGCCTTCCCTCAACAGGCGGTCCAATTCGCCTTCTTTCTTTTCCCGCATCACGTACGGCACCGCTCTGCCCTTGTGGTGTACTGGTCTGGCGTCCGGTTTTATGTGAATCACTACCTTGGCCCCCATGAAAGTGCCAATGCCGGGTTGAAATAATGAGTCAAATTTGTCCAGGACCTGTGAGCATGATACTCGCTCCACAGAGGAAATTGCATTGACATCGCCCCATTTCCAGTTCATGACAGCAAGCCAACTCCTCCCGAGTAGTGCGGGACCGTCCCCTGGGACAGCCCAGAGTGGCAACCTGTTCTCCGAATCTTTGTGGGTCACGACTACCGTGGCATTGCCTAGCACCAGAATGATCTGCTTTGTGTAAGTCCGTAGCTGTGCGTCAATCGGCGATAATTTTGGCCTGCTGGCCTTGGATGCCCACAACTTTTCGAACTGTTTGATACCCATCAGGGACTGGCTGGCACCCGTGTCTAACTCCATTGATACTGGGATGCCATTGAGGAGCACTTTCATCATTATCGGTGGCATCCTGGTGTATGAACTGTATACGTGCTCCACATGAACTCGCTGAACTTCAGCTTCCAGCGATTTCCCCCCGTGTCCATTTCTGCAATTTCTGCAGGTACTTTGCTCATCTCTGCAAACTCCGGCTGAATGTATGCCTCCACGCCTCCAGCATGAGTTGCGGTTTGAAACAAAAGGTCCCTTGCCAGTCGATCGTCCCTGGCTGCCCCTGTTATTGTCCTTGAGTGCACCATTAACAGGTGTTGATGGCCCCATTACTGGCCGCATTGTCCCTTGCAATGGCGTGAATCGCTGTTCAGCTTGCCATTGTCTCTGTCGAACTCCCCCTCTGGGTTCGACTACATGTTGGGGCATGCCTGACTGCCCTTGTCTGCCTGGAGAACTGTGTGCTACTTTAACAATGTTGAATCTCTGTCCCAACCATTCCTTAACACAGTACCTCTTGTCTGTTCTGCTAGTGGCCATGCTCGCGTGGTTTAAATCCCAGTTTCTTGTCGCCATTGATACGTCCTTATTACACAGTATAAATGCACACGAGGCCCATGCTTGAGAGAAGGTCAGTCTGTGACCTGTCCTTTATTCCTTAGCACTCAAGTGATGAAGGTGGGTGGAGCTTCCCCTTTTATACCTGAAGGTCCAGGTTAGGAGTGTCTCCCACCTAGTGGTCAGTGTTCTCACGATGTACAACTTAGGTCAGTTTATACATGGGTTACAATGCTGGTTGAATACATGACAGAAACGTTTAAGATTATGAGGGGGCTTGACAAGGTGGATGCAGAGAGGATATTTCCACTGATGGGGGAGACTAGAACTAGTGGGCATGATCTTAGACGCCCATTTAAAATTGTGATGAGGAGGAATTTCTTCTCGCAGAGGGTTATAAATCTGTGGAATTTGCTGCCTCAGAGAGTTGTGGATGCTGGGTCATTGAATAAATTTAAGATAGAGATAGACAGTTTCTTAACCGATAAGGGAATAAAGGGTTATGGGGAGTGGGCGGGGAAGTGGACCTGAGTCTATGATCACATTAAATGGCGGAGCAGGCTCGAGGGGCCGTATGGTCTACTCCTGCTCCTATTTCTTATGTTGTTATTATCTCCATTTTCCTTTCTCCTCTCTTAACCACTCTTGGGCCCTTCACCAGCCTAGTCATGGGTACTTTGCCCCTTCAAAGCCCTACCGCTACCCTTTACTGTTCCACTATCTTCCTGCTCCTCTGCTACTGTCCCTGGCTTGACTCTCATCGGGATAAGCCTGCAGCTTCCGGCTGAGCATCCCTCAGCATTCTTCGAAGGGCCCATCGAGGCGCTCATCGCCGCCTCCTCGGCAGCAGAGACCCCAACTGCCCCATCGCCTCTATCGCTGTCCACCCCACCCCCAACAATTAATGCCGCTCTCCGCATTTCCCTCCAGTATGTCCGTTCGCTTATGAATGAAGCCCTTCCCATCCATAACCTTATTGTGCATGATTGCCTTGATATCGTGGTCTTCATCCTCATTTGACTTCAGTAGCATGGAGGTGAGGGTGGTGGGGAGCAGGGAGAGGGGTGTTTAGTACTAAAGCATCTCCTTTGGGCTTCAATCGCTTCATGCACTAACATCTCAACCTTTGTTTGTCTGATTTGATTTCCTGAGTTGTTGTCCCCTATTCTGCTTCATCACGTACTGTGCTGCCTGGTGAGTATTCAAAACCTCAAGGGGTTAATGGTTGGCTCTTTCAGGTAGAAATTGCCCCCCTGCCTATTAGGTTCAGAATAACTCCACGAGACTGTGTGGTAAGCTCAAACCATTGTGAACTTGGTCTCGTTAATCTAACTCCAAAGAGAGGAAGCAGAGTAATGGATTGCCATTCATACCTGCTTACCCCAGGGTGCACAGGTGACCCTTAGGTCTCCCAAAGGTCTGTCCCCTAGTGGCAAGTCTTAAACATTGGTGAGGTTTGCACACATAACATCGCCGAAAATGGGGGGGCAACTTCTAGCCAAAAGAGTTGGTTTCGATGGTTTTTACCACAGCTGCAGTTCAGGTTGACTCTGCATCCTTTTCCTTGCATCCGGAACTCGATGATAATGAGGGCGGTGACTACACCTGAGGGGCGTAAACACTGCGGTGACAGCAACTGAGGGGCGAAAGTTGAGGGCGGAGTGGAGTCACTTAAAGGGGAGAGCCTCCGCGCTTTTAAAACTTTGGCCCATTGGGCCACCAGGAAGGGTTTCAGCCAAGAGGGGTTGCCGGGCTGCCTGTTGGCGGCCCAGCCGAACCCAGGGGCATAGCTGTCAGGCCGACATGGCAACCGGCCGCCAAAAAAAAACAAGGCGGCAGCGGCAGTGCGCCCTCCCCTTTATATTCAAAAAGGAGTTAGATGAGGTCCTTACTACTAGGGGGATCAAGGGGTATGGCGAGAAAGCAGGAATGGGGTACTGAAGTTGAATGTTCAGCCATGAACTCATTGAATGGCGGTGCAGGCTAGAAGGGCCGAATGGCCTACTCCTGCACCTATTTTCTATGTTTCTATGTTTCTAAGGTAAGCCGCACCACCGCTGCAGAAGGCCACAGCCTCACCGGACCACCGGGGAAAAGGTTGTTTTTGCATCGCCGGGTGGGGTGAAGATTTTCCGAGGGTAATGTCGCCGTCGGGGGAGTAGATCGGCGGTGCGCACGGTAATGTGGCACATACCTTGGATCGGCAGCAGCGGAATGGTAAGGGGGGAATCGGGGCACCTCCGGGAAAACTCGGGAGGGCAATTGGACCTATCAGCGGCAATTCCACAAAAAATCGGAGGCGAATCCACTCCGCAGCATGGCCGCCGATTTGAGGTGTTAACCGGCCTGAAGGAGAGGGGCAATTTCGGCCCTCAGTTTTATTTTCATCACACTACTTAGAACCCATTTTCACCGCAGTTACATGCGTGTTAACAGCAGCGTGCGGCGGCCCGGCCCGGAAATCGGCACAGTCCCGGCCTGCAAGACCATCGGCAGGCCGGGGCCATTGGAGGGAGCAGCTCATGGTGGCATGCCACTGCAGGGAGCAGCTGATTGCAGTGAGGGCAGGTACAGCAGGAGCGGCGAGGTCGGGGCGAAGGAGCAGCAAGAGTTCGTAGAGGGATATGATCGGGGCCCAGGAGAGGCGAGAGTTCGGGCCCAGAAGAGACGAGGGCCCAGGGGCAGCAAGGGCCAGCCCACACTGCGATATGTGTGCGCAGGGCCTTGGTGAGGCCACCTTGAGTATTGTGTACAGGATTGGTCTCCTAATCTGAGGAAGGACATTCTTGCTATTGAGGGAGTGCAGCGACTGATTCCTGGGGTGGCAGGACTGACATATGAAGAAAGACTGGATCGAATGGGCTTATATTCACTGGAATTTAGAAGAATGAGAGGGGATCTCATAGAAACAAATAAAATTCTGATGGGATTGGACAGGTTAGATGCAGGAAGAATGTTCCCGATGTTGGAGAAGTCCAGAGCCAGGGTTCACAGTCTAAGGGTAAGGGGTAAGCCATTTAGAACAGAGATGAGGAGAAACTTCTTCACTCAGAGAATTGTGAACCTGTGGAATTCTCTACCACAGAAAGTTGTTGAGGCCAGTTCGTTAGATATATTCAAAAGGGAGTTAGATGTGGCCCTTACAGCTAAAGGAATCAAGGGATATGTAGAGAAAGCAGGAATGGGGTACTGAAGTTACATGTTGAGCCATGACCATATTGAATGGTGGTGCAGGCTCGAAGGGTCAAATGGCCTACTCCTGCACCTATTTTCTATGTTTCTATGTTTCTATGTTTCTATGTTTCACACTAGGTCCATGCAGCAGAGCTGGTCTCCAGCCACCTTGGTTAATCCTTGCCACTGGACCAAGACCCAGCTCTGTCAAGCCCGTGTTGTGGCTGGTGTGCAACGGCCACCACACGTTAAAAACATCTACGCACAAGCATCTTCCCCTCTTCAGGATATAGTTTGGGATCTGGAATATTAGGTCCTTCATTGAAACACCTGTGAACTCATCCCTTTTCGGTGTGGAAGCAAGTCATCCTCATTTCGAGGGACTGCCTATGTTGAACTGTCAATGTGCCATATGGATAAGGAAAGGCTTGTATTATATAATATCATGCCACAACTCTCATGCTAATGAACCTCATACAATGCACTCTGATATATAACGAGAGTCCCATACTGTGCCGTTGGTTTCCCCAGTGCGAGTCCGTCTTGCCGTGACTATGTACAGGATTGAGGGGTGAACTGATCGAGGTGTTTAAAATGTGAAAAGGATTCGATAGGGTATATGCGGAGAAAGTATTTCCTTTGGTGGGGCAATCAAGAATAAGGGGATTTTATTTTCAAATTAGAGCCAGGCCGTTCAGGAGGGAAATAAGGAACCACGTTTTCACACAAAGGGTGGTGGAAACCTGGAACTCGCTCCCTCAAAAGGCTGTGGATGCTGGGGGCCAATTGGAACTTTGAGATCGATAGACTTTTGTTGGGTAAGGAGCAAAGGTGGGTAAATGGTGTTGAGGTGCAGATCAGCCATGATCTAATTGAATGGCAGAGCAGGCTCGAGGGGCTGAATGGTCTACTCCTGTTCCTGTGTTGCAAGCTTAATATAAAATGCCTTCTGCGAGGATGATCCATTTGAACAGTTGTTCAGGGTCATTGATTTTACTGAGCACTAGCAGTCTTGCATTTGCCTTGAAACTCGCTGTGATAATGGGAACCTGATGGCATTAGTGCCATTTAATTCACCTTCAGTGAATCATTTATGATGCAGTGACTATTATACATAAAGAAAAGAAAGAGCATTACATTTATATCACACCTTTCACCATCTTCAGGACATCCCAAGGTGCTTCACAATTACTTTGGAAGTGCAGTCGCTGTTGTTATGCAGGCAAACGCAACAGCCAATCTCACAGCGAGGTATCATAAGAACATAAAAAATAGGAGCAGGAGTAGGCCATTTGGCCCCTTGAGCCTGCTCCGCCATTTAATACAATCATGGCTGATCCGATCATGGGCTCAGGTCCACTTCCCTGCCCGATCCCCATAACCCCTTATTCCC
Organism: Pristiophorus japonicus; assembly: GCF_044704955.1. Taxonomy (NCBI): domain Eukaryota; kingdom Metazoa; phylum Chordata; class Chondrichthyes; family Pristiophoridae; genus Pristiophorus; species Pristiophorus japonicus. The sequence goes on along the minus strand of NC_091979.1, from coordinate 30,065,498 downwards.
TTATCAGTTAAGATTTTATATATTTTTCTTGAGAGTTATGAAATATCTCCTTAAATGTACGTCACTATTCATCAACTGTCCTACACTTTAATCTATTTTCCCAGTCCACTTTAGCCAACCCTGCCCTCATATCTTTGTAGTCTCCTTTAGTTAAGCTGGTTTGAGATCCAACTTTCTCGCCCTCCATCTGAAGTTGAAATTCAACCATGCTAAGATCACTCATTCCAAGGGGATCCTTTACTAGGAGATTGTTTATGAATCCTGTCTCATTACACAGGACCAGATCGAAGATAGCCTGCCCACTGGTTGGCTCCATTACATATTGCTCAAGGAACCCGTCCCTTATGCACTCTATGAACTCTTCCTCAAGGCTACCCTGACCAATTTGATTTGTCCAATCAATATGGAAGTTAAAATCACCCATGATTATTGTTGTTCCCTTTTTACAAGCCCCCACTATTTCTTGGTTTATACTCCGACCCACAGAGTTGCTGCTGTTTGGGGGCTTATAGACTATGCCCACCAGTGACTTTTTCCCTTATAACCAGCAAATAGATGCTTTAGAGATGTTAGTTGAGGGATAATTGTTGGCCAGCGCCATGGGATCTTGTACATCCATCAGAGCAGACAATCGAGGCCCTGGTTTAACGTTTGATCTGGAGGATGTTGTATGTATGTCCAGAAGGACAAGGGAAGCAGGTGCGTGGGAACACCACCGCCTCCAAGTTCCCCTCCAAGTTACACACCATCCTGACTTGGAAATATATCTCCTTTCCTTCATCGTCGCTGCGTCAAAATCCTGGAACTCCCTCTCTAACAGCACTGTGGGAGCATCTTCACCACACGGACTGCAGCAGTTCAAGATGGCGGCTCACCACCACCTTCTCAAGGGCGATTAGGGATGGGCAATAAATGCTGGCGTTGCCAATGACGTCCACATCCCGATAATGGAAAACAGCCGACAAAATGCTTGTCGTGAGGTAAATGGGGCAAAACAAGCACTGCAGTTTCCCCCTCCCTCAGCCTCGCAAGTCACCAAGTTGTATGAAACCGTGCAGCGGTTCAAGATGGCGGCTCACCACCACCTTCTCAAGGCCAGCTTGCGAGGGGCCATAAATTCCAGCCTTGCCAACTATGCCCATATCCCGAGAATACATTTTTTTTTTAAATACAATTACTGCTCAACTTCCTGACAATCGAGACAAAATGATTTGGTCCTGAGGCATCAAAGGGCGAGTGTCAGAAACGTGAAGTGGGTTAGAGTATCTTCGGGTCCCGAAAAGGATGGGAGGTGGGGATGTTTGAAATGGGAGGGGCCAATCTCCAAAATGCTGAGGAGGGGTTTTTTTGAATAAAGAAGGGTGGGGCTGAGGAGTCACAGAGACCCACAGATACCATGGAAATGTCGACTGAGATATTGCCGTTTGATCCAGCTGTTCCTTTGCTCATCATCATCATCATAGGCAGTCCCTCCGAATCAAAGAGGACTTGCTTCCACTCCCAAAGTGAGTTTTTTGATGGCCGAACAGTCCAATACGAGAGCCACAGACCCTGTTACAGGTGGGACAGACATTCGTTGAGGGAAGGGGTCGGTGGGGCTGGTTTGCCGAGCGCTCCTTCCACTGCCTGCGCTTGGCCTCTTCACGCTCATTGCGTTGAGACTCAAAGAGCTCAACGCCCTCCCGGATGGACTTTCTCCACCTCAGGCAGTCTGCGGCCAGGGTCTCCCAGTTGTCAGTGGTGATGTCGCCCTTTGCCAGGGAGGCTTTGAGGGTGTCCTTATAATGTTTCCGCTGTCCTCCTTTGGCTTGTTTACCATGAAGAAGCTCCACATAATGCATTTGTTTAGGGAGTCTAGTATCTGGCATGCATATTATGTGGCCTGCCCAGCGAAGCTGATCGAGTGTGGTCAGTGCTTCAAACTGGGGATGTTAGCCTGGTCGAGGACACTGATGTTGGTGCACCTGTCCTCCCAGGGGATTTGCAGGATCTTGCGGAGACATCGTTGGCGATATATCTCCAGGAACTTGAGGTGTCTTCTATATATCGTCCATGCTTCAGATCCATACAGGAGGGCGGGTATTACTACAGCCCTGTAGACCATGAGTTTGTTGGTAGATTTGAGGGCCTGCTGTTCAAACACTCTTTTCCTCAGATGGCCGAAGGCTGCGCTGGCGCACTGGAGGCGATGCTGAATCTCCACATCAATGTCTGCCTTTGTTGATAAGAGGCTCCCGAGATATGGGAAATGGTCCACATTGTCCAGGGCCGCGCCGTGGATCTTGATGACTGGAGGGCAGTGCTGTGCGGCAGTGACAGGCTGGTGGAGGATCTTTGTCTTACGGATGTTAAGCGTAAGGCCCATGCTTTCATATGCCTCAGTGAATACATCGACTATATCCTGGAGTTCAGCCTCTGAATGTGCACATACGCAGGCGTCGTTCGCATATTGCAGCTCAACGACAGAGGTTGGGGTGATCTTGGACCTGGCCTGGAGGCGGCATAGGTTAAACAGCTTCCCACTGGTTCCGTGGTTTAGTTCCACTCCAGCGGGAAGCTTGTTGATTGTGAGGTGGAGCATGGCGGCGAGGAAGATTGAGAAGAGGGTTGGAACGATAACGCAGCCCTGTTTGACCCCGGTAAAGACGTGGATTGGATCTGTAATGGATCCGTTGGTAAAGATCACGGCCTGCATGTCATCGTGAAGCAGACAAAGGATGTTGCCAAATTTTGGGGCATCCGAAACGGAGGAGGACGCTCCATAGACCCTCACGGTTGACAGTTATCAAAGGCCTTTGTAAGATCGAAAAAGGCCATGTATAAGGGCTGGTGCTGCTCCCTGCATTTTTCCTGCAGCTGTCGCGCTGCAAAGATCATGTCTGTTGTGCCCCGTAGGGGACGAAATCTGCATTTCGGGAGGAGCTCCTCGGCCACAGGGAGAAGACGATTGAGGAGAACTCGAGCGACAACTTTCCCAGTGGTTGATAGCAGGGAGATTCCCCTGTAGTTGCCGTAGGCGGACTTGTCCCCTTTTTTAAAAATGGTCACAATCATTGCATCTCTGAGATCTCCCGGCATGCTCTCCTCCCTCCAGATGAGAGAGATGAGGCCATGTATCCGCGCCAGCAGCGCCTCTCCGCCATATTCTAGCGCCTCAGCAGGGATTCCACCCACACCCGTAGCCTTGTTATTCTTTGGCTGTTTTATGGTTTTGCCTACCTCATGCAGCGTTGGACTTTCACTGAGTTTGTGGCGGGTCACATGCTGCGGGATGGAGTCGAGAACATTCGAGTCAAAGGCAGAGTCTCGATTGAGGTGATCTTCAAAGTGCTCCTTCCATCGGGCCATGACAGCCTCGGTGTCCTTGATGAGTGTTTCCCCATTCTTGGCCAGGAGTGGGGTGGGGCCTTTGGAGTTTGGACTGTAGGTGACCTTAACTGCAGTGAAGAATCCTCACATATCAGGCTGTTGGCCAGTTATTGTATCTCCTGTGCTTTCTCCATCCATCACCTGTTCTTTAAGTCCCAGATATTTCGTTGGACCTGAGCCTTGAGTTGTCTGTAATGTTGTTTTGCAGCTCCCGAGTTGGATTGTTGCTTGAGGCTCAGAAATGCTTTGCACTTGCGATCTATTAGTTCTTCGATCTCTTGATCATTTTCATCAAACCAGTCCTGATGTTTTCTGGTTGAGTGACCAAGTGTCTCTTCACAGGCACTGGTTATAGAGGCCTGGAGGGCAGACCAAACGCTGTGGGGATTCAGCATCTTAGGATCATCAAGGCACGCCAGATTGGCTGTGAGGCGCTGGCTGTATAAGGCTCTCTGAGCTGGGTCTCTAAGTGCCCCGGCATTAACTTTTTTGCGGAACTGCTTCTGCTGTCCCCTCTGCTTTGGGGCAATGTTAATGTTGATGATGGATCTGATTAGGCGATGGTCCGTCCAGCAGTCATCAGCTCCTGTCATGGCGGGGGTGATGTGCACATCCTTGCGATCCCTGGTTCAGACGATGAGATAGTCAAGCAGGTGCCAGTGTTTGGAGCGAGGGTGTTGCCACGATGCCTTGTATTTGTCCCTCTGGCGGAACAGGGTGTTGGTGATGAGAAGTTCATGTTCTAGACATTTTGTCAGGAGTAGGGTACCGCTGGAATTTGCTTTTCCTACCCCCTCTCTGCCAATCACGGCTCCCCAGAGGGCTGTGTCTTTGCCGACCCTGGCATTAAAATCAATTTGTCGCCCGTGGGGACGTGGGACAAGGATGTCTCGAGGTTGGAATAAAAACCCTCTTTAGCCTCATCCGTGCATTGAGTGTAGGGGCATATGCACTGATGACTGTGGCACATTGGTTCCAAGATAGGGTAATATGAAGAGTCATGAGTTAACCCCACAGGGGGTGTCTTTGAGGTGGTCGACCAGCTCATTCTTGACGGCAAAGCCGACTCCATGAAGGCGGTGTTCTGCCTCTGGTTTCCCTTTCCAGAAGAAGGTGTACCCTCCAGCATGTTCCTTCAGCTGGCCTTCCCCTGCCCGCCGGGTCTCACTTAGGGCGGCGATGTCAATGTCGAAATGTCTGAGTACCCGGGCAACTATGGCGGTGCAGCGTTCCGGCCTGTTGCTGTTGGGATTGTCCATGAGGGTCCTGATGTTCCAGGTCCAGAACTTCAGACTGACAAAGTGGAAGATCTCTGTGCGTGAATTCTTTTAACGTGGGGTGGTCGTTGCACATCGGCAACCACACGGGCTTAGCTGAGCAAGGTCTTGGTCCCGTGGCAAGGGCGTCCAAGACAACTGGAGACCAGGCACAGCTCTATAAGCCTAATTGCATGCGGCGAAGTGTTGGCCGCAAGCTCAGCGCCGAGTAATGCCATTGATGGTAGGTGGCCCGAGACTTGGCTGGGGGGCAGGCATTAGGAGGGTCACTTCCAAAGTTATTTTAAAAGTTAAAAGTCGATAAAAATTCCCAATTTATTTCAAAAGTTTCTAAGAGTTGTTAAAAGGTCTAAGATGTAAATCAATACCCACAGATACCATGGAAATGTCGACTGAGATATTGTAGTTTGATCCAGCTGTTCCTTTGCTAGTTTGCGACTAAGTACGTGTAGTCAGCGTCCCCCATTGGCTCAGTGAGTCAAAAGGTTGTGGGTTCAAGTCCCGCTCCAGCAACTTCAGGTGACTATACAGTCCAATACGGGAATTACAGTCTCTGTCACAGGTGGGGCAGATAGTGTTTGAAGGAAAGGATGGGTGAGGAGCCTGGTTTGCTGCATGCTCCTTCCGCTGTAAGAATAAAAGTGTTTATTAATGATAAAATTGATTGTGTATGTATAAATGTTAAAAGTGTAGATTATACGGAAAGGCTGCAGTGTTGAAACAACATGGAAGCTCACAGACTTCCAGCATGTCCTGTTTGTATATTGTCTTAATTGGAAAGCCATTAACCTAATCAAGGGATGGCACTGGGTCCTCCAGACAGACACTTGAGTGAGGAGAGCCAATAAGGAACTGCCCTGGAACGAAGATCCAATCCTGGGGCTTTCTGAGGAACAATAGACTAAAGGGATATAAAAACTCAAGCCAAAGTTTGATCTGTCTTTTCTTAAGCACACGGCAAAAGGCAGGACCTCTCTCTACAGACTAAGGAGCGGGCCGGGTTCTTTGCCAGAGGGAAGTGACGTATACCTTTTTATTAATCATTATTGTAACATTGTGCCTGTTGTAACTAAGTCAATCCATAGGCTAGCTGACGACTGCTGTTTCTCTGATAAGACGTGCATGCGTGTGTTTAATAAACTATTCTGAATTGTTTTGAAAGAGTCTGTCTCGCTGTCAATTTAATGCCAGAGATTTAGAAATCTTACACCGCTGCCTGTGCTTGGTTTCTGCATGTTGTCGGCGACGAGACTCGAGGTGTTCAGCGCCCTCCCGGATGCCCTTCCTCCACTTCGGGTGGTCTTTGGGTCGAGGATTCCCAGGTGCAGGTGGGAATGCAAGCTCATACGTTTTGCAGGTAGTCCACAACGGTTCAGATACTGTGATTGCATACGTATGGGGAATTGCACCTGAAGGAAAGGCAGGGTAAAAAAAATGCGTCCGTGGACGCCCCGACCTGCGTGAGAACACCAGCGGCAGGTCGGGGCCATAAAAGGAGCGGCGAGCAGCGGCCTGGGAACAGCGTGCAGGCATACTACTTCAGGGAGTAGTGCGAGCTGGTGCAGGAGGGCGACGGCAGTGAAGAGTGATGTCATCAGGGTCCAGGTCGGTGATTGGAATGTGGGCAGATACAGCAGGAGCGGCGATGTCGGGGCGAAGGAGCGGCGAGAGGCTGTAGAGGGACGTGATCGGGGCCCAGGGGGCCCACACTGCGATATGTGTGCGTGCTCGGTCCATGCAGCAGAACTGGTCTCCAGTTGTCTTGGGTAATCCTTGCCACTGGACCAAGACCTAGCTCTGTCAAGCCCCGTGTGGTGGCTGGTGTGCAACGGCCACCACACGTTAAAAAAATCCACGCACAGGCATCTTCCACCCTTCAGGATGTAGTTCGTGATCTGGTGTATTATGTCCTTCATTGAAACACCTGTGAACTCATCCTTTTTTGGCGTGGAAGCAAGTCATCCTCGTTTCGAGGGACTGCCTATGATGATGTCCTTAGCAATGAATGGCACATATGTAAAGTGTATTATCCTGCCGGATCACAAGGGAGTGTAACAGAGCTGGGAAGAGTTCTCAAGAAGAGAAACAACCTTAAAACGGGGACATTAAAGATTACAGCGCCCTCTATTGATGGCTTGGGGGTCTCCAGCACTCCTGGGCAGAATAAAAGCTTCAAATGCATGTAAATGTCCTGGTACTAAATCTGCGTTTTGCCTCTGATTTAAATTTTAGGAATAAGTTAAATACTCTTGATAACTGCAGGATATTGGTAAAACAAAAAAATGGGCTGTTCCCATCAGGACCAGTTACCTTAAAGGTGCATGCACGCGACTCCTGATTTTCATTTAAATGGCTTTGCAAACACCTCGAGTTACCACTTGTCTTCATTCCCTGGGATGACAGCCAGTTGCAGGCCCTCAGTTTTAACTGCACGCCCATCAAAAGTCCAGCGGCCACTTTAAAACAGCAAAACTCATGGCACCGAGTCTTCAAAGTGAGGCTGAATGGACATTTGAAGCTGTTCGAGATAATTACAATTGTCACCCTGTCGCGTGCTGACAGATCAATTTGCAACTCTTCTATTCCACATCTCACTTCATCCCTTTCGGCATTGAAGCAGCGAGTATTCACTGCGAAGTGGGCTCCTTTAACCAGACTACAATTCTACGTCAACCCAGCAACAGATAGCCGCTTGTTTTTTGATCTTGTGTTTTGTTGCAGGTCAATGTCTTCAATGGCGTGCGCTCGCACACACACTCTCTCACACTCACACACTGTCACACACACACACTCACACATGTACACACAGATACACGCACATATATAATCCAGAAGATTCACTGACATAAGTGTATCATAATAGGCAGTCCCTCGGAATCGAGGAAGACTTGCTTCCACCCTTGAAGTGAGTTCTTTGGTGGCTGAACAGTCCAATATGAGACCCACAGACCGTGTCACAGGTGCGACAGACATTCGTCGAAGGAAGGGGTGGTTTGCCGCATGCTCCTTCTGCTGCCTGCGCTTGATCTCTTCACGGTCTCGGTGGTGAGATTCGAAGAGCTCAACACCCTCCCGGATGCACTTTCTCCAACTAGGGTTGCCTTCGGCCAGGGATTCCCAGGTGTCAGTGGTGATGTTGCACTTTACTAGGGAGGCTTTGAGGGTGTCCTTGTAACGTTTCCGCTGCCCACCTTTGGCTCGTTTGCCGTGAAGGAGCTCCGCATAAAGCATTTGCATAGGGAGTCTCATGTCTGGCATGCGACCAATATGGCTTGCCCAGCAAAGCTGATCGAGTGTGGTCAGTGCTTGAATGCTGGGGATGTTAGCCTGGACAAGGACACTGATGTTGGTGCGCCTGTCCTCCCAGGGGATTTTCAGGATCTTGCGGAGATATCGTTGGTGATATCCCTGCTGAGGCTTTGAAGTATGGCGGAGAGACACTGCTGGCGCGAATACACAACCTCATCTCTCTCATCTGGAGAGAGGAGAGCATGCCTCAAAGATGAAGTAATCGTGACCATCTTTAAAAAAGGGGACAAGTCTGACTGCGGCAACTACAGAGAAATCTCCCTGCTATCAGCCACTGGGAAAGTCGTTGCTCGAGTCCTCCTCAACCAACTTCTTCCCATGGCTAAGGAACTTGTCCCAGAGTCACAGTGCGGATTTCGTCCCCTGCGGGGCACAACGGACATGATTTTTGCAGCGCGACAGCTACAGGAAAAATGCAGGGAACAGCGCCAGCCCTTATACATGACCTTCTTCGAACTTACAAAGGCCTTTGACACTGTCAACTGCGAGGGTCTATGGAGCGTCCTCCTCCGTTTCGGATGCCTCCAAAAGTTCATCACCATCCTCCGCCTGCTCCACGACGACATGCAGGCCGTGATCCTTACCAACAGATCCATCACAGACCAAATTCACGTCCAGACCAGGGTCAAACAGCGCTGTGTCATCGCCCCAATCCTCTTCTCAATCTTTCTCACCGCCATGCTCCACCTCACAGTCAACAAGCTCCCCGCTGGAGTGGAACTAAACTGCAGAACCAGTGGGAACCTGTTCAACCTTCGCCGTCTCCAGGCCAGCTCCGAGACCACCCCAGCCTGCATCTGCGCACATACAGAGGCTGCACTCCAGGACATAGTCGACATATTTACTGAGGCATATGAAAGCATGGGCCTTACGCTAAACATCCGTAAGACAAAGGTCCTCCAACAGCCTGTCCTCACCGCACAGCACTTCCCCCCAGTTATCAAGATCCACAGCGCAGCCCTGGACACCGTGGACCACTTCCCATATCTCAGGAGCCTCCTATCAACAAGAGCAGGCATCGAAGTCGAGATCCAACACCGCCTCCAGTGCGCCAGTGCAGCCTTCGGCCTCCTGAGGAAAAGAATGTTTGAAGACCAGGCCCTCAAATCTACCACCTAGCTCATGGTCTACAGGGCTGTAGTAACACCTGCCCTCCTGTATGGCTCAGAGACATGGGCCATGTATAGTAGGCACCTCAAGTCGCTGGAGAAATATCACCAACTATTTCTCCACAAGATCCTACAAATCCCCTGGGAGGACTGGCACACCAACATCAGTGAATTCATTCAGGCTAACATCCCCAGCATTGAAGCACTGACCACACTCGATCAGCTCCGCTGGGCAGGCCACATAGTCCGCATGCCAGACACGAGATTCCCAAAGCAAGTGCTCCACTTGGAGCCCCTTCATGGCAAACGAGCCAAAGGTGGGCAGCGGAAATGCTACAAGGACACCCTCAAAGCCTCCCTGATAAAGTGCAACATCCCCACTGACACCTGGGAGTTCCTGGCCCAAGACCACCCTAAGTGAAGGAAGTGCATCCGAGAGGGCACTGAGCACCTCGAGTCTCAACGCCGAGGGCATGCAGAAATCAAGCGCAGACAGTGGGAAGGGCATGCGGCAAACCAGTCCTACCCACCCCTTCCCTCAACGACTACCTGTCCCAGCTGTGACAGAGTCTGTGGCTCTCGTAGTGGAATGTTCAACAACCAAAGAACTCACTTCAGGAGTGGAAGTAAGTCTTCCTCGATTCCGAAGGAAGACACAAATAACCTTCCGGAAGTACTAGGGGACCGAGGGTCCAGTAAGAAGGAGGAACTGAAGGAAATCCTTATTAGGCGGGAAATTGTGTTAGGGAAATTGATGGGATTGAAGGCCGATAAATCTCCGGGGCCTGATAGTCTGCATCCCAGAGTACTTAAGGAAGTGGCCATAGAAATAGTGGATGCATTGGTGATCATTTTCCAACAGTCTATCAACTCTGGATCAGTTCCTATGGATTTGAGGGTAGCTAATATAACACCACTTTTTAAAAAAGGAGGGAGAGAGAAAACGGGTAATTATAGATCGGTTAGCCGGACATCAGAAAAGACGAAATAGCAGCGCATTTGGAAAGCAGATCAGGATCGGTCCAAGTCAGCATGGATTTATGAAAGGGAAATCATGCTTGACAAATTTTCTGGAATTTTTTGAGGATGTAGCTAGTAGAGTGGACAAGGGAGAACCAGTGGATGTGGTATATTTGGACTTTCAAAAGGCTTTTGACAAGGTCCCACACAAGAGATTGGTGTGCAAAATTAACGCACATGGTGTTGGGGTAATGTACTAACGTGGATAGAGAACTGGTTGGCAGACAGGAAGCAGAGAGTCAGGATAAACGGGTCCTTTTCAGAATGGTAGGCAGTGACTAGTGGGGTGCTGCAGGGCTCAGTGCTGGGACCCCAGCTCTTTTATATATACATTAATGATTTAGATGAAGGAATTGAGTGCAATATCTCCAAGATTGCAGATAACACAAAGCTGGGTGGCAGTGTGAGCTGTGAGGAGGATGCTAAGAGGCTGCAGGGTGACTTGGACAGGTTAGGTGAGTGGGCAAATGCATGGCAGATGCGGTATAATGTGGATAAATGTGAGGTTATCCACTTTGGTGACAAAAACATGAAAGCAGAATATTATCTGAATGTCGGCAGATTAGGAAAAGGAGAGGTGCAACGAGACCTGGGTGTCATGGTACATCAGTCATTGAAATTTGGCATGCAGGTACAGCAGGCGGTGAAGAAGGCAAATGGTATGTTGGTCTTCATAGCTAGGGGATTTGAGTATAGGAGCAGGGAGGTCTTACTGCAGTTGTACAGGGCCTTGGTGAGGCCTCACCTGGAATATTGTGTTCAGTTTTGGTCTCCTAATCTGAGGAAGGAACTTCTTGCTATTGAGGGAGTGCAGCGAAGGTTCACCAGACTGATTCCAGGGATGGTGGGACTGACATATGAGGAGAGACTGGATCGACTGGGCCTGTATTCACTGAAGTTTCAAAGGATTAAAGGTAGATCTCATAGAAACATATAAAATTTTGACGGGACTGGACAGGTTCGATGCAGAAAGAATGTTCCCAATGTTGGGGAAGTCCAGAACCAGAGTACACAGTCTAAGGATAAGAGGTAAGCTATTTAGTACTGAGATGAGGAGAAACTTCTTCACTCAGAGAGTTGTTAACCTGTGGAATTCTCTACCGCTAGGAGTTGTTGATGCCAGTTCATTCAATATATTCAAGAGGGAGTTAGATATGGCCTTTACGGCTAAAGGGATCAAGGGGTATGGAGAGAAAGCAGGAAAGGGGTACTGAGGTGAATGATCAGCAGTGATCTTGTTGAATGGTGGTGCAGGCTCGAAGGGCCGAATGGCCTACTCCCGCAACTAGTTTCTATGTTTCTATGTTTCTATGCCTATGATGAAGATATCTCCAGCGACTTGAGGTGTTTTCTGTACCTCGTCCATGCTTCTGATCCGTATAGGAGGACGGGTATTACTACAGCCCTGTAGACCATAAGCTTGGTGGTAGATTTGAGGGACTGATCTTTGAACACTCTTTTCCTCAGGCAGCCGAAGGCTGCAGTGGCACACTGGAGGCGATGTTGAATCTCCACATCAACGTCTGCTTTTGTTGCTAAGAGGCTCCCGAGGTATTGGAAATGATCCACGTTGTCGAGGGCCGCGCAGTGAATCTTGATGACTGAGGGGCTGTGCGGCGAGGACAGACTGATGGAGGCCCTTTGTCTTACAGATATTTAGCATAAGACCCATGCTTTCATATGCCTCGGTGAATACATTGACTATATCCTGGAGTTCAGCCTCAGAATGTGCGCAGACACAGGTGTTGTCTCAGCGACAGAGGTTGGGTGATCTTGGACCTGGCCTGGAAGCGGCATCGGTTAAACAGCTTCCCACTGGTCCTGTAGTTTAGTTCCACTCTAGCAGGGAGCTTGTTGACTGTGAGGTGGAGCATGGCAGCGAGGAGGATTGAGAAGGGGGTTGGAGTGATAACGCAGCCCTGTTTGACCCAGGTTCGGACGTGGATTGGGTCTGTAATGGATGTGTTGTTAAGGATCAGGGCCTGCATGTCGTCGTGGAGCAGGCGAAGGATGTTGACAAACTTTTGTGGGCATCCAAAATGGAGGAGGACACTCCATAGACTCTCACTGTTATGTGTGTATGTAAACCTTACCAAAGCATAAGACCTGCCACTAGGGGGCACAACTGCGGGAGACCTAAGGGTTACCTGTGCACCCTGGGGCAAGCAGGTATAAAAGGTGATTCACCATGCTGCTTCCACACTCTGGAGTCTGAATAAAGAGACCAAGGTCACAACAGTTTGAGCTTGCGATATAGTCCTGTGGATTTATTCTGAACATATCAAATTAGCGATGAGTAACGGATCATGAACTTTCACATGGTAATAGCTGCCATTGGTATTCTTGAGAGATTTGTTGAGGGTGATGATTGGGAAGCCTTCATTGAGTGCCTCGACCAGTACCTTGTGGCTAACGAATTGGACACGGCTGAAACAGCGATCAAGCGCGGGGCGATTCTCCTCACCATATGTCGGTTATCGGTATACGGCCTCCTTAAAAATTTGCTGGCACCGGTCAAACCAACGGACAAATCTTATGCTGAGCTGTGTACGCTGGCTAGGGAACACCTCAAGCCAAAGGAGAGCATCCTGATGGCCAGGTATTGCTTTTATACGCACCGTTGCTCCGAGGGCCAGAACGTGGCGAGTTTTGTCGCCGACCTAAGACGCCTTGCGGTGCACTGCGAATTTGAAGGATCCTTGGGGGAAATGTTGCGGGACTTTTTCATGCTTGGAATTGGCCACGAGGTCATTCTTCGCAAACTGCTGTCTGCCGAATCCCTCGATCTGAGCAAGGCCATCACGGTAACTCATATCCATGAGCGATAACACGAAACAGATATCTTCACAGAATCGAAGCTCACCGGCAAGCGCCGTGCACAAAATAATGTTTTTAGCAGGCAGAAAGCCACAGGGCACAGCCCACACGATTGCAGAGGCCAGACCTAGGCCGAGAGTGACTCAGAGTCCACCGTGGGGCGCGAATGCGTATCCATTAGCACCATGTTGGCGCTACGGGGGCAACCATAGAGCGTCGGCGAGAGGCGACAGTCCGGGGTACGTGGTGGCCTACAAAAGGCCAGTGAGACCAGGAGCAGCGCGAGTTCGGCGAGAGCCGTGCTTGTGCAGCTACAGGGAGAAGGCAAAAAAGTAGAAAGAAACAGAAAGTGACGTCACAGCCAAGGGGGTAAATGATTGGCTGGTGATTGTGAGTATCTTTTCTTTTTTCTCTTCTATAACAGTGAGTAAGCTTTGGCATTGTTGTTGCCAATTTAAGTGTATCTAAGGGTTAAGTCATGACAGGAGAGCTCGATCACGTGATATGCTCCTCCTATACCACGTGGGAACTCAGGGACACTTCCGGTGTCCGTGACGACTATGTGTGCGGGAAGTGTATCCGCCCCCAGCTCCTGATGGTTCGTGTTGCGGAATTGGAGCTGAGGGTGGATTTACTCTGGAGCATCCACGATGCTGAGAATGACGTGAGTAGCACGTGTAGCGAGTTGGTCTTACCGCAGTTGAAGGGTCCACAGCCAGATAGGGAATGGAAGAACAGCAGGAAGAGCAGTGCAAGGAAGGTAGTGCAGGGGTCCCCTGCAATAATCCCCCTGCAAAACAGATACACCGCTTTGAGTACTTTTGAGGGGGATAACTCATTAGGGGAGGGCAGCAGCAGCCAAGTTCATGGCACCGTGGCTGGCTCTGCTGCACAGGAGGGCAGGAAAAAGAGTGGGAGAGCGATAGTGACAGGGGATTCAATTGTAAGGGGAATAGATAGGCGTTTCTGCGGCCGCAACTGAGACTGCAGGATGGTATGTTGCCTCCCTGGTGCAAGGGTCAAGGATGTCTCGGAGCGGGTGCAGGACATTCTGAAAAGGGAGAGTGAACAGCCAGTTGTCGTGGTGCACATTGGTACCAATGATATAGGTAAAAAAAGGGATGAGGTCCTACAAGACGAATTTAAGGAGCGAGGAGCTAAATTAAAACGTAGGACCTCAAAAGCAGTAATCTCGGGATTGCTACCAGTGCCACGAGCTAGGCAGAGTAGGAATTGCAAGAGAGCTCAGATGAATACGTGGCTTGAGCAGTGGTGCAGCAGGGAGGGATTCAAATTGGAACCAGTTCTGGGGAAGGTGGGACCAGTACAAACCGGACGGTCTGCACCTGGGCAGGACCGGAACCAATGTCCTAGGGGGAGTGTTTGCTAGTGCTGTTGGGGAGGAGTTAAACTAATATGGCAGGGGGATGGGAACCAATGCAGGGAGACAAAGGGAAACAAAATGGAGACAAAAGCAAAAGACAGAAAGGAGATGACTAAAAGTGGAGGGCAGAGAAACCCAAGGCAAAAAACAAAAAGGGCCACTGTACAGCAAAATTCTAAAGGGTCAAAGTGTAATAAACAGGCAAGCATGAAAGCAAGGAGTATTCGGAACCCAGGAGAGGGCTCTGAGCTAGTTAGAGTGGGTGAGAGCTCAGATGAACAGGACCCCAAGAAAGAATGCAAAAGGCAGGAGGCAACAGAGCAGAGTAGCACTGGGGTAAGTGTAAACCACAAGGTGATAGGAAGGGACAATATGTATGAATATAAAGGGACTGCAGGAGGGGTCAAAACTAAAAATCACGGTTTAAAAACTAGTATTAAAACACTCTACCTAAACGCACGCAGCATTCGAAATAAAGTAAATGTGTTGACGGCACAAATCATTACAAATGGGTATGATTTGGTGGGCATTACAGAAACGTGGTTGCAGGGTGGCCAAGACTGGGAGTTAAACATACAGGGGTATATGACAATTCGGAAAGATAGACAAGAAGGGAAAGGAGATGGGGTAGCTCTGTTAATAAAGGATGATATCAGGGCAGTTGTGAGAGACGATATTGGCTCTAATGATAAAATGTTGAATCATTGTGGGTGGAGATTAGAGATAGTAATGGGAAAAAGTCACTGGTAGGCGTAATTTATATGCCCCTAAATAATAACTTCATGGTGGGGCGGGCAATAATCAAGGGAATAATGGAGGCATGTGAAAAAGCAACGGCAGTAATCATGGGGGATTTTAACCTACATATCGATTGGTCAAATCAAATCGCACGTGGTAGCCTTGAGGAGGAATTCATAGAATGCATACGGGATTGTTTCTTAGAACAGTATGTTACAGAACCTACAAGGGAGCAAGCTATCTTAGATCTGGTCCTGTGTAATGAGACAGGAAAAATAAACGATCTCCTAGTAAAAGATCCTCTCGGAATGAGTGATCACAATATGGTTGAATTTGTAATACAGATTGAAGGTGAGGAAGTAGTGTCTCAAACGAGCGTACTATGCTGAAACAAAGTGGACTACAGTGGGATGAGAGCAGAGTTGGCTAAAGTAGACTGGAAACACAGGCTAAATGGTGGCACAATTGAGGAACAGTGGAGGACTTTTAAGGAGCTCTTTCATAGTGCTCAACAAAAATATATTCCAGTGAAAAAGAAGGGCGGTAAGAGAAGGGATAACCAGCCATGGATAACCAAGGAAATAAAGGAGAGTATCAAATTAAAAACCAATGCGTATAAGGTGGCCAAAGTTAGTGGGAAACTAGAAGATTGGGAACATTTTAAACGACAGCAAAGAATGACTAAGAAAGCAATAAAGAAAGGAAAGATAGATTACTAAAGTAAATTTGCGCAAAACATAAAAACAGATAGTAAAAGCTTTTACTGATATATAAAACGGAAAAGAGTGACTAAAGTAAATGTTGGTCCCTTAGAAGATGAGAAGGGGGATTTAATAATGGGAAATGTGGAAATGGCTGAGACCTTAAACAATTATTTTGCTTCGGTCTTCACAGTGGAAAACACAAAAACCATGCCAAAAATTGCTGGTCACGGGAATGTGGGAAGGGAGGACCTTGAGATAATCACTATCACTAGGGGAGTAGTGCTGGACAGGCTAATGGGACTCAAGGTAGACAAGTCCCCTGGTCCTGATGAAATGCATCCCAGGGTATTAAAAGAGATGGCGGAAGTTATAGCAGATGCATTCGTTATAATCTAACAAAATTCTCTGCACTCTGGGGAGGTACCAGCGGATTGGAAAGCAGCTAATGTAATGCCTCTGTTTAAAAAAGGGGCAGACAAAAGGCATGTAACTATAGGCCGGTTAGTTTAACATCTGTAGTGGGGAAAATGCTTGAAGCTGTCATTAAGGAAGCAATAGCGGGACATCTAGATAGGAATAGTGCAATCAAGCAAACGCAACATGGATTCATGAAGGGGAAATCATGTTTAACTAATTTACTGGAATTCTTTGAGGATATAACGAGCATGGTGGATAGAGGTGTACCGATGGATGTGGTGTATTTAGATTTCCAAAAGGCATTCGATAAGGTGCCACACAAAAGGTTACTGCAGAAGATAAAGGTACGTGGAGTCAGAGGAAATGTATTAGCATGGATAGAGAATTGGCTGGCTAACAGAAAGCAGAGAGTCGAGAGAAATGGGTCCTTTTCGGGTTGGAAATCGATGGTTAGTGGTGTGCCACAGGGATCGATGCTGGGACCACAACTGTTTACAATATACATAGATGACCTGGAAGATGGGACAGAGTGTAGTGTAACAAAATTTGCAGATGACACAAAGATTAGTGGGAAAGCGGGTTGTGGAGAGGACACAGAGAGGCTGCAAAGAGATTTAGATAGGTTAAGCGAATGGGCTAAGGTTTGGCAGATGGAATACAATGTCGGAAAATGTGAGGTCATCCACCTTGGGAAAAAACACAGTAAAAGGGAATATTATTTGAATGTGGAGAAATTACAACATGCTGCGATGCAGAGGGACCTGGGGGTCCTTGAGCATGAATCCCAAAAAGTTAGTTTGCAGGTACAGCAGGTAATCAGGAAGGCGAATGGAATGTTGGCCTTCATTGCGAGAGGGATGGAGTACAAAAGCAGGGAGGTCCTGCTGCAACTGTACAGGGTATTGGTGAGGCCGCACCTGGAGTACTGCGTGCAGTTTTGGTTACCTTACTTAAGGAAGAATATACTAGCTTTGGAGGGGGTACAGAGACGATTCACTAGGCTGATTCCGGAGATGAGGGGGTTACCTTATGATGATAGATTGAGTAGACTGGGTCTTTACTTGTTGGAGTTCAGAAGGATGAGGGGTGATCTTATAGAAACATTTAAAATAATGAAAGGGATAGACAAGATAAAGGCAGAGAGGTTGTTTCCACTGGTCGGGGAGACTAGAACTAGGGGGCACAGCCTCAAAATACGGGGGAGCCAATTTAAAACCGAGTTGAGAAGGAATTTCTTCTCCCAGAGGGTTGTGAATCTGTGGAATTCTCTACCCAAGGAAGCAGTTGAGGCTAGCTCATTGAATGTATTCAAATCACAGATAGATAGATTTTTAACCAATAAGGGAATTAAGGGTTACAGGGAGCGGGCGGGTAAGTGGAGCTGAGTCCACGGCCAAATCAGCCATAATCTTGCTGAATGGCGGAGCAGGCTCGAGGGGCTAGATGGCCTACTCCTGTTCCTAATTCTTATGTTCTTATGTATTATGTTCATCAATGTCGATTCAAGCCCTATATGTGCAAGGGCTGTGGAACAATGGGGCACCTCCAGTAAATGTGCAAATGATCTCTGACTCACCACGTGGCAGAGTTCGAAGAGGACGACCGATCCAGCAATGATCACGATGAACGAGCAGGAAAGGCAACTGAACCTGAGGATGAAGAGGAATTTTGTGGGTTACACACCTTCACCACCAAAATTCCTCCGATAATGTTAAAAGTTGAACTTAACGGCACTCCAGTCTCCATGGAACTAGACACGGGGGCGAGTCAATCAGTTATGAGCCAGAAGACATTTGAGAGGCTGTGGGGTGATGAAGCACAGCGACCCAAGCTGATCCCGATTTAGGCAAAGCTGTGCACCTACACCAAGGAACTGATACCAGTTATTGATAGTGCGGACATAAATGTATTCCATGAGAGAGAAGTGCACGATTTACCACTGTAGATTATTTCAGGTGATGGACCAATGCTGCTTGGCAGGAGGTGGATAGGGAAGATTCAATGGAACTGGGAAGACCTCTGTGTACCTTCTCCAGTGAACGAGGTCTCCTCTTCTCAAAGGCTGAGCAAACCCCCACCTTCAGCTGAACCAGGCATTGAAGTGCAGATCCATTTGCAGATCCCCGAGGCACAGGCCACTCATCACAACCACGAGGAGGTAAAGTTCAACCGAGCAGCGGTACAGGCGCGGTACCCACCACCCGAAGCCGGCGACCTCTTCGCAACGATGGAAGAGGCTCCAGGTCGACCATGAGGAGTGGGACTCCAGCCGAAACGATCGGAATGCGTCTTCCCGACGCCAGAAGCAAAATACCTGGGGAGGAAGATCACGGCAGTCGGCATCACGGACACGGACGAGAGGGTGTCCAGACCACGGGACGAGAGTGTGTCCAGACCACGGGACGAGAAGGCATCCAGACCACGGGATGAGAGAGCGTGCAGACCACGGGAGGTCACCGCCAATGGAATGGGAGAATGTGTCGCCTAGCAAGGAAGACAACTGGATTTGGTTCAAAGGTAAAGGGGCGGCCACTGTGAAAGCCAGGAACCCACTATGCTCCAATAAATTGTGTGCACTATGTCACCCTTGTGAGCAGCCTTTCGCGGCCAATGATGTACCATTATATGGGGTTGAGGGTACCTTACAACAAGCCAAAGTAGCGGGCGAACACCAACCGATCGTATATGTATCTGACAAAGTACTTGTAACAAGTGAGATGTTACCGCACGGGGTCGGGAGTGTTGTGCAGCAAACAAAAGTAGCGGGCGAGCCCCAAACGATTGAACATCTATCCAATAAGTTAAACAAAGCAGCAGCCTGTGTTCACGGGACTAAAGAGACGTACCAAAGGGTATCCCAGTATGTGCTCGAGTCAGTCAAACTGCTCATCCCACAAGCTTGGGAGAGCAGAGGTACCATTATCGATGCGTTGTTTCGAGAATGTCTAACACTGTCTGTGCACTGTAACATGATCAGCCACAGGCCAGGCACTGAGAGTTGGCTACCGTTGCCCACCACCGGGGTGGAAACGGTGCAGCCTGCAAACCCACTCGCGGTCGTAGAAGTGCTAGAAAGCGAGGGGTCAACCGTAAAGGCCCCTCAGCTTAGGCCCTGGACCAGCCAGGATCCAACATTACCGCCTGCCAAAGGTGAACTGCGAGATGGGATGTGGCAACTTATCCATCGCAGAGAAGAAAGACCCATCCCAACGTTGCAAAGTAATGGTGGCTACACACAGTCGGTGGTCCAGGGCCCCCATATTATGGCCCAAGGTCCACGGGGACCACTAGGCCTCCCGCCACTACCGAAAGTCTCAAAGCCATTGCGGCCATCCTGGGCTTGCCAGACCTCAGGGTCAGTGACAATAGCCCGGAGCAGGCAGCCCAAATCACCAAACTTAGCACCATGTATGTCACGGTAGACTCCCCATAGACCCGGCTATCCTGGGTGCTACGCAGTCACCAGACAGAATCACTCAGAACCGAGCCTTCTGTATGCCATCAGCAGAGAATGCACCATAAGTGCACGACCCCTCCACGCGACATCAGAATAAGTGATGTAGACCATGTTCAGGGCCCCCATTGGGCCGCTAGCACCGCATTAGCCAAGGGGGGGAATGGAGTGTATGTGATGAAAACGAAGCATTTGATTGTGAAACCATGTATCGGGCTAATGCGTAAAGCATTTGGACAAGACCAAATTGCGAACTACAGATAACCAGGAACCACTGTGAAAGGACCTGGCCCCTAGCGACCCACTAACACGATCAACTTCGCCGTCAACCACGAGGATGAACCCACCACGTCAGGACTTTAACACAGGCAATCGATCCGGGGACACAAGGTGCCAGATCGCCTCAACTTGCGAATAACTTGCACATAAGACTTTGGTGGGGGGGGAGTGATGTTATGTATGTATGTAAACCTTACCAAAATGTAAGACTTGCCACTAGGGTGCACACCTGCGGGAGACCTAAGGGTCACCTGTGCACCCTGGGGCAAGCAGATATAAAAGGTGATTCCCCATGCTGCTTCCCCACTCTGGAGTCTGAATAAAGAGACCTAGGTCACAACAGCTTGAGCTTGCGATATAGTCCTGTGGATTTATTCTGAACATAACACTCACAGTTGACACTGTCAAAGGCCTTTGTAAGATCGAAAAAGGCCATGAATAAGGGCTGGCACTACTCCCTGCATTTTTCCTGCAACTGTCGCGCTGCAAAGATCATGTCCGTTGTGCCCTGTAGGGGACGAAATCCGCACTGTAACTCCGGGAGGAGCTCCTCGGCCACAGGGAGAAGACGGTTGAGGTGAACTCTAGTTACAACTTTCCCACTGGCTTATAGCAGGGAGATTCCCCTATAGTTGCTGCAGGCGGACTTGTCCCCTTTTTTAAAGATGGTCACGATCACTGCATCTCTGAGATCTCCCGGCATGCTCTCCTCCCTCCAGATGAGAGAGATGAGGTCATGTATCCGCGCCAACAGTGCCTCTCCACCATACTTTAGCGCCTCAGCAGGGATTCCATCCGCACTCGTAGCCTTGTTATTCTTGAACTGTTTTATAGCTTTTCCTACCTCGTGCAACGTTGGGGTCTCACTGAGGTGGAGGCGAGTCGCATGATGCGGGATAGAGTCGAGAACACTTGAGTCAAAGGCAGAGTCTCAATTGAGGAGATCTTCAAAGTGCTCCTTCCAGTGGCCCCTTACATCCTCGGTGTCCTTGATGAGTGCTTCCCCATTCTTGGCCAGGAGTGGGGTGGAGCCT
This sequence comes from Pristiophorus japonicus, assembly GCF_044704955.1. NCBI lineage: Eukaryota > Metazoa > Chordata > Chondrichthyes > Pristiophoridae > Pristiophorus > Pristiophorus japonicus. The sequence goes on along the minus strand of NC_091979.1, from coordinate 30,044,587 downwards.
TGGGAGTTTGGACGGTAGGTGGCCTTGACTGCAATGAAGAATCCTCATATATCGTGGCTGTCGACCAGTTGCTGCATCTCCTGTGCTTTCTCCATCCACCACCTGTTCTTTAGATCCCGGGTTTATTTTGGACCTCAGCCTTGAGTCATCTGTAACTTTGCTTTGCTGCTCCCGAGTTGGGTTGTTGCTTGAGGCTCAGAAATGCTCTGCGCTTGTGATCTATTAGTTCTTGGATCTCCTGATCATTTTCATCAAACCAGTCCTGATGTTTTCTGGTTGAGTGACCAAGTGTCTCTTCACAGGCATTGGTTATAGAGGCCTGGAGGGCAGACTAAGCGCTGTGGGCATTCAGCATCTCGGGGGCATCAAGGCCGCCAGATTGGCTATGAGGTGCCACCTGTATAGGGCTCTCTTAGCTGGGTCTTTAAGTGCCTCGGCATTAACTTTTTTGCGGCACTGCTTCTGCTGTCCCCTCTGCTTTGGGACTATATTGATGTCAATGATGGATCGGATTAGGCGGTGGTCCGTCCAGCAGTCGTCAGCTCCTGTCATGGCGTGGGTGATGCGCACATCCTTGTGATCCCTGGCTCGGATGATGACATAGTTGAGCAGGTGCCAGTGTTTGGAGCGAGGGTGCTGCCACGATGCCTTGTATTTGTCCCTCTGGCGGAAGAGGGTGTTGGTGATGAGGAGTTCATGTTCTAGACATTTTGTCAGGAGTAGGGTACTACTGGATTTGGCTTTCCCTGCCCCCTCTCTGCCAATCATTCCTCCCCAGAGGGCTGTGTCTTTGCCAATCCTGGCATTAATGTCACCTAGGAGGATCAATTTGTCGCTCGTGGGGACGCGGGACAAGGATGTCTCGCGATTGAAAAAAAACCCTCTTTAGCCTCATCCATTGCATCGAGTGTTAGGGTGTACGCACTGATGACTGTGGTGCATTGGTTCCGGGATAGGGTAAGACCAAACTTAAGAGGCATTTATTAAGCCTGCAGGGAGAGTCTTCAACGCGATCAACCAACTCATGCAGCCGACTCCATGAAGGGGGCGTTCTTTCTCTGGTTTCCTTTTCCAGAAAAAGGTGTAACCTCCACCATGTTCCTTGAGTTGGCCTTTCCCTGCCCGTCGGGTCTCGCTTAGGGCGGCGATGTCAATGTCAAAATGTCTAAGTTCCCGGGCAACCATGGCAGTGCAGCGTTCCGGCCTGCTGCTGTTGGAATTGTCCATGAGAGTCCTGACTTTCCAGGTCCCGAAATTCATATTAACGAAGTGGAAGATGCCTGTGCACGAGTTCTTTTAATGTGGTGTGGCCACTGCACACCGGCAACCACACAGGCTTAGCTGAACAAGGTCTTGGTCCAGTGGCAAGGGGGTCCAAGACGACTGGAGACCAGGCAGTGCTGTATGAGCCTAATTGTCTACGGCGAGGTGTTGGCCGCAAGCTTGGTGCCGAGTAGCGCCATTGATGGTAGGTGGCCCGAGGCTTGGTTGGGGGGCAGGCATTAGGAAGGTCAGCTGTCCGCTGGGGTTCTGAGGGCTGCTTTAAAAAGTTTCTTCCAAGGTTTCCAAAGTTATTTAAAAGTTTCTCCAAAGGTTTCCAAGTTGTTTAAAAGTTTAAAAGTATTTCCAAATTTTAATTATTTACTCAATTGATTAAAAGTTTAAAAAATAGATTAAGAGTTGATTAAAAGTTGATAAAAAAGTCTAAAATATAAATCAGTAGTAGGTTATAAAAGATTTCCCAAATTATTTAAAAGTTTAAAAGTTGACTAAAAGTTTAAAAATTGATGAAAAGTTGATTAAAAGTTTAAGATGTAAGTCAGTAGTGGGAATTCCAACCCCTCGAAGAAATTACGGCAGCTTGGTCCCTTCGGACGGCTGAATGCCGGTCCCGGCATCCCTTCAGCCGGCCCCGGAGTCACGTCAGCCGGTTCAATGCCGGTACCGGAGTACCTTCGGCCGGTTCAACGCCAATCCCAGAGTCCCTTCGGCCGGTTCAATGCCAATCCCAGAGTCCCTTCGGCCGGTTTTAAAAAGTCTTGAGTGATGTCCCGGTGTAGGTCGCAAGCCCCGAACAGGAGCCGTAGGCCGGTGCAGGGGTCCCAACGGCCTGGGATAGAAGCGGGCTGGTGCGGGGTCCCTTCGGCCCTGGATAGAAGTAGGCCGGTGCAGCTCCCCCGAGTATAATGGCGGGGATGGATGGCGAGAATAAGTTGATGGCCTTTCTTTTCTCTTGGCAGAGAAGTAAATTGCCTGCGCTGGCTGTCCATCGCTGTTTATCAGTCCCACCACAAATAGAACTGTCAAGCAGCAATGTCCTTTGATGCAACAGTGAAACTGTAAACTGTTGATAGCTTACCTAGATGCGAGAGCTGAATCACTATGGTTTATCAGTACATTTGGATGCCGTTCGGTGCTTCTTCACGAAGAGCATCTGGAACCTGACGGATTTTTGTAGCTGGATAGTCTTGATTTCGGAGATGGTCAATTTAATCATTTCAAAATTCGAAAGCCAAGTATAACTGTCCACTTTCAAACTATCTGTTTAAGACCAGTGCACAGATATGGAAGTGGACTCCATTTCGTGTTCGCACGTGCATGAGTGGGTTCCATTTTGTAATTGTGCGCACAGTTGGGCCCTGGGTTGTCTTCACTCATGACTGCGTGGGACACCCTTCCTCAACGTACACGTGCACATAGGCAAGCAGATTCATTTTGGATTTCTCAGTAGCATCACCTCCATCCAATCTTGGACAGGGCAAAAGACGGCAGTCCAACATGCAGTGCTAATTTTCTTCCTCGAGTTCAAATCCCTCCAAGGCCTCGCCCCTCCCTCTCTCTGTAACCTCCTCACAGTCCTATAACCCTCCGAGATCTCGGCATTGCTCCCACTCTGGCCTCTTGCACATCCCCAACTTCCTTTGCCCCACCATCGGTGGCCGGGCCTTCAGCCATCTCGACCCTGAGCACCTGGATCACAGTCCTCCCCAAAATGGTGAGGGATGGGAACGACATGGTAGGTCCACACTTCTGTGTGCTATTCTGGTCCCATTTTTAAGGGCAAATGGGATGATGGGGAGTCCATTATGTCTGGTCGCACAAGCACAGGAAAGGTCAAGCTACTCAATTCCGATAAAAGCACCATGTGGGTTTTGTTTGAATATATGTTGAATTGGCAGTTCATTGTTAGTTTAAGGTACTTCTATTTATATTTCCTTTGTCCCGGTCAAATTCTGAAAAGTATTTCTCGGGCTGTGTTGCTCCATTTGATCACTCTGTCTGAAGTCAGCAGGGAGAGGTTGGTGACAACTCCGACACTGCTCAGCAACTAACCACCATCAAAAGGTTAATAGTCAAAAAAAGAAAGCCTTGCATTTATATAAAGAAAAAGAAAAACTTGTACTTATATAGCGCCTTTCATGACCATTGGACATCTCAAAGCGCTTTACAGCCAATCAAGTATTTTTGGAGTGTAGTCACTGTTGTATTGTGGGAAAAGCGACAGCCGATTTGCGCACAGCAAGCTCCCACAAACAGCAATGTGATAATGACCAGATATTCTGTTGTCTGAGGGATAAATATTGGCCAGGACACCACCCTGCTCTTCTTCGAAATAGTGCTATGGGATCTTTTATGCCCACTTGAAATAGCAGACGAGATCTTGCTTTAACTTGTCATCTGAAAAACAGCACCTCGGACAATGCAGCACTCCCTCAGCACTGCATTGGATTATCAGTCTAGATTTTTTTGTGTTCAAGTGCCTGGAGTGGGACTTGAACACGCAATTTTCTGACTCAGAAGCAAATGCGCTACCCACTGAGCCACAGCTAGCACTGCAATCCATGTAGAGTCTTTCACAACTTCAAGACATCCCAAAGCGCTTTACAGCCAATGAAGTACTTTTGGAAGTGTAGTCACTGTAGTAACGTAGAGAACACGGCTGCCAATCTGCGCACAGCAAGCTCCCACAAACTGCAGTGTGACAATGATGAGAACATCTGTTTTTGTTGTGTTAATTAGCAGGTTAGGTTGAAGCCGCCATGCCGAATGCCAGGTCGGGCTCCACGCTGCTTCTTTGACCTTGACCTGCTGATGGTCTTTGCAGGTCGGGGTCAGAGAAGCAGCATGGAGCATACTACTTCAAGGTACAGCGCATGCTGGAGAGCGATGGCTGTGAAGCGGATGACCAGATTGGACGTCAGCAAGGTCCAGGTCACTGATTGGAGCGTGGGCAGCTACAGCAGGAGCAGTGAGGTCGGGGCGCAGGAGCGACGAGTGATCATGGAGTGATGTGATCGGGGACCAGGAGAGGCATGAGTTCAGGGCCCAGAAAAGGTGAGGGCCCAGGGGCAGCACGGGCCAGCCCACACTGCGATATGTGTGCGCACTAGGTCCGTGCAGCAGAGCTGGTCTCCAGTCGTCTTGGTTGATCCTTGCCAGTGGACCAGGACCTAGCTCTGTCAAGCCCGTGTGGTGGCTGGTGTGCAACGGCCACCACACGTTAAAAAGATCCACGCACAGACATCTTCCACCCTTCAGGATGTAGTTCTGGACTTGAAATATCAGGTCCTTCATTGAAACACATGTCAACTCATTCCTTTTTAGCGTGGAAGCAAGTCATCCTTGATACGAGGGACTGCCTATGATGATGATACTTATACTTCAGTTGCGATATATTGTTTGTAATAGGGAATTCCAGTCGAGAATGATATCAATCTGTGAGTGTGTTATGGATTAATGCTTGGGGGTCACCAGACACCAGAGGGCACCGCGGTCGGAGGCCATCGGGCTGTACGCATGTGGCATGAGGCATCTGAGGAAGGACATTCTTGCTATTGAAGGAGTGCAGCGAAGGTTCACCAGACTGATTCCAGGGATGGCTGGACTGTCATATGAGGAGGGACTGGATCAACTGGGCCTTTATTCACGGGAGTTTAGAAGGATGAGAGGGGATCTCATAGAAACATATAAGATTCTGACAGAACTGGACAGGTTAGATGCGGGAAGAATGTCCCCGATGTTGGGGACATAGTCTAAGGATAAGGGGTAAGCCATTTAGGACTGAGGTGAGGAGAAACTTGTTCGCTCAGAGAGTTGTTAACCTGTGGAATTCCCTGCTGCAGAGAGTTGTTGATGCCAGTTCATTGGATATATTCAAGAGGGAGTTAGATATGACCCTTACGGCTAAGGGGATCAAGGGGTATGGAGAGAAAGCAGGAAAGGGGTACTGAGGGAATGATCAGCCATGATCTTATTGAATGGCGGTGCAGGCTCGAAGGGCCGAATGGCCTACTCCTGCACCTATTTTCTATGTTTCTATGTTTCTATGTAGGCTTGGGCTGGAATAAAGATGGATCAGGTTGCACCTGACTACGTTTACAGTAACCAGACTCTTGAGTCATTACAGAATGTTTGCACGTGTTGGCTTTATCACTTTCAACAGTATCTGCAAAAAAAAAAATAGTACCAGGGATTTTTAGCAAAGACATATTAAAGTTATACCATGGATATGGATCACAGTTGTACTAGATTATATTTTTCCCAGTAAACTGCTTTATCTAACTTCCAATTTTATTGTTATCTGGGTTGTAGGCTTGGCACAATTGCCACACTTGAGATGGAGGATTGAGTTCAAGTCTCACTGTGGACTCGAGTAGATAATCCACGCTGGTTGTTTAAAGGCTGCAGATAATGAGACCAGTATTCCCGGCGACAATGAAGATTGATTAATTCCTCCATTAAACACGCCTGGAGAGCACATTGCTGTCAGCGACTGCGATTGATTTTACACACAATATTATCCCCCACTCACTGCATGTTGCTGGAGAAATAAGAATGCTCTTATCGGGAGACGTTGCTGTAGTTTTGGTGATGAATTCTGTTTGCTGTAGTTTGTAGAGACTCTGGGCCCGAAATTCAGTACGGCTGGAAAGCTGGTGCTTCCCCCCACATTTTTGTGGCCATTAGCGCCGAAATTTTTTCGTGGCTGGGCCACCCCATATTCAGCTCCAAAAGTGAACAAATGGATTCCAGCGCTAATGAACCCTTCCAAAGTGGATTTTTCAGCGGTGTGCCTGTCTTAATTTGAGCGTTATCACCACTAAGAAATTCAGCATGCCGGTAAGGGTTTCTAATGAGCCAGCTTCTCCCTGGCCTTTTTAAAGGCCAGTGTTTGCAGCAAGGCCCTGAGGGGGGGAGGAGTTTGGAAGGATGGCTGATGTAAGAGGTGCAAGGAGAGCCAACAGGTTCACTGATACAGAGCTGGAGACACTGATGGACAAAAGAAGGATTGTGTTTCCTGACGTGGGATGACCTGGCAGACCGCCAGTACATAATACATGGAGGGAGATTGCAGGAGAGGTGTCAGGCACCTATATATATGTGAGGACACACCCTCCCAGGAGGATGCTGGCCAGTCTGCACCCGGCCCTTCCAGGGTGGCAATGGGTCGACGCCTCCTAGCTCTGGGGCGACCGGGATCCTCCTCCTCCTTCTTCTCCTCCTGCACCTCCTCCTCCTCCTCTTCCTCAGGTGGTAGTGCTGGCTCGACCTCCAGCGGCTGTCCCCTCATGATGGCCAGGTTGTGCACTTTGCAGCAGACCACGACAATTAGGGAGACCTGTTGAGGAGAGTACTGCAAGGTGCCACCAGAGCGGTCCAGGCACCGGAACCTCTGCTTAAGGATGCCTATGCACTGCTCGGTGATGCACCTGGTGGCACAATGAGCGTCATTGGATGTATGCTCTGGCGCTGTCCTGGGGTTCCGCAGTGGAATGAGCAGCCAAGTGGACAGGGGATATCCCTTGTCCCCAAGCAGCCAACCGCAATCCTGATTCGGGCCGGTGAAGACGGCGGGCACACTGGTCTGGCACAGAATGAACGAATCATGGCTGCTGCCTCCCTTGCCCGCTGCCTGTCTGCACGGTGCTGACGGCGACACCTTCTCCTGCGTGCCGCCCTGCTTCTGAGCAGGTGTACTAGTTGTCGCCCTCCCAACACTCCTCCCATCCTCAGGGTGAACCCTGCCAAGCAGGTCTCTGCAGCCCACAGGCCTCCACTGAAGAGTCAGACCTGAAAGTTGTACCAAAATATGTGCAAACCTCTGAGCAGCACTCAGCAGATTTAATGGAGCTAAAAACAATTAATTAAACTATTTATAAAGCAAAATACTGCGGATGATGGAATCTGAAATAAAAAAACTAAAATTAATAAAACTATTTCCACACCAAACGGACCGGATCGCGACAAAACTCCAGCTGTGTTGTGTTCGTGCACCGACTGGAAAACCTTGCGGGGGCACTGCCGGGCAAAATCCTACCTTTTCACTTTGCCGTTCTGGTCACTTTTCAGCAGCCCGCCCGCTGCTGCGCTCACTGCAGAAAATCTTCCTTTACTGCGGCTTCACCGCGCCGTTTCCGGTGAAAGTGTGCGCCGCTCAAATCCCCCCTGAGCTGAATATGGCTCAGGAAGAAAAATCACCCGACCGCGGTGGCCAATTGATTTTTTCGATTGGCCGTCCAAACCCCGCGATAGCCATCCCTTCAGGGACGGTGAATTTCGGCCCCTCTGGTTAAATAGACTCTGTTTGTGGAGCAAATAGACTGTTTGCTGTCGTATGCTATTTAAATAGACTCTGTTTGCTGAGTTAATAGATTTTGTCTGCTGTTAAAAAAGGTTGTTTGCAGTATGTCCTGCTGCAAATCCTGCACCCGCCTCCAGCTCATTCGCTGACACAGTGGTGTCAGTATTCATGTTGGTGTTTTAATGCAGTACTGAGCAAGTGCTACATTGTCAGAGTGCTGTCTCTCTCAGGTGATCTTTAAACTCCATCTACCAGCTCTGTGCCTCTATTGGAAGAAGAGCAGAGAGTTCACCTGGCGTTCTGGCCAATGTTCATCCCTTGGCCAACTCAAGAGGAGAAAGAACAGGTGATTCAATCACCTTGCTGTTTATGGGGCTTTGCTATACACAAATTAGCAAACATGTTTACCACATTAGCTCTCCAAAGTAATTACCGTATATACTCGCGTATCATGCGGCTTTTGAAGACCTAAATTGTAACCTAAATTTGGGGGGTCGCATGATACGCGAGATACAAAATTTGCGGGTGTGAAGTGCTGGCCAAGATTAGGCTGTTAGGCTGTTAAGCAGACCGTATCCACGCTGAATCTCGGCAGCTATCTCCTGGGCTGGATTGCAGCCTCTATTGTCACTTGTACTGTATCTTTGCTGTGGTCTAGAGATCGCCACCCACAACTCCCTCTGAAGTTTGCTGCATTATTAGAGGCTCCATCTATCTCAGCACATGCTTCTTTTACCCGCAAACACAGTAGAGGCAAATCCAGAGCCTTCATATTCCCTCCCTTCGTAAATGATTTCTCTCCTTCCATCATCCAGTCATTCCATTTCTTTCGTCAAGTGGCTGAACGATGCTAGTCAAGCCAGCTGGAATGATCGCTGTATCGGTGTTCGATTCGCGAACAGCTTTCACAACAGAATCCACTCGATGTTTCATGATTCGGTTGTTAAGGTCTGTATTCGATCGTTGTTATGTGTCAGGGTACTTGTTACGTGTTGGGTACTTGTTAAACTTGTTTGAAAGCCTAGCCTAGTGGCATCTGGTATCTCAAAAAAGTGACTCGCATGATACATGAGATATATGATAAAATCATGTTTTGGGGCCGAAAATTTAGGGGTCGCATGATACGTGAGATCGTAGGATACGCGAGTATATACGGTAATTGGCTGCAGAACACATTGGGACCTCTTGAGAATATGCTCAGGTGCTATATCATAGAATCATCTTCTTCTTCTTAGGCAGTCCCCCAGGGTCGAGGAAGACTTGCTTCCACACTAATATGAGTTCTCAGGTGACTGATGAGTCCAATACGGGATCTACAGTCTCTGTCACAGGTGGGGCAGACGGTGGTTGGAGGGACGGGTGGGTAGGGTGCTTGGTTTGTCGTACTCTCCTTCCGCTGTTTGTACTTCGCTTCCGCGTGCTCCCAATGAAGAGACTCGAAGTGTTCGGCGCCCTCCCCGGATGCTCCTCCTCCACTTTGAGCAGTCTTGGGCCAGGGATTCCCAAGAGTCGGTGGGGATGTTACATTATACATTTTTGCAAGGAGGTTTTAAGGGTGTCCTTGAAGCGTTAATATCGTAAAATAATACAGCAGAGAAGGAGGCCAATCGGCCCATTGTGTCTTTGCGGGCTCTTTGAAAGATCTATCCAATTATTCCCACTCCCCTGCTCTTTCCCCGTAGCCCTGCAAATATATTCTGTTTCACATATAAATCCAGTTGCCCTTTGAAAGTTACTTTTGCATCTCCTTCCACAAGCCTTTCAGGCAGTGCATTTCAGATCATAACCACGCACTGCATGAAAAATAAATCTCTTCACCCTTGTTTCTTTTAGCAAATTATCTTAAATCTGTGCCGCAAGTTCTACTGTGCAGTGAGTCAGAATGTCATTTGCGGCACTGACCTCGGTGAAACTGACCTCCCTCACTGTCCTTTGGTGTAATGATGTTAGACTGTGCTGGGCACAAATAGACAGATGTAGGAGAGCAGGGCGAGCACATGGGATGTGCACTACAGCTCATGTGGTGGATAAACATCGACATGGACTGATCACGCCAAACGGTCTGTTGTAATTCTATGTGACGGCTTGTGGTACTTGCAATGGAATTTTTAGCTTTTGACGAAAGGTATTTGAGTCAGCTGCAGCGGGTTAGATGGAATTTATTTTATGTTGCCTTGCCTTGAGATAAGAGCTGTCACTGTGCTGTAGTAATGGAAAGGCAGACTCTGATGCGAATGCCATTATCCTCAGAGTTACTTCAGATCATTTCAAATCCCATAGCTGTTCCATGATATGGACTGTGATTGAAAGGCTCCTCCTCACCCTGCTGACATGGCCTTCTCTGCTCTTACAGCAGGTCTATGAACAGAAGTCCCGATGACTCAAGGTGACACCCAACCATATGTCGGCTGTTAAAGTATTATTCTCAACTAAAAGCAAAAGAAAATAAAGAACTTGCACTTATACAGTGCCTTTACTGCCCACAGGACATCCCAAAGAGGGAGGAAGGGAGGGAGGGAGGAAGTTAATATAGCACCTGTCATAATCACTGGATGTCTCAAAGCGTTTTACAACTATTGAAGTAATTTTGAAGTGCAGTCACTGTTGTAATGTAGGAAATACAGCAGCCAATTTGCACACAGCAAACTCTCACAAACAGCAATGCGATAATGACCCGATAATATTGTTACTTTGGCAGCAGGATAAATATTGGCCAGGGCATCAGGGAGAACTCCCCTGCTCTTCGAAATAGCGCCGTGGGATCTTTAACATCCACCTGAGAGGGCAGACAGGGTCTCGGTTTAACGTCTCAGCCAAAAGACGGCACCTCCGACAGTGCAGCGCTCCCTCAGCACTGCATTGAAGTGTCAGCCTGGAATTTTGTGCTCAATCTCTGTAGTGGGTCGTTGAACCCACAACTTTCTGGACTCAGAGTCAAGAATGCTACCCACTGAGCCACGGCTGACAAGGGTGAAAGAGAATTGCTAAAAGTACAGACCATGAAATATGTTAACTTTAAATAATGCTCATGGACTGCCAACATACACTTTGGGGTGTGTCGTAAAACTGAATTTGATGGATAACTGCTAATCTTCATGGTAACGGCACTAACTGAGCATCCCTTGTTGGATTCCTGCAAATGTCATGTTAGAAAATCTCCAATAAAAGTCGGACTTTTTAAAAATAAAGTGACATTTGATGCCAGACATGGGATTAATAGCGATGGAGCTGCTATAGCTGAGCAGGTGGAGGTGTTAGATGATGAGGTATTGACTGCTGTTAACCAAAATTAAAAACAGGAAACGTTGCACAGGCAGAGCACATCCATCAGCATCTGTGAGGAGGAACGATGGGGTCACGTCTCAGGAAGTGGTGCAGCATCAGAACTGGAAGTTGGGAGATAAACAAGTCCCTTTGTAGCATTCAATAAAATGAAGACCAGCGGGAGGGGAGAGGGAGGGAATTGAGTCATATTCCGCAAGTAATTCCCTGGTCTGTGTGCAGTTAGTTCATCGCACTTTGTCTGGCAGTAAAGGTGACCCTAGCTAGAATTTGCAAATGTGTGCATTCTACTTTAGAGCTAAAGAAATATGCAAATATGTGGATTCTAGATGAAGGTCATTGGAATATGCAAATATGTGGATTCTACATGAGGGTCATCGGAATATGCAAATATGTGGATTCTAGATGAGCGTCATTGGAATATGCAAATATAGAAACATAGAAATTTACAGCGCAGAAGGAAGCCATTCCAACCCATCGTGTCTATGCCGGCCGATAAAGAGCCACACGGCCCTCGGTCAGCAGCCTTGAAGGTTACATATAAACCTATGAACAATGAACAATGGCAGAAAGGTAAAGAGCACCCAGTCCAACCAATCCGCCCCACCACAACTGCGACACCCCTTATACTAAAACATTCTAAACTTCACCCAATCCAGAGCCCTGGGGAAGTCCAGAACCAGGGGTCACAGTCTAAGGATAAGGGGTAAGCCATTTAGGACCGAGATGAGGAGAAACTTCTTCACCCAGAGAGTGGTGAACTTGTGGAATTCTCTACCACAGAAAGTTGTTGAGGCCAATTCACTAAATATATTCAAAAAGGAGTTAGATGTAGTCCTTACTACTAGGGGGATCAAGGGGTATGGCGAGAAAGCAGGAATGGGGTACTGAAGCTGCATGTTCAGCATGAACTCATTGAATGGCGGTGCAGGCTCGAAGGGCTGAATGGCCTTCTCCTGCACCTATTTTCTATGTTTCTATGTTTCTATGTGATCTCCTGGGAGAGGGAAAAAACCAGATAAAAACCCAGACGAATTTCAAGAGAAAAAATCTGGGAAAATTCCTCTCTGACCCATCCAGACGATTGAAACTAGTCCAGGAGATCACCCTGGCCGTATTCTATTCCCTGCAGTACTTACCATTATATCTGCTCCAGCCAACAAAAGGTCATCAATCTAATCCCAATTACCCTGCAGGTTACTACACTTTAAGTGCCCATCCAACCATCTCTTAAAAGTGGTGAGGGTTTCTGCATCCACCACTCTTTCAGGCAATGAGTTCCAGATCCCCACAACCCTCTGCGTAAAGAAGCACCCCCTCCCAAATCCCCTCTAAACCTTCCACCAACCACCTTAAAACTATCCCCCCTCGTAATAGACCCTTCCACCAATGGAAATAGACCCATATCCATTATGTCCAGACCCGTCAATATTTTGTATACCTCAATGAGGTCTCCTCTCAACCTCCTCTGTTCCAATGAGAACAAACCCAGCCTATTCAATCTGTCCTCATAACTAAGATTCTCCATTCCAGGCAGCATCCTAGTAAATCTCCTCTGCATCCTCTCTAGTGCAAGCATGTCCTTCCTATAATATGGCGACCAGAACTGCACGCAATACTCCAGCTGTGACCTAACCAAAGTATTATACAATTTAAGCATAACCTCCCTGCTTTCATATTCTATGCCTCGCCCAATAAAGGCAAGCATTGCGTATGCCTTCTTAATCACCTTATCTAACTGGCCTGCTACTTTCAGGAATCTGTGGACAAGCACTCCAAGGTCCCTTTGTTCATCTACACTATTAAGTGGCCTACCGCTTAATGTGTATACCCTTTCCTTATTAGCCCTCCCAAAGTGCATCACCTCACACTTCTCTGAATTAAATTCCATTTGCCACTGCTTTTGCCCACCTGACCAGTAGATTGATATCCTCCTGCAGCCCATGACTTTCCTCTTCATTATCAACCACACAACCAATTTTAGTGTTGTCTGCAAACTTCTTAATCATACCCCCTATATTGAAATGTAAATCGTTGATATATTCCACAAAAAGCAAGGGACCCAGTACTGAGCCCTGCGGAACCCCACTGGAAACATCCTTCCAGTCACAAAAACATCCATCAATCATTACCCTTTGCTTCCTACCCCCAAGCCAATTTTGGATCCAACTTGCCACTTTGCCCTGGATCCCATGGGCTTTAACCTTCATGACCAGTCTACTATGTGGGACCTTATCAAAAGCCTTGCTAAAGTCCATATATACTACATCGTATGCATTACCCTCATCGACCCTCTTGGTTACCTCCTCAAAATATTCAATCAGGTTAGTCAGACACGATCTTCCCTGAACAAATCCGTGCTGATTGTCCCTAATTAATCCTTGCCTTTCCAAATGCAGATTTATCCTGTCTTTCAGGATTTCTTTCAATAATTTTCCCACCACTTAGGTTAGGCTGACAGGCCTGTAATTACTCGGCCTGTCCCTTTCTCCCTTCTTAAACAAGTGTACTACATTAGTGGTCCTCCAATCCTCTGGCACCAGGCCCAGATCTGAAAAGGACTGGAAAATGATGGTCAAGGCCTCTGCTATTTCCTCTTTTACTTCGCTTAACAGCCTGGGATGCATTTCATCCGGGCCTGGGGACTTATCTACTTTCAAAGCTGCTAAACCCCTTAATACTTCCTCTCTTATTATATTTATTTCATCCAGAATATTACACTCCTCCTCAATAGCAGTATCTGCATTGCCCCTATCCTTTGTGAAAATAGATGCAAAATATTCGGTAAGAACCCTCCCAACATCTTTCATCTCCACACAAAGATTACCCTCATGGTCTCGAATAGGCCCTAACCTTTCTTTAGTTACCCTCTTACTCTTAATATATTTATAGAACATCTTAGAGTTTTCCTTAATTTTAGTGGCCAAGAATTTCTCATGCCTCTCTTAGCATTGCTAATATCCTTTTTAATTTTGCCTCTTAACTTTCTATATTCCTCTAAAGATTCTATAGAATTTAGCTGTTGATATATGACATAAGCGTCCCTTTTTTTCTTAATCCTCCCCTGTAAGTCCCTAGACATCCAAGGGGCTCTCGAATTATTTTTCCCAACCTTTTTCTTTAAGGGCAATGTTTGGCCTGAGCCTTCCGGATCTCCTTCTTGAATGCCTCCCACTGTTCCGACACTGATTTATCCACAATAAGCTGTTTCCAGTCCACTGTGACTAAATCACTCCTTAACTTAGGAAAATTAGCTTTTCCCCAATTCGGAAATTTATTCCAGGCCTATTCTTGCCCTTATTCATAACCAACTTGAATCTGACTGAATTATGGTCACTGGCACCCAAGTGCTCTCCCACTAATACCCCTTCAACCTGCCTCATTCCCCAAAACTAAATCCAAGACTGCTCCCTCTCGTGTTGGGCTTGCTACATACTGACTAAAAAAGTTCTCTTGACTGCACTTCAAGAATTCCGCATCCACTACACCCTTCACACTAAATCTGTCCCAAGCAATATTTGGATAGTTAAAATTCCTATGGTTTATTACCCTATGGTTTTTGGACTTCACAGCAATTTGCCTACATATTTGCTCCTGTATCTCCCTCCCACTGTTATAATACACACCCAGCAGTGTGATCGCCCCTTTTTTATTTTTCAATTCGACCCATATGGCCTCATTTGATGATCCCTCTCATATTATCCCTCCTTACTGCTGTAATATTTTCTTTAATCAGTACTGCAACCACCGCCCCCCCCCCCCCCACACACTTTTTACCCCCCTCAGTATCTTGTCTAACAATCCTGTAGCCAGGAATATTGATCTGCCAAACCTGCCCTTCTTTCAGCCATGTTTCTGTAATGGCTATAAAGTCATACCCCCAAGTATCATACTCTTAGCTCATCCGCCTTATTCGCTATACTGCTTACATTAAAGTACATACCATTCAGCACAAGAAGGCCTCCTTGCTTACTACATACTAAGCCCTGTTTCCCCTGTCTTGCAGATTCGCTTTCTATGTTGATTCTAGATGAGTGTCATTGGAATATGTAAATATGTTGATTCTCGATGAAGGCCACTGGAATATGCAAATATGTGGATTCTAGATGAGGGTCACTGTGATATGCAAATGTGTTGATTCTAGATGAGGCTCGTTGGAATATGAAAACATGTTCAATTTGCTGGAGTGTGGAATTATTTGGGATGCAACAATTCTGAAATTATATCAGAAGTGCTTCAACCTAATTAGGATTTCTGAAACAGGCTGAAATTACCGTATAACAGTGAATTTACTGATCGCAGTTCTTCAACCCACATTCTCTTTGAGTGAAACTCCCTGCTGTTCGCGCAGCAGTGGCAAGTTGATTGCATGTATATAAAATAATTGAGGCCAATGGCATCACTACAGACCAATATATCCACTCGATGTTTATTCTAATATGGTAGCTGTGTAATAAGGTGCCTCTGAGTCAGAAGGTTGTGGGCAGAAGTCTCGCTTCAGAGACTTGAGCACATAATCTCGGCAGATACTCCAGTGCAGTGCTGAGGGAGTACTGCACTGTTGTCTTTTGGATGAGACGTTAAACCTGCCCTCTCAGGTGGATGTAAATGATCCGTTGGCACATCACCAAAACAGATTATCTAGTCCTTTACCTCATTGCTGTTTGTGGGAGCTTGCTGTGCGCAAATTGCCAGCTGCATTTCCCATATTATAACAGTGACTAAACGTTAAAAGTACCTCATTGGTTTTAAAGCACTTTGGAACATCCTGAGGATGTGAAAGGGGCTATATAAATGCAAGTTCTTGTTTGAAATAGGGGTACTTTAAAGGGACAGGATTGTTAACCTAAGTATTTTTGCAGAATACATGCCTTGTCCTTGTCTAGTCATTATGACATTGCTATTTGTGGGAGCTAGCTATGCACAAATTGGCTGCCGCCTTTCCTACATTACAGCAGTGACTACACTCCAAAAGTACTTCATGGACTAGAAAGCGCTTTGGGATGTCCGGTGTTCATGAAAGGCGCTATATAAATCCAAGTCTGTCTTCCTTCCTTCCTTTCTTCCTTTCTTCCTTTCTTTCTTTATCTTAGACCCAACCCCAACCCGCCCACTTCTGAGTTTAAGGGAAGCATGACAGGGAGCGGGCACAAACCTAATTAAGTGTGATATTGAGGCTGGGAGCCTGACCTTTAACCTGTCTTATAGGTTTAACCTAGGCCGGGTGGGTTTCCCGGGCCACGGGAAACCTGGCAGCCAAAGCTAAGTGAGGACTGCTTCGGGGAGAAATGCCTTTGTGCCACCGCTTGTGGGCCAGGAGGAGCAGGAGTGCTTTCTCCACCCACCTCCGGCTCCTCTCAAACATACTCTCTTCCCTTGGATTAATCCATCACCCATCAAACCCCCACCCATCCAAAGACACCCCCCCCCCCCCCACGCTCCAACTAGCAGCCGCCAGCTCCCTAACTGGTCCTGCAGCATGCTCCGGAGTGCAACCAGCCTGACAGGAAGCTAAGCCTGTCGATCATGCTGACTTCTGGGCGGGGATCCCGTCGGGAAAAAAAATACATGTGCTGTGGAATCAAAAGCTCCACAGGATGTGAAGAAGCCTGGCTTAAACTCTACACCCCCTCACTCAGAAAACCCACTGTAGGGACGGGTCTCGGGGTCAGGTTCACTTCTGACCTTCTGAACAGTTCGAATCGCTCCCATTCCCTGGGTTCCAGACTTTGGATTTATTTGGGAATGTGACAAAGTGCAAGAGACAAATGGTTTTGGTGCAAGAAACTTCGATTTTATTAAGAAAAAGAAAATACAATGTCAAAACTTATCATCTCTGGAATAAGGGACACTTCATCACACGTTCAAAAGGGGTTACAGAAAATAATACACCTCCCACCTCCCAGTGCCTAACTCTGACGAGGTTGAACTCTATGGCGACAGGGATAATGCTCACCAATCCTCTTATGGTCAGTTAGCGGTGGTTCGCGGTTTTAGGGGTTCGCTGGACTCTGTAGGTTCTGCTTGCCGTGCCCCGAACGTCGTGAAAGACTTCTTGCTACGTAGTCTTTAGTTGGGTGGTGTCCGCTAATGCGGTAGGGTTGGATTTATGGGGTGAGTACCCACTTTCTTCCATCAGCAGTAGGTTTTAAATTCTTTTAGGTAATATTTTACCTGTTGGTAGCTAGGGACAGATTGTAGAGTGGAAACTTTCGAATCTTCGGTTTCTTCTTGAGGAGTTTTGTTCTTAGAATTTGTCGATCGCGGTGGTTTCGATGTTACCACGTTGGCTGTGGTCAGTTGCTGCCGCGATGATGGTGTACAAAGTCACTGGGAACAGCTTTTCTCTGCCTTGATGATGTTCTTCCTTCTTCTTCAGTAGCAGAGCAGTGTGGTCCAGGAGTGTCGTCGAGGCTGAAAATGTTGATGCTCAGAAGAGCTGCATAGAAGGCTGTGTAGCAAGCTCTCTGGAATGCTCATTAAGGCTGCTTCACCCTAACCAGTAAAACAGGGCCTCAGTTATACTTTTGGAGTCATTCTAATCTGCGTGCCAAATCAGCCCTGATTATTTGTCTTAATTTTGGCGGGCTTGATATTTCTTTGTCATATTTTGGCGGGCTCATTAATGATAACTCGTTTCGGATGTGCCAATCGGTTGAATTCGTTTTTGATTTGGGAAATTGGCTTTGGTATTTACGTTGTCTGCCTAGGCCTAGGTTTTCCATGCGGGCTGGATGGGCCATTAACATTATGCATGCGCTGGATGGGTTTCCTGCTTAGAGCTATGGCTGGCTATCTCTGGGTCGATTGTTGCTATGTTAATGTTTCCTGGGGAGAAGGGTTTTCGAGTTTACACAATCCTCCAGTCAATTTGTTTGGCTTCAAAACCCCAGATGGCTTCAATACCCAAAGACTGGCTTCTTTAGAGGCTAGTTGTCCCTTAGTTTTGCAGCCCTTTTCCACACGGACTCAATATGCCTTTTAAAATCCCAAACTTAGTTAAAACTCGTAGTTTCTTCCATGTGCATTTTAGGATCCCAAACTTTCTGGCTGATAGTGCAAATTGAATTTCCTTTTTAATGAGTCCAAACACTGCGGGGGGGGGGGGGTTTCCCACGAATGTTGCAACCTTTCACCACACCTGTCAAGATCAGGGCCTATGTGTCCCATTATGCATATGCCTATGGCAGCACAGTTATCCCAATGAGCAATCTACTCTAATTCTGCTTTGCTGCTTTAGAATCATTGAATCATACAATGGTAACAGCACAAAAGGAGGCCATTCAGCCCGTCGAGCCCGTGCCGGCTCTCTGCACGAGCACTTCAGCTAGTCCCACTCCCCCGCCCTTATCCCATAGCCCTGCAAATGTTTTTCCTCAATCGGAGAATAATTTTTGTTTAGATTCTTGGGCTCCCCATATTTGAAGAGAATTCTCATTGCATCATTCCCACTTCATTCACTTGTGGCCTTGTTGAGTCGAATTGTCAATTTGTGCTAGACTCGGGATGTTCGCGGCTCAAACTGATTTCACTTCAGACCTTGAAAGCCCAGCGGAGATGGAAGATATCCATCCATCAGTCCTTGGCTGTGTTCAAGGCCCAGCTCACGGAGCTGAAATTACAATGCTCTAATGTCATCCACTGCCCCGAGGTTCCGATGGCAAACTGCAATCCGCTGTCTGATGTGACAGCTGTTGAAGCCTTTTTAATGTTGCGTTTGTTGTCTGATCCTGCAGCAAACAACAACTCCTGCAGCAACCTGCCCCGACTGACAAATGGGACGCATCCTGGAGGTACTGCTCAACCCCTAGCTGATCCCTTTCTGTCCAGTCACTCGACAGGGCCGGGTACTCCCAGCTCCAGCACATCACCTGCGGTCACCTCACAACAATAACTTGTATTTATATAGCACCTTTAAAGTAGTAAAACGTCACAAGGCGCTTCACAGGAGCACTACGAAACAAAATTTGACAGCAAGCCACAAAAGGAGATATTAGGACAGTTGCTCAAAAGCTTGATCAAAGAGGTAGGTGTCATGTATGTAACCGCAATGTAACACCACTGTATTACTGTATACACTCAACCTAAATGCACACCTTGACCACAAGGGGTGAACTTGTGGGAGACACACCTTACCTGATCACACAGGTATAAAAAAGGGAGGTCCCACACAGGGTCATCGTCTTTGGAGTCCTGTGAATAAAGAGTTAAGGTCACAGAGTGACCTTGTCCCCAGAATGTGCCTCATGTGGTTTCATACTGTAGAGTAAGGACTTTACATGGGCGATGAGAAACAGGAATTCACGACCCACGAGAATGGCCACCGGTAGCACAGAGGAACGGTACTGTGTTGGGGAAGACTGGGACGATTTTGTCGAGAGGCTTCAGCAAAGCTTCGTTATGAAAGAATGGCTGGGGGATGCAGCGGCCGACAAGCAAAGGGCTCATCTTTTGACCAGCTGCAGACCAAAGACTTACGCGCTCATGGAGGACTTACTAGCACCCGAAAAGCCGGTGGACAAAACCTTTGAAGAACTTAGCAAATTGATCGGGGAGCACCCCAAACCGGCGAGTAGCATACATATGGCCCGACACAGATTCTACACCCACCGACGTCGTAAAGGACAGTGCATACCGGACTTCATAGCGGACCTCCGGCGATTGGCCAGCCTCTGTAAGTTCACAGACGCCTGCAGGGGGGAGATGCTAAGGGACTTCTTTATCGAGGGCATCGGTCATGCAGGAATTTTCCACAAATTAATTGAGACCAAGGATTTGACATTGGAAGCAGAGGCATGGATAGTTCAAACTTTCATGGCGGGGGAGGAAGAGACGAAAATAATATACGCGCGCAATTTTGCCTCTAACACGGCGATGGATCAGGGAGTCAACATCATCAATGCGACTCAGAGCCCCGCAGGCAGGCAGGGGCAGTCCGACACTCACCAGGCAGCAATAGACCCCAGAGTAGGACTTCAACAGAGACAATGGTAGGCTGAACGGACATTCACGCCATCACAGTGGACAATGCGGCCCGGGATGGGGACATTGACACCCACTAATAGGGTACTTAAGAGCAGTCAAAGGGACAGTCAGCACGGAATGCCTGGCCATAGTCCTTTTGTTTCCAACAATGGAAACTTTAACTCATGCTGGAGGTGTGGGGGAAAACACTCAGCTAGATCTTGCAGATTTCAACAGTTCATCTGCAGGATCTGCAATCTCAGTGGCCACTTAGCTCGAATATGCAGGAAGTCTGCAACCAGACTAATATATGAGGCGAATGGACCAGAAGAGGGTTCTTTGAGGCAGGATGACTTTTGGGGCAAATCGCTGGATGCCGAGGTTCAGCGGGTCCATGTAGCGAATATTCAAAGTTCATACACCAGAACGCCACCAATGATGATGAGGGTTTTATTAAACGGTATCCCAGTACGCATGGAGCTGGACACTGGGGCCAGCCAGTTTCTCATTGGCGTTCAGAAATTTGAGAAGCTATGGCCACTTAAAGCCAGTAGACCCAAATTAGCACGTATTGAGACACAATTACGGACTTACACTAAAGAAATCATTCCGGTGCTAGGCAGTGCAATGTTGGCTGTCGCACACAATGGGTTAGCGAATCAGCTGCCGCTTTGGATTGTCCCGGGCAATGGTCCCGCACTGTTGTGGAGGAGCTGGTTAACCGAGATGAACTGGAAATGGGGGGATGTTCATGCAATGTCATCTGTGGAGTGAAGTTCGTGCTCACAAGTCCGACAACAATTCAATTCACTATTCCAACCTGGCATTGGGACTTTCAAAGGCACTAAAGTATTGATACACATTAGCCCGGGGGCCAGGCCAGTGCACCACAAAGCCAGAGCGATGCCGTATGTGATGCGGGAAATGATCGAGAGCGAATTGGACTGGCTGTTGAGAGAGGGCATCATCTCGCCTGTTGAATTGAGCGACTGGGTGGGCCCCACCGATCCTGTCCTAAAAGCGGATGGCTCTGTCAGGATCTGTGGTGACTACAAGGCCTCCATCAATCGGGTGTCTCTACAAGATTTTTAACCAATAAGGGATTTAAGGGTTATGGGGAGCGGGCGGGTAAATGGAGCTGAGTCCACGGCCAGATCAGCCATGATCTTGTTGAATGGCGGAGCAGGCTCGAGGGGCTAGATGGCCTACTCCTGTTCCTAATTCTTATGTTCTTATGTTCTTGTGTAAGATCAATACCCGCTCCCGAGAGCGGAGGACCTCTTCGCCACGCTGGCAGGTGGTAAGCTGTTCACCAAGTTGGACCTCACTTCAGCCTGTATGACCCAGGGACTGGCTGACGAATCTAAACTACTGACCACCATCACCACGCACAAGGGACTGTTAGTTTATAACAGGTGTCCGTTTGGCATTCGATCAGCGGCCGCGATTTTTCAACGAAATATGGAAAGCTTGCTTAAATCCATTCCTGGAACGATCGTATTCCAGGATGACATCCTCATCACGGGTTGAGACACCGAGGAACACCTCCACAACCTGGAGGAGGTGCTACGCCGACTGGACCAGGTAGGCCTGCGACTCAAGAAGTCTAAATGTGTGTTCTTAGCTCCTGAGGTTGAGTTTCTGGGCAGGAGGGTTGCTGCAGATGGGATTCGGCCCACCGAATCCAAAACAGAGGCGATTCGACGAGCACCCAGGCCATGCAACAGTTCATTCCGGCGACTGTTGATCTATTTCGGGAACTTTCTGCCGAACTTGAGCACGTTGTTGGAACCACTACACGTGCTCCTGCGTAAGGGTTGCGATTGGTTTTGGGGGGACTGTCAGGAACGGGCTTTTGATCGGGCGCGAAATCTACTTTGTTCAAACAAGTTGTTGACCCTGTACGACCCCTGTAAAAAATTGGTTCTGACATGTGATGCATTGTCCTATGGGATTGGGTGCGTGTTGCAGCAGGGCAATGCTGAGGGTCAACTACAACCTGTGGTATATGCCTCCAGGTCGCTCTCTCAAGCAGAACGGGCTATGGGATGGTCGAGAAGAAAGCACTTGCATGCGTCTATGATGTAAAAAAAAATGCATCAGTACCTCTTTGGTAGGAAGTTTGAATTAGACCACAAGTCATTAACATCCCTGTTGTCAGACAGCAAGGCTCTCAATGCCAACGCATCAGCTCGCATACAGCGATGGGCTCTCATGCTGGCTGCTTATGACTACTCTGTCCGGCACCGGCCCGGCACTGAAAATTGCACTGACGCGCTCAGCAGGCTCCCACTGGCCACCACTGAGCGGGCAGCGGAGCAAAGCGCCGAGATGGTCATGGCTGTCGATGCCTTTGACAGCGCAGGCTCCCCTATCACAGCCTGCCAGATCAAAATCTGGACAAACAGAGATCCCCTCCTATCCCTGATTAAGAAATGTATCCTGACTGGGGATTGGGCGCCCGCACACGGAGCATGTCCTGAGGAGGTCAGACCGTTCCACAGACGGATGGATGAGCTCTCCATCCAAGCCGACTGCCTACTATGGGGCAGCTGGGTAGTCATGCCCCAGTAGGCCAGGGAGGCATTCATCAGGGAACTCCCCAGCGAGCACCCAGGCATTGTGCTGATGAAGGCCATTGCCCGGTCACATGTTTGGTGGCCTGGAATTGATTCAGACCTGAAACACTGTGTTCGCAGGTGCACGACATGTGCCCAGCTGGGTAATGCCCCCAGGGAGGCCCCGCTCAGCCCGTGGCCCTAGCCCACCAGGCCATGATCACGCATACATGTTGACTACGCGGGCCCGTTCATGGGTAAGATGTTCCTCATTGTGGTAGATGCGTACTCAAAATGGATAGAGTGCATCATTCTGAATTCATGCACATCATCCACCACCGTGGAAAACCTACGTGCAATCTTTGCAACCCATGGCTTGCCGGACATCCTGGTTAGTGATAATGGCCCATGTTTCACAAGCTACGAATTCTGCGAGTTTATGTCGGGCAATGGCATCAACCACGTCAGGATTGCACCATTCAAGCCGGCTTCCAATGGCCAGGTGGAATGTGCGGTCCAAATCATTAAGCTAGGTATGATCAGGATTCAAGGACTCTACCTACAATGCTGCATATCGCGTCTCCTGCTGGCCTATAGATCCCGACCGCACTCGCTCACGGGGGTCCCGCCCGCAGAGCTACTAATGAAATGGACACTCAAAACTCGGTTGTCCCTTATTCACCCAGTCCTGACCGACATAGTTGAGGGCAAGTGCAAGTCACAAAACGAGTACCATGACCGTAATTTGTGGGGGAGATGTATAGAAATAAATGATCCTGTATTCGTCCTCAATCACGCTATCGGGCCCAAATGGCTTGAGGGCACTGTAATTGACAAAGAGGGGAATAGGGTCATCATGGTAAAATCAACAATGGTTAGATATGCTGTAAGCATCTGGACCAAGTAAAAAAACGGTTCAGCAGCGAAATGGAGGAACCTGAAGAAGACCATGAGATGGAGCTCACAACACCGACAGTGGACGAGCAACAAGAGCAATCAGAAGAATGCACAGTCCCTGCGGTCAGTCCGGACAGGCCGGAATCACCACAGGTGACAGGCACTCATGTCAGTGTCCAACAACCACAGCCCCAACTGCGGCGCTCCACCAGGGAGTGTAGACCACCTGAAAGACTAAACCTGTGATCCGAATAAGACTTTGGGGGCGGGGGGGGGGGGGGGGAGGTGATGTCACATATGTAACCACGTGGTAACACCACTGTATTACTGTATACACTCAACCTAGATTCACACCTTGACCACAAGGGGTGAACTTGTGGGAGACACTTCTTACCTGATCACACAGGTATAAAAAAGGGAGGTCCCACCCAGGGTCATCGTCTTTGGAGTCATGTGAGTAAAGAGTTAAGGTCACAGAGTGACCTTGTCCCCAGAATGTGCCTCGTGTAGTTTCATACTGTAGAGTAAGGACTTTACATTGGCGACAAGAAACAGGAATTCACGACCCACGAGAATGGCCACCGGTAGTACAAATTTGACAACAAGCCACAAAAGGAGATATTAGAACAGTTGCTCAAAAGCTTGGTCAATGAGGTAGGTTTTAAGGAGCATCGTAAAAGAAGAGAGAGAGAGGTAGAGAGGTGGAGAGGTTTAAGGAGGGAATTCCAGAGCTTAGGGCTCAGGCACTAAGTCAGTCATTGTTTAAAGAGGCGGTTCATCTGAGAAAAGGCATGGCTGCATATTGGTACAAAGACAAACCGCAGATGCTGGCAAATCTGAAACAGAATAAATAATGCTGGAAACACTCGGCAGGTCAGGCAGCATTTCATGCTGAGGACAGATACGTTCAATGTTCAGGTGCAGAACTGCTTTAATGAAGGGTCCAGACCTGAACTATTAACTTGTCTATCCTATTCGCAAGTGTGGACTGACCTTCTGACAATTTTCTTGCCAGTTCTGCTGGATTCAGTCCCCCTCCCCCCCACCACGCCCCCATTATTATATTGAATTCAAGGTCTTCATCCTCATTTCAAAATCCCACAACTTTCTCACCCCCACCTTGGCCGGAATCTTCCCAGCCCTGTGAATGCGGGTTTGGAGGCGGGCCCGCTGGCAAAAGAGCTTTGATTGACAGCGGGGCGGGACTCCCGTTCTGAACCCGCCTCCGTGTGAGTTTCTCAAATGTCAGGTCGGCTCTCGGATAGCCGATCCGACAGCAAGCGGCAGGACAGGTAATTAATATAATTAAAAGGTACTTAAATGCTAGTTAAGAGGCTTAAAAGCAGGCACTTACAATTTTACCAACATTTTGACGGCTTTGCCATCCCTCGGGTTTCACGTCAGGTAAGTGAGTCGGGTTCTCAGTGACTCTCCATTGCTTTATCTAGTTGATAGCTGCAGAAGTGGTATAAAAGCCACCATTTCACAGCTGTTCACTTTCCAATGTCAGAAGCTGAAGCCTTCAGGTTTTGGAAGACATTTTTGAGCGATATGCACTTTGGAAGTATTTGCAGTGAACTCGCTATTCACTGTCGCCTCTTTGGAGCCATTGACAGATCGCTTCTGTCATCTCAACCTCACCTGCCATCTATTCCAGCCCTTGAAAAAAATTCACCTTGGTCCTGAGAATCCCACCATGATCAGCCCCAACACCAACATCACTAAACACACCAGCATCACCACCAACAACACCAACCTTCTCCACAATCACCTGGCGTTGCACAGTACACAGGGCATCAGCACCTGATAGAGAGGGAAAAAGCAGAGGTGGACCAGCTGTATGTATTAGGGATAACATAATGGCAGAAGAAAAAAGTGACACAGCTATTAGCAAGACAGAAATAAAATCCATATGGCTAGAGATAAAAGATATTAAAGGCTCATTCACACTTATAGGGTTAGTCTGCAGGCCACATAATAGTGGAAGAGAGGTAGAGGAAGAAATATGCAAACAAATTAGGGAAGTGAGTAAAAAACATAGAATAACAATCAGGGGGATTTCAACCACCCTGATATTAATTTGACAGAAGAGGTAGGTAAATGGGATAAGGAAATAAAGTTCCTACAATGTGTGCAAGATTCCTTTCTAACCCAATATGTAAAAAGTCCAACAAGGGATAATTTGCTATTGGATCTAATAACGGGGAATGAATCAAAGCAGATAAGAGAAATCAAAATAGGGGATCATCTAGGCAATAGTGACCATAATATATTCTCATCTGTATGCTGCTCTTTGGCGATATCATCCGAAAACACGGAGTTAGTTTCCACATGTACGCAGACGATACCCAGCTCTACCTCTCCACCACTTCTGTCGATCCCTGCTTGTCCGACATCCAGTACTGGATGAGCAGAAATTTTCTCCAATTAAATATTGGGAAGACCAAAGCCATTATCTTTGGTCCCCGCCACAAACGTGTTACCTAACCACTGACGCCATCCCTCTCCCTAGCATCAATCTGTGAGTGAATAAGACTGTTCGCAACTTAGGTGTCATATTTAACCCTGAAATGAGTTTCCAGCCACATATCCGCAGCATAATTAAAACCGCCTTTTTCCACTTCTGTAACATTGCCTGCCTCCGTCCCTGCCCCAGTTCTTCTGCTGCTGAAACCCTCATTCATGCCTTTGTTACCTCTAGACTTGACTACTCCAACACACTGCTGGCCGGCCTTCCACATTACACACTACGTAAACTTGAAGTCATCCAAAACTCAGCAGCCCGTGTGCTAACTCGCACCACGTCAAGATCACCCATCACTGCTGTGCTTTCTGATCTACATTGGCTCCCATTTCAACAATGCCTCGATTTCAAAATTCTCATCCTTGTTTACAAATCACTCCGTGGCCTTGCCCCTCCCTATCTCTGTAATCTTTTTTAGCCTTACTACGTTAAAGGTGCTATATAAATAAAAGTTATTATTATTATGTAATATGCTTTAAAATAATAATTGAGAAGGACATAAGTATGACGAAGATTAGGATAATAGAATGGAGAAAAGAAAATGATTTTGAGGGGTTGAGAATAGAACTTAGGAAAATAAAATGGACCACAATATTGGCAAAAAAACGACATAGAACAGCAACGGGAAACATTTAAAATGGTGTTCAACAGAGTCCAGGAAAAATATATTCCGCTAGGAAATAAGAACAAGCTTAACACTAATGAGAAACCATGAATGAATAAAGCCATAAGGGAAACGTTGAGGGCCTTATTACTCATATTTAATAATTTGTTAGAAAAAGCTGTAGGACTGGCAGACAGCTATGCCAGAGAACTGGTGGATAGCTAATATAATAACTAAATTTAAGAAGGGAGATGGAACATATCCAGGGAATTATAGACCAGTCAGCTTAACATCGGTGGTAGGAAAAATAATGGAATCCCTGCTAACGAAGTAAATGGAAGCCAAAATGTTATAATAAATAGTCAGCAAGGGAAAGTCTTGCTTGACCAACCTCATTTAAATTTTTGAAGAGGTAACAGTGATGTGGTATAATAATAATTACTCCACGAGAAGTCTGTGAAAAGTCAGAGTCGTTTATTTACTTGCAAAGAAGATACGGATATCTCTTATCAGCAATTCAATGAGCTCTAAAATCCAATCTCAAAAAACTCACTGAGGTGCATAGCATTTATACAGAAAGCAAGTAGGCGTGCACATTCATTGTCCATCTATGGTCAAAGATACAGATATATGACTTGTTTTGATAAATTCATACAGTTTAGATCTTTGGGGACTTTCTACATTTCTAGCATCCTTTATTCTAAGAAATGCAGACTGCTAGACTTCCTGTTATTCAACACCTAACCTGACCACAAATCTTAACATAGACCTGGTGACGTGTGTTGCCATGGCCAATTTTAAAACTACTAATGCAGGCTGTTGGCTAAAGCAGGCCCAATTCCTACTTCAATTCCCCCTTTTGGTCCTTGACTACCCAGCTCAAGGTGACCAACCCGTCTAAATTCTGCACTGCCTTAGGACCCTCGTCTCGGTTGCGGTGATCAGCCGCTAGGATTGGGGAGCCTAGTGCCCATGGAGCCATATGGCTCCCTCATCTAAGCTCTGTCTCAATAGCTTACTCTGCTCCTTTATTATAGCATTAGCTTTCTTTTATTTTGTTTCAAGCAAGCAGCGCATGTCATTCCAACCAGCATAGAGCAAAAACTGCCACCACTATATGTGAGATAATGCGAATCCAAGGGTGGATGTCCACATTCAAGCCCCAATTCCAAGCTTGTTCATACGAGGAAATTTTACAGAGTTCGGTCTCGATCTCCTTGTCTAGCTTGTTTAGTTTCTGTTTCAGGAAATTTTCAGCGATTGATTTTCTTGTGTGAATATACGTCATTTGTGCATGTCTGATGGTTACGGATAAGCTGGGGGTAAAGCAAAAATTGAGATTAGCGATATTGCATACCAGTGTGCCATAGTTATACATCCACTGGGTGGTCATCACACAGTATTCACCTCTCCCCCGGTATGCTGAGTGGGTTGGTTCCGACTCTACAGAGCATATTTCCAGCATGCATCCGATATTCTGATTAAATCCACACCCATCGTGTTTCCTTGTCCCTCCGGGTGAGGGCAAATTGTCAGGTTTCCTATCCTGCGACACCCACTCAATGAGACCCCTCTCATCATTCCATTATTCATTGGATAGTACCGCAGAAAGTCACTTTCTCTGATCAACCTGAGATTCTCCACTTCATATTGTGGGTATGTTTTCATGTTTTCGGTCATCACCGGGATCATTATTACCATCCCTACTAATGAAGTGTGGTTATTGGTGCAATCACCAGTCACAGAATAGACCCCTGTCATGCCCTGTAATATGTAGCCTTCCAGGAGTCTTGGGTGCTGTGCCAACTGGGTAGGTGGGTGCTGTTGATCCAGTCCGGAACCCTCCCAGCCTGCATTAGGTCCAGGTTATGGTGCATTTGTCCTATCATCCATCCACCAAAGGAGTGATAGATATCCCATTTTACCCCGTGAGACGCATCCTGATTCTTAATCAAATAGGCAGTTAATAGTGGCTAGTGACAGCATGTGCCTCCAATAAATTATATCTTGGAGGTTTCCTGCCCCAAGTCCACTCCTGTCCTGGCATACCCCATGTGCTTCTGGAGTAATATTCGCATGGTCTCGCTAAGACTCTCAGAGCTTGCCTTTACCGATTGGATATCCAGGGCATTTACAAAGGATGTGCCAGTATTAACTCCAGTCAATACATCATTTAGTCATCCTCACTTGTGGCACTGGAACCCTGCATGTCCCCAGTATTGGGAGGACCCCCACAGGACATCCTTTGCTTTGCTGAGTACAATGCCTAGCATTCTGGTGTATAGTACTCGTATCTTGGGGTCGCATTTCTCTGGCAAGTTCAAGTCTGTTACATTGACTATTACCTGGAGTATTTCGTGGTGTACATTATCATACAACTGAATTCCCTCCACTCGCAAGGTCACTCTACTCGAATTATTGGGGATAGACATGTCTCATCCTTTCGCGCACAAACATACTGTATAGGCTCAAACCTTTGCGTGGGCCTAACACACATAGTGAAATCATAAGGCTGGTATTGGACCAAATTCGGGATAACATCCCGGTCAAATATCCAACCTCTCATGATGTCTAATGTGACATCTTCAATATTGATACTCTGTAGCTACCCTCCTTTGTAAGGCACCGCATATAGTTAGCACACGGCCATATGTTTCTACAAGCATCTAGTACCTGTGTCATCCCTGGTAGATACTCAAACTTAACCTGTACGCATCTCCTGAGAGGTCTGGAAATTGGTCCATATTCTATTGATACCACATTCAATGCACAAAGTCCTATTGTACCCTATTGCGACACCCAATATTGTGGGTTGGGTTCCCTTACACTCACGAAATGTTCGGCCTAGTCTGAGGGGGGGTCTCTGCGTTCTCGCGCCAGAATATGCCAGTCAGATAGATTCCATCTCCCACGAGGACCTGTTGGTAATTCGAGTCACCCTGATCCTCTGGATGTCGATTTCTCAGAAAGTGTTCTGTTCCATGGGTCCAAAGCATTATCAGAACCACGATCCTCCAGGTCATCCTGTAAATAAAAAAAGGGGTGGACGCCCCTGGGCTATCCACTACATGTCAGTGTATCTTTTCAACTGGGACCAATGGTTCTATCATCCAACGCCCTTAATATCTATACACGCGCATGTGTCACCGTTTATGCATACCTGATATGGGCTGGACCACCACAGGGCAAATCTCGTTCGGCGCGGTTAACCTTTTACCATTACCTTTTATCCTACCTGTGGCATGTCTGCCGGTACTTTTAAATCCTCATCCTTGTCTCTACCTGCTTTTTAAGTGTTTGCTCAGTTCCATTATATATCTACGAATGCAGTCCCTTAATGGACCCAAGTCCACTTCCCCTGTAATTACTCTCTCAGGTAGTCTCTTGGCCCTACCTGTCATGAGTTCGTATGGGGTTAGACCCGCTGTATGGTTCTGAGTTGCTCTCAGCCTCATTAATATGGCAGGTAACAGTTCAGGCCAGACCTGTCCATTCTCTTGGATGGCCTTAGCCAGGGCTGTCTTTATAGTGCGGTAAATCCATTCCACCATCCCCGAATTCTGGGGATGGTGAAATTTCTGTTTGATGCCTAATATGGTGCACAATAACTTTACTACCTGCCTTGTGGAGTGGGTTCTTTGATCAGAGACAATGCTTCCACCCACCGTGTCAACAAATCTATTATCATTAGACAGTAATTTCTTCCTCGAGAGTTTGGCAGTGGCCCTGTAAAATCAATTTGTATAATCTCCCACGGTCCCCGTGGGCATGTTTGATGAGCCATTCTTATTTTGATGGCCTTCCCCAAATTATGTTGGGTGCACGTAATACATTGCTGGCAATACTTAGCAATGTCACGTCCCATTCCTAGCCACCACCAATCTTGGGAGGTAATTATTATCATGGCGTTGCGCCTGGCGTGGTTGATGCCGTGGTGCAATTGCATGAGCATTTTCCATATACAGGAGGGGGATAATACTTTTCCATCCTTTCCCCACATGGTGTCCAAACCAGGCACTCCTCCCTTTCTTTTCCATTATGCTCTTTCTTTCTTACTAACGTCTGCATGTCATTTTTATATCCTCTTCCGTGGTCAGGCTGCATACTGGTTCTGCCTTGACTTCAGCAGATGTCGCCTTGTCTGCAGCCCCGATTCCTTTCTGAATGTCGTCCACCACCCGCTGGTGGGCTTTTACCTTTAATGCTGCAGCCTCTAATAACAGCCTAATCCGGCCTTCTTGTTTGATGGCCTCACCAGCTGAGGTGACAAACCCTCATCTCTCCCAGGCAGCCATGTAGTCATACCTGCTGTCGGTATGAATGTTTACTGATTTTCCCCTCTGCCAGGGCGGTCAGCTCTGCCACCTGTGCCAATAGTCCTCTTTCTCGTGACCCTTGCACTTCAGATCCCAGCCTTTAAACATTTTTTACACTTCCCTCAATTGTTTCGAAGTGCCTTCGGACACTTTACTACGTTAAAGGCGCTATATAAATAAAAGTTATTATTATTATTAATATACGTGCAGGTGTTGATCCACCACCACCCATCCCATTCTGGGATGGTCATTCACATAGATTCGAGACCCGTCCATGAGGACTGGATTCTCGAGTGCGACCTCACTCAAATTTCCCGGGGAGTCCTCCCACTCCTGAGATTTACTTGGGGCCACATGTAGTCAGGAGTGTGCCCTCCTGATCCCTCAGGTATAATCCACTAACCCCTTTAAACAACATTGTTTCTTCCCGATGGTCACCTACTTAAAACAAAAGAAACAGAGGATCTCTGGTGATTCTGCTTAAGAGCCCATGGGGTTAATTTGCTACCCTAGGAGCAAATATTCTCTTCAAATTAAGAAAATCTCCAATATTCAAAAGGTATTGCCCACTGAATTAAAACAGAGTTCATAGCTGCCTGTGAAAGAGTTAACTTCCTTTGTTTCAAAAACCGACAAACATAGCCACCATCAATCAATGTCAACTTTCGTCCCACAGCTTGCAGTCTATTCAGTTTAAATACATAATCTTCCCTTTCAGGCAGTGCGTTCCAGACCCCCACCACCCTCTGGGTGAAGAAATCTTCTCTAAACCTCCCCCCCTTCTATATTGTTGTCCTGACAGGCGCTGTCACCATCACACCTAATGTCAGTTTATTTCATCGCTTTCTCACGCAATAATCTTCACAATATGCGCGAGTCACTAAAACGAGGCCTTTCTCCTCTTTTTGTTTCTTTTCCAACTCCCACCACTTCCTTTGTGCCGCGGGTGGGTCGTCTGGTTTCCAATTTTGTTTAATCATTATTTCAATTAGTTTTTTTTTATCTGCTAGGAACCATGTCAGAGACACCTCTGGTCCCAACGCGAGTTTCTCACTTCCCATGACTATATGTTGTCAGCGATACGTCCCTTAATTACTCGCCCTGAGTGAGACCGATACTTGCAACATATACCAATTATCAATCGCAGTGTTACACAGACACGCTTCGATATAACCGATCGCAATTGAAGTCTCGGCCAGACCTGCAGATTCGCATCTCTCAGGCAACTGACACCAGACAGATTTTTGCCCTCGTCCTAACTGTGTGTGGTAATTACAATGTACTCACGCCTTTGACATGGCTTCCAACTGCCGGTGTCCGCCGCCTGCTTGAGATCCTGTCGACTACGAAGGGGAAATTCTTTTTAGCTTAAGCCTGTCTGCAGTTTATGTGTATGTGCCATCTCAGCCATTGCAGCTAATTTGCAGGTTGCATTGTTAACCCATTAATTCCTAAAGGACACAATGTCTCATCTCAATTCTTTTGGTTTCTCTATTTTTGGCTTGTTCAATTCTACATATTTCAGAAATTGTCGTGCTATAATTATGCCAGCTTTAGTTGCCCTTTTTCTCTTCTCTTTCAGCCACCACTCATTTTGAGTAGGTGGCTCTCTGGACAGGTGCCAACCATCTTTTTTTATTTTATCTATAAGTCCCTGGCAGTCATCGGTGTAAAACCTCGTGAGCGACTCTTCTGGTCCGAAGTCTATTTTACCTTTGTCGGCCATCCCTTGGTCTGAACCGATACGTGATAGTTTAATTTCTTCTGAGTTGGATAACTCTCTAGACAACTACCATGCACTCAGGTACACCCTAGACCCAGATCAACTAGTCCTCGACTGTTATCCGGAAAGTTATATTGTACACTCGAGACTTATACAATTATAACTGACTTAATTTACTTCCAACTTGCCGACATATATCGCTCCCACAGTTTCCTGTCCATGGCTTTAATCTACGTAATTACTTTAACAATCTTATATTTAAATTGTTCGAACATATAATACGAGTCTTGCTGTTGCGCAGATTTCTTCCAAAGTTCGGATTCCCTGGTCGACCAACACGTTCCGTGACAGATTACATCGGATTTTAGACTGGTAATTTAAAATACTCACTCTGTGATGTTTTGTCCACGGTTGTCTGTTTGCCTGCCAAGAAATCCTGTTTGTGGCGCCATTTGATGTGGTATAATAATAAATACACCACGAGAAGTCTGTGAAAAGTCAGTCGTTTGTTTACTTGCAAGGAAGATATGGATATCTCTTATCAGCAAATCACTGAGCTCTAAAATCCAATCTCAAAAATTTAACTGAGGTGCGTAGCATTTATACAGAAAGCAAGTAGGCATGTACATTCATGTCCATCTACATTGCCTTTTTTATTCAAAGATACAGATATGCGACTTGTTTTGATAAATTTATACAGTTTGGATCTTTGGGGACTTTCTACATTTCTAGCATCCTTTGTTCTCAGAAATGCAGACTTCTAGGCTTCTCGTTATTCAACACTAGTCTGACCACAAGTCTAACATAGATCTGGTGACGTGTGTTGCCATGGCCAATTTTAAAACTACTAAAACTACTAGGCTGTTGGCTAAAGCAGACCTAATTCCTACTTCAAATAGAGAGAATAGACAAAGGTAATGTAATTTATCTAGATTTTCAAATGGCCTTCAATAATGTATCCCATAATAGACAGATGAATAAGGTCAGGGAATGCAGAGTCAGTAGACAAGTAGCAGAATGGGTAGATGGCTAGCTTCAATACAGAAAGCAGAGAGGAGGGGTAAAAGGTAGCTATTCACAGTGGCAGAAGGTGGGTAATGGTGTTTCACAAAAATCAGTGCTGGGACCAATGTTGTTCACAATTTACATTAACATTCGACTTTGGAATCAAAAACACAATTTTTAAATTTACAGATGACACCAAATTGGGGGGGGGATATTCAATACTGAGGAGGACTGCAACAAATCATCATCATAGGCAGTCCCTCAGAATGGAGGAAGACTTACTTTCATTCTAAAAATCAGTTCTTAGGTGGCTGAACAGTCCAATACGATAACCACAGTCCCTGTCACATGTGGGACAGATAATTGTTGAGGGAAAGGGAGGGTAGGACAGGTTTGCCGCACACTCCTTCCGCTGCCTGCGCTTGGTTGTTGCACGCTCTTGACGATGAGACTCGAGGTGCTCGACACCCTCCCGGATGGAGTTCCTCCACTTGTAACATTTCCTCTGCTCTCCTTTGGCTTTTTTCAATAGTGTACAACAAAGTTTCAATTGTGTGCAACAAAGTACAGGAGGACATTAATACATTTGCAGAATGGGCATATAAATTGCAAATTAAATTCAACACAGATAAGCATGAGATAGTACATTTTGGTAGAAAGAATAGGAAGGTCACATTACTTGGAGGGTGTGAATTTGGGTGGTGTAGTCAGTCTATGAACCATCAAAACCCAGCACCACTCCATTCCTTTCAGCAGATGGCAGCACTTTGATCAAAGGCAGGACTGGCATAAATGAGAGGTGGAGAGAACACTTCAGTAATCTTCTTAATAGACCTTCAACACTGAATGAAGAAGCACTTGACTCCATACCCCAGCAACCTATCAAAGAAGATCTTGATCTTCCTCCCAGCATGGACGAAGTAAAGAAAGCCATCAACCAGATGAGTACTGGAAAGGCTCCAGGAAAGGATGGAATCCCTGCCAAAATCTACAAGGCAGTAGGCCCAGCAACTCTCGAGGCCTTTCATGACATAATAACCAGCATCTGGGAAGAGGAAGACATGCCACAGGACTTTCATGACGCTATGATAGTTTCCCTCAACAACAACAAGGGCAACAAAGCAGACTGTGGCAATTACAGAAGAATATCGCTTCTGTCCATTGCTGGGAAGATCATCACCCGCATTGTGCTGAACCGACTCATAGATAGTGTCTCAGAAGCAAATCTTCCAGAAACACAATGTGGCTTTCGACCTGGTGGGAGCACAGCAGATATGATCTTTGCACTCACACAAGTGCAGGAGAAGTGCATTGAGCAGAGTATGGACCTGTATGCTGTATTTATTGACCTCACTAAGGCCTTTGATACTGTCAACAGAGTAGCGCTGTGGTCAATCTTGATGAAGCTTGGGTGCCCAAGGAAGTTAGTCCACATCATTGAGCTGTTTCATGACAACATGACAGGTGAAGTGCTCTCAGACGGCACAACAATGGCCCCATTTTCGATCTTAAATGGAGTAAAACAAGGTTGTGTACTCGCTCCAGTTCTGTTCAACCTATTCTTTACCTGTGTCTTGAACTATGCCATAAAAGACTTGGAGTTTGGGGTTTACCTGAAATATCGATTAGATGGTTCGCTGTTCGAGCTCCGTCGCCTTGCTGCAAAGACCAAAGTACGGAAACGACTCATCCTAGAGACACTCTTTGCTGACGACTGCGCCCTCATGGCACACAAGGAGAGTGATCTACAATTCATACTCAGCAAATTTGCTGAGGCAACAGAACTGTTTGGCCGAACCATCAGCCTTAGTAAAACCGAGGTTCTCTATCAGCCTGCCCCTGGCACCACAGCACCTGCTCCCACAGTCTCCATCGGCAGTATACAACTAAAGTCAGTGGACAGCTTCAAGTACCTTGGCAGCACCATATCAAGTGATGGGTCCTTGGACAAGGAGATTGATGCAAGGATCTGTAAAGCCAGCCAGGCACTTGGTCACTTGCGCACTAAGGTATTGAGTCACCACCACATCCAACTGTCAACTAAACTGTTGGTGTATAGAGCAGTCATTCTCTCATCTCTCCTTTATGGATGTGAGACCTGGACACCCTTCAGATGACATACCAAAAAGCTGGAAGCTTTCCACATGCACAGTCTCAGATCTATACTCCACATACGCTGGCAAGACCGGGTATCAAACTTTGAGGTTCTGGAGAGAGCACAATCAACTAGCATCGAATGATGATCATGCGAGCCCAGTTCCGGTGGGCTTGACATGTCATCCGCATGGATGAGTCACGAATCCCTCATCAGCTTCTTCACGGCGAGCTCTGTGAAGGCCAAAGACACCAGGGGCGCCCCCGCAAGCGCTATAAAGATTGCATTAAAGCTAACCTCCAGTACTGTGGCATCCGACCAAAGGACCTCGAGAATACAGCAGCTAATAAAATCCAGTGACGAACCCTCACGAGAACTGCTTGCCAGACCTTCGAATAAAGCCGATGTCAACGCCTGCGGGACACTAGAGATAGACGACATCAGGTGGCATTACTGTCGCATCAGGCACACTAAACTTCCCTTGTCCGGTGTGCAAGAGACTATATGCATCCAGAATTGGCCTATACAGCCACTTGAAGACACATGCCATTGATGATTAGCACAACAACGTCTTTGTTGGATACGACAGATTACCAAGTACATTTTGGTAGAAAGAATAGGGATGTCATATTACTTGGAGGGTGGGAGTCTGGGTGGAGTAGAGGAACAAAGGGATCTCGGAGTACAAATACACAAATTGCTAAAAGTAGC
Source organism: Pristiophorus japonicus (assembly GCF_044704955.1). Taxonomy (NCBI): domain Eukaryota; kingdom Metazoa; phylum Chordata; class Chondrichthyes; family Pristiophoridae; genus Pristiophorus; species Pristiophorus japonicus. The sequence goes on along the minus strand of NC_091979.1, from coordinate 30,008,326 downwards.
AACACAGGTTAGCAAGGCCATAAAAAAGCAAACCAAGCACTAGGGTTTATTTCTGGAGAGATAGAATTGAAAAGTCGTGAGGTTATGCGAACCTTGTATTGAACCTTGGTTAGACCACACTTGGAGTACTGCGTATATTTCTCGTCGCCATATTATAAAATGGATATAGAGGCACTGGGAAAGGTACAGAGAAGAGTTACAAGGATGATATCAGAAATGTGAGTGTATAGCTATCAGGAAAGGGTGAACAAGCTGGATCTCTTTCCGCTTGAAAAGAGAAGGCTGAGGGGTGACTTAATTGAGGTCTTTAAAATTATGAAAGGTTTAGTTACAGTGGATATAGAGAGAATATTTCCACTTGTGAGGAATTGCATAACTAGAGGTCATCAATATAAAACAGTCACCAAGAAATCCAATAGGGAATCCAGAAGAAACTTCTTTACCCAGAGAGTGGTGAGAATGTGGAACAGCGAGTGGGTTAAGCCAATAGTATAGATACATTCAAAGGAAGGATAGACAAGCATATGAGGGAGAATGGTGTTTTATAAAAGTAAACTTGTATTTACTCTGTACAGCCACCAGAGGGCTCATCTCCTGGAGTCCCAAGAGATCACATAATCCCATGGGAGCACAGGTATTTAAGAAGGGTTCACAGGTTGGAGAGGCACTCTGGAGATCTGCAATAAAAGACTGTCACACTTTACTTTGAGCTCACAGTGTTCAGTCTGACTCTTTCTCCATACACAACAACTGGCGATGAGATACAGATAGCGAACCCAAAGATGCAGAGAACAGTGGGCATTTTGGAGAAATTCTCGGAGGGTGATGATTGGGAAACTTTTGTGGAGCGACTCGACCAATACTTCGTGGCCAACGAGCTAGATGGGGAAGAGAGCACAGACAAACGAAGGGCGATCCTCCTCACCGTCTGTGGGGCACCAACGTATGGCCTCATGAAGAATCTGCTCACTCCAGCGAAACCCACGGAGAAATCGTACGCTGTGCACACTGGTCCGAGAGCATTTGAACCCAAAGGAAAGCATTCTGATGGCGAGGTACCAGTTTTACACCTACAAAAGGTCTGAAGGCCAGGAAGTGGCAAGTTATGTCGTCAAGCTAAGACGCCTTGCAGGATATTGCGAATTTGAAGGACATTTGGAGCACATGCTCAGAGACTTTTTTGTACTTGGCATTGGCCACAAAACTATACTTCGCAAACTTTTGACTGTAGAGACCCCAACCTTGAGTAAGGCCATAGCAATAGCACTGGCATTCATTGCCACCAGTGACAATACGAAGCAAATCTTTCAGGACACAAGTGCTGCTATAAGTACTGTGAACAAAGTGATGATGTTTTTGAATCGTAACGTAGAGGGCAGGTCACACATATCTGCAGCTACACGTCCGCAAAAATCAAAAAGGGCCACATTGCAGCAAAAGTCTGTCCCCATTCAGATAATATTCTGCCTTCCTGTTTTTGCCACCAAAGTGAATAACCTCACATTTATCCACATTATAGAAACATAGAAACATAGAAAATAGGTGCAGGAGTAGGTCATTCAGCCCTTCGAGCCTGCACCACTATTCAATAAGATAATGGCTGATCATTCCCTCAGTACCCCTTTCATGCTTTCTCTCCATACCCCTTGATCCCTTTAGCCATAAGGGCCATATCTAACTCCCTTTTGAATATATTCAATGAACTGGCATCAACAGCTCCCTACGGCAGGGAATTCCACAGGTTAACAACTCTCTGAGTGAAGAAGTTTCTCCTCATCTCAGTCCTAAATGGCCTACCCTTTATCCTAAGACTGTGTCCCCTGGTTCTGGACTTCCCCAACATCGAGAACAATCTACCCGCATCTAACCTGTCCCGTTCTGTCAGAATCTTGTATGTTTCTATGAGATCCCTTCTCATCCTTCTAAACTCCAATATATAAAGGCCCAGTTGATCCAGTCTCTCCTCATATGTCAGTCCGGCCATCTCGGGAATCAGTCTGGTGAACCTTCGCTGCACTCCCTCAATAGCAAGAACGTCCTTCCTCAGATTAGGACACCAAAATTGAACACAATATTCCAGGTGAGGCCTCACCAAGGCCCTGTACAACTGCAGTAAGACATCCCTGCTCCTGTACTCAAATCCCCTAGCTATGAAGGCCAACATACCATTTGCCTTCGTTATCGCCTGCTGCACCTGTATGCCAACTTACAATGACTGATGAACCATGACACCCAGGTCTCGTTGCACCTCCCCTTTTCCTAATCTGCCACCATTCAGATAATATTCTGTCTTCGCATTTTTGCCCCCAAAGTGGATAACCTCACATTTATCCACATTATACTGCATTTGCCTTGCATTTGCTCACTCACCTAACATGGTCAAAGTCACCCTGCAGCCTCTTAGCATTCCCCTCACAGCTCACACCGCCACCCAGTTTAGTGTCATCTGCAAACTTTGAGATATTACACTCAATTCCTTCATCTAATTCATTGATGTATATTGTAAAGAGCTGGGGTCCCAGCACTGAGCCCTGCAGCACTCCACTAGTCACTGCCTGTCATTCTGAAAAGGTTCATTTATCCCTACTCTCTGCTTCCTGTCTGCCAATCAGCTCTCTCTCCACGTCAGTATATTACCAATACCATGCTCTTTGATTTTGCACACCAATCTCTTGTGTGGGACCTTGTTAAAAGTCAAAATACACCACATCCACTGGTTCTCCCTTGTCCGCTATACTAGTTACATCCTCAAAAAATTCCAGAAGATTTGTCAAGCATGATTTTCCCTTCATAAATCCATGCTGACTTGGACCGATCCTGTCACTGCTTTCCAAATGCGCTGCTATTTCATCCTTAATAATTGATTCCAACATTTTCCCCACCACTGATGGCAGGCTAACTGGTCTATAATTATCCGCTTTCTCTCGCCCTTCCTTTTTAAAAAGTGGTGTTACATTAGCTACACTCCAGTCCATAGGAACTGATCCCGAGTCGATAGACTGTTGGAAAATGATCACCAATGCATCCACTATTTCTAGGGCCACTTCCTTAAGTATTCCGTGATGCAGACTATCAGGCCCTGGGGATTTATCGGCCTTCAATTTCCCTAACACAATTTCCCACTTAATAAGGATATCCTTCAGTTCCTCCTTCTCACGAGACACTTGGTTCCCTATTACTTTTGGAAGGTTATTTGTGTCTTCCTTCGTGAAGACAGAACAAAAGTATTTGTTGAATTGGTCTGCCATTTCTTTGTTTCCCCATTATAAATTCATCTGAATCCGGCTGCAAGGGACCTACGTTTGTCTTCACTAATCTTTTTCTCTTCACATATCTGCAGAAGCTTTTGCAGTCAGTTTTTATGTTTCTGGCAAGCTTCTTCTCGTACTCTATTTTCCCCCTCTTAATTAAATCCTTTGTCCTCCTCTGCTGAATTCTAAATTTTCCCAGTCCTCAGGTTTGCTGTTTTTTCTGGCCAATGTATATGCCTCTTCCTTGGATTTAACACTATCCTTAATTTCCCTTGTTAGCCACGGTTGTGCCACTTTTCCCGTTTTATTTTTACTCCAGACAGGGATGTACAATTGCTGAAGTTCATCCATGTGATCTTTAAATGTTTGCCATTGCCTATCCACCGTCCACCCTTGAAGTATCATTTGCCAGTCCACTCTGGCGAATTCACGCTTCAAACCATCGAAGTTACCTTTCCTTAAGTTCAGGACCCTAGTCTCTGAATTAACTGTGTCACTCTCCATCCTAATAAAGAATTCACACTTCCCCAAGGGGTCTCGCACAACAAGATTGCTAATTAGTCCTTTCTCATTGCACATCACCCAGTCTAGGATGGCCAGCTCCCTGGGTGGTTCCTTGACATATTAGTCTAGAAATCCATCTCTAATACACTCCAGGAAATCCTCCTCCATCGCATTGCTACCAGTTTGCTTAGCCCAATCAATATGTAGATTAAAGTCACCCCTGATAACTGCTGTACCTTTATTGCATGCATCCCTTATTTCTTGTTTGATGCTGTCCCCAACCTTACTACTGCTGTTTGGTGGTCTGTACACAATTCCCACTAGCGTTTTCTGCCCCTTGGTATTCTGCAGCTCGACCCATACCGATTCCACATCATCCAAGCTAATGTCCTTTCTTACTTTTGCATTAATTTCCTCTTTAACCAGCAATGCCACCCTGCATCCTTTACCTTTCTGTCTATCTTTCCGAAATGTTGAATACCCCTGGATGTTGAGTTTCCAGCCTTGGTCACCCTGGAGCCATGTCTCCATGATGCCAATTACATCACACCCGTTAACTGCTATCTGCGCAGTTAATTGGTCCACCTTATTCCGAATACTCCTCGCATTGAGGCACAGAGCCTTCAGGCTTGTCTTTCTAACACACGATGCCCTTTTATAATTTTGCTGTAATGTGGCCCTTTTTGCTTTTTGCGTAAGGTTTCTCTGCCCTCCACTTTTACTTTTCTTCTTTCTATCTTTTGCTTCTGCCCCCATTCTACTTCCCTCTGTCTCCCTGCATAGGTTCCCATCCCCCTGCCATATTAGTTTAACTCCTCCCCAACAACACTAGCAAACACTCCCCCTAGGACATTGGTTCCGGTCCTGCCCAGGTGCAGACCGTTCGGTTTGTACTGGTCCCACCCCCCCCAGAACCGTTTCCAATGTCCCAGGAATTTGAATCCCTTCCTGCTGCACCACTCGTCAAGCCACGTATTCATCTGAGCTGTCCTGCGATTCCTTCTCTGACTAGCACGTGGCACTGGTAGCAATCCTGAGATTACAACTTTTGAGGTCCTACTTTTTAATTTTGCTCCTAGCTCCCTAAATTCTTCTTGTAGGACCTTATCCCTTTTTTGACCTATATTGTTGGTACCTATATGCACCACGACAACTGGCTGTTCACCCTCCCTTTTCAGAATGTCCTGCACCCGCTCCAAGACATCCTTGACCCTTGCACCAGGGAGGCAACATACTATCCTGGAGTCTCGGTTGTGGCCACAGAAACGTCTATCTATTCCCCTTACAATTGAATCCCCTAATACTATAGCTCTCCCATTCTTTTTCCTGCCCTCCTGTGCAGCAGAGCCACCCACGGTGCCATGAACTTGGCTGCTGCTGCCCCCCCCCCCCCGATGAGTCATCCCCCTCAACAGTACCCAAAGCGGTGTATCTGTTTTGCAGGGGGATGACCGCAGGGGCCCCTGCACTTCCTTCCTTGCACTGCTCTTCCTGTTGGTCATCCATTACCTATCTGCCTGAGTAACATTTTCCTGCGGTAAGAGCAACTCTTTAAGTGTGTTTTCACGTCATTCTCAGCATCGTGCAAGCTCCAGAGTGAATCCACCCACAGCTCAGTGCCGCAATGCGGTCTGTCAGGAGCTGGAGGCGGATGTACTTCCTGCACACATAGTCGTCAGGGACTCCGGAAGCGTCCCTGACTTCCCATATAGTACAGGAGGAACATAACACATGTCTGAGCTATCCTGCCATGACTTAACCCCTAGATAAACTTAATTTGGCAACAACAATGATAAAGGTTACTTACTGATATAGAAAAGAAAAAGAAAAAACTACTCACCAATCACCACCCACTTACCCCCTTTGCTGTGATGTCACCTTTCGATTTCTTTCTACTTCTTTTTTGCCTCCCTACTGCAGCTGCACTGGCTGGGCCTTTATAGGCCTCACCCACACTGCTGCTCTGCCTCTCTGACTGCCGCCAATCCCCGGGCTCCCGCTGGGCCTTTATAGGCCTCACCCACACTGCTGCTCCACCTCTCTGACTTCCGCCAATCCCCGGGCTCCCGCTGGGCCTTTATAGGCCTCACCCACACTGCTGCTCCACCTCTCTGACTGCCGCCAATCCCCGGGCTCCCGCTGGGCCTTTATAGGCCTCACACGCTGCTGCTCCACCTCTCTGACTGCCGCCAATCCCCGGGCTCCCGCTGGGCCTTTATAGGCCTCACCCACACTGCTGCTCCACCTCTCTGACTGCCGCCAATCCCCGGGCTCCCGCTGGGCCTTTATAGGCCTCACCCACACTGCTTCTCCACCTCTCCGACTGCCGCCGATCCCCGGGCTCCCGCTGAGCCTTTATAGGCCTCACCCACACTGCTGCTCCGCCTCTCCGACTGCTGCCGATCCCCGGGCTCCCACTGGGCCTTTATAGGCCTCAGCCACTCTGCTGCTCCGCCTGCCGCCGATCCCCGGAATCCCACTGGGCCTTTATAGGCCTCACCCACACTGCTGCTCCACCTTTCTGACTGCCGCCAATCCCCGGGCTCCCGCTGGGCCTTTATAGGCCTCACCCACGCTGCTGCTCCGCCTCTCGAACTTTCCAAATAGTGCTATGGAATTTTTACACCCACTTGAGAGGGCAGATGGGGCCTCGGTTTAACATCTCATCTGAAAGATAGCACCTCTGACACTGCAGCATTCCCGCAACATTAGAGTGTCAGCCTGAATTTTTATGTGTTGAAGTTCCTGGAGTGGGATTTGAACCCACAACCTTCTAACTCAAAGGCAAGTGTGCTATCCGCACTGAGCCACAGCCGACCATACAAAAAATAGTGTTATGGGATATTTTATTAGCTGGAGTTTAGAAGGATGAGAGGGGATCTCATAGAAACATATAAAATTCTGACGGGACTGGACAGGTTAAATACAGGAAGAATGTTCCCAATGTTGGGGAAGTCCAGAACCAGGGGACTCAGTCTCAGGATAAGGGGTAAGCCACTGAGGACTGAGATGAGGAGAAACTTCTTCACTCAGAGAGTTATTAGCTTGTGGAATTCCCTACCGCAGAGAGTTGTTGATACCAGTTCGTTGGATATATTCAAGAGGGAGTTAGATTTGGCCCTTACGGTTAAAGGGATCAAGGGTTATGGAGAGAAAGCAGGAAAGGGGTACTGAGGTGAATGATCAGCCTTGATCTTATTGAATGGTGGTGCAGGCTCGAAGAGCCAAAAGGCCTACTCCTGCATCTATTTTCTATGTTGCTATGTATCTATGTCTCAGAGTCCACCATCAAGGGTGATGAATGCAAGGCCATTAACACCTTTTTGGTCCCACGGGGGTGATCATCGTTTCCATTCATGCCGATTCAAAGAGTACGTTTGCCAGGGCTGTGGAATAATGGGACACCTCCAACGAGTGTGCGGGTGAGCTGCTAAGCCTGTTAAAGCTGCAAACCACCACGTTGCAGAGGAGGACAGATCCACGGAGGATCACGACGAACCAGAGCCTCAGATCGAGAAGGCAGAGGTACATGGGGTGCACACATTCACTACGAATTGTCCCCCGATAATGCTGAATGTTCAACTAAATGGACTCCCGGTGTCAATGGAGCTGGACACGGGCGCGTGCCAGTCCATCATGGACAAAAAGACTTTCAAAAGATTGTGGTGCAACAAGGCCTCAAGGCCAGTCTTAACTCCAGTTCGCATGAAACTAAAAGCTTACACGAAAGAACCGAAACCTGTAATCGTCAGTGCTACCGTAAAGGTCTGCTATGATGGAGCGGTGCACAAGCTACCACTCTGGGTGGTACTGGGCGAAGGTCCCACGCTGCTCGGCAGGAGCTGGATGGGAAAGATACGCTGGAACTGGACGACGTCCGAGCGCTATCGCCCGCTGATGACACTTCGTGTGCCCAGGTCTTCAACAAATTTCCCTCACTGTTTGAACCAGGCATCGGGAAATTCCAAGGAGCAAAAGTACAGATCCACCTAATTCCGGGGGCGCAGCCCATACATCACAAGTTGAGAGCAGTACCGTACATGATGAAAGAAAGTGCAGAGATCGAGCTAGACTGGCTGCAAAGAGAAGGCATTATTTAACCGATCGAGTTCAACAAGTGGGCCAGTCCTATCATCCCAGTCCTCAAGGGAGACGGCACCGTCAGAATCTCTGGCGATTACAAAGTAACTATTAATCATTTCTCCCTGCAGGACCAATACCCACGACCAAAGGTCGACGGCCTCTTTGCAATGCTGGTGGGAGGAAAGATGTTCACGAAGCTGGATCTGACTTCAGCCTACATGATGCAGGAACTGGAGGAATCATCGAATGCCCTCACCTGCATCAATATGCACAAAGGTCTTTTTGTTTATAACAGATGTCCATTTGTAATCCGATCGGCGGCGGCGATATTCCCGAGAAACTTGCAAAGCTTACTGAAGCTGGTCCCGCACACCGTGGTCTTCCAGGACATCATCTTGGTCACAGGTCGGAACACAGTCGAGCATCTGCAGAACCTGGAGGAGGTTTTTAGTCGAATCAACTGTGTGGGGCTCAGGTTAAAATGCTCGAAGTCGTTTTCCTGGCGCCTGACCTGGAGTTCCTAGGAAGGAGGATTGCGGAGGATGGCATCAGGCCCACCAACGCGGAGATGGAGGGAATCGAGAATGCACGGAGGCCACAGAACGTGACGGAGCTGCGGTCGTTTCTGGGACTCCTGAACTACTTTGGTAACTTCTTACCGGGTCTCAGCACACTGTTAGAACCACTGCATGTCATACTACGAAAAGGGAATGAATGGTTTTGGGGCAAAAGCCAAGAAAATGTCTTTGTAAAAGTGAGAAAATTGTTATGCTCAAACAAATTGCTTGCGTTGTATGATCCATGTAAACGTTTGGTTCTAGCATGTGATGCGTCGTCATATGGCGTCGGGCGCGTATTGCAACAAGCTAATGATTTCGGGAAACTGCAACCAGTTGCTTATGCATCCAGGAGTCTGTCTAAGGCTGAGAGAGCCTACAGTGTGATTGAGAAAGAAGCGTTAGCGTGAGTCTATGGGGTAAAGAAAATGCATCACCTGTTTGGGCTAAAATTCGAATTAGAAACTGACCATAAGCCACTCATATATCTGTTTTCCGACAGTAAAGGGATAAATGTCAATGCATCGGCCCGCATCCAGGGATGGGCGCTCACATTGTCCGCATAAAACTAAGCCATCCGCCACAGGCGAGGCACAGAAAACTGAGCCGATGCTCTCAGTAGGCTGCCATTGCCCACCATGGGGGTGGAAATGGCGCAGCCCGCAGCTCTAGCCATGGTTATGGAAGCATTTGAGAGTGAACAATCACCCGTCGCTGCCAGGCAGATCAAAACCTGGACATAGAAACATAGAAACATAGAAAATAGGTGCAGGAGTAGGCCATTCGGCCCTTCTAGCCTGCACCGCCATTCAATGAGTTCATGGCTGAACATTCAACTTCAGTATCCCATTCCTGCTTTCTCGCCATACCCCTTGATCCCCCTAGTAGTAAGGACCTCATCTAACTCCTTTTTGAATATATTTAGTGGATTGGCCTCAACAACTTTCTGTGGTAGAGAATTCCACAGGTTCACCACTCTCTGGGTGAAGAAGTTCCTCCGCATCTCGGTCCTAAATGGCTTACCCCTTATCCTTAGACTGTGACCTCTGGTTCTGGACTTCCCCAAGATTGGGAACATTCTTCCTGCATCTAACCTGTCTAACCCCGTCAGAATTTTAAATGTTTCTATGAGGTCCCCTCTCATTCTACTGAACTCCAGTGAATACAAGCCCAGTTGATCCAGTCTTTCTTGATAGGTCAGTCCCGCCATCCCGGGAATCAGTCTGGTGAACCTTCGCTGCACTCCCTCAATAGCAAGAATGTCCTTCCTCAGGTTAGGAGACCAAAACTGTACACAATACTCCAGGTGTGGCCTCACCAATGTGGACCAGGTGTGGACAAGCCAGGACCGCTTATTATCTCTAGTCAAAAGCTATCTGCTTCACGGGAGCTGGCCCAGTGTCCCAGTGGAAATGCAGGAAGAGATAAAGCCGTTCCAGCGGCGCAAAGATTAAATGTCAAATAGGCAGACTGCCTTCTGTGGGGCAATCGAGTAGTGGTCCCCAAGAAGGGCAGAGACACCTTCATCAATGACCTCCACAGTACCCATCCAGGCATCGTAATGATGAAAGCGATAGCCGGATCCCACGTGTGGTGGCCTGGTATCGATGCGGACTTAGAGTCCTGCGTTCACAGATGCAATACATGCTCGCAGTTAAGCAATGTACCCAGGGAGACACCGCTAAGCTTATGGTCTTGGTTCTCCAAACCATGGTCTAGGGTACACGTCGACTATGCAGGCCCGTTCTTGGGTAAAATGTTCCTTGTGATTGTTGACGCGTACTCCAAGTGGATGAATGTGAGATAATGTCGGCTAGCACGTCCGCTGCCACTACTGAAAGCCTGCGGGCCATGTTTGCCACTCATGACTTACCCGATGTCCTGGTGAGCGACAACGGGCGATGTTTTATCAGTGCTGAGTTCAAAGAATTCATGATCCGTAACGGGATCAAACATGTCACATCTGCCCCATTTAAACCAGCGTCCAATGGTCAGGTAGAGAGAGCAGTGCAAACCATCAAGCAAGGCTTGAAGAGGCTAACTGAAGGCTCACTGCAGCCTCGGCTATCGAGTCCTGCTTAGCTACCACACAAGACCCCACTCACTCACTGAGACCCCACCTGCTGAACTGCTCATGAAAAGAGCACTCAGGACAAGGCTCTTTTTAGTTCACCCTGATCTACTTGAACAGGTAGAGAGCAGGCGGCTTCAACAAATTGCATACCATGATAGCGCAAAGGTGTCATGCGAGATTGAAATCAATGATCCTGTATTTGTATTAAATTATGGACAAGGTCCCAAGTGGCTTCCCGGCACTGTCGTGGCCAAAGAGGGGAGCAGGGTGTTTCGGGTCAAACTTCCAAATGGACTCATTCACCGGAAATACTTGGACCAAATCAAACTCAGATTCACCGACTACCCTGAACAACCCACCTTGAACCCTACCTTTTTTGATCTCCCAACATACACACCAGTGGCAACCGACACCACGGTTGACCACGAAGCAGAACCCATCATCCACAGCAGCCCAGCAGGGCCCAGCATACCAGGCAGCCCAGCAAGGCCAGCTGCACAGCAACCCAGCGAGGGCCCACCAAATGATTCAACAACACCAGCTTTCACCCCGAGACGATCAACCAGGGCAAGAAGGCACCCAGATTGACCCACATTGTAAATAGTTACACTATTGACTTTGGGGGGGAATGTTGTTATATATGTGGACTTGTATTTACTCTGTACAGCCACCAGAGGGCTCATCCCCTAGAGTCCCAAGGGATCCCATAATCCCTTGGGAGCACAGGTATTTAAGGAGGCTTCACAGGTTGGATACGCACTTTGGAGACCTGCAATAAAAAACTAAGATCAGACTTTACATTGAGCTCACAGTGTTCAGTCTGACTCTTTCTCCATACACAACAAATAGAATAGAGGTTTATGTTCTTTCTCGCTTTCTTCTCTTTCTTTCTTTCTTCTCTTTCTTTCTTCTCTTTCTTCCTCTCTTTCTTCTCTTTCTTTTCTTCTTTTTCTTCTCTTTCTTTCTTCTCTTTCTTTCTTTTCTTCTCTTTTTTCTCTTTCTTTCTCTCTTTCTTCTCTTTCTTCTTTTTCTTCTCTTTCTTTCTTCTTTTTTGTATCTCTTCTCCTCTTCCCATCCCTTCCCCCTTTCCTTTCCCCCTTTCCCTTCCCCTTTCCCCTCTCCTCTTCCCCTCCTCCCTTGCCCTCCCCCTCCCCCTCCCCTCTTCCCTTCCCTCTTCCCCTTCCCTTCTTACCTTCACTTCCCCCTTTCCTTTCCTTCCCTTTCCCTCCCTTCCTCCTCCCTTCTCTCTCTTCCCCCTTCCTCTTTCTCTCTTTCTTTCTTTCTTTCTTTCTTTCTTTCTTTCTTTCTTTCTTTCTTTCTTTCTTTCTCTCTTTCTTTCTCTCTTTCTCTCTTTCTTTCTTTCTTTCTCTCTTTCTTTCTTTCTTTCTCTCTTTCTTTCTTTCTTTCTTTCTTTCTTTCTCTCTTTCTTTCTTTCTTTCTCTCTTTCTTTCTTTCTCTCTTTCTTTCTTTCTCTCTTTCTTTCTTTCTCTCTTTCTTTCTCTCTCTCTCTCCTCTGGTTCTCAACCCATCCCCCTATAGGAACAGTTTATCTCTACTCTGTCCAGACCACTCATGATTTTGAATACCTCTATCAAATCTCCTCTCAACCTTCTCTGCTCCAAGGAGAACCCCAGCTTCTCCAGTCTATCTATAACATAACTGAAGTTCCTTGGAATTATTCTCCTAAATCTTTTCTACACCTTCTCTAAGGCCGTCATATTATTCCTAATGTGCGGTGGCCAGAATTGGACACAATACTCCAGTTGAGGCCGAACCAGTGTTTTATACAGGTTCATCATAATTTCCACATTTTGGGGCAAAAAAAGCGCCAAAAATGTACCTGTTAATTTGGTCACTCCCTCGTCGTCCGGATCCATCGGCGTGGCACTGCAGAGCCTGTGGGGGGGGGGGGGGGGGGGGGCGGAGCTTCGGCCGCGCTTGCTCAGCACGGTCAGCAGAGGGCGCGGGGCTTGGGCCCAGAGTCTTGTGGAGTGCCGGCAGGGGGACACGTGTCCGTTTGAGCATGTGTGCATGCGCAATGCATGTTTCAGCGACGCGCATGGGCACTGGAGCAGGAAGTTTGGCAATCGCCCAATTAAAGGGAGAGCGTCCTAAGTATTATTGGCAATGGACCACATATAAAGGTAAGGTCTAAATAGTGATATTTGTGTGGCCGAGGGAGTGGAAAGGAGTGCTGGATAGGTGGAAGAAAGGTGAGAAGTGTGATTTTTGAATATTACCTGAGTGTGAGTCCAATACACGAATGGCGTAAGAGCATGCAAGGCGAATAAAAAATTTCCTCTATGAGGAAGTGGAGAACCTAGTGACTGTCATTGAGGAGAAATGGCTGGAGCTGGATATCAGCAAGAGTGGTCCATCAAAAGTTTCACTCAAGGAAATGAGAAGAAGATGGAACCTAGTTGAAGAAGAATACTCCGCAGGGGTCAATACCGCAGGATCTGGAAGTCAGTGGAAGAAGAAATGGCAGGATGTTGGTCAAGTAGTGAGTGTGAGTAATATCTTCATCTTTATATTGGATTGCAGTTGAAAATGTGACTATCTGTATGTGTCCCACCCATCAGAAGCGCACCATGTCTGAAAATTAATATTTTCATCTTTGCAGAAGAAATTGCCCCACAACAAAAGGGAAAGACTTAGAACAGGAGGAGGTCCGCCAAATCCGCACCAACTGTCACCCCTGGAACAGAGGGTTGCTGCCTTGCTGAGTCGCACCGGCAGAAAAAGAATCAGCTCTGCACAAGCTGGACCCACACGCGAGGGTGAGGGTGAGTCATTAAAATGCATAGTCGCCCTTCAAATCAACCTGCTGACTGGCCTGCTACACGTGAGACTATTCATGCCACCCATCCTGCCCCCTCCTGTGCTGCTAACCATGTGACTGTTCTGTTGAATTTTGCAGAAGAAGACGACACTCCTCAACATCCTGAAGATCCACCAGAGGATCCAGATGCGTGCGCTCCAGACCATGGCGGGTGGGGGGAGGAGGGGTCCATGGAAATGTGAGGACGGGAGAATGCTGACCGCGATATGGATCAGGACATAGTACAGGGCATCACACGGCCAGAAACCTCCATGAGCTCCTCGGCAATATTCCATGGGTTCACACTTTCCGAGGTCGCGGGTCCCAGTGGCGGTCATGAAATGCATCTTGGGACACCCAGTCCCCCACCGTCCCAGCCTGCGCCTCACACTGGAGGGGTGCCACTAGGTAGACCCACGGCGAGGGGAAGGAGATGCTGACCAGTCTCTCCTGAGATGCAGTCCTCAGCAGAAATTAATCAGATTCTGTCATTGGGTGAGGAGACCAATGCCCTCACAAGATCACTCGTGGCGGCCATCAGTGGGGTGTGTGATGAGGTAGCGACACTGTCGGGTGAAATCTCAGCACTGAGATGGGGTGTGAGGGCGGGCATTTCAGAGGGCGTGCAAATGATGGCAGATGCAATGAGAGAGCTAGCTTCTGCAATAAGGGCACAAAGGCCGGATACTCAAATGCCACTCCGACTTCAATCCATGCACCAGCCACCAGTCAGAACCAAGCCAGGCCCTTAACCCCACCCCCCCAACCATCATCACTGACCCTATGAGGAAGTGCACTTTCCCCGAGAGGTGGGTGAGGGATGGGTGCAGCCTTTCTTTGCTGTTGTTGCTGTTGTTGTTGTTGTTGTTGTCATTGAAGTGCAGTTTAAAATATCCAATAAAAGATATTTTGCATTAAAACTGAATCTTGCTCCATTAGGACCACGCAACATTTAGGGACAACCTTAAAAAGTAAAAATCCCTCACCCCTACAGTCATGCATGCCTGCCACCCATAACCCTGGCTGGAGGGCTAGCCGGTATGTTCTGCAGTCGGCAAGGCAGGACTGCTCTATTTTCAGTAGCTGATTTATCTTTCATTTATTTTTGATGATGTTTACAGCTGCTGTGCTGAAGATGTTGTGATGTTGTGCTGATGTTGTGAAGGTCTTTAGTGCTTTAGAATCCTCTAACTCACCTCCCCACCACCCGCTATCACTGGCTACCTGCGCTGATTTCTTAAATGTAGGTAAGGTTTTTCTGTGCTTACAAAAGTGGCCACATACACGGGCCTAAGTTAGTTTTGAGTATCTTTCAGCTGGCCAAATTTGCTTCTATGGCTAGAAGAGGCGTAAGTGGCTTGTCACGCCCCCTTTTGGAGAGAACAAACTGAACTGGAAAAAAACCTAACTAACTGACTTAAACTGGAGCAAGTTAAATGGGGAAATTTGCGATTTTTTAAGTTACTCCAAAAAAAAATGGGGCAACTCTTGGGGAAATTTGAGCCTTATGCCTCTAATCATGAATCCCATAAGCTTTTTTAACCGCTTTCTCAATCTGCCCTGCCACCTTCAATGATTTATGCACACATACCTCCAGGTCTCTCTGTTCATACACCCACTTTAGGATTGTACCCTTTAGTTTATATTTCCTCTCCTCATTCTTTCTACCAAAATGTATCACTTCACACTTTTCTGCGTTAAATCTCATCTGCCACGTGTCCACCAGCCTGTCTATGTCTTCCTGACGTCTATCACTATCCTCCTCACTGTTCACTATACTTCCAAGTTTTGTGTCATCTGCAACTTTTGAAATTGTGCCCTGTACACCCACATCAAGAAAAACAGTGGTCCTAGAACCGACCCCTGGCGAACACTACTGTATATCTTCCTCCAGTCCGAAAAACAATCTTTCACCATTACTCTCTGTTTCCTGTAACTCATCCAATTCCGTATCAATGCTGCCACTGTCCCTTTTATTCCACAGGCTACAACTTTGCTGGCAAGCCTATTATGTGGCACTTTGCCGAACGCCTTTTGGAAATCCATGTACACTACGTCAACAACCTGTTTCCCGACACTGAATAGAACTGAAGAACAAAAAAGGGGAGGGGGAAGGGGTGGTGAGACAGAGAATGTGCAGCAACATTTTCAATTTGAACAGCAGACGTGGCTTCGTGCAGTAATTGCAATTGTTTCAGCTCTCGCAGCAAGCGTGTGCTGCTATGCTCCAGAAGTGTTGTACTTACTACAGCAGATATAATTGTTTTTACATCCAGACAGTGCCTCGGAATCAATGGCTGCCCTCTCTGTGTGAGCCTCTGCACTGAATACAAACTAGGCTGCAGCATTATTTGAAGCACGATTTCAGGCTGGAAAGGCATGTATAGAGTGTGGTTTGAAACACAGATTCCTGCTCTGTTGGTTGACCTGATGCCTTTCAAAGTACCTGGCCCTTCATTTGTGGGCAAAGCGTGACTTTGCCTTTCCTTTAGAAACATAGAAACATAGAAAATAGGTGCAGGAGTAGGCCATTTGGCCCTTTGAGCCATCACCACCATTCAATATGATCATGGCTGATCATGCACTTCGGTAGCCCATTCCTGCTTTCTCTCCATACCCCTTGATCCCTTTCGCCGTAAGAGCCACATCTAACACCCTTTTGAATATATCGAACGAACTGGCCTCAACAACTTTCAGTGGTAGAGAATGCCACATGCTCACGACTCTCAATTTTCCCAATTTTCTCAAGGTTCACAATTCTCTGAGTGAAGAAGTTTCTCCTCATCTCGGTCCTAAATGGCTTACCCCTTATCCTTAGACTGTGACCCCTGGTTCTGCACTTTTCCAACATTGGGAACATTCTTCCTGCATCTAACCTGTTCAATCCTGTCAGAATTTTATATGTTTCTATGAGATCCCCTCTCATTCTTTTAAATTCCAGTGAATATAAGCCTAGTCGATCCAGTCTTTCTTCACATGTCAGTCCTGTCATCCCAGGCATCAGTCTGGTGAACCTTCGCTGCACTCCCTCAATAGCAAGAATGTCCTTCCTCAGATTAGGAGACCAAAACTGTACACAATATTCAAGGTGTGGCCTCACCAAGGCCCTGTACAACTGTAGTAAGACTTCCTTGCTCCTACACTCAAATCCTCTTGCTATGAAGGCCAACATGCTATTTGCCTTCTTCACCGCCTGCTGTACCTGCATGCCAATTTTTAGAGAGAAGGGAGAAAGAAAGTGCGTTTATATAGCCCCCTTAATGTCCTCAGCAGGTCCCCTCACGTTCCACAGCCACATTGAAGTGTAGTGACTGTTGTTTTGTTGGTAAACATAGCAGCCAATCTGTGCAGGGAAAGGTCACAGCAACAGCACAAGTTTTGATTAGAGGGAAGAATGTTGGTCAGAGCATGTGGGAGAGATCCTTGCCCTCTATCATAAAAGTGCAACAGGATCGTTTTATGCCTACCTCAACATCTTGATGTCAGCCATGGCTCTGTTGGCAACGCACTCGCTCTCTCCATCAGAAGGTTGTGGGTTCAAGTCCCGCTCCAGACACTGGAGCATAAAATCTAGGCTGACACTCCAGTGCAGTAGCGAGGGAGGTTCTGTCTTTCGAATGATCTTCTTCTTAGGCAGTCCCCCGGGGTCGAGGATGACTTGCTTCCACATTAAAATAAGTTCTAAGGTGACTGATGAGACCAATGCGGGATCTACAGTCTCTGTCACAGGTGGGGCAGACGATGGTTGGAGGGACAGGTGGGTGGGGTGCTTGATTTGCCGTCCGCTCCTTCCGCTGTGTGTACTTGGCTTCTGCGTGCTCCCGGCAAAGAGACTCGAGGTGTACGGCGCCTTCTCGAATGCTTCTCCTCCACTTTGAGCGGTCTTGGGCCAGGGATTCCCAAGAGTCGGTGGGGATGTTACATTTCTTCAAGGAGGCTTTGAGTGTGTCCTTGAAGCATTTTCTCTGCCCTCCTGGGACTCGCTTGCCATGCTCGAAGTAGAGCGCTTGTTTCTGGAGCCTAGCATCGGGCATGCGGACAATATGGCCCGTCCACCGAAGCTGATTGAGCGTGGTCAATGCCTCGATGCTGGGGCTGTATGGCCTACTCCTGCTCCTATTTCTTATGTTCTTATGTTCAACTGGAAGAGCCGAGATCATGAGAATTCTAGACGTCGGAAGCAATGTCCCCTGTAAGCTGCGCTTTGTTCTGTGCCGCCTGCTTCTTTCAACGTGCAAAGTTCTGCGTAAAAGCCGGCGAGCGGCCCGCACAGGACCTTTCAGATTACTGCGTGGCCATCCGCACACACACCTTCACGGGAACCTCGATCGGATGTCCCCGTCTTTGACCCCTCTGAAGTGGCCCATCCAGTAAAGGGGCAGGCAGAGTCTTTATCCTTTACAAGGGCATCGCAGGTTTGGCCGGGGGGCCCAGAAATTCCAGGTCCTGGCCTAATTTCCATTCCTTTCCGCAGTATGCTGGAAGGGCCGAAGATTTTAGGCCCCAACTGTACAGGCAGCTTCGTTGAATAGAGACTAGCATGGAGCTGGCTGCCAATTTGGAGCAAGGTCCTACACATTTTTTAATTTTTAACATCATGCAGTTTTTAACGTGCGGTTCAATATTAAATATCATTCTTGAATCTCGTGGAATAATGAGTTAGGCAGGACAATGTGCTAATCGAGATGTTTGGATGTTCTCTCGAGGTGTCCTAATGAGAAGATATATAAATACACATCACCACAATACACATCTAATGCTCATTTTTAAATTGATATACCATGTCTAATATATCATGATTACAGTTTTACTGTGCAATATTAAATATTGCATTTACTTTTTTAATTAAATGCCAGAAGGTTTTAATTAAGTTTGCTTGATATAGTACTGACGGAATTTTAAATTACTCTCCTCTTCTTCATGCCCTTTTGATCATGGCTCCTATGTCTGCCCGATTCTTCTCTCCAGTTATCCAATTTTCTTCCAACGCACTTATCCATATCTCCAGTTACTGAAGCAGCCCATGTCTGCATGCAGCAACACCTGAACAACATTTAGGCTTGGATTGATAAGTGGCAAGTAACATGCATGTCACACAAGTGCCAGGCAATGACTGTCTCCAACAAGGGAGAGTTCAACCACTACCCCTTGACATTACCATCGTCAAGTCCCACACCACGAACATCCTGACTTGTGCTTTGTAGATGGTGAAAAGGCTTTGGGGAGTCAGGAGGTGACTCACTTGCTCCATATTTCTTGATACCCTGACCCATTAATAATCTATCGATCTCAGTCTTAAACATTTCAGGTTGACCAGAATCTTAACTGGACCAGCCACATAAATACTGTGTCTACAAGGGCAGTTCAGAGATTGGGTATTCTGCTGTGATTGTCTCATCTCCTGACTCCCCAAAGCCTTTCCACCATCTACAAGTCAGGAGTGTGATGGAATAATCTCCACTTGCCTGGATGAGTGCAGCTAACAACACTCAAGAAGCTCGACACCATCCAGACAAAGCAGCCCACTTGATCGGCACCCCATCCACCACCTTCAACATTCACTCCTCCCTCCACCGGTACACCGTGGCTGCAGTGTGTACCATCTATAAGATGCATGGCAGCAACTCTCCAAGGCTTCTTCAGCAGCACCTCCCAAACCTGTGACCTCTACCACCTAGAAGGACAAGGGCAGCAGGCGCATGGGAACGCCACAACCTACAAATTCTCCTCTAAGTCACACACATTCCTGATGTGTATATATATCACCATTCCTTCATCATCGGAATCCTGGAACTTCTCCCCACCCTATACCAGCACTGTGGGAGTACCGTCACCTCACGGACTGCGATGGTTCAAGAAGGCGGCTCACTACCATCTTCTCAAGGGCAATTAGGGATGGGCAATAAATGCTGGCCTTGTCAGCGACGCCTGCATCCTGTGAATGAATATAAAAACACCACCAGCCTCTGTGTCCTGCAGCCCACCTGTGGGGTGAGGGGACACGAGGAGAGAGAAAGGTAGAGATAACAGAAAAAAGACTGCTGGGGTACAAGGAACGAAAGGGAGAAAACATGTCAGAGTGTAAAGGGTGGGACAAGGAGAACGCGAGATGAGAAAATGTATGTGTGGAAAGAGTGTCTGAAGATTAAAAGAGTAGAACATGGGAATAGCAGAAGAGCATTAAGTCAATTACTCATGAAAGGTGAAATTTAATTTTAAGATTGTGCCCCTTTGTTCTGGATTCCCCATCCCTCCTGGGGGAGAAATTCAGGTCATTTGCACCTCCTGTTCGCGCCTCCGGGGGGGGTGAATGATAACGGGTCGCAACGCAGCTAGCGACTGCCGTTAAATTCGGCAGGCGTTTAGCGGCAGCGGTAACACGCAACGCTTCGCTCTGCTGACGTCATCATCGTGCGCAGCGCCCAGTTAACACCCCAGATCCTAAATTGGGTATTGCCCCCCCCCCACCCACCCCCTCCCCCCCCACCGAAGCGTGGTGAACGATGACAGCGACAGCTTCAGGGGTCACGTACCGGGTGACCGCTAGCGGGGCAAAATTTAAAGGGGAGGTGCGCTGCTGTCTGTTTAAAAAGTGGCCGACTTCCTTGTACGCTTAGAACGTGGGGTGCCAGTCCCTGTTGGCGCGGCAACCCCCACTCCCCAATGGTCTAGGTGGGCCCATTTTATTCCTGCAGAATATGCAGCTTGGGCCCTTCCCTTTAATTCAGGGAAGAACCCCTCCTATGCGGCAACGCTATGCGGCCTGTCGAAATCTCGACCTCAGAAAAGAATGACTCCGACACTTACAGCTCCGATAGAAGTTTCCCTTTTAATTTACTTGCTCGCAAGGGGTAGGTTTCACTCAGTCAAGGGCTAAATGAACACCTCCGAAATGGTTCAGTTTAACAAGATATTTATACAGTAAAACCCAAGTTCTGGCCTCTCCCTGTGTATTGCTCTGTCTCACAGTCAGTGAATACAGATAAAGAGTTAATTACTATATCCTGGTCCTGACATGGTTTACAGATATTTCCTTTTGTCAGGGTTATCAGAAAGCCAAACGGCCATTACTCCATGAGTCATAGGTAATGGGCTATCACCTGTCTTGTATTGTGTCAGGATTGTTTCAATTTCCTGGTCAGTTTATCTGTTTGCATCAAATGGATGAGGTCTCGGAAAGAGATAATGGCTAGAAGATAAGGGTGGGGTGACATGGAACTCCTGTAGTGTAGACAATAGGAGAGCACCATGGGGGGTTACTTGTCTCAGCATGACTTGTCTCCTAGCTGTCTGATGGCCATCAGCCATCTAACAGCAGGTTTAGCTGTTTATGCAAGCTGGCTGCTAAAATGCAGAAAGTTCTGGAAGGGCCAGGACTCCATTTTAATCAAAAGGCACACAAATACCGTATGGTATCAGCTTAGATAAAAATACATTTCCACAGGCCCGGTGCGCCCCGCTCCCGAGACATCTCTCCCGCTACCACCCCAGAAAGGACATGGAGCACTTCCTTTAGTGCTCCAATTCCATTCGGGGGCGGTAACCCCAATTTCCCGTGAGATGCGAGACTTCTGAGCCTGGCACAAAGTCTCGCGCCTTGCGAGTGTAACCGGCCCACTAACAAATTTTTAGCGCTCTGTATGCACCCTATGGAATCCCTTAATCGTTTTAAATACCTCGATTATATCACCTCTCTTAACGTATGCACCTGTGAGCATGCTTACAGGCTTGTGGAGCTGTTGCCCCCGGCAACCAAATTTTAATTTGATTTTATGTTTTAAAGTTTAATTTGTTTTAATTGCCAGGGTTTTTAGTGTCCCCCCTCCCCTTTTATAGGGGGCACAAAAAAAAACCTACAAAAATACAAAAAAAAAAGAGGGCTGTTATAAGTGTCTGGAGTGTCCCCCAGATCAGGGGGCACTTGATCTAATGTTTATTTTTGTTTACTCTAAAAGAGTTGTGGAGCTGTTGCGCTGTGAGTGGCTTAGTCAGTCACGTGATTTTCACAAGACTCAATAAAACCCCAGCCAGTTGGGTTCGGGGGATCCACGATGAGGTGTGCAGTTGTGAGCCTGGTGGATGAACTGGGAATGTGTAGTATGATTGTTAAAGCTTTGCTAACAAACCAACTAGTTCTTAATAGCAATGGGTTGCTATGAATTCTTAAGCAAAGAAACCATGAAGTAAATACATTACACCCCTCAACATTCTAAACTCAAGGGAATGCAAGCCAGGTTTCTGCAACATGTCCTCATAATTTAACCCTTTAAGCCCTCATATCATTCTGGTGGATCTGTGCTGCACCTCCTCCAAGACCAATATATCTTTCTTGATGTCGGGTGCCCGACACTGAATATTGCACTCCAGATGGGATCTGAACAAGGTTCTGCTACAATTGAAGCACTAGTTCACATTAGTCTTTTTGAGTGGGAAAATCAAAAGAATTTCGATAGATTGTGGTTGGAGCTCATAGAATCATACAGCATAGAAAGAAGCCAATTGGCCCATCTCTTTGAAAGAGCAATCGAATTAGTCCCACGCCCCCTGCTCTTTCCCCATAGCTCTGCTGATCTTTTTCTCAACTATATATTTTTTTTATTCGTTCATGCGATGTGGGCATCGTTGGCAAGGCCAGCATTTATTGCCCATCCCTAATTGCCCTTGAGACAACTGAATGGCTTGCTGGGCCATTTCAGAGGGCAGTTAAGAGTCAACCACATTGCTGTGGGTTTGGAGTCACATATAGGCCAGACCGGGTAAGGGTGGCAGATTTCCTCCCCTAAAGGAAACTACGACAATCCGGTAGTTTCATGGTCACCATTACTTATACTAGCTTTTTATTCCAAACTTATTTAATTAATTAAATTTAAATTCCCCAGGTATCCAATTCCCCTTTCAGGCAGTACATTCCAGATCGTAATAACTTGCAGCGCAAAGAAAATTCTCCTCATCCTCCCTCTGGTTCTCTGTTTTTTTTTACCAATGACCTTAAAACTGTGCTCTGGAACTGACAGGCAACGCTTAGGCCTCCTCTGCCCCAGATTCCTCCCCATCCCTCACCCCTCTCAAACACATGAACCCCTTTGGCACGCCCCCCCCCCCGGAACCTGATGACATTGCCGGTGAGCGACATCCGGGAGATGTGACTTTTCATCGCTTCCCGCCTGGCAGAACCAGCGGGAATTAAACCGCCAACGTATTCATGGGGCCTGGGCACTGACATAGCCTGGGCCTGGATTTCTGCAGCCCCCCCCCCCACCAGCCCAAAACCCGCCTGGGGTTACAATCGGGGCCTGTGGTTAATAAGCTACAAGTAGAACTGAATCACACGGCAACAGCCTATCCAGCCTGTTACAGGCTAATAATGACAACCTGCTTTAGCTGTCTAACTCCTCTTGGAGCATCATATATTAAAACAAGCATCGATCCAACTGAGCTGTTAAATGAAATAGTGTAAGAGTAGTGAATCTCATTCCATTTTCTAATATTGGTGCTTGTGACAAGCGTTAGGATCTCACTGCCGTTATACATTATTCAACATAACCTTTCTTCTCATTCAACTTTATCTCAGCTCCATCTTTATTAATCCCAAGTCTGGCATCAAATGTCACTTTATTTTTAAAAGGTCCTACTTTTTATTGGAGATTTTCTAATGTGGCATTTGCAGGAATCCAACGGGGAGTGCTCAGTTAGTGCCGTTACGATGAAGATTAGCAGTCAGCCATCAAATTCAGTTTCGCCACACACCCCAAATTGTAACGTGTGCTGGTGCCTGGCAGACCATAGGTGTTATCTAAAGTCAACATATTTCACGGTGTGTAGTCTTTGCAATTTCCTTTCGCCCTCGTCAGCCTCGCCTCCGAGTCAGAGGCTGTGGGTTCAAGTCCCACTCCAGATACTTGAGCACAATAATCTAAGCTGACACTCCAGGGCAGTAGTGAGGGAGTGCCGCACTGTTGGAGGTGCCGTCTTTCAGATGAGATGTTAAATCGAGGCTCTGTCTGCTCTCTCAGGTGGACGATAGTGACTTTAAAAAGAGGAAATTGTATACCTACTCGAAGAGAAAAAAATTTGCAGGGGTATGGGCTATGGCATTATTTCGAAGAAGAGCAGGGGAGTTATCCCTGGTGTTCTGGTCAATATTTATCCCACAATCAACATCACTAACAAAAAAGCAGATTATTTGGTTGTATATCATGTTGCTGTGCCCAAATTTGCTGTCGCCTTTCTTACATTACAACAGTGACTACACTTCAAAATTAAAGAAATACAAAGCGCTTTGGGACAACCTGAGGTCGTGAAAGGCGCTATATAAATGCAAGTACTTTTCAAAGCTCTACCAGCTGATATACACATCCACGCATTTTTAGCCAAGCAAATAATTAAAAGTTTATGGGATGGATTTTCGGTTGTCTAACGCCTCAGTTAGCGGCTAGAGGGGGCGTTAATGGGAGCGTAAGAGGTTACCGACCGGGAGCGCAGTGTTTAGCACCCCGCGGGAAATTCATTAGCGGCTCACTGGGGCATAAACCATTAGCGCCCTGCTGCTGACGATCAGTGCGATCCTTACGCCAGTCCTGGTGCAACGCCCACGTTTGTGCCCTGTCGGTAAATTAGGTCCGGCCGCCTCTATGAGCGCCTGCCAAGAACAACATCTGGGAAAACAGTCGGTACAGGCTTGCAGAGTCATTAACTGGCGGCTACTTTAAGGGAGGATAAAGCGCTTCCCTCGGAGGTCACAATCAGTGCAACGTTTACACACAGCGCGGTGCGTGAGCCTTCGCGTTTGCAGCGGCAGACAGACATACCAGTTGAGATTGAGAGAAAGTAATTTGTAAAACTTTAATGGGGGCATTACTAGTTCGCCAGCATTGCATTCCATATGCTCTAGCAAGGCGTTGTGAAGAGAGAAGGGCTGTTGGCCATGTCGGCGGCAGAAGGAGGAGAGCCCCTAGATGCCGGGGCCTTACCCCCCATGGCTTTACCGGCGGCAACGCTCATATCTGGACCTATCTGGGGGGGGCAGTGCGTCAGAAGGCTGTGCTTCCGAAAGGAGGGCATTACAGAGATATGCCATTCTTGCAGGAAGACTTGTAGCTTCACATCGGCACCAGGACTGCGCTGCCCGTCGCAGTGAAGGTCACCGTGACACTCACCTTCTATGCCTCCGGCTCCTTCCAGGCTGCATCAGGGAACCTATGCAACGTCTCCACAATTCGTAGCAAATCACTGCATCCTCGACATCACACAGGCTCTCCCCACCCGTCGAATGGACTTCATTACCTTCCTGATGAGCAGGAAGAAACAGCATGAGCACGCATGTGGGTTTGCCAGGGTAGCGGGCCTCCCGGGGATGCAAGGCACAATTGAGTGCATGCATGTGGCCCTGTGAGCACCATTCCAGAATGCAGAGATATTCAGAAACAGAAATGGATACCACCCCCTAAATGTGCAGCTGGTGTGCGACCACACGCAGCGCGTCCTCGCAGTCAATGCTCACTATCCTGGAAGCACCCATGCTGCGTTTATTCTGTGGGAGAGCACTGTGCCTCGACTATTTCAGCCACCATGGCAAGGCTGAGGCTGGCTGCTCGGGGTCAAAGGATGCGGCCTGGTCACATGGCTAATTATCCACCTCCGCAACCCCACCACTGAGCCGGAGGAAAGCTACGATGAGAGCCATGCCGCCATCCGCAACGTCATAGAGCAGATAACAGGAGTGCAGAAGCAGTAATTCCGATGCCTGCACCACTCTGGAGGCAGCCTTCAATATTCCCCTCAACAGGTCTCACTATTCATTGTGGTGTGCTGCATGCTGCACAACTTGGCCATCATGAGGGCCCAGGCCTTACCGGCGGGGATCGCAGGCCCACCTCAGGAGGATGAGGAGGAGAAGGAGGAGGATGAGGAGGAGAAGGAGGAGGAGGAGGAGGAACAAGAGCCTGTCGACGCCCCGAGTGTCCTGCGACACGGCGAGGACCAGCGGCATCCATGGAGGAGGCAGCGTGCCAATGTTGGCGGTGGCAGGGCTATTTGGCAGAGGCTTCGCTTTGCTTAACTGGAGTGAGCTGAGAGATGCAGCTAATAATGGCACGATAATGCCACCTCCCCTCAGACAACCCCAAAAACACCACCCCCTCAAAGAAAACACTATAGGGCATCCGCCCCTTCAAATAATACAACAGATGAATAACATTTTCTACATTGGACCGATGGGCACACTAGTGGGCATTTCTCATCCCTCTGCCTCACACCCCTCCTTTGCCTACTGCTTCTCCTCAATGGGTCTTCAGTGCCTGCAGCAAGGCTGCTCGAGGCCTGCTGTGTGTCTGAGGGAGACAGGACGGATAGCCTTGCACGATGCCCTAGAGTAGCTCTGGGCCAGGATGGCCCGGCAACTGACAGCCCTGTCTGAGAATGGGCGGCAGCAGTGTGGGATGGCTGGTGCGCAGACCGTGGCAGGTGCAAAGGTGGAATGGCAGTGTCAGGAGACCCAATGATGTCCTCCTGAGAGAGGACATCACCTTCCATCTCGACCAGTCCCCCGGGGCAGAGCTTCAGCATCCGGAGCAATCTGGTGGAGTGCAGATTGCTGGCCTACTTAGGCACCGTTACCTCCTCCATTGGACTGATGGGGCCCCAGCCACGATGGCAGCAGTCAGCGCTTGAGTGGCATCAATTTAACCCTGCATCACAGCACACAGCGCAGTGATGCCAGCAGCACTGATGACATAGCAGAATGCTGGTGTTGCGTGGTCTTGGCCTGCCGCTCAATGGCCACTGCCACGTCAGCCATGGCTAGCGCCATCATGTCTTGGACTCCATGTCACTTGTGCTCTCAATCATCCATTGTAATCGATCAAGAATGGGCTCGATGGGCTCCCGAACCGCAAATGACAAGGTTGAAGCGGACTCCACCACACTCAACGTGCATCCACGGTAGGCGGGATCCTCACCAATGCACCCTTGAGCTCGCGGTGCAACTGCATTGATTCCCTGGACACAACCTCCAAGACCAGGTGCTCATCTGCCTGCCTGTGAGCAGGACCCCTGGGCCGACTTACCCTCTGGAGAGCTGGCCCCCGAGCTTCCCCTCGCGCTGGGCGTTGCTGCAGGCCACTGGGGCCAGAAGCCTCAGGTTCAGCCAACCCCGGGGAGACCGAGATGCTCTCCCCACTCTCTCCCAATGAGGACATCTCACCCTGTGCCGGCACACTTCTCTCCACCTCCTCCTCCTCACCTTTCCCCGGCATCTGAAGACAATGGCTGACGGGCAGGCTGGCACTCTTCTGGCTCATCATCTGTAAGCACAAAGCAACAGAAGTGCGGTTATCCGCTGGGGAGGGGGCAGGAAGGCAAGAAGAAGGGGGGGGGGGGGGTGCATCATTATTTGGTTGCTACATCTTGCAAGGCATGTGGCCTCAAGGCAAAGGGGAGTCACACAAAATGACCATCTCATTCACATACCATCACGGTCGAGCCTCCACCGCCATGACTGCTGCGCCCATGAGGGCGGACACTCACTCTTCTACTTCGGTGAGGTGCTGGAGGTAGGGCTGGCACTCTCCCCGACGATGCAGCTTCTGCATTTTGTGCACAAGTTTGTCCTGCAATGAAAAAAGCAAAAAGTTGTTAGTGGCTGTTTGGTGCTGGTGTGACACATGTGTCTGCAGTGAGGCATTCGCGAGTAAGATGTCAAAGCATACATATCGGCATATCATCCTGCGTGGCATCGCATGGTGAATGTGTGAATGGTGGGCCTGGAGCACAACCAACTACCAGTAAGTATGAGGCTCAGGACTGGGACCGCATGTGAAGAGTTGAAAGGTGCTGGTAGATGGACTCAGGCTGAGTAAGGAGCTAGAAGGTGAGAGATGCTTGGAAGGGCAGGGCATGTCTGGTGAGGCAATGGAGAGGTCTCAGGCTGGCTTCAGGAAGGAGGAGCATGACCTTGTACACATAGAGAAGGGGTAGGCAGTGCAATGTCTTTACATTGTGTGAGAGAGTGAGGTTCACATGAAGGCATTGGAAGGTGAATAAGAGCATAAGAACATAAGAAATAGGAGCAGGGGTAAGCCACCAGGCCCCTCGAGCCTGCTCCACCATTTAATACGCTCATGGCTGATCCGATCATGGACTCAGGTCCATTTCTCCATAAACCTTTATCTCTGTCTATCTCTGTCATAAATTTATTCAATGACCCAGCTTCCACAGCTCTCTGAGGCAGCGAGTTCCACAGATTTACAACCCTCAGAGAAGAAATTCCCTCTCATCTCAGTTTTAAATGGGTAGCCCCTTATTCTAAGATTATGCCCAATAGTTCTAGTCTCCTCTATCAGTGGAAACTCTGCATTCTCCTTGGCAAGCCCGCTCATAATCTGGAAAGGATACTCATGCTGACAACCATAGTAAGGCCATTGAATGTATTGCGACATTGGGTCACTGTTGTGGGCACCACACTCTGGGCTGTAACGTGCTCAGCCATCTCCGTCCAGAGCTTTCTCAAATCCCTAGTCACTGGCCTTCATCCCCCGCTGGGCTGGACGGCACTCCAGCGACTCTCCACTGCCTCCAGCGAGGCACCAATGGCGGTGGGCGAGAAGCAGGTCGATAGCTGGCATCCTCCTTGCTCCTCCATTTTCGCACTCTGAAGACCCTGTGGAGTTGGAACTGCACATGCGCAAACTTTAGTTGCCGTGCCTTTAAGACTCGGCTGTTTCTGGGGTCTGACTCGGAGTATCGTGCAAATTTACCGACAAAACTTTCGTTATGGCCCCCCAGCTCTGGTGTGCAATGGTTGATCTGGCATCCCTGTCAGCTCTACGACCGATTCTAATGAATTTCTCGGCGGAAGGCGCAAAGTGTTTCAAGGCGATAAAATGGCCGCTCCGCCAGGGTTACCGCCCCACAACCGAATTTCTCCCCAAAATGTCTATAATAACAACATTTACAAACAGTGATCTCGCAATCAGGAACATGAAAATTTCCAGTATAAATTGTAGAATCTTACAACACAGAAGGAGGCTATTTGGCCCATCATGCCTGTGCCGGCTAGTTGAAAAGAGCTGTCCAGAGGGTCCACTCACCCGCTCTTTCCCCATAGCCCTGCAATTTCTTTCCTTCTCAAGCATTTATCCAACTATCTTTTGAAAGTTACTATTGAATCTGCTCCCACCCATCATCATCATTATCATCATCATAGGTAGTCCCTCGAAGCGAGGATGACTTGCTTCCACGCCGAAAAGGGATGAGTTCACAGGTGTTTCAATGAAGGACCTAATATTCTGGATCCCGAACTACATCCTGAAGGGTGGAAGATGGCTGTGCGTGGATTTTTTTAACGTGGGGTGGCCGTTGCACACCAGCCAGCACACGGGCTTGACAGAGCTAGGTCTTGGTCCAGTGGCAAGGATTACCCAAGATGACTGGAGATCAGCTCTGCTGCACAGACCTAGTGCACACACATATCGCAGTGTTGGCTGGCCCGTGCTGCCCCTGGGCCCTTGCCTCTTCTAGGCCCCAATCACATCCCTCTACGAACTCTTGCCGCTACTTCGCCCCTCCTGCTGTGCCTGCCCCCACTGCAATCAGCAACCTGGCTTCGCAGCCGTCGCTCTCCTGCAGCAGCTCGCGCTGCTCCCTGCATTGGTATGCCGCCGCACGCTGCTCCCCCTAATGACCCCGGCTTGCTGATGGTCTTGCAGGCTGGGACCACGCCGATTTCTGGGCCGAGCCACCACACGCTGCTCCATCTAATGGCCCTGGCCTTTCAGGCAATGCATGCTAGATCATAGCAACTTGCTGCGTTAAACAAAAGTCTTCAGACAACACATGTGCAGGCATTCTACAGCAGGACTTGACACCATTACAATCACTGGGAGATTTTTTTTAAGTCATAGGTTATGAATTGGCCACTAGGTGGAGCTACATTACAAAATTTCCAGTTGAAATTAGCTTCATTCATAGTACTGACAGAAACATTAATAATTCATTAAAGATCTATATTCATTTATTAAATATTGAAATGTAAATCAGCTAATGCAGGGTTGGCAGCTCAGATTATCTTGGTCTGTTTTGAGCTATTAACTGGTGAGCATTAGGGATAAGATCCTGTACTTTGCAAATCGGTAGTGTTCTATGTACTACAGGCCCACGTTTCGAGATTTCCTGTTCACTAAATGGCGAACGGGAGCATGAAATATGTGCTTTATGATTTGTCACAAACACTGGGTAAAGGTAATCGTCACCAAACCCATTTAGGACTTAGCTACAACAACCAAACAGAGTTAAACCGTCTCCTCGGGAGTTTTGATTTCAATGTTACTTGAATCATTGGGATTGGAAATAACTAGCGACACTGCGCGCAGGCCAACATTTCTACTCATGGAGTCAGCACAGGGCGAAATTCACACAAAATGTACAAGATGACTGAAAGACACCAGTAAGTGTATCCTGTGTCAGCCGTGGCTCAGTGGGTAGCACACTCAACTCTCAAGGGGCTAGATAGCCTACTCCTGTTCCTAATTCTTATGCTCTTATGTTATTATGTTGAGTCAGAAGGTTGTGGGTTTGAGTTCCACTCCAGGGACTTGAGCACATAAATCTAGGCTGACACTCCCAGTGCAGTCTGTCAGATGAGACGTTAAACCGAGGCCCTGTCTGCCCTCTCAGGTGAATGTAAAAGATCCCGTGGCACTATTTCGAAGAAGAGCAGGGAGTCATCCCTGGTGTCCTGGCCAATATTTATCCCTCAATCAATATAACAAAAACAGATTATCTGGTCATTATCACATTGCTGTTGTGGGAGCTTGCTGTGCGCAAATTGGCTGCTGTGCTTCCTGCTTTACAACAGTAACTACACTCCAAAAGGGGAAAATGTTGGAATCAATTATTAAAGATGAAATAGCAGCGCATTTGAAAAGCAGTGATAGGATCGGTCCAAGTCAGCATGGATTATGAAAGGGAAATCAAGCTTGACAAATTTTCTGGAATTTTTCGAGAATGTAACTAGTGGTGTGGACATGGGTGAACCCAGGGGATGTGGTGTATTTGAACTTTCAAAAGGCTTTTGACAAGGTCCCACACAAGAGATTAGTGTGCAAAATTAAAGCACATGGTATTGGAGGTAATGTACTGACGTGGATCAAGAACTGGCTGGCAGACAGGAAGCAGAGAGTAGGAAAAAACGGGTCCTTTTCAGAATGACAGGCAGTGACTAGTGGTTCCGCAAGGTTCAATGCTGGGACTCCAGCTATTTACAATATACATTAATGATTTAGACAAAGAAATTGAATGTAATAGCTCCAAGTTTGCTGATGACACTAAGCTGGGTGGGCAGTGTGAGCTGTGAGGAGGATGCAAAGAGGCTGCAGGGTGACTTGGACAGGTTAGGTGCGTGGGTAAATGCATGGCAGATGCGGTATAATGCAGATAAATGTGAGGTTATCCACTTTGGTGGTAAAAACAGGAAGGTAGATTATTATCTGAATGTTGACAGATTAATAAAAGGGGAGGTGCAACGAGACCTGGGTGTCATGGTACATCAGTCATTGAAAGTTGGCATACAGGTACAGCAGGCGGTGAAGAAGGCAAATGGCATGTTGGCCTTCATAGCGAGAGGATTCGAGTATAGGACCAGGGAGGTATTGCTACAGTTGTACAGGGCCTTGGTGAGGTCATACCTTGAATAATGTGTACAATTTTGGTCTCCTAATCTGAGGAAGGACATTCTTGCTATTGAAGGAGTGCAGCAAAGGTTCACCAAACTGATTCCCAGGATGGCAGGACTGACATATGAAGAAAGACTGGATCAACTAAGCTTATATTCAATGGAATTTAGAAGAATGAGAGGGAATCTCATAGAAACATAAAATTCTGACGGAATTGGACAGGTTAGATGCAGGAAGAATGTTCCTGATGTTGGGGAAATCCAAAACCAGGGATCACAGTCTAAGGATAAGGGGTAAGCCATTTAGGACCGAGATGAGGAGAAACTTCTTCACTCAGAGAGTTGTGAGCCTGTGGAATTCTCTACCACAGAAAGTTGTTGAGGCCAGTTCGTTAGATATATTCAAGAGGGAGTTAGATGTGGCCCTTACGGCTAAAGGGATCAAGGGGTATGGGGAGAAAGCAGGAAAGGGTTACTGAGGTGAATGATCAGCCGTGATCTTATTGAATGGTGGTGCAGGCTCGAAGGGCCGAATGGCCTACTCCTGCACCTATTTTCTATGTTTCTATGTTTTCTATGTATTTCATTGGCTGTAAAGCACTTTAAGACGTCTGGTGGTCCTGAAAGATGCCATATAAATCCAAGTCATTCTTTTATTTTTTTTTAGTCATTGTGAAGCAGCAGTTTTTCTTAAATGCATATCTTTCTTTATAACAATTAGGATTATGTGCCCCTCAGAGAAATTCAACTGTCACTTAAATGACATTGAATTCAATCGCTCTACAACCATCTTTTTCATCACATTAGCAAACATAAGATATAAGCAAGGTATCAGCCTTGACACCCTAACCTTAACCCTAAACGCAATGCTTGTGGCACAATTTTAGTCAGAAGGTCGTGAGTTCAAGTCTCACCCCAGAGACTTGAGCACAAAATGGCTGATACTCCCAGTGCGGTACTGAGGGAGTGCTGCACTGTCAGAGGAGCCGTCTTTCAGATGAAACTTTAACCCAAGTCAGGTGGATGGAAAAGATTCCACGGCACTATTTCAAAGAAGAGCAGGGGAGTTATCCCTAGAGTCCCTGGCCAACCTTTGGCCCTCGACCAACATCACAAAAAACAGATTATCTGGTTGTTATCACATTTCTGTTTATTTCCTACCTTACAAAAGTGACTATGCTCCAAAAGTACTTCATAAGAACACAAGAACATAACAATTAGAAGCAGGAGTAGGCCATTCGGCCCCTCGAGTTTGCTCCGCCATTCAATAAGATCATGCCAAAGGTGCGCAGAGGAAACGTTACAGGGACACCCTCAAAGCCTCCCTGAAACATCCCCACTGACACCTGGGAGTCCCTGGCCAAAGACCGCCCTAAGTGGAGGAAGTGCATCAGGAGGGCGCTGAGCACCTCGCGTCTCGTCGCCGAGAGCATGCAGAAATCAAGCGCAGGCAACAGAAAAAGCGTGCGGCAAACCAGACTCCCCACCCACCCTTTCCCTCAACTACTATCTGTCCCACCTGTGACAGGGACTGTGGTTCTCGTATTGGACAGTTCAGCCACCTAAGAACCCATTTTAAGAGTGGAAGCAAGTCTTCCTCGATTCTGAGGGACTGCCTATGATGATGATGGCTGATCTTCTACCTCAACTCCATTTTCCTGCATTATCCCCATATCCCTTGATTCGCATAATATCCAAAAGATATCCAAACTTCATTGGCTGTAAAGCGTTTTGTGAGGTCCTGAAAGGCGCTATATAAATGCAAGGTCTTGCTTTAACAGGGGTTTTACGTGATAAAAAGTTCACCGTACTCTGGTTTATCATCATCACGGGCAGTCCCTCAAAATCGAGGAAGACTTGCTTCCACTCTAAAAGTGTGTTCTCAGGTGACTGAACAGTCCAATACGGGAATTACAGTCTCTGTCACGGGTGGGACAGACAGTGGTTGAAGGAAAGGGTGGGTGGGGAGTCTGGCTTGCCGCACACGCTCCTTCCGCTTTCTGCACTTGTTTTCTGCACGCTCGCGGCAATGAGACTCGAGGTGCTCAGCGCCTTCCCGGATGCTCTTCCTCCACTTTGGGCGGTCTTGGGCCAAGGATTCCCAGCTGCCGGTGGGGATGTTACACTTTATCAAGGAGGCTTTGAGGGTGTCCTTGAAGCCTGGAATGGTTTATAGCTTGTAACTAACAAACTGAAAGCTGGGTGCTCCCGTGAAGTCACACCGTGACAGCAATTTACATTCTAGTCTCCTTTCTTTTGTGCCATCTGTAGTTCTATTCTCACGTTGAAATGAGAGACTTAACAATTGCTTTCCTCATCTCAGCCTACACAAGCCGCTAAAGTTCAATTGACATAAAGCGCAGATCACTCCAATGGAAAAGAGAGGATGAGACACTTGCCATATGTGTGGAGGCTAACAAGCAATTAACGTCACCTTTAATCAGTTTGATTTAGATAAACTGATGAACCAACAATTTTCACAAAATTAAAGGGCAAGATGGCAAGAGACAGTCAAGGCAAAGTACGGGGGATTTGAGTAAACACCTGGCACAAAATAGAAAATGGAATTAAATACCTGGTTTATGTATTTTTAGCAGCAATGATAGTTTGGCCTTGCTTCAAACAGTGCAAGTGAGCAGACAATGGATAAGCATGTTGGCCCGGAATTCATGGTCCGGATGACGGCGAGCTGACAGCGTTCACCGTCATTCCGCCTTTGAAACTGACCACAACTTCGGGATTCGGCGCCTGTGCCTGAAGTTGCAATCTGTCATTGACATCTCCGAAACTGGCTGCCCTATGCCTCTCCCCCCACCCCCCTGCTACAGAGCCGGCAATCAGTGTAATCGCTCAAATCATTGAAACTGATGAAAACCTCCGCTCTTCCGCAGTAATTACACTGTGAAATTCACCACCAAGTGTTGGACCCAAAGGGATTAGGTATAACTGGGGCTTTAACAGACTATTGATGGCTAAACAGAGGTTATAGCCCCTAAAAAATCATTTTAAAGGGCTCAATTTTCCCCAATTATCTGTGCCGTTTTTTTGGCATGCATCGTTTTTTGGGGTGTAACTTAACATATCCAAGTTTCCCCAAAGTTTCCGTGCCAGCGTAACTCAGTTAGTTACGATTTTTTTTAGATTAGTATTTTTTTGACAGTTTTTCAGATTTAAGCAAGTTTGACCAATTTACATTTTTCCTAGGACGGCTTATGTGACCATTCCAAAAAACCTTCTGGGAGCTTACGATAAACCAGCGCACATTAAAAAATTGACGCAGAAGGACGCCATTGTTTTTAGCCGAAGTTTTGGAGGGAGTCAAGAATACATAAATATGCATCATCAAGCTTAATTTTTTTCAAAGTCAAAAGGGAGAAAATGGAAGTCTAATTTAATTCTTTAATTTTTGAATTTTTTCAAAGTACCATGCCACCACAGAACATCTCCTCACCGGGCTCAAGGGTCGGAGCGTCGGCCGGCAGAATCGCATCATGGCAGTTGATGCGAGATACCCTGGGAGCACCCATGATGCGTTCATCTTACGCGACAGCGCTATATCTGCCATGTTTCAGCAGCAGCCAGAAGGGCTCGCCACATGGCTCATGACCCCACTACGCGTAATCCGGACGGAAGCTGACTGGGAATACAACATGTCACTTCCAATGCCTGGACCATTCCGGAGGCTACTTGCTAAACTCCCCTGAGATTGTCGGTCAGTTCACTGTTGCATGCTGCATGCTGCATAACTTATCCATCATGAGCTGGTCGTAGAAGACTCACCTGAGGTGAGAGTGGCTGATGATAAGGAGAAAGATGCAGATGATGAGGAGGAGGAGGAGGAGAAGGAGGATGAGGAAACCATGCAACTACCTGAACCCAGAGCACGACAGTGGAGGAGGGCAGACCATCCTGCCCCTTTAACGATTGCTCAAGCCTTGCACCAGCAGTTCATCCATGAACGCTTTGCTGCCTGAATGCTCAGCAGCAACTATTCCAAATCGACCATGTTTATTGTTTGGACCTGTTCCATAATGTTGTGTTGTGTTAATGGAACAAATACTGGAAATTATTCTTCTTTAGTTCAAAAAGTTATGTTAATAATGGAACAAATAATGAAAATGATTCAGCTATAATTTAAAATATATTTTATTCAAAAGTTTAACAAACACTTGTTTGTACTTAAATTAACTTTAACAAAAATATTCTTGTATCAAACTTTAAAGTTTTCAGTTAAGATCACTTACAAATTTTAAGATCACTTAAAAACTTTATCATTTACAAACTTTTAAACTTGTAAATTTGCAACACTTAGAAAAACTTTTAATGTGAGAACAGTTACAACAGTAACAACAATAACAACAGCAACAACAACAACAGCAGCAGCAAAGAAAGGCTGCACCCATCTCTCCTCCACCTTATTCTAAGACCGCCCGCCGCGCCTGGTCTTGTTGACTTCACCTCTGCCCGCAGGCAGTTTCTTGGGTTGGTACCAAGCTTATTCTTTCGAGCATCTCGGGTAATGCACACTTCTTGATGGGGGGCGTGGGCTGCCGGTAATGTGGAAAGCCCGGCTTGGGCTTCTTCAGAGATTGGTCTGGGGATTGGAGTGGGAGTGGCAGTTGATTCCGTCAATGGCCATGAGGTCTGGGTGTGTTCCCTTATCGCAGCAGCTAACTCCGACATTCCCTCCCTCATGTGCCCTGATAGTGTCTCAACTACCTGCAACATTCCCTCCCTCATGTTCACCGACAGTATATCAGCTACCTGTGACATTCCCTCCCTCATGTTCATCGACAGTGTATCAGCTGTCTGAAACATTCCCTCCCTCATGTTCACCGACAGTGTATCAGCTACTGCGACATTCCCTCATGTTCACCAATAGTGTATCAACTGTCTGCAACATTCCCTCCCTCATGTGCCTGGACAGCGTTCCCATTTCTCGTGAGAGTGTTGTTACTTCTCCCGACAGTCCTGATATCTCATCACCCACCCCACTGATGGTGTCCAGGAGTGATCGCGTAAGGTCAATGCTCTCCGCACTCATTGCCATCATCTGAACCACATCTGTTAGATCCTGCACCTCAGCAGAGCGCTGTGAGCTCTCCTTCTCTTCCTCACCCTGGGTGTGGTTCGCTGCATCCCACTGGGACCCGTAGCCTTGGACGGTGGGGCCCTGGATTTGCCTCGCTGCATCCCACTGGGACCTGCAGCCTCGGATGATGGGGCCCTGGGTGTGCCTCTCTGCATCCCACTGGGACCCCCAGCCTCTGGCTGTGAGAAACAATGAAATGTTCGAACACTCGTACCACTCAGGAAAGGGTCTGGCACCTCAATGGGAGGCACCTGCACTTCCAGAGTGAGTACAAGAGTGGGGTCTTCATCCTCCCCCTCCCCCTCACCCCATGCTCTTGGTCTGGAAGGTGGGATTGGAAGATGTTCTCCTCTTCAGGCTCGTCCGCTTCTGAACCTCCTTCTGCATCGGCTTCAGCCTCATCAGGGTTGGCCTCAAGTTCTGCAAAATATAACAGAACAGACAAATGGTTAGCATTAGAAGAGGGGGCAGGGTGGCAGGAGTAGGCACATACAGCGCAAGCAGCAGGCTCATTTCAAGGACCACAATGAATGATAGCACATTGTATCAACCGAAGCGTAGCTGACGGAGACATCCCCATGAATCGAAGCATGGTTAGCCTGCGCAGTACTTAACATTTAGCAAAGTCAGACTGCAGAATTTGCAGGACTTACCCTCTCTCTCAAGTGTGGGCCCAGCTTGTGCAGTGGTAGTTGCTTTTCTCCAGGCAGGACCCGTCAAAGCAGAAACCCTCTCTTCCACGGATGTAAGTGGGTACAGATTTGCCGGGTCTCCTCCTGTTCAAGTTCCCTGGAGACAGATTAGGAAAAGGGGAGATGCAATGAGACCTGGATGTCATGGTACATCAGTCATTGAAGGTTGGCATGCAGGTACAGCAGGCGGTTAAGAAAGCAAATGGCATGTTGGCCTTCATAGCGAGGGGATTTGAGTACAGGGGCAGGGAGGTGTTACTACAGTTGTACAGGGCCTTGGTGAGGCCACAACTGGAGTATTGTGTACAGTTTTGGTATCCTAACTTCAGGAAGGACATTCTTGCTATTGAGGGAGTACAGCGAAGGTTCACCAGACTGAATCCCGGGATGGCGGGACTGACATATCAAGAAAGACTGGATCAACTGGGCTAGTATTTACTGGAGTTCAGAAGAATGAGAGGGGATCTCATAGAAACGTTTAACATTCTGACAGGTTAGATGCAGGAAGAATGTTCCCAATGTTGGGGAAGTTCAGAACCAGGGGTCACTATCTAAGGATAAGGGCTAAGCCATTTAGGACCGAGATGAGGAGAAACTTCTTCACCCAGAGAGTGGTGAACCTGTGGAATTCTCTACCACAGAAAGTTGTTGAGGCCAATTCACTAAATATATTCAAAAAGGAGTTAGATATAGTCCTTACTACGAGGGGGATCAAGGGGTATGGCGAGAAAGCAGGAATGGGGTACTGAAGTTACATGTTCAGCCATGAACTCATTGAATGGCGGTGCAGGCTCGAAGGGCCGAATGGCCTACTCCTGCACCTATTTTCTATGTTTCTAAGTTTCTTTCCCTTTTGTTGTCTGTCATCTTCCTCTGCAAAGATGAAAATATTACTTTTTAGAGAGGGTGTCTTCCTGCTGGGTAGGACATATACAGCTGGTCACATTTACAATTGCAATCCCATCGAATAAATGAAAATATTACTTACACTAACTACTTGACCAAGGTCCTGTCACTTCTTTTTGCACTGGCCTCCAGATTTCGGGCGGGTCACCATTGCACAGTAATCTGCAGGTTGGTTCCACCGTTGCTTCATTCCTTTTGGTGAAACTTTTATATGACCTCTGCTGGTGTCCAGCTTGTGCCATCTGGCCTCAATCACAGCAACTAGTGCCTTCACTTTGTCCTGTGAGAAATTCTTGGTCCTTGAGCCGCGTTGCATATTTTTTCCGATTAGAATTAAAGTTCTCTCACACAACTGGCTCTTTAAAATGGCCGAATGCAGACCGGCAGCTGTACTGGGCATGCGCGACCAAAACAGTCATGTAAAAAACTTCTTTTTTATTTGCACGTGCGCAGAAGGGGTGGGGATCGTTTTTCGGCGCAGACATTAAGCTCCATTCCCCGAAGCTAAAGGTCAGGCTGCACGGCACCAATTTCAAAAATTTGAATGGGGAAACTTGCAAGTTACTTTTTTGGAGTAGTCGGGGACAAAAAGAACATGTGCAATTCTTGTAATACGCAAAAAAAACAGCATTGAGGAAAATTGAGCCCAAGGTTGTGCAGTGTTGAGCGGCACTTATCCAGGCAAGTGGAGAGTATTCCATCACAGTCTTGACTTGTGTCTTGTCGATGGTGGAAAGGCTTTGGGGAATCAGGAGGTGAGTCCAGTTAAATTTCTGGTCAATGGTGACCCCCATGGGGAATTCGGCGATGTTAGTTCCATTGAATGTCAAGGGGCGGTGGTTAGGCTTTCTCTTGTTGGAGAAAGTCATTGCCAGGTACTTGTGTGGTGCAAATGTTATTTGCCACTTAACAGCCCAATCCTGAATGTTGTCCAGGTCTTGCTGCATGCAGTTATGGACTGATCCATTACCTGAGGAGTTGCAAATGGAACTGAACACTGTGCAATCATCAGCAAACATCCCCACCTCTGACCTTATGAATGAGGGAAAGACATTGATGAAGCAGCTGAAGATGGTTGGGCCTCAAACATTGCCCTGAAACTCTTTTTGGAGTTCACCTGCAAAAACATAAAACATTAAACGGTGCCACCCGACCTGGGTGACACTCCAGACATTTACAAGGCCTTTTTTTTTTCCCCTTTTTTTTTTTTTGTTTGTTTTTCTTTTTTTGGTTTTTTTTGGGGCACTAAAATCACAATTTTCCCCAGTGCCCCCTATAAAAGGGAAGGGGGATTGCCCTGAAGAACTCCTGCAATAATGTCCTGTGGCTGTAATGATTGGCCTCCAACAACCACAACCACATTCCTTTGTGCTAGGCATGACTCTAGCCAATGGAGTGTTTTCAGCCTGATTCCCATCGACTTCAATTTTACTGGGGCACCTTGATGGGCAGTCAGTCTCACCTCACTTCAGGAATTCAGCTCTTTTGTCCATGTTTGGACCAAGGCTGTAATGAGGTTTGGAGCCGAGTGGTCCTGGCGGAACCCAAACTGAGCATCGGTGAAAAGGTTATTGGTGAGTAAGTGGCACTTGATAGCAATGTTGACGACACCTTCCATCACTTTGCTGATGATTGAAAGTGGACTGGTGGGGGCTGTAATTGGCCAGATTGGATTTCAACCCAATCTGTCTTTAACATCCTATTAAAGGAATTGTATATGTACTTAAAAAGGAGACTAATTTGCAGGGCTGTGGGGAAAGAGCAAAGGGAGTGGGACTAATTGGATAGCTCTTTCAAAGAGCTGGCACAGGCATGATGGGCCGAATGGCCTCCTTCTGTGCTGTATGATTCTTTGATTAAAAACCTCCCAAGCCTCTGCTCATCTGCTGCTGAAACCCTTATTATCTTTGTTACCTCTAGACTTGACTACTCCAACGCACTCTTGGCTGGCCTCCCACATTCTACCCTACGGAAACTTGAGGGCATCCAAAACTCGACAACCCGTGTCTAACTCGCACCAAGTCTCACTCACCCAGCACCCCTGAGCTCGCTGACCTACATTGGTTCCTGGTTAAACAACACCTCAATTTCAAAATTCTCATCCTTATTGTCAAATCCTTCCATGGCCTCGCCCCTCCATATGTCTGTAATCTCGTTCAGCCTCACAACCTCCTGAGATGTCTGCGTTCCTCAAATTCTGCCCTTTTGAGCATCCCTGAGGAGTTGCAAATGGAACTGAACACTATGTAATCATCAGCAAACATCCCCACCTCTGACCTTATGATAGAAACATAGAAACATAAAAAATAGGTGCAGGAGTAGGCCATTCGGCCCTTCTAGCCTGCACCGCCATTCAATGAGTTCATGGCTGAACATGCAACTTCAGTACCCCATTCCTGCTTTCACCATACCCCTTGATTCCCCTAGTAGTAAGGACTTCATCTAACTCCTTTTTGAATATATTTAGTGAATTGGTCTCAACAACTTTCTGTGGTAGAGAATTCCACAGGTTCACCACTCTCTGGGTGAAGAAATTCCTCCTCATCTCGGTCCTAAATGGCTTCCCCCTTATCCTTAGACTGTGTCCCCTGGTTCTGGACTTCCCCAACATTGGGAACATTCTTCCTGCATCTAACCTGTCTAACCCCGTCAGAATTTTAAACGTTTCTATGAGGTCCCCTCTCATTCTTCTGAACTCCAGTGAATACAAGCCCAGTTGATCCAGTCTTTCTTGATAGGTCAGTCCCGCCATCCCGGGAATCAGTCTGGTGAACCTTCGCTGCATGCCCTCAATAGCAAGAATGTC
Source organism: Pristiophorus japonicus (assembly GCF_044704955.1). NCBI lineage: Eukaryota > Metazoa > Chordata > Chondrichthyes > Pristiophoridae > Pristiophorus > Pristiophorus japonicus. Next base: position 29,967,872 of record NC_091979.1, on the reverse strand, counting down.
CTTCCTCAGGTTAGGAGACCAAAACTGATGGAGGGAAAGATATTGATGAAGCAGCTGAAGATGGTTGGGCCTCGAACATTGCCCTGAAGAACTCCTGCAATAATGTCTTGTGGCTGTAATGATTGGCCTCCAACAACCACAACCACATTCCCTGCTCAACCATCGGTGGCTGTGCCTTCAGCTGCCTAGGCCTTAAGCTCTGGAACTCCCTCCCTAAAACTCTCTGCCTCTCTACCTCTCTTTCCTCCTTTTAAGATGCTCCTTAAAACCTACCTCTTTGACTCTCATCTGTTGTAATTTCTTCTTATGTGGCTCGGTGTCAAATTTATGTTTTGTCTAAAAACACTGCTGTGAAGCACCATGGGGCGTTTTACTCAGTGAAAGGCAATATATAAATAATTGTTGTTGTTGTTGTATACCTCTTGCTTCATATTCTCAACTTTATGGTCACCGAGTGGGCCGGCGGGCTATTCGACTGTGGAAAGTATCGCACCAATCCCTCATAACAGCATCTTTGCTTTCACAAACAATATTATGAGATCACAGAAATTATCAATTGACTGTGTTTCAAGATAATTAAAAGTAACTAATTTACTAAATTGAAAAAATAATGGTTCTTAAAGTCGTCATCATCATCATCATCATAGGCGGTCCCTTGAATGAAGATGACTTGCTTCCACGAGTTCACAGGTGTTCGATGAAGGACCCGATGTTCCAGTCCTGAACTCCAATTGAGTGGGGGGTGGAATATTCCCAAGCGTGGATTTTTTCGGGCTTGACAGAGCTAGGTCTTGGTCCAGTGGCAAGGATTAACTATGAAATAAGCAAATACACAATTGGGAATAGGCCCTCTGGAGGAGTTACAGAAGAACATAAGAAATAGGAGCAGGAGTAGGCCATACGGACCCCGTGAGCCTGCTACACCATTCAATAAGATCATGGTTGATCTGATCATGGACTCGGCTCCACTTCCCTGCCCGCGCCCCATAACCCCTTATCCCATTATCGTTTAAGAAACTGTCTATTTCTGTCCTAAATTTATTCAATGTCCCAGCTTCCACAGCTCTCTGAGGCACCGAATTCCACAGAATTACAACCCTCTGAGAGAAGAAATTTCTCCTCATTTTTGTTTTAAATGGGCGGCCCCTTATTCCAAGATCATGCCTTCTAGTTCTAGCCCCCATCAGTGGAAACATCCTCTCTGCATTCACCTTGTCAAGCCCCCTCATAATTTTATACGTTTTGATAAGATCACCTCATTCTTCTGAATTCCAATGAGTAGAGGCCCAACCTATTCAAACTTTCCTCATAAGTCAAACCCCCTCATCCTCGGAATCAACCTAGTGAACCTTCTCTGAACTGCCTCCAAAGCACGTATATCCTTTCGTAAATATGGAAACCAAAACTGCACGCAGTATTCCAGGTGTGGCCTCACCAATACCTTATAGAAATGTAGCAAGACTTCCCTGCTTTTATACTCCATCCCCTTTGCAATAAAGGCCAAGATACCATTGGCTTTTCTGATCATTTACTGTACCTGCATACTATCCTTTTGCTTTTCATGCACAAGTACCCCCAGGTCCCGCTGTACTGTGACACTTTGCAATCTTTCTCCATTTAAATAATAACTTGCTCTTTGATTTTTTTTCTTCCAAAGTGCATGACCTCACACTTTCCAACATTAAATTCCATCTGCCAAATTTTTGCCCACTCACTTAGTTTGTCTGTGTCCTTTTTGCAGATTTTTTGTGTCCTCCTCACACATTGCTTTTGCTCCCATCTTTGTATCATCAGCAAACCTGGCTACGCTACACTCAGTCCCTTCTTCCAAGTCCATGCTTTCGTACGCCTCAGTAAATAAGTCGATTATGTCCTGGAGTTCAGCCTCTGAATGTGCGCAGACGCAGGCGTCATCTGCGTCTGTAGCTCAACGACAGAGGTTGGGGTGGTCTTGGGCCTGGCCTAGAGATGGCGAAGGTTGAACAGCTTCCCACTGGTTCTGTAGTTTAGTTCCACTCCAGCAGGGAGCTCGTTGACTGTGGCATGTTGGCCTTCATAGCGAGGGGATTTGAGTACAGGGGCAGGGAGGTGTTGCTACAGTTGTACAGGGCCTTGGTGAGGCCACACCTGGAGTATTGTGTACAGTTTTGGTTTCCTAACTTGAGGAAGGAATTCTTGCTATTGAGGGAGTGCAGCGAAGATTCACCAGACTGATTCCCGGGATGGTGGGACTGACCTATCAAGAAAGACTGGATCAACTGTGCTTGTATTCACTGGAGTTCAGAAGAATGAGAGGGGACCTCATAGAAATGTTTAAAATTCTGACGGGTTTAGACAGGTTAGATGCAGGAAGAATGTTCCCAATGTTGGGGAAGTCCAGAGCCAGGGGTCACAGTCTAAGGATAAGGGGTAAGCCATTTAGGACCGAGATGAGGAGAAACTTCTTCACCCAGAGAGTGGTGAACCTGTGGAATTCTCTACCACAGAAAGTAGTTGAGGCCAATTCACTAAATATATTCAAAAGGGAGTTAGATGAAGTCTTTACTACTAGGGGGATCAAGGGGTATGGCGAGAAAGCAGGAATTGGGTACTGAAGTTGCATGTTCAGCCATGAACTCATTGAATGGCGGTGCAGGCTAGAAGGGCTGAATGGCCTACTCCTGCACCTATTTTCTATGTTTCTATGTTTCTATGTGAGGTGGAACATGGCAGCAAGGAAGATTGAGAAGAGGGTTGGGGCAATGACACAACTCTGTTTGACCCCGGTCTGGACGTGGATTAGGTCTGTAATGGATCGTTGGTAAGGATCACGGCCTGCATGTCGTCATGGAGCAGGCGGAGGATGTTGATGAACTTTTGGGGGCATCCGAACCGGAGGAGGATGCTCCATAGACCCTCGCGGTTAACTATGTCAAAGGCCTTTGTAAGGTCGAAGAAGGCCATGTATAAGGGCTGGTGCTGCTCCCTGCATTTTTCCTTATTATCAGTATATTATCAGAGATACAGTGACTGAATAAGCCAAATTCTGTTATTATATAGCATCCTCGCAACAGAGATTAATAGATTTTTGTTCGGCAAGGGTATTAAGGGTTATGTAACCAAGGCGGGTAAATGGTGTGAAGATCGAGATCAGCCATGATCTAATTGAATGGTGGAACAGTCTCAAGGGGCTGAATGGCCTACTCCTGCTGTTATGTTCCTAACTTTGCCTCTATTGAACAGCAAAGAAACATGTGACTGCTTCAATAAAACAAGAAACTTGCAGATTGAAAGTCAATTGATGTCATCAACTTTTGCATCTCTTGGAAAGTGGGGTTAGGACGTGGCTTGCAAACTCCAACCAACCGTTATCAAAAACACACAAACTGAGGTTTAAAAGCAGGGAAGTCTTGCTACAGTTCTACAGGGTATTGGTGAGGTCACACCTGGAATACTGCATGCAGTTTTGGTTTCCATTTTTAAGAAAGAATATACTTGCTTTGGAGGCAGTTCAGAGAAGGTAGATACCAAGATGCAATTCGAATATGTCCTCTGAGAAAAACAAACACCATTTTGGAATTCAGAGAACTAAACAACAATTGTTGCTGTGCAGTCAAGACTACCCATGATGTATGAAGTCGTTTCTTTGTGTTGATCACCCACAGTCAGCATCTCTGTCGTAAATCAAAATACTGAATATTGGATATATTCCAATATTACTAGCGCATCTCCTGCAGTGCTGCTAATGCCAAGGGAAACTTTTGAAATTCATTCTCTAACTTTTCTTCAAATAATTTGGAAAGACAACCATAGGAAGATATACCAGCATGGACTGGAGATATTGGCCCCAACCATTCCTCTTTGTGATGCCTGAATTATGCTCATTTCTCAAGTGCTACAGAGTAAAAAGCAGAAAGTGATCAGTTACGAGGGTATCTATCTCCTTCATGATAACATAGGAGCAGGAGTAGGCCATTTGGCCCCTCGAGCCTGCTCTGCCATTTAATAAGATCGTGGCTGATTTGATACTGGGCTCAGCTTCACTTCCCTGCCAGCTGCCCATAACTTTTTACTCCCTTATCGTTCAAAAATCTGCCTATCTCCACCTTAAGTATATTCAAATGACCCAGCCTCCACAGCTCTCTGGGGTAGAGAATTCTACAAGTATTTTATACAATCATGACTGATCTGATCATGAACTCGGGTCCACTTCCCTGTCTGCTCCCCATAACCCCTTAGTCCCTTAGCGGTTAAGAAAATGTCTACCTCTGTCTTAAATTTATTCAATGACCAGCTTCCACAGCTCTCTGAGGCAGCGAGTTCCACAGATTTACAACCCTCTGAGAGAAGAAATTCCTCCTCACCTCAGTTTTAAATGAGGCCCCTTATTCTAAGATTATGCCTCCTAGTTCTAGTCTCCCCTATTCGTGAAAACATCCTCTCTGTATCCACCTTGTCAAGTTCCCTCATAATTTTCTCGATTCTGATAAGATCACCTCTCATTGTTCTGAATTCCAATGAGTAGAGGCCAACCTACTCAACCTTTCCTCATGTCAACCCCCTCATCTCCAGAATCAACCTAGTGAACCTTTCTGACCTGCCTCCAAAGCAAGTATATCCTTTCTTAATTACGGAAACCAAAACTGCATGCAGTATTCCAGATGTGACCTCACCAATACCCTGTATAACTGTAGCAAGACTTCCCTGCTTTCATACGCCATCCCCTTTGCAATGAAGGCCAAGATTCCATTGGCCTTCCTGATCACTTGCTGTACCTGCATACTAACCTTTGTGTTTCACGCACCAGGCCCCCTAGATCCCACTGTACTGCAGCACTTTGCAATTTTTCTCCATTTAAATATTAACTTGCTCTTGATTTTTTTCTGCCGAAGTGCATAACTTCACACTTTCCAACATTATAGTCCATCTGACAAATTTTTGCCCACTCACTTAGCCTGTCTATTGCTTTTGAAGGTTTTTTGTATCCTCCTCACACATTACTTTTCCTCCCATCTTTGTATCGTCAGTAAACTTGGCTACATTACATACACTCGGTCCCTTCAACCAAGTCATTAATATAGATTGTAAATAGTTGGGGACCCAGCACTATTCCCTGTGGCACCCTGCTAGTTACTGATTGCCAACCCGAAAATGAACCATTTATCCTGACTCTGTTTTCTGTTAGTTAGCCAATCCTCTATCCATGCTAATATATTATCTCCAACTCCCTGAACTTTTATCTTGTGCAGTAACCTTTTATGTGGCACCTTGTCAAATGCCTTCTGGAAGTCCAAATACACTACATGCACTGGTTCCCCTTTATCCACCCTGTTCGTTACATCCTCAAAGAATTCCAGCAAATTTGTCAAACATGACTTCCCCTTCATAAATCCATGCTGACTTTGCCTGACCAAATTTTGATTTTCTAAATGTCCTGCTCCTGCTTCTTTAATAATGGACTCCAACATTTTCCCAACCACAGATGTTAGGCTAACTGGTCTATAGTTTCCTGCTTTTTGTCTGCCTCCTTTTTTAAAAAGGGATGTTACATTTGCAGTTTTCCAATCTATTGGGACCTCCCCAGAATCCAGGGAATTTTGGTAAATTACAACCAATGCATCCACAATCCCTGCCGCTACTTCTCTCAAGACCCTAAGATGCAAGCCATCAGGTCCAGGGGATTTATCTGCCTTTAGCCCCATTATTTTACTGAGTACCACCTCCATCGGGATTGTGATTGTGTTAAGTTCCTCCCCCCCTATAGCCCCTTGACTATCCACTGTCGGAATATTGTTAGTGACCTCTATCGTAAAGACTGATACAAAATATTTGTTCAGAGTTTCTGCTGTCTCCATGTTCCCCATTGCTAATTCCCTGGTTTCGTCCTTTAAGGGACCAACATTTACCTTAGCCACTCTTTTCCTTTTTATATACCGTTAGAAACTCTTGCTATCTGTTTTTATATTTTGTGCTAGTTTACTTTCATAGTCTATCTTCTCTTTCTTAATTTTTTTTGTCGTTCTTTGCTGGCTTTTAAAAGCTTCCCAGTCTTCTGTCCTCCCACTAGTGTTGGCCACTTTGTATGCCCTAATTTTTAATTGTATACCTTCTTTTATTTCTTTAGTTAGCCACAGATGGCTATCTTACACCCTTTCCTCCTCACTGGAATATATTTTTCTTCAGTTGTGAAATATCTCCTTAAATGTACACCACAGTTCATCAACCGTCCTACACTTTAATCTATTTTCCCAGTCCACTTTACCCAACTCTGCCCTCATAGCTTCATAGTCTTCTTTATTTAAGCTTAGTACGCTGGTTAGAGATCCAACTTTCTCATCCTCCATCTGAATTTGAAATTCAACTATACTATGATCACTCATTCCGAGGGGATCCTTTACTCGGAGATTGTTTATTAATCCTGTCTCATTACACAGGACCAGATCTAAGATAGACTGCCCCCTGGTTGGTTCCGTTACATTCTGCTCAAGGAACCCGTCCCTTATGCTCTCTATGAACTCCTCCTCAAGGCTACCCTGACCAATTTGATTTGTCCAATCAATATCGAGGTTAAAATCACCCATGATTATTGCTGTTCTCTTTTTACACACTCCCACTACTTCCTGGTTTATACTCCGACCAACTGAGTTGCTACTGTTAGGGGGCCGATAGACTACGCCCATAGCTGCTAAAGGGCTGAAGCCCGGGGAACCGGCACCACCTGCGGCTTAGTCCTTACCCTTGTCTCCCTCCTCTTCCACCGGGTCAACCCAGCTGGGCTTGGAGTCAAAATCCATGGAGCCGACAGGCGAGCACAGCCGTACTTAGAGACCAGGCCTTGGTGGGGCGAGAGAGAGGGAGCCCTCACTTGGAGATAGAAGGGGAAGGGGAGAGGGGGAAGAGGAGACTAGAAACACAGAAACATAGAAAATAGGTGCAGGAGTAGGCCATTCGGCCCTTCTAGCCTGCACCGCCATTCAATGAGTTCATGGCTGAACATGCAACTTCAGTACCCCATTCCTGCTTTCTCGCCATACCCCTTGATTCCCCTAGTAGTAAGGATTATATCTAACTCCTTTTTGAATATATTTAGTGAATTGGCCTCAACAACTTTCTGTGGTAGAGAATTCCACATGTTCACCACTCTCTGGGTGAAGAAGTTTCTCTTCATCTCGGTCCTAAATGGCTTACCCCTTATCCTTAGACTGTGACCCCTGGTTCTGGACTTCAACAACATTGGGAACATTCTTCCTGCATCTAACCTGTCTAAACCCGTCAGAATTTTAAACGTTTCTATGAGATCCCCTCTCACTCTTCTGAACTCCAGTGAATACAAGCCCAGTTGATCCAGTCTTTCTTGATATGTCAGTCCCGCCATCCCGGGAATCAGTCTGGTGACCTTTCGCTGCACTCCCTCAATAGCAAGAATGTCCTTCCTCAGGTTAGGAGACCAAAATTGTACATTATACTCCAGGTGTGGCCTCACCAAGGCCCTGTACAACTGTAGCAACACCTCCCTGCCCCTGTACTCAAATCCCCTCGCTATGAAGGCCAACATGCCATTTGCTTTCTTAACCGCCTGCTGTACCTGCATGCCAACCTTCAATGACTGGTGTACCATGACACCCAGGTCTCGTTGCACCTCCCCTTTTCCTAATCTGTCATCATTCAGATAATAGTCTGTCTCTCTGTTTTTACCACCAAAGTGGATAACCTCACATTTATCCACATTATACTTTATCTGCCATGCATTTGCCCACTCACCTAACCTATCCAAGTCACTCTGCAGCCTCATAGCATCCTCCTCGCAGCTCACACTGCTACCCAACTTCGTGTCATCCACAAATTTGGAGATACTACATTTAATCCCCTCGTCCAAATCATTAATGTACAATATAAACAGCTGGGGCCCCAACACAGAACCTTGCGGTACCCCACTAGTCGCTGCCTGCCATTCTGAAAAGTACCCATTTACTCCTACTCTTTGCTTCCTGTCTGCCAACCAGTTCTCAATCCACGTCAGCACACTACCCCCAATCCCATGTGCTTTAACTTTGCACATTAATCTCTTGTGTGGGACCTTGTCGAAAGCCTTCTGAAAGTCCAAATATACCACATCAACTGGTTCTCCCTTGTCCATTCTACTGGAAACATCCTCAAAAAATTCCAGAAGATTTGTCAAGAATGATTTCCCTTTCACAAATCCATGCTGACTTGGACCTATCATGTCACCACTTTGCAAATGTGCTGCGATGACATCCTTATTAATTGATTCCATCATTTTACCCACTAATGATGTCAGGCTGACCGGTCTATAATTACCTGTTTTCTCTCTCCCTCCTTTTTTAAAAAGTGGGGTTACAATGGGGAGAGAGGGTGAGGAGGAGGAGGAGGAGGAGGAGGGGGGGAGGGAAGGGTTGGGAAAGGAGGGAAGGAGTGAGAGGGGGAAGGCGAGATGGAGGGTGGGGGAGACGGAGGATGTGAGCGAGAGGGTGTGAGTTCGTGGTCCAGAAGAGGCGAGGGCCTAGGGGAAGCACAGGCCAGCCCACACTGCGATATGTGTGCACACTAGCTCTGTGCAGCTGAGCTGGTCTCCACTCGTCTTGGTTAATCCTTACCACTGGACCAAGACCTAGCTCTGTCAAGCCCGTGTGGTGGCTGGTGTGCAACGGCCACCACACGTTAAAAAAATCCAGGCATAGGCATCTTCCACCCTTCAACATGTAATTCGGACATGGAATATTAGGTCCTTCATTGAAACACCTGTGAACTCATCCTTTTTTGGTGTTAGATCTCTTAATTTCCAATGAAATACGAACTCCGATTGTAGTTTTAATTTCTTTATTTTGGCAGACAGCAGCAACAAGCTCTTGGCTTTAAGCCAGGTCTTTGTCCTTCTGATATCACATGGCCAAAATGGCTGTATTTATACCGGGTTCAATTTACAGAAAAGAACTCGCCTTCTTTGACCTTATTGGCTCAATTAATAGTCTTTTAACCTTTTAATTGGCTCGCTACCCAAGCTTCTAAAATGTCAAGTTGATTGATGACTTAATGCAACATGCTGAACTGCACATAGACATGGGAGTCTGTGTTTTCTCAACCTGTCTCAATGCAGCCTGTTTGAATTATCTATCAATCCCCCCCTTTGATTCTTTCACAAACTGAATCATAAAACATCAGGTATCACTGGTTAAACATTCTACAAAATAATTTCATACATGTTAATAGAGTTTCCTTCTAAAATTTGTTGATGTGTTTTGCCACATGTCCGGACTAGTAGCTTCCACACAAATTTACACCAACCTGAGTTCCATTGTGGCCACAATGGAAGTCTGGTTTTAGTAGGTTAATTAACCTTATTCCAATTTAATCCAAATCAATATCTTAATTCAACCAGTAAACAACCTTCCCTTAAGCATAACCCCACGTACAGATGGTCTGCTGGGACCTGTAAGGTGTCTCACCTGCGGGACAGCAGCTACAGCCGCCTGGTTGCAACAACATTTAATCAACATTAACAAACAATATAAAAGTAAAACGATTACAACAAATAGAATTAAACCTTCCACCAATGAAGTTCCTATTGAACCTAGCCATTCAGTGGCTCCACTTCACAAAGTGAATGATGGGGGTTGCTTAAGTTTTTCTACCTCCTTTTGGATATGCTCCGCTAAGTGGGTAATTTCTTCGGAGCTATCTGGGATATACGTGGAACACTCAGTTCCGAGTAGGGTGCAAGTACCTCCCTTTTCAAGGGCCAGTCTATTCTGTAGGGCTACTGTGCGGATTGCTACCATTTCTGCATTGATTTTAACTAGCGCGTCTGAGGTATCATTGGCTACCCATTCCACAACGGCCCATACCCGGGGATCAGAATGGCAAAGAACCTCTCTGTTTCTGTGATAGCTCTCTTAGGACGGTGTAAATGTTCCAACAGTGACTTTATATGATACATATAAGGCACAATGTAGGCTAAATAGCAGGATCCCATCCAATTCTGGGGCAGCCAAGGGTAGGCCTTGTGGCCAACCATCCAATAGGTGCTATTATAGGCAATGAATGTTAGCTGTTTCTTTGTCAGCAACACTCCGGGGCCTGTCCAGGCTTTTCCATCTGTTTTATTCAGAATCCCCGTTACGTTAAAAATTCCCACATCGGCCCAGTTTGGACGGTTCCGTGGCTTGATTATATTATAATTCCGGGAGCAGTTACTATACCCCATATTTTGGCCTCCTTTGATGATTCTAATCAGAGAGACTGATTTCCCCCGGTCTTCCTATTCCCGTTGTATTCGTGATCACAAAAAATGGGGGCCGTTTGGAATTATTGTAACACGGTTGGTATCCCCCTTCAAAGGTAGTCAGATTGTAACCTGTTGACTTCCATTTACCTGCCCAGTTTTCCGTATCCTGAAACGCATTGCCTGTTTTGTTTTGATTAATTATCCACTGAGCCATTTCCGAGATATTCAAGGGAACTGGCCTCAAGGGAATCCCTCCCTTTGAGTGAATAGGAATATGTGCACACACCCAACAACCAGAAATGTTTGGCATAAATGTATGACATATATAAAAAGGTATTTACATGTAATTCCCTTGCTACCCTACTATTTCCCTTTGGTGCAGAGGGACGGCTAGTAAGAAGTAGGCCTATGCCTAGAATACCTACAATCAATAATACAGTAAATTTATACATTTTTGCAAAATGTAATTGTCCTTATTTGATTTCAGCTTCAGTTACGGGTGCTCGTTTAACGTGTGAAGCGTGGATCCAGGCTTTCTTTCCTTGGACTTTAACAGCTGCCTGGGTGGTCAATAACACTTGGTAAGGTCCCTCCCACTTGGCACCCAAAGTTTCTTTATGCAACTTTTTCACATACACCCAGACTCCCGGGATGATGTCATGTCCTCCTTCGGGTGGATTACCCCAAGCTGCCGGGAAACAGAACTAATAGCATTGATTAAGTTCTGACAGTATGATAACAAAGTGTCACTCATTAAGTGAACATCAGCTTTCTGTAAATCGATAGTTCCTGGCAGCGACATGGGTCTTCCTGTTATAATTTCAAATGGGCTTAGACCTGTAGTTCTGTTCGGGGTTGCCCTAATGCTACATAGCACTATTGGTAGTGCCTGGGGCCATGGTGTTCCTTCTTGGTGATATTTGGCAAGCCATTGTTTCAGAGTTCGATTCATTCGTTCTACTTGTCCTGATGATTGTGGATGATAAGGACAGTGTAAATACCAGTAATGTTCAGTAACCTACAGACTTCTTGGCAGACAGCACCTGTGAAGTGTGTTCCCTGATCTGAGTCAATGCTACTCAGAACTCCCCATCGGGGAATGTAATCCTTACACAAGACCTTTGCAGTGTGATTGGCTGTGGCTCTTTTAGTTGGGACAGCTTCTACCCATCTAGGGAATCTGTCGACCATGACAAAAATGTTAGTGTATCCTTGGCATGAAGGAAGAGATATATAATCAACCTGCAGATGCTGGAATGGTCCGACAGGAGCAGGGGGCCTCAGTTGGGGCATTACCGTGATGGGTCCAGAATTAATTTTCTGGCAGACCGCACAGCGGTCTGTTACCAGCTGGGCATGTTTTTTAAATCCGCGACCCCACCAGCTTTTCTGGAACCGTGCCGTCGTCTGTTGTGAGGCCAAGTGTCCCCACGAGTGGATCTGTTGGGCTAAAAAAGGCATAAGCGCTTGTGGCGCGACTGGCTTGTCGGTAACTTTGTCTCCAGACACCATCTGCGCATTGCTTAATTCCTGCCTCAATCCATGTCCACTTTTCCTCTCGGGAGCACTCGCCTTGCATTGTTTGAAGGTCTTGTGTCAGAGTCCTGAGTGCTTTCAATCTGCACATCTGTATTGGTTCTTCTGGGGGAACGCCCTGTGAGGCGGCATCTTTAGCTGCCTGGTTGGCTAGGGCATTTCCCTGTGCTTCTGTGGTATTTTCCTTGGTATGGGCCTTACACTTCAGGGTGGACACTTCCTGAGGTAATTGTATGGCTTCCAGTAAGTCTCGGACTTCTTTTCCATTTCGGATAGGTGTACCAGCAGCAGTGAGGATTCCTCTTTTCCGCCATAACAGACCAAAGTCGTGAGCGACTCCAAAAGCATAACGCGAATCTGTGTAGACATTAGCTGTCTGTCCTTCTGCTATTCGACATGCTTCTGACAGGGCCTGTAACTCGGCCTGTTGTGCTGACATTCCTGAGGGTAAACATCCTTTTGCCACCATCTCATATAAGGTTGTAACTGCCCATCCTGCTTTTCTGGTACCATTGTCAACCAAGGAGGAACCATCTGTAAACAGGATGAGGTCTGGGTTGTGCAGAGGCTCCTCTGCTGCTAAGGCTGCTTCTTCTGTTTCTTTTAAAATCTCCACGCAGTCATGCTCTTCACATTCTCCCCCCTCTTGCTCCCTCGATTCTGACATCGGGAGCATAGTTGCGGGATTAACCGGGCTGGCCCGGACGATATGGAGATTAGGAGCTTCCAAAACTGCTGTCCAGCGGGTCCATCTAGCTGCCATCACCTGAGACATTCTATTCATAGACAGCAAAGCATGTACGGTGTGGGGACACTTGACAATCAGCTTTTGGTCGAGGACTAGACCCGCAGTGATCATTACCGCTCGACATCTAGCTTCCATAGCCCTTAGGCAACTTCCCCATCCGAGGGCTACCGCATCCAGTTTTGCCGAATAATAGCCAATAGATCTTTGCCGATCCCCATGTTCTTGTGTCAGTATAGCTGTCATATATCCTTCTTTCTCATGGACAAACAGGGTAAATGGCTTACCACTGTCGGGGATTCCCAGAGCCGGTGCCAAACACAAAGCCTTTTTCAAACTCAGGAAGGCCTCTTGCTGTTCCTTAGTGAGGGTGATGGCTTCTTTAGAGGCATGTTTCCCCTTTAAAATATCATTCAATGGCTGAGCAAGCTGTGTGAAGAAGTCAATCTAATTTCTGTTAAAGTTACGCAATCCCAAAAAAGACCTTAGTTCCTGAATAGTGGTGGGTTTTTTAGCAGCCCGAATGGCTGCAGTTCTATCCTGGATAAGTTCTCTCTTTCCTTGTGAAATCTTTTGTCCCAGGTATACAACCTCTTCTTGGGATATTTGTGCTTTGTCAATGCTGGCTTTATGTCCTTTCAGCCGAAGGTGGTCCAGCAAAGCTCGTAAATCTTGTTCATGCTGGTCTTCCATGTTTGAAGCTAGCAGGATATCGTCTACATATTGGATGACTGTGGATGACAGGGGAGGTAATTCTTGCAAATGGCTTTGTAAAGCCATGTGGAATACCGTAGGGCTGTTGTGGAAACCCTGCGATAACCGGGTCCAAGTATACTGTTGTCCTTGGACCGTGAAAGCAAACCACTGTCGAACCTCCGTTGCCAGAGGCACCGACCAAAATCCATTGGCCATATCTATAACCGAGAAATATTTATGTTCCGGTTTGAGGGCATTAAAAATGGTGGAGGGATCTGCGACCAAAGGAGCTTTTTGATCAATACACTGGTTAGCTTTCCTATAATCGACAGTCAAACGCCAAGTCTCATTAGATTTCTGTACCGGCCACACGGGGCTATTGGAGGAGCTATGCGTTTTAATAAGCACCCCTTGTTTCTCCAATTGCTGAATAACCGGTAAGATTCCCGCGATGGCAGTTGGACTGATGGGATACTGTTTAGTGCATGGAGGCTTGGTCCCGGTAAATGACGCAGGCTCCATCTGGAGTAGGCCACCATCATTCTTATCTTTAGCCCATATCGGGTGTTCCTTCAATTCTTCTTTCTTCAAAGTTATAATTGACCATGACACCCGACCATCCTCGAAATGCAACGATGAATCTATTTGGATTAGAACGTCCATTCCCAAAAGGGGTTGATCTACTGGGCCTATCCAGACCAGTGTGGTTAGTTCATGTGGACCCAGCCCTATAAGTATCGGTGTTGTCCTTTTAATTTCCATTTTATGGCCCCCAACTCCATAGGCTGTATGTGCCCTACCATCCAATGGCAAAAAGTCTCCATATTGTAGGGGTAAGCATGTTAATTCCACCCCTGTGTCTAAAAGACAGTCCACATCTTTATCGCCCACCCTCAGTTATATATAGCCCATCTCCCCTTTGCCCTTTGTTGTTTTAGTGCGAGGAGGTGGACCAGGGTGGGCTCTAACTATTTTTTGCTATCCCAAGTAACTCCTTCTGTTGTTGTATTGTCAGTCGCTTAAATGCTTCTATGAGGTCGTTATTTTGTGACAAGCCTGGCTTGTTGGCTGAATTGTATCCCTGGCTGCATCCTCTTCCCCGGCCACGACCTTGCTGTTTCACCCTGCATGTCTTGGCCCAGTGACCTTCTTTCCCACAATAATGACATTTTCTGGGTAATTTTCCTAATGACTGTTTATCGGAATCCTGGGATTTCCATCCCATAGTCTATACAGCTCGAACTTTAGCTCCCATATCCCGATCTAATTGGTTACATCGATCCACCAATGCTGCAAAGGTAGTTCCTCTACCTTCGCAGTCCGGTAACACTACCTTAAGCATTTTGGACAGTCCTGGCTTTAGACCTGCCACGAAAGCTGCTTTCAGGGGTCCAAACACTTGTTCATCCATTTCCTCATCCGTATTATTCATACCCAAATGTTCTAGCCACGTGCATCTAAACCACTCGGCATACTCCAGGACCTCCTCTGTTCCTTTCTGTTGGCAGGCTGCAATTTTTCCCCAGTCTGTCTTAGCTGGACTGAAGGCTTGCAGCCAGTGTTTAATCGCCTCCCATCCTGCTTCTAATTCTTGCTCATTCTGCCCCAAAGCTTCTTCTACCTTGTCGTGCAATTTTCTTCCCTGTGTTTTTGGCACCATTATGGTCAAAATTTGCACTCCGTCCCAGGGATGAAGTTGATATATATTTCTTAAGCGGTCCAATTGGTCCCACGTTTTTACTCCCCCTTTCTTTGAATTGGGCAATTCCTTGGACCATTTATCAATTTTCTCTGGGTCTGCCGGATCATGAATTAAGTATTTTTTATACAGCCTTTTCTTCGTTTTTTTGGTTCCGACCTCATCCGCAGTCTCTTCTGATTTGACTACAACTTGTCTTTTTTTAAACGGGGCAAAGCGCACCCCTAATTCGTCATCCTCCGACCCTGTATCGTCGGAGGATTCAGAATCCGTATCTATTCCTCGGTCGTGTCTTCGGGTTTGCGCTTTTAATTTATCCAAACATGGGTACCCTGGGAATTGACCGATACATTTTCCTTTTCCTATTATTGTCTCTTGACCTAATGATTTTTTGCATTCTTTAATTTCACCTTTAAGATCTTTAACTTTCGCTTCCAGCTTTTCAAGTTCAAGTCTTTTCTGTTGCAGCTGTGCACAAACAGTTTGCAATTGATCCTTTGTACTGGTCAGTTCTCGATCATGTTGGGAACGCATTATAATTTCATTCCGGTTTTGGATCTTTCCCATAATGGCTAGGGACCATCTAGTTTGTTCTTTATTTTTCATACGGGTCGTTTTTCCCCAGACCTTTTTAATCTCATCCAAGGACCATTGTCCTTTGGAGGTTCCGTACTTTTGTTCGATTTTAATATAGGTTTTAGATAAATTGAATTGTTGCTCTATATATTCTTTCAACTGTTCGAGAATTAAATCTAGCGAAACTTCAGGTGGTGCCTGCCCACCTTAACAGTTGTAGACAATTCTTTGCTCTTATCTCCTGCTGCCATAATACTGATTTCTTTACTGGGCTTTCTAGCCGATCAGTAGGTTGATGATTAATTAACTAACACACCGCCGAAGTTTAGACGTCTATGGGACCTCGAGCCAACTACCAACCGGAGGGTTCGCAAACCGGAGGCTTTCGGAATTGCGTAGAAGGAGAGGCGAATTTAGACTTTTGACCGAGGACTTTTATAAAGAGGAGTCCTTACCTCAGTATGTAGGTCCGATGTCCAAAATGCAGTTTCTTTCCTCAGTGATCCTGTTCGTGATGCCAAAATTGTTAGATCTCTTAATTTCCAATGAAATACGAACTCCGATTGTAGTTTTAATTTCTTTATTTTGGCAGACAGCAGTAACAAGCTCTTGGCTTTAAGCCAGGTCTTTGTCCTTCTGATATCACATGGCCAAAATGGCTGTATTTATACCGGGTTCAATTTACAGAAAAGAACTCGCCTTTTTTGACTTTATTGGCTCAATTAATAGTCTTTTAACCTTTTAATTGGCTCGCTACCCAAGCTTCTAAAATGTCAAGTTGATTGATGACTTAATGCAACATGCTGAACTGCACATAGACATGGGAGTCTGTGTTTTCTCAACCTGTCTCAATGCAGCCTATTTGAATTCTCTATCATTTGGCGTGGGAGCAAGTCATCCTCGATACGAGGGACCACCTCTGATGATGATACTTACCACACAAATTGCAGGAAGTCTCAGAAATGCATCGCCAATTATCCCACAAAATGCTGTCTATCCTCCATTTAGAGGGTAGAATGTCTTTCTGACTGATCTTGTGATGTAACTGGGTCCCAAAGAGGCCTTCAATGATGCCAGTGGAAATGCCTGCAGGATTCAATAGAATTATTTTTTTTTATCAATGATTAAGACATCAGTCAGCAGTTGCAAAAATTAATCTCACAGCTGACTACACTCTACCCATCAACCTGTCTCATTTAATTTTACAATACACTCTGATACAACTGTTGCCAAATGAATGTCTCTTAAATGGAAAAACAGGCAGGTGATCCTTTTGAGTTTTCTATCCGTTATCACCTTTTTTATATAGGGAGCATACATAATGTAGAACAATACCCAAGGTCTCAGGTCCAGCTTTAATTAAGCTTGCACAAAATTCTTACCAGTTGATCAAACAAGTTATTGAGTAACAACTAAAATGACGTGCAATATAATCAAACTGCAGTGTAGAAAACAATTTTGTATCCGGGCTTCCTGTGGTTTTGTTGGTAATGATGACATGTGCCTCAGGCTTATAGATTGAGAAGGCCCAGGTTCAAACCCTGCTCTGTAGTGGTGTATCCAATCTCAGGCAAAGTGGTGGTAGGAACAGGTCTGGTCTAGAGAGAGACATAACTCGGAACTAGTCAGAGTGCATAATCTAATCTGACACTCTGTCTTTCGGAGGCGACGTTAAACTGGGTGCCCATCTGCCCTTTCAGGTGGACATACACTGTCAGGGCCATACTACGACCTATGAACCCCAGGGACAGCAGGAGTATGTGTGTGTGTACTAGGCTCATGCAGCAGAGTTTGGTCTCCAGTCATCTTGGATCCCCTTGCCACTGGACCAAGTCCTTGCTCTGTCGAGTCCGTGTGGTGGCTGGTGTGCAACGGCCACCCCACAGTTAAAAGAATTCACGCACCGGCATCTTCCACCCTTCAACATGAAGTTCAGGACCTAGAACGTCAGATCCCTCATGGAAACACCTGAAAACTCATTTCTTCGGTGTGGAAGAAGGTTATCCTCGACCCCGAGGGACTGCCTAATATTAATACTATACTGTCATCATAGGCAGTCCCTTGAAATCGAGGAAGACTTGCTTTCACTGTAAAAGTGAGTTCTCAGGTGACCGTACAGTCCAATACGGGAATTACAGTCTCTGTCACAGGTGGGATGGACAGTGGTTGGAGGAAAAGGTGGGTGGGGAGTCTGGCTTGCTGCACGCTCCTTCCGCTGCCTGCGCTTGTTTTCTGCATGCTCTCGGCGACAAGACTCAAGGTGCTCAGCGCCCTCCTGGATGCTCTTCCGCCACTTAGGGTGGTGATTGGTCAGGTGTCGCTGGGGATGTTGCAACTGGGGCTCACTTACCATGTAAGATTTCCGAGTAGAGCGCTTGCTTTGGGAGTCTTTGTCCGCATGCCCGACACTTGTGGCCCACCCAATGGAGCACGTCGAGTGTGGTCAGTGTTTAGATGCTGAGGATGTTGGCCTGATCAAGAACACTGACGTTGGTGCATCTATACTATACTATACTATACACCTTCAACACTCAAGAAGCTTGGCACCATCCAGGGCCATTGCAGTTTGCTCGATCAGCACCCCCTCCATCACTGGCACACTGCTGTTGCGATATGAATAACCCACAGGGTACGCTGCAGTAACTCATCCAAGTTTTGTTTTGACAGCTGTTATGTCTGTAATGTACTTCTGAATGACTCCACGAGGCAATGTGTTGTACTCCAGCTGTAATGACCTTGATCCTTTATTCGTAACTCCAGAGTCAGGCACAAACATGGTGGGCAGCCTTTTATACTGGGCGCGAGACAACTATGCAGGAAACCCCGGACTCCACCAGTTGCACCCGCTAGTGGTGCCAGCATAGTATATGCAGTGTAAACCTTATTGATAGTACATCAGGTAACAAGTCTCCACCTTATGCAACTATACAGTGACTACACAGAGAGTATATCTATAGTCTACATATATAACAGCGGGCATACCCCTGCGTTCTGCTGTCATTTAGAAAAGTCAAGAATAATAATGACATGGAAACACCATCATCTCCAAGTTCTCCTCCAAGTGACACACCATCCCGCCTTGGACATGTATATATCGCCGTTGCTTCATTGGTTTTGGGTCAGTATGCTCGAATTCCCTACCTCGTACCATAATGGGAGTGCCATCATTATAAATACTGCAGCAGTTCAAGAAGACGACTCCTCACCAACTCCTCAAGGCAACTAGGAATGGGCAATACAAGTGGTGTTTTCTAGCCTCACTCACTGTTATATATGCAGACTATAGATATACTCTCTGTGTAGTCACTGTATAGTTGCACAAGGTGGAGACTTGTTACCTGATGTACTATCAATAAGGTTTACACTGTGTATATACTATGCTGGCACCACTAGAGGGTGCAACTGGTGGAGACCGTGGTTTCCTGCCCCTGTGACAGAGGCTGTCCACTAGAGAGCACTGCGGTGGTTGACCTGAGGATCACCTGCATATAGGTGTGCAAGGGCCCAGTATAAAAGGCTGCTCACCATGCTTGTGCCTCACTCTGGAGTTATGAATAAAGGACCAAGGTCACTACAGTTTGAGTACAACACATTGCCTCGTGGAGTCATTCAGAAGGGCATTACAGACATAACACTCACATTTCGAGAACAAATGATAAAACCTGGAATTTGGTGAGGCGGAACTAAAACCGAAATAAGATCCTAATTAAATAGATTACATTAGATTTGTGCTCCACAGACGAGGTAAAACAGGAAGGAGGAGAGATTGGCAGGAATAACAGGTTTAACAGGATTAACAGGTAAACTTAGTTATTGCATTCCTGGAGATTAAAGACAAGAGAACGCACTCCCAGGAAAAAAAAGTAAAACACTGCGGATGCTGGAAATTTGAACAAAAGACAGAAAATGCTGCAAACACTCAGCAGGTCAGGCAGCAATTTGTGGAGGGAGGATCAGAGAGTTAACGCTTCAAGTCGACGACCTTTCATGAAGGGACATTGGCCTGAAACATTAACTCTGTTTCGCTCGCCAGAGATGCTGCCCGACCTGCTGAGTGTTTCCAGTATTTTCTGTTTCAGTACAATTCACTCCCACACTCGGTATAAGCAGCTTTTCTGCACAGTGCATGATGCTACATTTCAAATTGTTTTGAGATATTTTGACTAAGAAAACAAGTGTGGTGTTAAGCAGCCTCTTCCGACACTGAAATGGGGCTAATTTTTTTAAAATGTATTCATTCATGGGATGTGGGCATAGCTGGCAAGGCCGGCATTTATTGCCCATCCCTAATTGCCCTTGAGATGGTGGGGACGAGCCGCCTTCTTGAATCGCCGCAGTCCGTGTGGTGAAGGTACTCGCACAGTCATCATCATCATAGGCAGTCCCTCGAAATTGAGGAAGACTTGCTTCCACTCTAAAAGTTGAGTTCTCAGGTGACTGTACAGTCCAATACGGGAATTACAGTCTCTGTCACAGGTGGGACAGACAGTCATTGAAGGAAAGGGTGGGTGGGGAGTCTGGTTTGCTGCACGCTCCTTCCGCTGCCTGCGCTTGTTTTCTGCATGCTCTCGGCGACGAGACTCAAGGTGCTCAGGGCCCTCCCGGATGCTCTTCCTCCACTTAGGTCGGTCTTTGGCCAGGGATTCCCACAGTGCTGACTTGGTCATAGCGGTTTGATACAACTGAGTGGCTCATTGGGCCTTTTCAGAGAGCATTTAAAAGACAACCACATTGCTGTGGGCCTGGAGTCACTAGGTCTGTGCAGCAGAGCTGGTCTCCAGTCGTCTTGGGTAATCCTTGCCACTGGACCAAGACCTAGCTCTGTCAAGCCCGTGTGGTGGCTGATGTGCAACGGCCACCCCACGTTTTAAAAAAAAAAAAATAATCCACGCACAGGCATCATCCACCCTTCAGGATGCAGTTCTGGTCCTTCATTGAAACACCTGTGAACTCATCCTTTTTTGGCGTGGAAGTACGTCATCCTCGTTTCGAGGGACTGCCTATGATGATGATGAGTCACAGAAAGGCCAGACCAGGTAAGGACGGCAGATTTCCTTCCCTAAAGGACATTAGTGACCAGATGGGTTTTTCCAACAATCCGGTGGTTTCATGGTCACCATTACTGACACTAGCTTTTTAATTCTAACTTTGTTTGATGAACTGAATTTAACTTCCCCCAGCGGCCGTGGTGAGATTTGAACTCCTGTTTCTGGATTGGTCCAGGCCTCTGGATTATTAATCCAGTAACATAACCACTGTGCTACCGTACCCTTATTTGGAATTTCAGGTAATCTGTTTTGAATTCTGTTGCAGGTTTATAACAACAGTGTGCTTATCCAAATTCTCTTTTAAACTGCCGATTATCTAGTTTAGAATTTCTTTGGCCAGTATTTACAATGCTACATTATGATGTCAGCCATGCCTCAGTAGCAGCGCAGTCGCCTCTGAGTCAGAAGGTTCTGTGTTCGTAGTCCCACACCAGGAAATTGAGCACATAATCTAGGCCGACACTCCCAGTGCAGAGCTGAGGGAGTGCTGCTCTATCGGAGGTGCCGTCTTTCAGGAAAGATATTAAATCGAGGCTCCGTCTGCATTCTGAGGTGAATGTCAAAGATCCCACGGCACTATTTCGAAGAAGAGTTATTCCTGTTGTCCTGGCCACTATTGATCCCTCAATCAACATAACAAAAACAGATTATCTGGTCATTTTCACATTGCTGTTTATGGGGGCTGGCTATGTGTAAATTGACTGCTGTGTGGACTAATTACAACAGTGACCACACTTCAAAAAGTATTTCATTGGCTGTAAAGCGCTTTGAGACGTCCAGTAGTCTATGTTCCTTGTAACTTTTTTTGGCCCTGCACTGTCCCTTTAAGAGGCTGCGCAGGCCATTCAAAATACCGCGCTTGCGTGGTTTTTGCATTGAAATGCTGGCAAGCTGGCTGCGTGAGATCGCTGGAGGAGTGTGTGGCCGTGCACCTTACAGGGAACACTGACGGTCGTCGTGAAAGATGCTATAAGGCTTTCTAGGGCCGAAATTGCCCTTAGCTGGAAATCGGGGCGGGCACTTCGATTTATCCGGAAATTTACTGCCTAGTGGGAATCAGAGGGAAGAGCTAGAAAATTCGTCTCTGATACCACCTCCCAGCGCTTTGGGGAGCTGATTTGAGGCGGTGCAGGGGCGGTTTTACGTCGGGAGTGGGGCAGTGTCCGTCAAGTGTTCACTTAAGGAGAGGGACGCTGCGAGGTCTATGTGGAGACCACTGGGCTAATGGGGAGGTGTTTGGCCGGGCCAGCTTCTGCCATTGTCGGGCCGACAATTAAAACAAAATGGTGGCCATGACGGTCCACCCTCCCCTTTAACGGTGGCCACACCGCCCAGCCACCGGCAGTATCCCACCACGCGAAGCTGTTAGTGATGTTATTGAATCGAGGGATTGCACGGCCTACTCCTTGCTCCTATTTTGTTATGTTCTTGTACTGATGAAGGAAAGCTTAGAGATGGAGAGATATATGTGTAAGACTGGATAGAGTGTGAAAATACACACAGACTGATGGCTCACTGAAAGGACATGCACATCGATGGCACCTTATCAGACCGCTTGGAAATGTCCCTGTCATGTATCCAGACATGTTTACTGCTTGTACTATTACATTTAATGTGCCACCAGAGGGCACTACTTTGGGAAACTTGTACACCAGCTGTATTGTCATTTAGGTGTGCCACCAGAGGGCACTGCAGTGGGAGACTTGTAGGTTACCTGTACAGGTGTGCCAGGCCTAGTATAAAAGGCAGGCCACCATGTGTGATACTCACTCTGGAGTTATATTAAATGGACTAAGGTCACTACAGTTCAAGTACAATAATTTGCCTCATGGAGTCATTATCAGAGCATCTAAAGACATAACAGTTCCAAAGCATTTCACACGCAATGAATTACTTTGGCTTGCCATCAGTTCCTTGTGCGTGAGAAAGCACAGCAGCCATTTTACTGACCTGCATCATTTAAACTTGTCACGTCCAATCACTGGAAGTTCTAAAAAAAAAATCCTCCTTAAACTTTACCCACTCTTTAAGTGCCCTGAAACTTTTATTTTCTCTATTTCAGGCTGCAGTGTTCGGTTTCACCAGAACGAGAGACAAATGACAAACTCACTTCTGAAACTGACAAGCGGAATTAATTTGTGCTCGGGGAAGCTTGAAGGAGAGTGGAGGAGGACCTGCTCCTAACTTGGCACTGCGTTATCTTGTCCACGCAACCATTAGCTTAATAGGTTTCTACATAACACTCCACCAGATGAAACCTCTGAGCAAACAGACATTTTTTTTCCATCTACAGACCTTGTTTTGCTGGTTGCCAAGCTTAACACTCTCAAGTCCTCAGGCTAAAATCAATGTGGCTTTTTAATGGTATCAATTTGTCCATTAAAACTCAGCCCATTAATGGCTGGGAGCCACTTGCAACACTCAGCCCTTTACAGTTTCACTGACGTCGGGTATTGCTGAAAGATTTTTGCCCACAGCAATCGACAGAAGAGAGAACTCCTGAACAAATCTTATCTGCATTATTCAGTCCAAGATGAAAGGCACCATTATTATTCCTTTAATAAACCATTAAACCCATCTCCATTTTTGGTCCAACTCCAGTTTCAATACAATGAATAAGCTCCAGTATTTAGCAGCACAGGAGTTTTCATTCTGTGTTCATGAAGCACATTTTTAATAAAAGTTTTTTTTTAATCCAATGAGTTAATTAACCACTAATAGCAAAAAAGGCAAATACTGCATATGCTGGAAATCTGAAATCAAGAGCAGGAAATGTTGGCAACACTCAACATATCAGGCAGCATCTGGGGAGAGAAAATCAGAGTTAGGGGGCAAAATTGGCTTGCTTTGCTCCTCCCATTAGTGCCTGCAGGGGGCGGTAATAGAGCACTAAGGGATTACTGACCGGATGTGGCAAAATCACCGAAGCCCGTAAACTTTACTGGCGGTTTTGCGCTGGCACAAACAATTACTGCCTCATTTTCTTGTGCCCTGAAGATTGTGACGTCATGCGGTGCGCAGTGCCCCGTTACCGCCCCGGATGCAATATTCGCTCCCACCCCCTGCGGCATCGCCGGGCGTCAACAACGGCAGCTGCAGGAGGCGTTGTTACCTCGGCCGGCCGTTTGGGGAGTGCTAATTAAAGGCAGCGGCGGCCAGGTAAGCTAAAATCTATTCATCTCCGCATTCTGCTGCCTCCTGATTTCTTTTGTCCCCGCGATCGCTCAGCCCTGCATTCTCTTACAGTGCTTGGGGCTGCTATGCGTGTAGTGCAGGTGCCCACGGCCCAACACCGTCAGTATTAAAACTCATTCACCCCACAGCATTGGCCCTTCCCTGTTTAAGGAGGGGGAGGGGGAGGGGAAGGAGCCTGTACAGACAACACCGCTGCAAAGAACAATGTTCAACGCTCTGCTGATACCGCCCCCTCTCACTCCCTTTAGTGCTCTAAGGGAAGGGGTAGCACTTGTTCCAGCACTCCACTTCCCTCTTGGAGCGCTAAAGCGAAGGTTCCCGGCAGAAGCAAATCTTTACAGCCCGGCGATACTTTTCCGCTCCCTGAAAAGTTATCGCCCCAAACGGGGCGCCACGCAATTTATAGCCCTTATGTTCCAGTTCTGATGAAAGGTCCTCGAACTGAAACATTGGACCATAAATTGCGGCCTCTCCGGGCGTGTCCAATGTGTGCACGCACCCGAAGAGGCCTCGCAAATGCTGGTTCTCGTCGCGCAATGTGCATGTACTGAGAACTGGCTTTTGCAATCTGTTAAAATATCTTTTGGCAGATCACACTCATCCCCGCAGAAAGGACATTCGGGGGCAGAGATTTGGGCTACTTGCCTAACTTCTGCCCAGCGCATATCCTTCAAACACTTATGCCTGGCAACAGCAGGTGTATAGCCTACTTTTACCAGTGTAAGAGTTTTAAAACGTAGAAAAATTAAATGTTATCAATCCTGTCCATTAAGGTAAGTTTACTTTTAACCCTAAATTTCAAAAGAATATTTAATTAAATTCAAATTCAATTGTGTGGGGCGGACTGGTTGGGGCCGGGTGCTCTTTACCTTTCCGCCATTGTTCAATGTTCATAGGTTTATATGTAACCTTCAGGGCTGCTGACCGAGGGGCGTGTAGCTCTTTGTCGGCTGGCGCAGACATGATGGGCCGAGATGGCCTCCTTCCGTGCTGTAAATTTCTATGTTTAATTAATTTTAAATAAGTGAGGTGCTTTTTAAAATTCATTGTGTTGGGTTTCTGTGTTTTTTGGGGGTACCTTTATTCTCATTGATAATAATGGGAGCTCGTACAAATGGAACTCACGATTATTATCAATGAGAATACTGCATGTACATTGGTGGTCCTCGCCCATGTGATCCCAGGTTGCACTTACGATCCTGGGATGCGTGGGCCCATACACTGGGCTGCACATTTAGGCCTCGGACCGTACGTATTCGTCCTCTGGGACCACCAGGTACTTTCGGGAAAAAAATCTTCGGTCGGAGGCATCCGCGCGCAGGAAGCCTCCGATCGAAGATTTCTGGGCCATTAGCTTTGTTTCTCTCTCTTCAGGTGTTATCTGACACTGAGTGTTTCCAGCAGTTTCTGGTTTTGTTTTAAGTTCATTAACCATTGCTTTGAATATATGCATTATCGTTTTTTCTTTTCTTCCCATCTACACTGGCTGAGTAATTTTTTCAATGTAGATTAAGAATTGTACAGAATAAACGGGATGAACAAACAGCCTTGATTATCATGAAGCATAATTCATCTGTATTTTGACACGCTACCAGCTCAGATGGCCATTCGCTGCAGTTAATGGCATTTTTCCAGTTTATGTGCGATGAATCCAAATTATAAATTAATTTTTCCATTTCCTATAAGTGAAAACGTACATTACAAGGAGCATTATTGTGGGAGTGCTGCGGCTATGTGTAGGGAAAGCGAGAATCTGAATATGCTTATGGTGCATTCACTCTACAAGTTTCCCATAGAGCAAAGAAGGTTAAAGGGCAATGTTCCTGTTAGGCTGCGTAGCTGTGCAGCAGTCTGGAGATCATCATCATCATCATCATAGGCAGTCCCTCGGAATCGAGGAAGACTTGCTTCCACTGCTGAAGTGAGTTCTTTGGTGGCTGAACAGTCCAATACGAGAGCCACAGACTCTGTCACAGGTGGGACAGATAGTCGTTGAGGGAAGGGGTGGATCGGACTGGTTTGCCGCACGCTCTTTCCGCTGCCTGCGCTTGATTTCTGCATGCTCTCGGCATTGAGACTTGAGGTGCTCAGCACCCTCTCGGATGCACTTCCTCCACTTAAGGCGGTCTTAGGCCAGGGACTCCCAGTTTTCAGTGGGGATGTTGCACTTTATCAGGGAGGCTTTGAGGGTGTCGTTGTAGCGTTTCTGCTGCCCACCTTTGGCTTGTTTGCCGTGAAGGAGCACTTGCTTTGGGAGTCTCGTGTCTGGCATGCAAACTATGTGGCCTGCCAAGTGGAGCTGATCGAGTGTGGTCAGAGCTTCAATGCTGGGGATGTTGGCCTGAATGAGGACGCTGATGTTGGTGCGCCTGTCCTCCCAGGGGATTTGTAGGATCTTGCGGAGACATCGTTGCTGATATTTCTCCAGCAACTTGAGGTGTCTGCTGTACATGGTCCATGACCCTGAGCCTTACAGGAGGGCAGGTATTACTACGGCCCTGTAGACCATGAGCTTGGTGGCAGTTTTGAGGGCCTGGTCTTCAAACACTCTTTTCCTCAGGCGGCCGAAGGCTGCACTGGCGCACTGGAGGCGGTGTTGGATCTCGTCGTCGATGCCTGCTCTTGTTGATAGGAGGCTGCTGAGATATAGGAAGTGGTCTACGGTGTCCAGGGCCGCGCCGTGGGTCTTGATGACTGGAGGGCAGTGCTGTGCGGTGAGGACAGGCTGGTGGAGGACCTTTGTCTTACGGATGTTTAGCGTAAGGCCCATGCTTTCATATGCCTCAGTAAATACGTCGACTATGTCCTGGAGTGCAGTCTCTGAATGTGCGCAGACGCAGGCGTTGTCCACATACTGTAACAGAGGCTCACCGGCTTTTCAATGCAAATAACTGCGCAGGCGCAAAAAGTTGAATGGACCGCCATTTAAAGTGGCTGTGCACCGAAAGAAAAAAAATTACAGGGAACTTTGTTAAGGGGTGATTTAATACAGAAGTTCAAAATTAGGAGTGGTTTTGATAGAGTAAATAAGGAGAATCTGTTTCCAATGGCAGGATGGTGTGTAACCAGAGGACGCTATTTGAGGTAACCAGAGAATTCACACAGGTGTCATAGTTATAATATAAATTCAGCCGAAATCTGCATTCAGATCATAGCTGCTTTAAAATAAAATTCTCCTCATCCACCCCCTCGTTTTTGGCCAATTATCATAGATCTGTAACTTCTGGTTACCGAACCTCCAGCCAGTGGAAACAGTTTCTCACTTTTTACTCTCATGGTCACCTCTATTAAATCTCTCCTTAACTCTCTCTGCTCTAAGGAGAACAATCCCAGCTTCTCCAGTCTCTTCATTGAATGTCAGAGGACTGGAGGACTGCTAATGTTGTACCTTTGTTTAAAAACGGAGAAAGGGATAGATCGAGTAATTACAGGCCAGACTGCCTAAACCTCCGTGGTGGGAAAATTATTGTAAAGCATCCAGAGGGACAGGATAAATCTTCATTTGAAAACACATGGATTAATCAAGGACCGCCAGCATGGATTTGTCAAGGGAAAGTCGTGTCTGACTAACTTGATTGAAGTTTTCGAGGAGGTAACCAGGAGGATCGATAAGGGCAGTGCGTATGATGTAGTGTATATAGATTTTAATAAGGCTTTTGATAAGGTCCAACATGGCAGACTGGTCATGAAAGTAAAAGCCCATGGGATCCAGGGCAATGTCGCAAGTTGGATACAAAATTTGCTCAGAGGCAGGAAGCAAAGGGTAATGTTGATGGGTGTTTTTGTGACTGGAAGGCTGTACCCAGTGGGGTTCTGCAGGGCTTAGTGCTGGGTCCCTTGCTTATTGTGGTATATATCAATGACTTGGACTTGAATGTTGGGGGTATGATTAAGAAGTTTGCTGTTGAAACTAAAATAGGCTGTGTGATTGATAATGAAGAAGAAAGCTGTGGACTGCTTGAATATATTAATGTGCTGGTCAAATGGGCAGAACAGTGGCAAATGGAATTCAATCCAGGTAAGTGTGAGGTCATGCATTTGGGGAGGTCTAACAAGGCAAGAGAATACACATTAAATGTTATGACACTGAAAAGTGTAGAGGAACAAAGGGACCTTGGAGTGCAGGTCCACATATCCCTGAAGGTAGCAGGCCAGGAGATAAGGTGGTTAAGGAGGCATAGAAACATAGAAAATAGGTGCAGGAGCAGGCCATTCAGCCCTTCTAGCCTGCACCGCCATTCAATGAGTTCATGGCTGAACATGAAACTTCAGTACCCACTTCCTGCTTTCTCGCCATAACCCTTGATCCCCCGAGTAGTAAGGACTTCATCTAACTCCCTTTTTAATATATTTAGTGAATTGGCCTCAACTACTTTCTGTGGTAGAGAATTCCACAGGTTCACCACTCTCTGGGTGAAGAAGTTTCTCCTCATCTCGGTCCTAAATGGCTTACCCCTTATCCTCAGACTGTGACCCCTGGTTCTGGACTTCCCCAACATTGGGAACATTCTTCCTGCATCTAACCTGTCTAAACACGTCACAATTTTAAACGTTTCCATGAGATCCCCTCTCATTCTTCTGAACTCCAGTGAATACTTGCCTTTATTAGTCAAGGCATGGAATACAAGAGCAAGGACATTATGCTTGAACTGTATAAAACATTGGTTAGGTCGCAGTTGGAGTACTGTGTTCAGTTCTGGTAACCACATTACAGGAAAGATTTGATTGCACTGGAAAGGATGCAGAGGAAATTTACAAGAATGCTGCCTGGACTGGAGAATTTTGGCTATGAGGAAAGATTGGGTCTGTTTTCTTTGGAACAGAGAAGGCTAAGGGGAGACCTGATTGAGTTGTATAAAATTATGAGGGGCTTGGTTAGAGTGGATAGGAAGGAGCTGGTTCGCTTGGCAGAGGGGTCAACAACCAGGGGGGCAGAGTGTTATATATATATAAACTTGTATTTACCCACCAGAGGGCTCATCCCTTGGAGTCCCATAATCCCTTGGGAGCACAGGTACTTAAGGAGGCCTCACAGGCTGGAGACCTGCAATAAAAGACTGTCACATTTTACTTTGAGCTCACAATATCCAGTCAGACTCTTTCTTCATTCATAACAACTGGCGTCGAGATACAGATAAGGAACGCAATGATGCAGAGAACAGTGGACATCCTGGAGAAATTTTCAGTGGGAGATGATTGGGAAACCTATGTGGAGCGACTCGACCAATACTTTGTGGCCAACGAGCTGGAAGGAGAAACAAAAGCTGCCAAACGAAGGCCGATTCTCCTCACCGTCTGTGGGGCACCAACGTATGGCCTCATGAAAAATCTGCTTGCTCCAGTGAAACCCACAGAGAAATCTTATGATGATTTGTACACATTGGTCCGGGAGCATTTGAACCCGAAGGAAAGCGTTCTGATGGCGAGGTATCGGTTCTACACCTACAAAAGGTCCGAAGGCCAAGAAGTGGCGAGTTATGTCGCCAAGCTAAGACGCCTTGCAGGACATTGCGAATTTGAAAGACATTTGGAGAACATGCTCAGAGACTTTTTCGTACTTGGCATTGGCCATGAAATGATACTTCGCAAACTTTTGACTGTAGAGACCCCAACCTTGAGTAAGGCCATAGCGATAGCTCAGGCGTTCATTGCCACCAGTGACAATACTAAGCAAATCTCTCAGCACACGAGTGCTGCTACAAGTACTGTGAACAAAGTGATGTTGTTTTCAAATCGCATACAGGGCAGGCCCCACATGTCTGAAGCTGCACGTCCGCAGATGTCTGATGTCTGAATACTAGGCCATTAACACCTTGTTGGCGCTGCGGGGGTGATCATCGTTTCCATTCATGCCGCTTCAAAGGGTACATTTGTAAGGGCTGTGGAACGATAGGATACCTCCAAGGTATGTGCAGGCGAGCTGCTAATCTGTTAATCCTGCAAACCACCATGTTGCAGAGGAGGACAGATCCATGGTGGATCACGACGAACCAGAGCCACAGACCGAGGGGCAGAGGTATATGGGGTGCATACATTTACCACTAAGTGTCCCCCGATAATGCTGAAGGTTGAACTAAGTGGAGTCCCGGTATCAATGGAGTTGGACATGGGTGCGAGCCAGTCCATTATGAGCAAAAAGACTTTCGAAAGGTTGTGGTGCAGCAAGGCCTCAGGGTCAGTCTTAACTCCAATTCGCACAAAACTGAGAACTTACACAAAGGAACTGATTCTCATAATCGGCAGTGCTACTTTAAAAGTCTCCTACGATGGAGCGGTGCACAAGCTATTACTCTGGGTAGTACCGGGCAATGGTCCCTCGCTGCTCGGCCGGAGCTGGCTGGGAAAAATACGGTGGAATTGGAAGGACGTCCGAGCGCTCTCATCCGCTGACGACACTTCGTGTGCCCAGATCTTAAACAAGTTCCCTTCGCTGTTCGAACCAGGCATCAGGAAGTTCCAAGGAGCAAAAGTGCAAGTACATGATGAAAGTGTAGAGATCAGCTGGACCGGCTGCAATGAGAGGGCATCATTTCGCTGATTGAATTCAACGAGTGAGCCAGTCCGATTGTTCCAGTCCTCAAGGGAAACAGCACCGTCAGAATTTGTGGTGATTACAAAGTAACTATCAATCATCTCTCCCTGCAGGACCAATACCCACCACCAAAGGCCGATGACCTTTTTGCTACGCTGGTGGGAGGAAAGACTTTCATGAAGCTGGATTTGACCTCGGCCTACATGACACAGGAGCTGGAGGAATCATTGAAGGCCCTCACCTGCATCAACACGCACAAAGGTCATTTCATCTATAACAGATGCCCGTTTGGAATTCGATCAGCGGCAGCGATATTCCAGAGAAACATGGAAAGCTTACTGAAGTCGGTCCTGCGCACGGTGGTCTTCCAGGATGACATCTTGGTTATAGGTCGGGACACAAGCGAGCATCTGCAGAACCTGAAGGAGGTTCTTAGTCGACTCAACCGCGTGGGGCTCAGGTTAAAACGCTCGAAGTGTGTTTTGATGGCACCTGAAGTGGAGTTCCTGGGGAGAAGAATCGCGGCAGGCGGCATCAGGCTCACCGATTCAAAGACGGAGGCAATCGAGAGCACACTGAGGCCACAGAACGTGACGGAGCTGCGGTCATTTCTAGGATTCCTGAATTATTTTGGTAACTTCTTACCAGGCCTCAGCACACTGTTAGAACCACTGCACACCTTACTGCATAAAGGAGACAAAACGGTATAGGGCAAAAGCCAAGAAAATGTCTTTGTAAACGCTAGAAAATTGATATGCTCAAACAAATTGCTTGTATTGTATGATCCATTTCAGTGTTTGGTACTAGCATGTGATGCGTCGTCATATGGCGTCGGGTGTGTATTGCAACAAGTTATTGATTTGGGAAAATTGCAACCAGTTGCTTATGCATTCAGGAGTCTGTCTAAGGCTGAGAGACCCTACAGCATGATTGAAAAAGAAGTGTTAGCGTGTGTCTATGGGGTAAAGAAAATGCATCTACACCAGTTTGGGCTAAAATTTGAATTGGAAACTGACAAGCCACTGATATTCCTGTTTTCTAAGAGTAAGGGGATAAATACTAATACATCGGCCCGCATCCAGAGATGGGCGCTCACATTGTCCGCATACAACTACGCCATCCGCCACAGGCTAGGCACAGATAACTTTGCCGATGCTCTCAGTAGGCTGCTATTGCGCATCACGGGGGTGGAAATGGCATAACCTGCAGATTTAGTCATGGTTATGGAAGCATTTGAGAGTGAGCAATCACCCGTCACAGCCCGACAGATTAGAACCTGGACGGGCCAGGACCTCTGACTGTCCCTAGTTTAAAAACTTCACGGGAGCTGGTCCAGTGTCCCAA
Organism: Pristiophorus japonicus; assembly: GCF_044704955.1. Taxonomy (NCBI): domain Eukaryota; kingdom Metazoa; phylum Chordata; class Chondrichthyes; family Pristiophoridae; genus Pristiophorus; species Pristiophorus japonicus. Next base: position 29,936,279 of record NC_091979.1, on the reverse strand, counting down.
TGGAAATTCAGGATGACATTAAGCCGTTCCAGTGGCGCAAAGATGAAATGTCTATACAGGCAGACTGCCTTCTGTGGGGCAATCGTGTAGTGGTTCCCAAGACGGCCAGAGACACCTTCATCAATGACATCCACAGCACCCACCCACGCATCGTAATGATGAAAGCAATAGTCAGAACCCATGTGTGGTGGCCCGGTACCGATGTGGACTTAGAGTCCTGCATGCACAGATGTAACACATGCTCGCTGTTAAGTAATGCACCCAGGGAGGCGCCACTAAGTTTATGGTCTTGGCCCTCCAAACCGTGGTCTAGGGTCCATGTTGACTATGCAGGCCCATTCTTGGGTAAAATGTTCCTTGTGATTGTAGATGCGTACTCCAAATGGATTGAATGTGAGATAATATCGGCTAGCATGTCCGTTGCCACCACTAAAAGTCTGCGGGCCATGTTTGCCACACACGGATTAGCCGATGTCCTTGTGAGTGACAACGGGCCATGTTTTACCAGTGCTGAGTTCAAAGAATTCATGACCCGCAACGGGATCAAACATGTCCCATCTGCGCCGTTCAAACCAGCATCCAATGGCCAGGCAGAGAGAGCAGTGCAAGCCATCAAGCAGGGCTTGAAGAGGGTAACTGAAGGCTCACTGCAGACTTGCCTATCCCGAGTTCTGCTTAGTTACCGCACGAGACCCCACTCGCTCACTGGGATTCCACCTGCTGAACTGCTCATGAAAAGGGCACTTAAGACAAGGCTGTCATTAGCTCACCCTGATCTACTTGAACAGATAGAGAGCAGGCGGCTTCAACAAGGTATGTATGATGATAGCACAAATGTGTCACGTGAAATTGAAATCAATCATCCTGTATTTGTATTGAATTATGGACAAGGTCCCAAGTGACTTCCCGGCACTGTTGTGGCCAAAGAGGGGAGCAGTGTGTTTCGGGACAAACTTTCAAATGGACTCATTCATCGGAAACACTTGGACCAAATCAAACTCAGATTCACGGACTATCCTGAGCAACCCACTTTGGACCTGACCTTCTTTAACCCCCCCAACATACACACAAGTTGGCCACGATGCAGAACCCACCATGCGCAGCAGCCCAGAAGGACTCACCACACCAGGCAGCCCAGCAAGGCCAGCCGCACAGCAGCCCAGTGAGGGTCCAACAGATGGCTCACCAATACCAGCATCTGCACCGAGACGATCAACCAGGGAAAGAAAGGCCCCAGATTGTCTCAACACTGTTGACTTTGGGGGGGGGGGAATATATATATATATATTTATATACCTTGTACAGCCACCAGTGGGCTCATCCCCTGGAGTCCCAAGGGATCCCATAATCCCTTGGGAGCACAGGTACTTAAGGAGGTCTCACAGGCTAGAGAGGCACTCTGGAGACCTGCCAATAAAAGACTGAGTTAACACTTTAGTTTGAGCTCACAGTATCCAGTCAGATTCTTTCTTCATACATAACACATAGATTTAAAGTAATTGGGGGAAGGTTTAGAGGAGATATGAGGGGAAATTTCTCAACCAGAGGGTGGTGGGGGTCTGGAGCACATTGCGTGAAAGGATGGTTGGGGCAGAAAACCTCACCACATTTTTTTTAAAACTTGGATGTGCACGTAAAGTGCCGAAACCTACAGGACTACGGACCTAGAGCTGCAAAGTGGGATTAGGTTGGATAGCCCTTGGTTGTCCGCATGGACATGATGGGCCAAAATGGCTTCCTTCCGCGCTGTAAATTTCTCTGATTCCATGATAAATGAAAGGCCCTTCATGTTTGGTATCATTCTGTTAAATCTCCTCTGCGGTCTCTCCAAGGCACTTGGCATCATTCCTAAAGTGTGGTGCACAGAATTGGACACAAGACTCCAGCTGAGACTGAGCCAGTGCCTTATAAATGCGTAGCACAACTTCTTTGCTTTCGTACTCTCTATCTCTATATATAAAACCCAGCCTTCCCAAGCCTTCACAACTTGTTCTGTCACCTTCCTCTTCCCTTCAGTGTCAGGCCCCTGACCAGATTTGTGATGAACTATAACACTATAATTGCCGCACCAGGGTGAATCCACACTGAATTTCTGGACCATTCCGGAAGCTGCCGTGCTGGAAACACAAGCTCAACACGCTCATGGTAGCGGATGCAATACGTTGCAGGAATAGACAGTGTAGCATTCGGCTTGGTTCCCATGGACATTAATGAAAAATATTGGATATGAGGATAAATCACTGCTCAATAGCCTGTTTGTAAAGATGGGAGTGGCCCAGGTGAAGGATAGAAAATCCCAACCCACCATCATCATCATAGGCAGTCCCTTGGAATCGAGGAAGACTTGCTTCCACTCTAAAAATGAGTCCTGAGGTGGCTGAAGAGTCCAACACGAGAACCACAGTCCCTGTCACAGGTGGGACAGATAGTCGCTGAGGGAAGGGGTGGGTTACAGGTTTGCAGCACACACACCTTCCGCTGCCTGCGCTTGATTTCTGCATGGTCTCGCCAATGAGACTGGAAGTGCTCAGCGCCCTCCCGGATGCACTTCCTCCACTTAGGGCGGTCTTTGGCCAGGGTCTCCCAGGTGTCAGTGGGGATGTTGCACTTTATCAGGGAAGATTTGAGGGTGTCCCTGTAACATTTCCACTGCCCAGCTTTGGCTCGTTTGCCGTGGAGGAGTTCCGAGTAGAGCGTTTGCTTTGGGAGTCTCGTGCCTGCCATGCGAACAATGGCCTGCCCAGCGGAACTGATCAAATGTGATCAGTGCTTAAAAAGCTGGGCATGTTGGACTGGTTGAGGATGCTAACATTGGTGCGTCTGTCCTCCCAGGAGATTTGTAGGATCTTGCGGAAACATCATTTCTCCAGTGACTTGAGGTGTCTACGATACATGGTCCATGTCTCTGAGCCACACTGGAGGGCAGGTATTACTACAGCCCTGTAGATCATGAGCTTGGTGGCAGATTTGAGGATCTGGTCTTCAAACACTCTGTCCCTCAGGCGGCCGAAGGCTGCGCTGGCGCACTGGAAGCAGTGTTGAATTTCGTTATCAATGTCTGCTCTTCTTGATAAGAGGCTCCCGAGGTGTGGGAAATGGTCCATGTTGTCCAGGGCGGCGCCGTGGATCTTGATGACTGGGGGACAGTGCCTCCACCAGCCTGTCCTCGCCCACAGCACTACCCTGTCAATCCCCCTCAGAATCTTGTATATTTCAATGAGATCACCTTACAGTCTAGAGAATATAGGCCCAATCTACTCCATTCTTTATTTAAACAGCTGGGAAACAGGGCGCACCGATCCTTTATTGCCTCGTGCCAACCGCTTCACGCCCCATGGCAGGAAATTGCCCCATGGGACGTGAGGTCGGCAAAGGGCGATGCCACCGGCACCTTCTCGGGGCAAGAAGTTGTGGTGGCTGGGGTGCTCCTCCCCCCCCCCCGCCCTTAAAAGGGAGACGGTAGTGCCACGGCCGCCATCTTTTATCTGTTGGCCCGACAATGGCAGCCGCTGATGCGGTCGAGCTTGGGTAATGCTCGCCGCTTGGGTAAGGGGAACCGGGGCCAAATTCCTGGTCTTGATCGCGTAGCTGCGCATGGGAGGAGATCAGGCGAGGACAGGATCAGGTCTTCCTTCCATCAGCAACAACAACAAAAACTTGTATTTATATCGCGCCATTAAATGTCGTGAAACATCCCAAGGTACATCACAGGAGTGTTATGAAATAAAAATTTGACACCGAGCTGCATAAGGCAAATTGAATCTATCTTTGTCCTGGCCGACACCCTCCCTGGTGGCCCAGTGGGCGCCATTAAAGCGACTGCAGAGTTCTCAGCGGCCCTCCCCTTTAAAAGAACGTCCGGTTACCGCCCCGTACATTGTTTTGCCTCCAAGAGGCAGTTCCCGCCCCCAGCGCTAAGCTTTCAGATAATTCAAATTATGTGCCCCAAACCGGGCATGGGGCACTTGCACCCTCACCGTCTCCGGATAAGGGGTCTGAGATGAGGAGGAATTTCTTCACACAGAGGGTTGTTAATTTTTGGAATTCACTACTCCAGAGGGCTATGGATGCTGAGTCGTTGAGTATATTCAATGCTGAGATCAATAGATCTGTGGAGTCTGGGGGAATCAAGGGATATGGAGATAGGGTGGGAAATGGAGTTGAAGTCGAAGATCAGCCATCATCTTATTGAGGGGCCATATGGGCCAATCCTGCTTCTATTTCTTATGTCTTTAAATGGTTAGATAATCGGGGAAGCTCTTACACTTGCTTCAGATTGACCTGTCGCTAGGAGGTTTCTGATCCATTGTTTTTATGCTGCCTTCATGGGGAAGTCTTTGTTGTGTTCAGAATAACTCCACAAGACTGTGTGCTGTAAGCTCAAACTGATGTGACCTTAGTTTCTTTAATCAAACTCCAGAGTGAAGAAGCAGCATGGCAGACAACCTTTTATACTTGCTTGCACGAGGTGTGCAGGTGACCCTTGGGTCTCCAACAGGCGCTCCCCCTGGTGGCAAGTCTTACACTATTACAAAGTTTACATAACACTTTCTATAAAAATTGGTTCCCTTGTTTACAATATTACGATGCAGATGTCACATTGCGGCTCCTCAGGTGACTCCACGAGCTTGCCCAACGAGAAGATGAGACATGAGACATGAGACATGCAGATCAGACACACCAGGCATTGGATCCCAGCTTCGTACCGACACAGCAGATCTCTGCTGCAGAATGAGTAGGGCTGATGCAATTCGCCATTCATGCTCGCGGCTTGGGTAAGGGAAATCGGGGCCAAATTCCTAGTCGTGATCACAAAGCTGTGAAGAGGTCAGGCGAGGACAGGATCAGAACTTTCTTCCATCAACAACACCAACAACTTGTATTTATATAGCGCCTTTAACTTAATGAAACGCCCCAAGGCGCTTCACAAGAGTATTATGAGATCAAAAATTTGACACTGAGCCGCGTAATTAGCACAGATGACCAAAAGCTTTGTCAAAGATGTAGGTTTAAGGAGCATCTTGAAGGAAGAGAGTGAGGTTTAGGGAGGGAGTTCTCGAGCTTAGGGCCCAGGCAACAGAAGGCACGGCCAGCAATGGTTGAGCGATTACAATCAGGGATGCTCAAGAGGGTGGAGTTAGAGGAGCGCAGACAGCGCGGAGGGTGGGGGGTCTGGGCTTGTGCAGCTGAAAGGGATTGCAGAGATAGGGAGGAGTGAGGCCATGGAGGGATTTGAAAACAAGGATGAAAATTTTGAAATCAAGGCGTTGCTTAACCGGAAGCCAATGTAGATCAGCGAGCATAGGGGTGGTGGGTGAGCGGGACAAAGTGTGAGTTTACGTTGAGTAGAATGTGGGAGGCCAACCAGGAGTACATTGGAGTAGTCAAGTCTAGAGATAATTGACCAAAAAATGCAGCAAAGCTGAGGACTGAGAATTTTGCAATACAACAGAGGCGACAAAGGGTTTAATTAGGAGGGGGAAAATAGAGTATGAGAGGAAGCTTGCTGGGAACATAAAAATTGACTGCAAAAGCTTCTATAGATAGGTGAAGAGAAAAAGAGTAGTGAAAACAAACATAGGTCCCTTGCAGTCAGATTCAGGTGAATTTATAATGGGGAACAAAGAAATGGCGGAGCAGTTAAACAAATACTTTGGTTCTGTTTTCATGAAGGAAGACACAAATAACCTTCTGGAAATACTAGGGGACCGAGGGTCGAGTGGGAAGAAGGAACTGAAAGATATCCTTATAAAGCGGGAAATTGTGTTGGGGAAATTGATGGGATTGAAGGCCAATAAATCCCCAGGGCCTGATAGTCTGCATCCCAGACTACTTAAGGAAGTGGCCATAGAAATAGTGGATGCATTGGTGATCATTTTCCAACAGTCTATTGACTGTGGATCAGTTCCTATGGACTGGAGGGTGGCTCATGTAACACCACTTTTTAAAAAGGGAGGGAGAGAGAAAGCGGGTAATTATAGACCGGTTAGCCTGACATCAGTCGTGGGGAAAATGTTGGAATAAATTATTAAAGATGAAACAGCAGCGCATTTGGAAAGCAGTGACAGGATCGATCCAAGTCAGCATGGATTTATGAAAGGGAAATCGTGCTTGACAAATTTTCTGGAATTTTTTGAGGATGTAACTAGTAGAGTGGACAAGGGAGAACCAGTGGATGTGGTGTATTTGGACTTTCAAAAGGCTTTTGACAAGGCCCCACACAAGAGATTGGTGTGCAAGATCAAAGCACATGGTATTGGGGGTAATGTATTGATGTGGATAGAGAACTGGTTGGCAGACAGGAAGCAGAGAGTCGGGATAAATGGATCCTTTTCAGAATGGCCGGCAGTGTGACTAGTGGAGTACCGCAGAGCTCAGTGCTGGGACCCCAGCTATTTACAATATACATTAATGATTTGGATGAAGGAATTGAGTGTAATATCTCCAAGTTTTCAGATGACACTAAACTGGGTGGCGGTGTGAGCTGTGAGGAGAACGCTAAGAGGCTGCAGGGTGACTTGGACAGGTTAGGTGAGTGGGCAAATGCATGGCAGATGCAGTATAATCTGGATAAATGTGAGGTTATCCACTTTGGTGGCAAAAACACGAAGGCAGAATATTATCTGAATGACAGCTGATTAGGAAAGTGGGAGGTGCAACGAGACCTGGGTGTCGGGATAAATGGGTCCTTTTCGGGTTGGAAATCGGTGGTTCGTGGTGTGCCACAGGGATCGGTGCTGGGACCACAACTGTTTACAATATACATAGATGACCTGGAAGATGGGACAGAGTGTAGTGTAACAAAATTTGCAGATGACACAAAGATTAGTGGGAAAGCAGGTTGTGTAGAGGTCACAGAGAGGCTGCAAAGAGATTTAGATAGGTTAAGCGAATGGGCTAAGGTTTGGCAGATGGAATACAATGTCGGAAAGTGTGAGGTCATCCACCTTGGGAAAAAAAACAGTAAAAGGGAATATTATTTGAATGGGGAGAAATTACAACATGCTGCGGTGCAGAGGGACCTGGGGGTCCTTGTGCATGAAACTCTTTTTGGGTCCTTGTGCATGAAACTCTTTTAGAGTTTATCTGTAAAACATAAAACATTAAACCGTGCCACCCGTGCATGAATCCCAAAAAAGTTAGTTTGCAGGTGCAGCAGGTAATCAGGAAGGCGAATGGAATGTTGGCCTTCATTGCGAGAGGGATGGAGTACAAAAGCAGGGAGGTCCTTCTGCAACTGTATAGGGTATTGGTGAGGCCGCGCCTGGAGTACTGCATGCAGTTTTGGTCACCTTACTTAAGGAAGAATATACTAGCTTTGGAGGGGGTACAGAGACGATTCACTAGGCTGATTCCGGAGATGAGGGGGTTACCTTATGATGATAGATTGAGTAGACTGGGCCTTTACTCGTTGGAGTTCGGAAGGATGAGCGGTGATCTTATAGAATCATTTAAAATAATGAAAGGGATAGACAAGATAGAGGCAGAGAGGTTGTTTCCACTGGTCGGGGAGACTAGAACTAGGGGGCACAGCCTCAAAATACGGGGGAGCCAATTTAAAACCGAGTTGAGAAGGAATTTCTTCTCCCAGAGGGTTGTGAATCTGTGGAATTCTCTGCCCAAAGAAGCAGTTGAGGCTAGCTCATTGAATGTATTCAAGTCACAGATAGATAGATCTTTAGCCAATAAGGGAATTAAGGGTTACAGGGAGCGGACGGGTAAGTGGAGCTGAGTCCACGGCCAGATAAGCCATGATCTTGTTGAATGGCGGAGCAGGCTCGAGGGGCTAGATGGCCTAATCCTGTTCTTAATTCTTATGTTCTTATGTTCATGCTTCATCAGTCATTGAAAGTTGGCATGCAAGTACAGCAGGTGGTGAAGAAGGCAAATGGTATGTTGTCCTTCGTAGCTCGGGCATTTGAGTGACGGAGCAGGGAAGTCTTACTGCAGTTGTACAGGGCCTCGGTGAGGCCTAATCTGGAATAGTGTGTTCAGTTTTGGTCTCCTCATCTGAGGAAGGACGTTCTTGCTATTGAGGGAGTGCAGCGAAGGTTCACCAGACTGATTCCTGGGATGGCGGGACTGACATATGAGGAGAGACTGGATCAACTGGACCTTTATTCACGAGTTTAGAAGGATGAGAGGGCATTTCATAGAAATTTACAAGATTCTGACGGCACTGGACAGGTTAGATGCGGGAAGAATGTTCCCGATGATGGGGAAATCCAGAACCAGGGGACACAGTCTTAGGATAAGTAGTGGGCCATTTTGGACTGAGATGAGGAGAAACTTCCTCACTCAGAGTTGTTAACCTGTGGAATTCCCTGCCGCAGAGAGTTGTTGATGCCAGTTCACTGGATATATTCACGAGTGAGTTAGAAATGGCCCTTACGGCTAAGGGGATCAAGGGGTATGGAGAGAAAGCAGGAAAGGGGTACTGAGGGAATGATCAGCCATGATCTTATTGAATGTTGGTGCAGGCTTGAAGGCCCGAATGGCCTACTCCTGCACCTATTTTCTATGTTTCTATGATTCTATAACCAAGGCATGGATGAGGGCTTCAGCAGTGGATGAGCTGAGGCAAGGACAGAGACGGGTGGCGGTGGAAATAGGCGGTCTTAGTTATCAGTTAAATAGCTTGCTGATTCTCGCATTCCAAGTGAACAGGTGAATAATGCCTTTCGGATGAGGTACACCAACAAGGATTCAACACCTTTGGGAGAGGACGGGAGCGAAGATAGAACAAAAGAACATAAGATATAGGAGCAGGAGTTGGCCATTTGGCACCTCGAGCCTGCTCCGCCATTTAATAAGATCATGGCTGATCTGATCTTGGGCTCAGCTCCACTTCCCTGCCCGCTCCCTGTAACCCTTTACTCCCTTATTGCTCAAAAATCTGTCCATCTCCTCCGTCAATATATTCAGTGACCCAGCCTCCTCAGCTCTCTGGGCCAGAGAATTCCTCAGATTCACGACCCCCTGAGAGAAGAAATTCCTCCTCATCCCAGTTCTAAATGGGCGACCCCTTATTCTGAAACGATGTCCCCTAGTTCTAGATTCCCCACAAGGGGAAACAACCTCTCTGCATCTACCTTGTCGAACCCCTTCAGGATCTTATATGTTTCAATAAGATCACCTCTCAAAATGGTGGAGACTAATTTTTTATATTTAAACCATGTCCATTAATAGTGTTAATTTTTAACACTATTAAAACATATAAAAAAAAATGCAAAAAAATAATTTTTAAACATTTAATTTAATTGAATGTCTATAATTTTAATGAAGTGAGGTGTATTTGTTTTTGGGGGTATTTTATTCATAGTAATGAGAGGGAGCTCCGTCCACACACAGCTCCCATTACTATCCAGCCCTCGGAGCGGAAGCATTTGTTCCTCCGGGACCACCAGGTATTTTCTTCTTTTCCTTTGCAGTTGGAAGCCTCTGACCGCAATTTCTCAGCCGTTGTCCTTGAGCATGAGGAGAGAGCTTCACATCGTGCTCAAGGATGAACACTTTGCTCCAGGGAGTGCTTGAGTCAGTTTAAGGGATAATTGGAGAAATATTTGAAGCAGAAGATAATTAAAAAAAAGGGCTGTCGGGAGAAAGCAGGAGAGTGGGATTAATTTTCGGATTGCTCCAATAAAGTGCCAGCACAGACACGACGGGCTGAAGGGCATCTTCCTGTGCTGTAAACCTCCGTGGTTCAAATGTGTAACAAAAGCCAGCCAAGTGCATTAGGCCATTTCCTTCCACAGGCCGTGCACAATGTGCTTTATCGTGGAGTCTACCCGACTTCAACCTTTGCTTCTGCAAACAATTAGTCGCCTGGCTACTGTGGGGAGTGTCTTTTCAAATATTTTGAATTCTTAGTACTTACAAATGAAATTGTTGTGACCTTTCAATATAAAGAAACAATGCAATGGGTAACGTAGCTGTCGTGGGCATAATTCTAATCATTATCGAATCAATGTTGGGTGAAAAACAAGGGCACACAACAGCTTTTGTTGAATGGTCTCTAATATGATCCATGGAGAGCACAGTTGAAACGCTAGAACTGTCGACCACAACAAAAGGCCAGGTTGAAATGGAATGTTGTGGCTGGGAATCGAGTGGAACCTGCAAACGCAAATAAAGGAGAGATTAAAGTCTCGACTTCTACACCACATCGATCAGAATACTCTGTCCTATTGTGAGGCTGAGGGTTTAAAATAACGATTCGATTGCAAGGAATGGGGAATATTATCTTTCACGCATCAGCAACAAGTCGAGGAGGGTGGGAAGAACAGCGGGCTAGGGCAGTGCTGCACTCGAAGCATCTGTCAGTTCGCTGGGAAAAGCTGATGCAAATTCTCATTCGGTTACACATTGGAGTGAAGGCCCCACTTTCTCTGCTGACGGTAAATGTATCATCATCATAGGCGGTCCCTCGTATCGAGGATGACTTGCTTCCACACCACAAAAGGATGGGTTCACAGGTGCTTCAATGAAGAACCTAATATTCCAGGTCCTGAATTACATGCTGAAGGGTGGAAGAAGCCTGCGCGTGGATTTGTTTAATGTGGGGTGACCATTGCACACCAGCCACCACACGGGCGTGACAGAGCTAGGCCTTGGTCGAGTGTCAAGGATTACCCAAGATGACTGGAGACCTAGTGCGTACATATATCAGTGTGGGCTGGCCCGTGTTGCCCCTGGGCCCTTGCCTCTTCTGGTCCCAAACTCAGCCCTCTCCTGGGCCCCGATCGCGTTGCTCCACGATCACTCGCTGCTCCTGCGCCCCAACCTCACTGCTCCTGCTGTACCTGCCCACGCTCCAACCAGCGACCTGACCTTGATGACGTCCAATCCAGTTGCCCTCTTCGCGCAGTGGTACGCCGCCATGCTGCTCCAGGCCGCCGTTCACTTTTTATGGCCCCGACCTGCGCTAATGGTCTCTCGCAAGTCGGGGTCACATTATTATCATGTAATTTTTGTCTAACTGTGTGAAATGATTTGTGAGTTATCACAATTGCAGTGATTTGATCGAGATGCAAAATAGGCGGAGGTGGGGTGTTGGGGTGGGGGGGGAATGAAAGTTGGGAGATAAAACGTTGGTTGTGCTGTGGTGTCTTCTACTTTTTAATGTTATCAATATTGGCAGAGAGATGTTCAACAGGGACTTGAGTTTATTTCTGCATCAGAGAACTGGATTGCCCTGAGGGTGTGTGTAGTGCCTGGTCTTCTACTGAGCCAAATACCGACCAGGGAAATTTAACATTCAATTCCTGGTCTCTGCTGAGTTAGCTGATTGTAGCTGGGATGCAACATAGGTGCTACAATTGGCCTCAGCACCCTTGGACTGAAGCAAGGTAGAAATTTTCTCCTCATCACTGGAAAGAATGCGTGCTGCAAATATCCTAACCTGCACCAAGTCCTGTTCATCCCTGTGCTTGCTGACCTACATTGGATCCCGGTCCGGCAATGCCTCAATTTTAAGATCCTCATCATTGCTTTCAAAACCCTCCATGGCCTCGCCCCTCCCTATCCAGCCCTACAATCATCCCGAGATCTCTGCACTCCTCCAATTCCGGCCTCTTGTGCCTGCCCCATTTTCATTGTTCCACCATCGGCGGCCGTGCCTTCAGCTGCCAAGGCCGTAACCTCTGGAATTCACTTTCCTAAATCCCTGCACCTCTCTATCTGTCTCTTCAGCCAACATTGACTGTACTTCATTGGCTGTAAAGCGCTTTGAGATGTCCAGTGGTCATGAAAGGCGCTATATAAATGCAAGTCTAATCCCGATCACTTTAGTCTATTTTATTGCTCCCTGCTGAAAGAAAGAAAGACTTGCATTTTTATAGTGCCCTTCATGACCTCAGGACATCCCAAAGTGATTTACAGCCAATTAAGTGCTTTTGAAGTGTAGTCACTGTTGTCATGTAGGAAACACGGCAGCCAATTTGCACACAGCAATCTCCCACAAACAGCAATGTGATAATGACCAGTTAACCTGTTTTTTATTTTGATTAATCGATAAATATTGGCCAGGACACCAGGGAGATCTCCCCTGCTTTTCTTCGAAATAGTGCCATGGGATCCTCCATAACCATCTGAGAGAGCAGATGGGGCCTCGGTTTAATGTCTCATCTGAAAGACGGCACCTCTGATGGTGCAGCATTCCCTCAGCACTGGACTGGAGTGTCAGCCTCTATTTTTGTGCTCAAGTCTCTGGAGTGGGACTTGAACCCACAACCTTCTGACTCAGAGGCGAGAGTGCTGCCCACTGAGGGTGGACAGTCACCTCGATGTCCCTCTGAATTATTATACAGTAATCCTTGCTGGAATTACGCATGGGTGGGTGTTGAGTGTCTGTGAGGCTCCCTATGGTGGAATGGCCTGATGTCACTCGCTCTCAATGCGTGCACCTTGATAATGGCTACTGAAATTAACAGTGTAAGGACTGAGAAGGAAGAATGAATTTGAGTGGGTGAATGCAATGTCAAATCAGGGACAGAAATAGAAATAAAGAGAGGGAAATAAAGATTGGGATAAGAGAGAGAGAATAACAGAGACAGCAAGGAAAAGTTTTTTATTCAAGTTTTCATATTAAACTTTAAAAAATTCTTCAGCAACAATTAATACCTGGAGAAACGAGACTCCACACTTGTAATCGTTCATTTTCAGTGCCAGAATGTTAACTGGCAGTTATCAACACAAATTCCATTGTTAAAGAAAGAAAGACTTGGATTTATATAGCGCCTTTCACGACCACCAGACGTCACAAAGTGCTTTACAGCCAATCTAAGTACAGTTAAAAGAGTACTTAGAATTAAATGGACAAAACTGTGGCGAGTTTAGTTTGCATCGGCCACCCAAATACAGCACGTTCCTGCCGTTCAATCCATTTCAATGGTGAACCCTTACGTAGAAACATAGAAACATAGAAATCTACAACACAGAAGGAGGCCATTTCGGCCCATCATGTCCACACCGGCCAACAAAGAGCTGCACGGCCCTTGGTCAGCAGCCCTAAAGGTTACACATAAACCTATGAACAGTGGCGGAAAGGCAAAGAGCACCCAGCCCAACCAATCCGCCTCACACAACTGCGACGCCCCTTATACTGAAACATTCTACACTCCACCCCAACCGGAGCCATGTGATCTCCTGGGAGAAGCAAAAAACAGATTAAAAACCCAGGCCAATTACGCTGGCATTTATTGTTTGTTTAATGCCCTGATCTATCTGGCAGTGGACTCTTCAAAAATTCTCCTGAGCCATGCCCTTGACATGCAAAGTACAACATTTATTGGGTTTTGTTACAACTAAGGCTACTCACCACGAAAGCATTGTGTGTTCATCTCAGCCAAGAGGCAAGCACCAGATGTTGTCGTCTGCTAACACTGAGCTGCATCTGCACCTTGCTGGCACACCAAGCTTTTCCAATCCGCCAAGCCCAAGAGTTGTGCTGGGTCTTGGAAAGATCTGCGCACCTGGTTTCCTCCAACGGAAAGCATCAGGGGCATCTTACTGCGCCAGAAACATTTGGAGGCCTTGTTAAATTTTAAATGGACTTCTTAAGTGACTTCTTCTCACCAGAGACTGGCATCCTTTCAAAATAACTGCTCTGAGATCCTCCGATCTGAGTGCATAACTGGTTTTGGAGATTCCCCCACTCTCTCAGTTTTCCCGAGGAATGACCGCTCCCAGATTGACCTGGAGTTTCCAGGGATGAAGGAACAATCTCTTGCTGCCGGCAACCCGGGTTAAAGGTCACAGGGGTGTTAAAATATAGCCTGTGCATTTTTGTCATTTTCTTTGTGTCATGTATTCAACTATCATTGTAACCCATGTATAAGCTGACCTAAGTTGTACACCTTGAGAACAATTGACCACAAGGGGATGAACTTGTGGGAGACACTCCTAACGTGGACTTTCAGATATAAAAGGGGAAGCTCCACCCACCTTCATCACTTGAGGTCTTGGTAATAAAGGTAACTGGTCATAGAGTGACCTTCTCTCAAATATGGGCCTCATGTGCATTTATACTATATAGTAAGGGCATATGATTGGCGACGAGAAACTGGGATTTAAACCACATGAGCATGGCTACTAGCAACACAAAAAAGAGGTACTGTGTTGGTGATGATTGGGACGACTTTATTGAGAGACTACAGCAAAGTTTTGTCACTAAGGAATGGTTGGGACAGGATTTGGCTGACAAACGCAGGGCTCATCTCCTGACGGTTTGTGGATCCAGAACGTACTCCCTGATGAAGGACCTTCTAGCGCCAGAGAAGCCAGCAGGCAAGACGTTCGAAGAGCTCAGTAAGTTGATCGGGGAACATCTTAAACCAGCGAGCAGCATGCACATGGCAAGACACCAGTTTCACAAGCATCGGCGGCGAGAAGGGCAAAGCGATCCATACTTCATGGCAGATCTCTGGCGACTGGTGAGCCTATGTAAGTTCCCAGATGCATGCAGAGCAGAGATGCTGCGAGACTTTTTTATTGAGGGCATCGGGCACGCTGGGGTTTTCAGGAAACTGATTGAGACCCAATACTTGACCTTGGAAGCAGCGGCTCTAATAGCCCAGACATTTATCTCAGGGGAGGAAGAGACCAGAATGATGCATGACAAAAATCTTGACTCAAATGCGGCAAACGACCAGGAAATCAACACTTCTCTAGGCGGACAAGGTCAATTGGACATGCCCCAGCATGTAGTCGAACCCAAAGGGGGAATTCAATAGAGGCAGCTCGTGCAGAGCACGGAGTGCAGCAGCATAGAGTGAGTTTGGTAAGTGGGTGAGTTTTAAGGGTTATTCTCTTTAAACCATTTGGAGGCTGGAGTAAATTGTTAGTGGCAATTGCCAGTAGTTTCTAAGTAAGTAGCAGTTTAATTTAAAGGGGAAAAGTTAAATAGTTGGGATTCTTTCAGGTTTCGGCAGAGAAAAACAAGGTAACTCTCCAGTAGGAGGCAATTAGCAGCTAGTTAAAACCATTTCTGTAAACGACTGACCAGTAGTGAGTCATCTGACCCAGATACAATTTAAAAAGAGGCAGCTCGTGCAGAGCACAGAGTAGCATTTTGTGAGTTTGGTAAGTGGGTGAGTTCAGGCAAGTGGGGGTGGCAGGTGCTGTTTTGTTTTGTTTTTCCTACCAGTGCTGACACTAGAGCAGCTGATAAGGAGTGCGAGAGTAGGAGACGGAGGCCCAGAGAGCAGCCGAACCAGCTGCAGACAAAGATAGAGGGGTGAGAAATCGAGAGGTGACATCAGAGTACGGGGCGGAGCAGCGGCAGCGGCAGTCCGGGGTCAGCGGCCTACAAAGGCCCAGCGGCAGTCCGGGGTCAGCGACCTACAAAGGCCCAGCGGCAGTCCGGGGTCAGCGGCCTACAAAGGCCCAGCGGCAGTCCGGGGTCAGCGGCCTACAAAGGCCCAGCGGCAGTCCGGGGTCAGCGGCCTACAAAGGCCCAGCGGCAGTCCGGGGTCAGCGGCCTACAAAGGCCCAGCGGCAGTCCGGGGTCAGCGGCCTACAAAGGCCCAGCGGCAGTCCGGGGTCAGCGGCCTACAAAGGCCCAGCGGCAGTCCGGGGTCAGCGGCCTACAAAGGCCCAGCGGCAGTCCGGGGTCAGCGGCCTACAAAGGCCCAGCGGCAGTCCGGGGTCAGCGGCCTACAAAGGCCCAGCGGCAGTCGGTGAGCGAGCAGTGCAGGGAGGAGGGACAAGAAATCAAAAAGTGACATCACGGCCAAGCTGGTAAGTGGTTGGCTGATCGGCTGGTGAGTATATCTCTTTGATTTTGTGTTCGAATAGATAAGAGGATAAATTACTAAACAGCTGTTTTGTGTGTGTAGTGGGAGTCAGTGTTTTTGCTGGGTAATTTAAGGGTAACTAGTGAGATGGCAGGGCAGCTCGTTCAAACGGAATGCAACACCTGTGCCATGTGGGAATTCCTGGATGCGTCCCGCAACGGGGATGACCACATGTGCAGGAAGTGTCTCCAGCTCCTCCAACTCGAGCGCCGAGTCTCGGAGCTTGAGCGAGGACTGGAGGCACTGAGGAGCATCCGAGAGAACGAGAGGTACGTGGATAGCTCGTTTCAGGCGTTGGTCACCCCACAGATTAAAAGGGTACAGGAGGATAGGGAATGGGTGACCGTCGCACACAAGAGTATGGTGAGGCAGGTAGTGCAGGAGTCCCCTGAGGCTATCCGGCTCTCCAACCGGTACTCTATTCTGACTATTGGCGAGGGCGGCGATGCCTCTGGGGAGTGCAGCCAGGGCCACGTCCACAGCACTGTGGGTGGCTCAGCTGCACAGGGGGGGGGGGAGGAAGAAGACGGGAAGGGCTATAGTGATAGTGATCAACCACACCGCTTATTTTTGTATCTGCAAACTTCTTAATCATACCCCTGTATTCATTGATCATTGATGCATACCACAAAAAGCAAAGGACCTAGCACTGAGCCCTGCGGAACTCTACTGGAAACATCCTTCCCGTCACAAAAATACCATCAACCATTAACCTTTGCTTCCTGACTGAGCCAATTTTGATCCAACTTGTCACTTTCCCCTGGATCCCATGGGCTTTTACTTTCATGACCAGTCTGCTATGTGGGACCTTATCGAAAGCAAATCAACACGAGGCACATATTGGAGATAAGGTGACTCTGTGATCTGTACCTTTATGCACAGGACCAACAAGTGTCGATGCTGCGTGGGACCTCCCTTTTATATACCTGGATGACCAGGTGAGGAGTGTCTCCCACAAGTTCACCCCCTGTGGTCAAGGTGTGCATTTCTCAGGAGTATACAGTGTACAGTGTTGTTACATAAAGGTTACAGTTATGTAGAGGTTACAAACATGACATCACCTCCCCTCAACGTCTTTGGTTCAAAGATTGAGTCTTTCAGGCGGTTGACGCTCTCTCTCGTGGAGCGCCGCAGTTGGGGCTCTGGTTGTTGAGCCTTGGCGTGCGCCATTGTCACCTGTGGTGATTCCGGCTCGTCCGGACTGACCGCAGGGACTGTGCATTCTGCTGACGGTTCTTGTTGCTCGTTCACTGGCAGTGGTGTGGGCAGCATCTCATGATTTTCCTCAGGTTCCTCAGTGTCCATGGTGAACCCTTTTTTTTTTACTTGGTCCAGATGCTTGCGGCATATCTGCCCATTGTTGAGTCTGACCACTATGACCCTATTCCCCTCTTTACCAATTACGGTACCCTCGAGCCACTTGGGCCCCACAGCGTGATTAAGAACAAATACAGGGTCATCGATTTCTATCCATCTCCCCTTTGAGTTACGGTCGTGGCACTCATTTTGGGACTGGCGCTTGCCCTGAACAATGTCTGACAAGACTGGATGAATGAGGGACAGCCAAGTTTTTAGTGTACATTTCATGAATAGGTCCACTGGCGGGACTCCCGTGAGCGACTGCGGTCAGAACCTGTAGGCCAGCAGGAGGTGCGATAGACAGTATTGAAGGGAGGGTCCTTGAATCCGGAACATGCCTTGCTTTATGATTTGGACCACATGTTCTGCCTGGCTATTGGAAGCCGGCTTGAACGGCGCTGTCCTGACATGTTTGATGCCATTACCCGACATGAACTCCCAGAATTCATAGCTAGTGAAACACGGACCGTTGTCGCTGACTAGGATGTCCGGCAAGCCGTGGGTCGCAAAGACCGCACGCAGACTCTCCACTGTGGTGGATGTCGTGCACGAATTCAATATGATGCACTCGATCCATTTCGAGTATGCATCAACAACAATGAGGAACATTTTTCCCATGAATGGGCCCGCGTAGTCTACATGAATACGTGACCATGGCTTGGTGGGTCAGGGCCACGGGCTGAGTGGGGCCTCCCTGGGGGCATTGCCCAGCTGGGCACATGTCGTGCACCTGCAAACACCGTGTTCCACGTCTGCATCAATTCCCAGCCACCATACATGTGACCGGGCAATGGCCTTCATAAGCACGATGCCTGGGTGCTCTCTGTGGAGTTCCCTGATGAATGCTTCCCTACCCCTCTGGGGCATGACTATCCGGCTGCCCCATAGTAGGCAGTCGGCTTGGATGGAGAGTTCATCCATCCATCTGTGAAACGGGCATGCTCTGTGTGCGGACGCCCAATCCCCAGTCAGGACACATTTCTTAATCAGAGATAGGAGGGGATCTCTCTTTGTCCAGGTTTTGATCTGTTTTGGGCTATGATGGGGGAGCCTGCGCTGTCAAACATCGACAGCCATGACCATTTCCGCGCTTTGCTCTGTTGCCCCCTCAGTGGTGGCCAGTGGAAGCCTGCTGAGTGCGTCAGCGCAATTTTCAGTGCCTGGTCGGTGCCGTATGGTGTAGTCATACGCAGCCAGCATGAAAGCCCATCGCTATATGCGAGCTGACGCATTGGCATTGACAGCTTTGCTGTCAGACAACAAGGATGTTAATGGCTTGTGGTCCATTTCTTACTCGAACCTTCTGCCAAAAAGGTACTGGTGCATCTTTTTCACCCCATGGACACATGCGAGTGCTTCCTTTTTAACCATCCCATACCCCCTTTCTGCTTGGGAGAGCGACCTGGAGGATGATGCATCGCATGTCAAAACCAATTTCTTACAGGGTCAATAACTTATTAGAACAAAGCAGGTTCCACGCCTGATTGAAAGCCTGTTCCTGACAGTCCCCCCAAAACCAATCGCAACCCTTATGCAGGAGCACGTGTAGCGGCTCCAGAAATGTACTTAAGTTCAGTAGAAAGTTCCCGAAATAGTTCAATAGTCCCAGAAATGAACACAACTCTGATGTGTTGCGGGCCTGGGCACGCGACGAATCGCCTCCATTTTGAATTCAGTGGGCCGGATCCCGTCTGCGGCAACTCTCCTACCCAAAAACTCGACCTCTGGGGCCAAAATTACACACTTGGGCTTATTTAGTCGCAGGCCTACCCGGTCCAGTCGGCGTAGCACCTCCTCCAGGTTGTGGAGGTGTTCCTCGGTGTCTTGACCCGTGATAAGGATGTCGTCCTGAAATACGATTGTTCAGGGAAGGATTTTAGCAGGCTTTCCATGTCCCTCTGAAAGATAGCAGCTGCTGAACGAATGCCAAACGGACACCTGTTGTAGACAAACAGCCCCTTGTGCGATGGTGGTCAGTAGCTTGGATACTTCGGCCAGTTCCTGGGTCATGTAGGCCGAAGTGAGGTCCAACTTGGTGAACAGCTTGCCGCCAGCCAGCGTGGCAAAAAGATCCTCCGCTCTCGGAAGCGGGTATTGGTCCTGAAGGGACACTCGGTTGATGGTGGCCTTGTAGTCGCCACAGATCCTGACCGAGTCATCCGTTTTTAGGACAGGGACGATGGGGCTTGCCCAGTCGCTGAATTCAACAGGCGAAATTATGCCCTCTCTTAGCAACCTGTCCAACTCACTCTCAATTTTCTCCCGCATCACATACGGCACAGCTCTGGCTTTGTGGTGCACTGGTGTGGCGTCCGGGGTGATGCGTACCCTTACTTTGGTGCCTTTGAAAGTCCTAACGCTAGGTTGAAATAATGACTCGAACTTTAGTAGGACCTGTGAGCATGAACTTCGCTCCACAGATGAAATGGAGTGCACATCCCCCCATTTCCAGTTCACCTTGGCTGGCCAGCTCCTCCCCAAAAGCGCAGGACCATTTCCTGGGACAATCCAGAGTGGCAGCCGGTTCTGAGATCCATTATGTGTGACCACCAACATTGCACTGCCTAGCACTGGGATGATCTCTTTGGTGTACGTCCATAATTGCGTGTCAATACGTTCTAGTTTGGGTCTGCTAGCTCTGAGTGGCCACAGTTTTTCGAATTGCTGGACACTCATAAGTGACTGGCTGGCTCCTGTGTCCAGCTCCATGCGTACCAGGATGCCATTTAACAGTACTCTCATCATCATAGGTGGTGTTTTTGTGTATGAGCTGTGGATGTTTGCCACCTGGACCCGCTGAACTTCAGTGTCCATTGCTGTGTCCGAGGCATACCCCTGCCTTGCAGACCCCTCTTATTGTTCATCCACTTCATAAACCAACCTCGCTGCAGGCTTCCTGCACATCCTGGCTAAATGTCCACTCAAGTTACAATTTCTGCAGATGAATTGTTGAAACCGGCAGGTCTTCGCAGCATGTTTGCCCCCGCACCTCCAGCATGAGCTGAGATTATTGTGAACAAAAGAGCTGTTACCAGGCATTCCTCTCTGATTGTCTCTTTGATTACTCTTGAGCACTCTGTTTGTGGGTGTCAATGGTCCTATCCCGGGACGTATTGTTCCTTGTGATGGTGTAAATGTCCGTTCAACCTGCCATTGTCTCTGTTGCGGGCTCACCCTAGAGTCTGTTACTGCCTGGTTGGTGTCGAATTGCCCTTGCCTGCCTGCGGGGTTCTGAGTCGCGTTTACCATGTTAACTCCCTGCTCCATCGCCACATTGGGAGCAGATTTGCGCGCGTATATGATTTTGGTTTCCTCCTCCCCCGCTATGAAGGTTTGAGCCATCAATGCCGCTGCTTCAAGTCCTTGGACTCAATTAGCTTCCTAAAAATCCCGGCATAACCAAAGCCCTCAATGAAGAAATCCCGTAACATCTCCCCCCTGCAGGCGACTGTGAACTTAGAGGCTGGCCAAGCGCCCAAGGTCCGCAACGAAGTCTGGTATGCTCTGCCCTTCCCGACGTCGGTGCATATAGAATCGGTGTCAGGTCATGTGTATACTACTCACTGGTTTGAAGTGCTCACCAATCAGTTTGCTGAGTTCCTCCTCAAAGGTCTTGTCCGCTGGCTTCTCGGGTGCGAGCAGGTCTTTCATCAGCACGTACGTCTTAGGTCCACAGCTGGTCAGTAGATGCGCCCTTCGCTTGTCAGCCACTGCCGCTCCCAGCCAGTCCTTCGCGACAAAGCTCTGCTGGAACCCCTCAACGAAATCATCCCAGTCCTCACCAACACAGTACCGTTCCTCCGTGCTACTGGTGGCCATTCTCTTGAGTCGTTGATTCCCGTTTCTCGTCACCAAATGTTATGTCCTTACACACTACAGCAAATCAACAAGAGGCACATACTGGAGACAAGGTTACTCTCTGACCTGTACCTTTATTCACAGGACCAACAAGTGCCGACCCTGAGTGGGACCTCCCTTTATATACCTGGATGACCAGGTGAGGAGTGTCTCCCACAAGTTCACCCCCTGTGGTCAAGGTGTGCATTTCTCAGGTGTGTACAGTGTTGTTACATAAAGGTTACAGTTATGTGAGGTTACAAACATCACAGAAAGCTTTGCTGAAATCCATATACACTATATCATACGCACTGCCCTCATCGACCCTCCTTGTTACCTCCTCGAAAAATTCAATCAAGTTAGTCACTCACAACCTTCCCTTAACAAATCCATGCTGACTGTCCCTGATTAACCCGTGTCTTTCTACAAAAAGATTTATCCTGTCCCTCAGAATTTTTTCCAATATGTTTCCCACCAGTGAGGTTAGGCTGACTGGCCTGTAATTACTTGGTCTATCCCTTTCTCCCTTTTTAAACAAAGGTACCACCTTAGCAGTTCTGTAGTTCTCTGGCACCACACCATTAGCCAGAGAGGATAGGAAAATGATGGTCAGAGCCTCTGCTATTTTCTGTTTTGCTTCTCTTAACAGACTGGGATACATTTCATCCAGGCCTTGGGATTTATCCACTTTCAAAGCTGCTAAACCCCTTAATACTTCCTCTCTCACTATGTTTACCTCATCTAATATTTCATACTCCTCCTCCCTGATTGCAATGTCTGCATTGCCCCTCCCTTTTGTGAAAACAGACGCAAAGTATTCATAAGAACCATACCCACACCTTCTGCCTCCACACACAGATTACCTTTATTGTCTCTAATAGGCTCTACTCTTTTGTTAGTTATCCTCTTGCTCTTAATGTATTTATAAAACATCTTTGGGTTTTCCTTGATTTTACTGGCCAAAATGTTTTCACGCTCTCTCTTTGCTCTCCTAATATCCTTTTTAACTGCACCGCTGCACTTTCTACATTCCTCTACGGTTTTTGCAGTATTGAGCCCTCAGTATCTGTCATTTTTTTCTTTATCCTACCCAATATGTCCCTTGACATCCATGTAGCTCTAGATTTCTTAGTCCTAACCTTTTTCTTTAAGGGAACATACTTACTCTGAACACTCAGGATCTCCTTCTTGAATGCCTCCCTAACACTGATTTAACTTCAAGTAGCTGTTTCCAGTCCACTGTAGCTAAATTAACTCTCAGCTTAGCAAAATTAGCTTTTCCCCAATTGAGAACTTTTATTCCTGGTCTATCTTTGTCCTTTTCCATAACTACCCTAAATCTAACTGAATTATGGTCATTAGCACCAAAATGCTCTCCCACTGATATCCCTTCCACCTGCCCAGCTTCATTCCCTAAAACTGACTCCAGAACCGCCCCTTCCTTGTTGGGCTTTCTACATACTGGCTAAAAAATGTTCTCCTGAAAGCATTTTATGAACTCCGCACCCTCTATAACTTTCACACTAATTTTATCCCAGTTAATATTAGGGTAGTTGAGAACCCTAACTATTACTGCCCTATAGTTTTTGCACTTCTCAGAAATTTGCCTGCATATTTGCTCTTCTATCTCCCTCTGACTGTTTAGGAGTCGATAGTACACTCCCAGCAATGTGATCTCCCCTTTTTTGTTCTTCAATTCGACCCATATGGCCTCATTTAATGATCCTTTCAACATAGCTGTAATTGTTTCTTTAATCAATACTGAAACCAACCCTCCCCCGCTCCCCTTTTACCCCTCTCTATCCCGTCTGAAAACCCTGTAACCAGGAATGTTGAGCTGCCATACCTGCCCTTCTTTCAGCCATGTCTCAGTAATAGCTATAATATCGTACTCCCAAGTGTTTATCTGTGTTCTCAGCTCATCTTCCTTATTCCTTAGACTACTTGCTATGTACTATACAACATTTAGTGGTGCCAAACTCCCTTGTTGGCTATTTTCTAGCCCTTGTTTCCTCTGTCTTCCAAATTCACTTCCTACTTTCCAATTATAGCTTTGCTTCTCTCCCTAATGAATCTATTCTCTGGTTCCCATCCCCCTGCCAAGCTAGTTTAAGCCCTCCCTAAACAGCATTAGCGAGGACATTGGTCCTGGCTCTTTGAGGTGCAACCCGTCTGGCTTGTACAGGTCCCATCTCCCCCAGAAACGGTCCCAATCCCCCAGGAAGCTAAAGCCCTCCCACCTGCACCATTCTTCCAGTCACGCATTCATCTTCCTATCCTCCTGTTTCTGTACTCACTAGCTCGTGGCACCAGGAGTAATCTGGAGATTACTACCTTTTGAGGTCCTGCTTTTTAATCTCTTTCCTAGCTCCCTAAACTCTGCCTGCAAGACCTCATCCCTCTTTCTACCTATGACATTGGTCCCGATATGGACCATGACCTCTGGCTGGTCACCTTTTCCTCCAAGAATGCCCTTCAGCCACTCGGTGACAACCTTGACCCTGGCATCAGGGAGGCAACATACCATCCTAGAGTCACATCTGTGGCCGCAGAAACACTGTCTGCTCACCTAACTATCGAACAATATTGCTCTTCCACTCTTCTTCCTCCCCCCCACCCCCCATCCACCTGCAGCAGAGACACTAACACATGCACACGCACGCACACGCACACGCACACACAATGGCCCAAAAATCCCAGTTGGTTGCTTCCCGCGAGCGATCGAGGCAAAAACTTTAAAAAGAAGCGTACCTACCTGTTCCTGTTGCGCCCACGCGAGTTCCTGATCCTGAGGCCTCCATTGGCTGCGCTTCGCAGCGCGTGCACGTCAGGTCATGCACAGGGCTGGAGCTGCAGTCACATGACTCTGGGCAGCCAATCAGGTCAAGTATGTTCTCATTCATAAGCTTGACAGATCGGAAAAGCCGGTTTTCAGCGCATGTGCATTGTGCGCTGAAAACCAGCTTTTGCGATGCCTTCCCGGGTCCGTACACCCTCCGTACCGACCCAGGGAGGCCGGAATTTCTGGCCCACTGACAAACACACACACACACGCACTGACACACACGCACTGACACACATACACTGACATACACTGACACACACACACAATGACATGCACTGACGTACACTGACACACATACTGACATACACGCACACACTGACACGCACACAATGACACACACACACACACTGACATACACTGACACATACACACGCACTGACATACATGACATACATACTGACACACACACACACTGGCATTCATCATCATATGCAGTCCTTGGAATCGAGGAAGACTTGCTTCCACTCCTGAAGTGAGTTCTTTCTTGGCTGAACAGTCCAATACAAGGGCCACAGACTCTGTCACAGGTGGGACAGATAGTTGCTGAGAGAAGGGGTGGGTGGGATTGGTTCGCCGCACGCTCTTTCCACTGCCTGCGCTTGATTTCTGCATGCTCTCGACGATGAGACTCGAGGTGCTCATTGCCCTCTCGGATGCACTTCCTCCACTTAGGGCGGTCTTGGGCCAGGGACTCCCAGGTGTCAGTGGCGATGTTGCACTTTATCAGGGAGGCTTTGAGGGTGTCCTTGTAGCATTTCCGCTGCCCACCTTTGGCTCGTTTGCCATGAAGGAGCTCCGAGTAGAGCACTTGCTTTGGGAGTCTCGTGTCTGGCATGCGGACTATGTGGCCTGCCCATTACACTCACACTGACACACACGCTCACACTGACACACACGCTCACACTGACACACACGCTCACACTGACACACACGCTCACACTGACACACATGCTCACACTGACACACACTGATCCACACACACCAATACACACACTGACAGAGACACTGACACACACACAATTACAAAGACACTGACACACACGCACACACAACTGACATACAGACACACACACACTGACACACACACAACTGACACACATACACAGACACACTGACATACTAACACACACACACACTGACACGCACACAACTGACACACAGACACACACACACGCACAACTGACACACATATACACACATACACACACACTGACATACACTCACACACACACACAGACTCACACACACACACACACACACACACACACACACACACACACACACACTGACACCACAACAGCAATAACTTGTATTTATATTACGCCTTTAACATGGTGAGACTTCCCAAGATGCTTCACAGAGGTATATATTTGACACCGAGCCGCATAAAAAGAAATTAGGACAGGTGACCAAAAGAGGTAGGTTTTAAGGAGCATCTTGAAGGAGGAAAGGGAGGTAGTGAGGTGGAGAGGTTTAGGTAGGGAGTGCCAGAGCTCAGGACCTAGGCAACAGAAGGCACGGCCATCAATGGTTGAGCGATTATAATTAGGGATGCTTAAGAGGGCAGAATTAGAGGAGCGCAGATTTCTCGGGGTGTTATGGAGCTCGAGGAGATTAGAGATAGGGAGGAGTGAGGCCATGGAGGGATTTGAAAACAAGGATGAAAATTTTGAAACAAGACATTGCTTAACCGGGAGCCAATGTAGGTCAGCGAGCACAGGGGTGTGATGGGTGATGGGTGCGAGTTAGGACATGGGCAGCCGAGATTTGATCACCTCCAGGTTACGTAGGATAGAATGTGTGAGGCCAGCGAGGAGTGTGTTGGAATAGTCAAGTCTAGACACACACTCTCTCAAACACACTGACACACACTCTCTCAAACACTGACACACACACACTGACACACACTCTCTCAAACACACTGACACACACACACACTCTCACACACACACTAATTGACACATACACTGACACACACACACACATCAACACACACACATTGACACACACACAGACACATACCACACACGCGCACAATCACACACACATTCCCCTTGTTGCACAATGTGGTTAAATGCTAATCTTTTCCCTCTCAATGTCATTGTCCGATTTGTTTGTAAACAAAAAGTCGGATGGACTTTGCTTAAAGTGTGTGTGTATTCAAAAAGGAGTTAGATGTAGTCCTTACTACTAGGGGGATCAAGGGGTATGGCGAGAAAGCAGGAATGGGGTACTGAAGTTGCATGTTCAGCCATGAACTCATTGAATGGTGGTGCAGGTTCGAAGGGCCGAATGGCCTACTCCTGCACCTATTTTCTATGTTTCTATGTTTCTATGTGTGTGTGTGTGTGTGTGTGTGTGTGTGTGTGTGTGCGATGCCCAGTTGAAATTGCAAACTCACTTCTCGAAGAAACAGTGCATTGTGAGCTAGCAGGCAGGCTAGTTAGCATTGGAAAGCTCACTGATGGACCTGCTGTTTATAGTACCGTCTGGGCTGTCATTGTTCTGAGATAATTTCCTCCATCTCCATGATCAATTTTATGTGCATAATTATCACCTTCCAAAAAAAATTGTTTTAATTAACCACAGATAGAGATGAAAATGTCACCAAGTAATGATCCATCTGGCGTATTGACTATTAAATTGAAGGAAGATCCAATCAGGTCACCCAGTTTATACCTTTTTAGTGAGCCATTTTAAAATGGTGTCTTATTGGAAGAAAGTTTGTTCTTAGTCTGTACAGGGTGAGTATCAGTGATTGTCTGGTCACACACACACAAAGGGATCACATCTGGTGGTGTTGGATTCTCCAAACCGTTTGTGTATTAGAAATTATATAATCCGTGTGCCTTTTGTTTTGGATATGGTGGGCATCCAGTACAGCTGCGGTACATATCACTGGCCCCTCAGCAGCCATCCCCGCCGACTTTATCACCCTTCCAATAACGGTGAGGCCGCGGGTTGCTGCAGGACGATGGAACTGTGGCAGCATGCCAGGCAAAGGGACGTTCACGTTCATGAATGTGGTTGTTATGGTTGCACATTCAAGGAGCGGTAGCCCTTTCTGTTCATGAATGGAGTGGCATTGAGGCAATAGGCCGGTCCCTGTGGTCACGTGACAACAGTCAATAATACTTTGCACTCTGTGGAATCCTGCCCCACAGTAGAAGCGGAGGCGCCCTCTTTCATGTCATTGGCTGCTTTCCAATGCAAGCTGATTAACACACCGGCCCTGGCAGGCAGCGCATCAGCCACTCTTAACCAATTGCTGCTACTGTTGTGAGCCAAAGTGACTGACTGTGGCTGCATTCTGTGGGTAGGAATTCCTGATCTACACATCGATTCCCAGCCACAGTATGCAAGCTGCGTTCAGTCGCTTCACTTCACAGTAGAACTTAGGTAGGAACACCCTACATCAGAGCTTAGCGGGGAGGAGGGTGGGTCAGTCGTTGGAGATTTATTTTCTGAGAATGCAGTTTGAACCTCTAAGAACATAAGAACATAAGAAATAGGAGCAGGAGTAGGCCCTCGAGCCTGCTCCGCCATTCAATAAAATGATGGCTGATCTGATCTTGGCCTCGACTCCCACTTTTCTGCCTGTTCCCCATAACACTTGACTTCCCTGTAGTTCAAAAATCTGTCTATCTCCACCTTGAATATATTCAATGACCCAGCCTCCACAGCTCTCTGGGGTAGAGAATTCCATAGATTTACGTCCTTCTGAGAGAAGAAATTCCTCCTCATCTCTGTGTTAAATGTGCCACCCCTTATTCTGAAGCTATGCCCCGTAGTTCTAGATTCCCCCACGAGGGGAAACATCCTCTCAGCATCTACCCTGTCAAGCCCCTTGAGAATCTTATCTATTTCAGTAAGATCACCTCCCATTCTTCTAAACTCCAATGAGTACAGGTCCAATTTGACATGAATTATCCATGTCAAACATGGATGGTCAGCGTATGAGATTCAACTTGTTATTTTCCAATGACTTATACTTGGATATGGTCTATTCGAATGCTCTCCTGGCCGGCCTCCCACCTTGCACCCTCCGTAAACTTGAGCTCATCCAAACCTCTGCTGCATGTATCCTAACTCGCACCAAGTCCCATTCAGCCATCACCCCCTGTGCTCGCTGAATGACATTGGCTCCCAGTCCGGCAACGCCTCAATTTTAAAATCCTCATCGTTGTTTTCAAATCCCTTTTACGGCTTCACCCTTCCCTATCTCTGTAACCTCCTCGGAGCTCTCTGCGCTCCTTCAATTCTGGCCCCTTACGCATCCCTGATTTTTATCACTCCAGCGTTGGCGGCCATGCCTTCAGCTGCCCTGGCCCTAAGCTCTGGAATTCCCTCCCTAAGTCTCTCCGTCTTGCTACAGCTCTCTCTCCTCCTTTAAGACGCTGATTAAACCTCCCACTTTGACCCAAACTATTGGTAACCTGTCCGAATATTTCCTTATGTGGCTCGGAATCAAATTTTGTTTGACAACGCTCCTGTGATGCGCCTTGGGACATTTTACTGCGTTAAAGGTGCTATATAAATATAAGTTATTGTTGTATGGTTGCCAGTGGCCCTTCAGTAAGTCAGCCAAGTGTCCATTCTTTGGGCTTGACTTTCCCTAAAGGCCCTCAACGCCAGATTGCCCGCTGAGAAGAACCACTAATGTTCAGTGAGTAACATAGAAACATAGAAAATAGGTGCAGGAGTAGGCCATTCGGCCCTTCGAGCCTGCACCACCATTCAATATGATCATGGCTGATCATGCAACTTCAGTACCCCATTCCTGCTTTCTCTCCATACCCCTTGATCCCTTTAGCCGTAAGGGCCACGCTGATGAGAATTTCCATTATTATGTTTAAAATAATTAAAACTAATCGCCAGGCGAAAAAAATAGGCATTGCACACACACATTGTCGGTGGTTTTCTCGCCGGTTAAGTGGAAAGTTAGTAACACGGGAGGTCGTTATCGGAATGGACGGTAAATACTAAAATTTAGTCAGAGGCTGCGGTTGGGCCTAGAGAAGGGGGAAAACTTAAAAAAAAAATTTCAATAAAAAAAATCAAAACATGCAAAGCATTCCCAAGACAGTTTTATACCTAATCGCCATTTTAAAATTAAAAAAATAATATCCTTTCACTTATCTTTCTTTGCAGGCTCCCCCCTTACCGCCCGGTTTAAGCAGCTTTTACAGGGCGGGTCTCTCGGCGATCTGGACGTTGGCGGTTGAGGCCAAACCTATGCCCTGGTGGTTGTTCTCGGAGTTGCACGTGGGCGGTTTGGTCCCGGAGGGGGACTTCAGATGTGGGCGATAAGTGGAAACTGTCGCCGGGCTGAAAAACAGCTGCATCGCTGAGAAAATAGCCGACAATGAAGCCGAAAGTCTAGCCCTTTATGCGCGAGCCTCGACATGGTGTGCTGCTTTGTCCTTCCTGGATGGTCGCAGTACCAGAACGCACCCGGGAAGAATGGCCATTAGAGCAGGGTGCTCAAGGGTTACTGCCCCCCCATCGCCATGGTACTGTCCCTGAGCCAACATCGTCAGGGAGTGCGGGGGTGGGTGGGTGTTGGAGGGGGTAGGGAGAACAGTGTGGGGGCTGGGGTGGGGACAAAGAAACAGAGACAGATTGATTGCATTCTGAGCTGAAGGATTGGGACTGATTTTTGATTCTGGGTTAAAATAATGATATCAGCTCAGCTCAGTTGGTAGTTCAATTCCTGCCTGATCCCCCATATCCCTTGATTCCTTTTGAGTCCAAAAATCTATCGATCTCAGCCTTGAACATAATCAACGATTCAGCATCCACAGCCCTCTGGGGCAGAGAATTCCAAAGATTCACAATCCTCTGAGTGAAGAAATTACTCCTCATCTCAGTCCTAAATAGCCGACCCCCTTATCCTGAGACTGTGACCCCCCTCGTTCTAGACTCTCCAGCCAGGGGGAAACAACCTCTCAGCACAGGAAACATTGAAAACATGGGGACAGGAGTAGGCCAATTAGCCCCTTGAGCCTGCTCTGCCATTCAACGAGATCATGATTGATCTGCGACCTAAATCCATATATCACCCACCTTTGGCTCATATCCCTTAATAACTTTATTTAACAGAAAGCTAGCAATCTCCAATTTACAATTAACAATTGATCGAGCATCAATGCTGTTTGCGGAAGAGAGTTCCAAACTTTTATCACCCTTTGTGTGTAGAAGTGTTTCCGAATTCCACTCCTAAAAGATCTGACTAACTTTTAGACTATGCCCCTAGTCCTAGACTCACCAATCAGCAGAAATAGTTTCCCTCTACCAACCATATCTGTTCCCCTTAATATATTGAAAACTTTGATCAGATGGCTCCTTAACCTTCTAAATTCTAGGGAATACAACCCTAGTTTGTGTAATCTCTCCTCGTAACTTAACTGCTGAAGTCCGGTCCGGTCCGGTCCAGCATCTACCCTGTCAATCCTCCTCAGACTCTTATGGGCCCGAACTTGGTCAAAGCCAAGGCCTGCCCAAGTGCTGCCCAAAGGACCGCCGATGGCCACCGAGAGACCAGGCGGCACTTTGCCAGGAAGATTCCTCTGAAAGGGATGGCAGTACCGTCCGACGGCAAAATAACTGTTTACACCATCAATCTGGGCGGCAGCGGGCGGGAGCTCCGAATCTCGGCGGAAAATGCAATCCTCACCAAAATGCCGCCAAGGATTGATTCGGGCACGGGGGGGGGCGGAGACCTAAAAATAAAAATCTTTAAAAAAAAAAAATCACAAACATCTTCAGCCCCCATACAGATGAATTGCTGGGGGAAAAAAATTAAAAGACGTTCACTAACCTTGTTTTGCAGGTTTTCTTACTTACCGTCGGGGTTAGACCTGCCTCCACGCAGCGGTCCTTCCCCCTGCTGCTGCCAACTCCCACCGACTCCCGCCCGCACCAGTATGGCAGCTCGGCGGGCAGGAGGTCACTTACGCGATTTGACCGCCAGCCAAGCTTGGTTCCCGGCGGTACTCCCCTCCCGCCGAATGCAGACCTAGAGGAATCTGTCACCAAGGGGAGAACGGCTAAAAAACTTGGTGGCAGCCGACGGCAGTGGGCAGTAAGGCCACCAATTTCAGGCCCTTTATGTTTCAATGAGATCACCTCTCATTCTTCTAAATTCCAGAGAGTATAGGGCCAACCCACTCAATCTCTCCTCATAGGACAACACTCTCATCCTAGGAATCAATCTAGTGAACCTTATACTGAAGGAATGCTGCATTGTTTGGGGTTCTGTTCTTTGTATAAGATGTTGATTCTAAATCCCATCTGTGGGTTCAGGTGAATGCTGAAGAGGCCAGGGTGCTATTTGAAGACCATCATGGAGATGTCCGCGACAACATTCTTCCCTCAACCGGCACCCATAGGAACAGCATTTCATTCTGTTAGTGGGATCGTACTTTGTGCAAAATGGTTGCTGTGTTTGCTTGCACAGTCATAATCATAGGCAGTCCCTTGGAATTGAGGAAGACTTGCTTCCACTCTTAACATGAGTACTTAGGTGGCTGAACAGTCCAATACAGGAACCACAGTCTCTGTCACATGTGGAACAGATAGTTGTTAAGGGAAGGGGTGGGTGGGGAGTCTGGTTTGCCACACGCTTTTTCCGCTGCCTATGCTTGATTTCTGCATGCTCTCGGCGACGAGACTCGAGGAGCTCAGCACCCTCCCGGATGCACTTCCTCCATTTAGGGCTGTCTTTGGCCAGGGACTCCCAGGTGTCAGTGGGGATGTTGCACTTTATCAGGGAGGCTTTGAGGGTGTCCTTGTAACTGTAGTAACAGCTGCCCTCCTGTATGGCTCAGAAACATGGGCCATGTACAGTCATAAAGTAATTCATTGTACGTGAAGTAATTTGAGACATTGCTGAAAGATGTGGTAAGACCATTAGATAAATACAGCTCTCCCTTGGTTTCAACACCCCCAGTAAACGCGAACGCTAATCTCTGGCTTGCAGTGGCACATACTGATTACCATAGGAGACATGTTTTTGTCAAAATGAGAGTGCACTAAAGATAGTAAGCCAGCAGCTGATAAGCATGGAGGGCTGGTCTCTCGAATGAAATGAGGAGCAGTGTTGGTTAAAGTAAAGTCAGAAGAGAGAACGAATTAAAAGAGCTAGCTCGAGCATGTAAAATAATAAAGATCTGTGGAGTGATTACAGGGCTGTAATGGAATCAGGGGATTCTGCTTATAAGCTGAAACAGGTTACTCGAGCTGTTTATAATCACTATCTGAATCCTGGGCTTAGATTACAGACTTGCAATGACTGGAATTGTTATATATGTATGCTATAGAGATAGTTTCTGTGTAGTCACTGTATAGTTGCAGAAGATGGAGACTTGTTTGCTGGAGGTACCATCAACAAGGTTAACACTGTATACACTATGCTGGCACCACCAGAGAGTGCAACTAGTGGAGGCCCAGGGGTCACCTGTACACCACGGGTACCCAGGTATAAAAAGGAGTCTACCATGTGGTATCCTCACTCTGGAGTTATATTAAATGGACAAAGATCACCACAGTTCAAGTACAATACTTTGCCTCATGGAGTCATTATCAGAGCATCTAAAGACATAACAATTGGCGACGAGATTACGGACTTTCACACGAAAATGGCTAACCTTGGTACGTTGCAGCAGTTCGCCGATGGTGATGATTGGGACGCCTTTGTGGAGAGACCTGACCATTTTTTCACAGCAAACGACCTGGCAGGCGATGATCCAGCCACGCTGGCTGATAAGGTCAGAGCTATCCTGCTCACCAGTTGTGGGCTCACCTTCTCTGGCCTCATCAGGGACTTGCTGGCACCAGCGAAGACAATGACCAAGAAGTACGAGGAACTTGTAACGCTGATCCAAGAACATCTCAAGCCCAAAAAGAGCATCCTCACAGCCAGACACCGGTTTTACATCCATCGACGGCCCGAAGGCCAGGAAATCGCAAAAAATGCTGCAGACCTCAGGAGGCTGGCGGCACCGTGTGATTTCGGCGAACACCTCACCGAAGCGCTGCGGGATATCTTTGTTATCGGAATCAGCCACAAGGGCCTTCTTCACAGGCTACTATCTGCGGATACCACAGTCACACTGCAGAAGGCCAACACCATGAGCCAGGCATTCATGACCTCAACCTGTGGCTCTAGGCGGATGACTCATCCTCAGGACTCAAACACGGCAAGTACTATACACAGACTGGCGCCTTTTAGAGGCAGGACTGTAGAACGTGAATCTCCTCAGGGGAGAGAGAACCAGCCCGAGTCCCTTAACTCTGAGTCCGCCAAGGAGGGCTAATCGGTTAGCACCGTGCTGGCGTTGCGGAGAAAATCACCGGGGTCACAGTGCCATTTTAAGGACTATGTGTGCAAAGGGTGCAGCACAAACGCCCACCTCCAGCGAATGTGTAAAAGAAATAGGACTCACCGTGCTGATGAAGAGTCTGCAGAGGGCCATGAATCTAGCGCAGATTATGAAGAGGTGGTTAGAGAGGCAGCTCAGCCCCACGATGAGGTGTACGGAATGTTTCCCTGCACCACAGAATGTTCCCCATTGAGAATGAAAGTCGAAATAAACGGCGCTCCAGTCTTCACGGAGGTGGACACAGGGGTGAGCCAGTCAGTAATGAATCAAGAAGCCTTTGAGAGGCTATGGGACAATCAAACTGAACAACCCAAGTTGGTCCCGGTTCAAGCAAAGCTGAACACCTACACCAATGAACTTATTCCAGTCGTTGGTAGTGCGAATGTTAAGGTACTCCATGATGGCGTAGTGCACAAGTTACCACTGTGGATTGTTGCAGGTGATGGAAGAAGGTGGATGGAGAAGATCCATTGGAGCTGGGAAGATTTCATCCCTCCAGCGACCAACGTCCCCCATGGACAGAGGCAAAGCAAGCCCTCACCTGAGGTTGGTCCCGGCACCAGAGAGCAGACCAGCACAGCACCCGAGGCACGGACCGCTCAACACGACTGCGTGGAAATGATCCGGTTGAGACGACCCGAACGCACCTTCCAGGTTCCAGTGGCAGGACTCCGGAGGAAGAAAATCAGATCCAAAGGCGACTTCCTAGCTTCGGTGGCAGAAAACATAGAAACATAGAAAATAGGTGCAGGAGTAGGAGATTCGGCCCTTCGAGCCTGCACCACCATTCAATGAGTTCATGGCTGAACATGCAACTTCAGTACCCTATTCCTGCTTTCTTGCCATAACCCTTGATCCCCCTAGTAGTAAGGGCTACATCTAACTCCTTTTTGAATATATTTAGTGAATTGGCCTCAACAACTTTCTGTGGTAGAAAATTCTACAGGTTCACCACTCTCTGGGTGAAGAAGTTTCTCCTCATCTCGGACCTAAATGGCTTACTCCTTATGCTTAGACTGTGACCCTTGGTTCTGGACTTCCCAAACATTGGGAACATTCTTCCTGCATCTAACCTGTCTAAACCCGTCAGAATTTTAAACGTTTCTATGAGATTCCCTCTCATTCTTCTGAACTCCAGTGAATACAAGCCCAGTTGATCCAGTCTTTCTTGATATGTCAGTCCTGCCATCCCGGGAACCAGGCTGGTGAACCTTCGCTGCACTCCCTCAATAGCAAGAATGCCCTTCCTCAAATTAGGAGACCAAAACTGTACACAATACTCCAGGTGTGGCCTCACCAAGGCCCTGTGCAACTGTAGTAACACCTCCCTGCCCCTGTACTCAAATCCCCTCGCTACGAAGGCCAACATGCCATTTGCTTTCTTAACCGCCTGCTGTAGCTGCTTGCCAATCTTCAATGACTGATGTACCATGACACCCAGGTCTCGTTGCACCTCCCCTTTTCCTAATCTGTCACCATTCAGATAATAGTCTGTCTCTCTGTTTTTACCACCAAAGTGGATAACCTCAATTTATCAACATTATATTTCATCTGCCATGCATTTGCCCACTCACCTAACCTATCCAAGTCACTCTGCAGCCTCATAGCATCCTCCTCGCAGCTCACACTGCCACCCAACTTAGTGTCATTCGCAAATTTGGAGATACTACATTTAATCCCCACGAGTCGCTGCCTGCCATTCTGAAAAGTACCCATTTACTCCTACTCGTTGCTTCCTGTCTGACAACCAGTTCTCAATCCATGTCAGCACACTACCCCCAATCCCATGTACTTTAACTTTGCACATTAATCTCTTGTGTGGGACCTTGTCGAAGGGTTTCTGAAAGTCCAAATACAACACATCAACTGGTTCTCCCTTGTCCACTCTACTGGAAACATCCTCAAAAAATTCCAGAAGATTTGTCAAGCATGATTTCCCTTTCACAAATCCATGCTGACTTGGACTTATCATGTCACCTCTTTCCAAATGCGCTGCTATGACATCCTTAATAATTGATTCCACCATTTTACCGACTACCGATGTCAGGCTGACCGGTCTATAATTCCCTGTTTTCTCTCTCCCTCCTTTTTTAAAAAGTGAGGTTACATTGAGAAGGGGATCACAGCAGTCAACATCGTGGATGGAAGAAAGATGGCACCCAAACCACGAGGTGGTACGCTGAAGGAAAAGATGGCGTCGGCCAGACCATGAGGTGCAACGCTGATGGAGCAACGCGTGGTACCAAGTGAAGAAGAGGATTGGGGTAAAGATAGCAAGGCTCTTTTAAAGGAGGCCAGCAACCCACCACACTTAAAAGGGACACATCCCACATCCTCACTCAATGTAACAGCAACTGTGAGCTCAATGTAAAGCTTGTAATTGATGATCAGAGTTTCATACATGTAATAAGCAAAGAAAAGTTAAGCGATTGCGATTGGAGCTACAGTTTATCTACAATAAGCAATAAAAGGTTGTGCGATGCAGGATTTCAATTGTATTCCGATAATTGAGCAGGCAAACACCCATTGGAAGCACACAGGTCCAGCGGGCTACCCGATCCTGTAGCCTGCGCCCCTGGGACCAGAGTGATGCACCACGGAGTGTGGCCACAAGCAGCTAAAATAGACAAGCTGCAGGACAAGCGATCGCAGGAGGGCAATGGCACCGGTATCGATACCCTTCCCCTGATCGGCTCCACCTCTCAGGCACCCAATGGCACCAGCCGCCACGAGCCTGAAAGAGCAAACTGCGCTAAGGCACAGTCCCCAGACCCCATCGCCACCAAGGCTACACCCAGGAACGAAGGGTCACCCGACACGGTTTTCCCAATTGGGACCGGGACCAGCCAGAATCCCAAACCAAATAGTGCCCAGGCAAGCAAGTTAGCAGTTCCCTGTGCACTGCTAGACGACTGCTCCTCTGGGAGCAGTAGCGACCCGGGATGCAAGGAGAGGACTGCGAGGTCATAGGCATCTGTGAAACTGCCCGATGCTAGGAGCAATGGCAAAGGCCTCGAGAACAGGTAACTCGAACCAACCAGGTTCCCACTGCCAGCACCGGGCAACGTGCTGCCACCAGGCTACCTGGACATCATCCAGCAGCTCTGGAACTAGCTTGTCCTCACGTTAGTGCTAGCTTGACCCCAGCAGTAATCCAAAAGATGTACCATCAATGTATCTCACCAGTCAAATGTACTTGCCTCACAAATGTACCACAAATGCAATGATGTAAATGCAAATTCCTTTTCTGGACGTGAATGGATATGAATGTATATGAATGTGATGAGCCACCGGCATGAACTACATGTGGGCAGGGGTGGGGTGGTGGGGATGGATGCATCTCGCCATCGACACACACATGGATCACACCCAGAACCCACTGAAGCCCCACTTCATCATTGAACCATCCCAACTGGTAACCACTACCCAACGTTGTAGAAATAAGGACTTGGGGGTTAACAGGGAGAGAGTCAAGCCAAAGTACAGCCAAGGTACAAGGGCTATTGGTACTTATGTCTGGGGAGAGCTTAGCTAGAGCACATAGTGCAAAGGTATTGGCACAAAAGACTTGGGGGTGATGTTGTAGGGCACTTTCAAAGGTAAAGGCACCTGCTGAATATGTGTATGCATGTATGTATGTGTAAAATGGTAGCCAGATATAGAAACATAGAAACATAGAAAATAGGTGCAGAAGTAGGCCATTCGGCTCTTCGAGCCTGCACCGCCATTCAATGAGTTCATGGCTGAACATGCAACTTCAGTACCCCATTCCTGCTTTCTCACCATACCCCTTGATCCCCCTAGTAGTAAGGACTTCATCCAAATCCTTTTTGAATATATTAAGTGAATTGGCCTCAACAACTTTCTGAGGTAGAGAATTCCACAGGTTCACCACTCTCTGGATGAAGAAGTTTCTCCTCATTTCGGTCCTAAATGGCTTACTCCTTATCCTTAGACTGTGACCCCTGGTTCTGGACTTCCCCAACATTGGGAACATTCTTCCTGCATCTAACCTGTCGAAACCCATCAGAATTTTAAACATTTCGATGAGGTCCCCTCTCATTCTTCTGAAATCCAGTGAATACAAGCCCAGTTGATCCAGTCTTTCTTGATAGGTCAGTACCGCCATCCCGGGGATCAGTCTGGTGAACCTTCGCTGCACTCCCTCAATAGCAAGAATGCCCTTCCTCAGGTTAGGAGACCAAAACTGTACACAATACTCCAGGTATAGCCTCACCAAGGCCCTGTACAACTGTAGCAACATCTCCCTGCCTCTGTACTCAAATCCCTTCGCTGTGAAGGCCAACATGCCATTTGCTTTCTTAACCGCCTGCTGTAC
The DNA here is from genome assembly GCF_044704955.1 of Pristiophorus japonicus. Taxonomy (NCBI): domain Eukaryota; kingdom Metazoa; phylum Chordata; class Chondrichthyes; family Pristiophoridae; genus Pristiophorus; species Pristiophorus japonicus. The sequence goes on along the minus strand of NC_091979.1, from coordinate 29,898,722 downwards.
CTAAATGCCAACCTTCAATGACTGATGTACCATGACACCCAGGTCTCGTTGCACCTCCCCTTTTCCTAATCTGTCACCATTCAGATAATAGTCTGTCTCTCTGTTTTTAACCACCAAAGTGGATAACCTCACATTTATCAACATTATACCTCATCTGTCATGCATTTGCCCACTCACCTAACCTGTCCAAGTCACTCTGCAGCCTCATAGCCTCCTCCTCGCAGCTCATACTGCCACCCAACTTAGTGTCATCCGCAAATTTGGAGATACTACATTTAATCCCCTCGTCTAAATCATTATTGTACAGTGTAAACAGCTGGGGCCCCAGCACAGAACCTTGCGGTACCCCACTAGTCACTGCCTGCCATTCTGAAAAGTACCCATTTACTCCTACTCTTTGCTTCCTGTCTGACAACCAGTTCTCAATCCACGTCAGCACACTATCCCCAATCCCATGTGCTTTAACTTTGCACATTAATCTCTTGTGTGGGACTTTGTCGAAAGCCTTCTGAAAGTCCAAATATACCACATCAACTGGTTCTCCCTTATCCAATCTACTGGAAATATCCTCAAAAAATTCCAGATTTGTCAAGCATGATTTCCCTTTCACAAATCCATGCTGATTTGGACCTATCATGTCACCTCTTTCCAAATGCGCTGCTATGACATCCTTAATAATTGATTCCATCATTTTACCCACTACCGATGTCAGGCTGACCAGTCTATAATTCCCTGTTTTCTCTCTCCCTCCTTTTTTACAAAGTGGGGTTACATTGGCTACCCTCCACTCGACAGGAACTGATCCAGAGTCAATAGAATGTTGGAAAATGACTGTCAATGCATCTGCTATTTCCAAGGCCTCCTCCTTAAGTACTCTGGGATGCAGTCCATCAGGCCCTGGGGATTTATCGGCCTTCAATCCCATCAATTTCCCCAACACAATTTCCTGACTAATAAGGATTTCCCTCAGTTCCTCCTCCTTACTAGACCCTCTGACTCCTTTTATATCCGGAATGTTGTTTGTGTCCTCCTTAGTGAATACCGAACCAAAGTACTTGTTCAATTGGTCTGCCATTTCTTTGTTCCCCATTATGACTTCCCCTGATTCTGACTGCAGGGGACCTACGTTTTTCTTTACTAACCTTTTTCTCTTTACATATCTATAGAAACTTTTGCAATCCGTCTTAATGTTCGCTGCAAGCTTCTTCTCGTACTCCATTTTCCCTGCCCTAATCAAACCCTTTGTCCTCCTCTGCTGAGTTCTAAATTTCTCCCAGTCCCTGGGTTCGCTGCTATTTCTGGCCAATTTGTATGCCACTTCCTTGGCTTTAATACCATCGCTGATTTCCCTTGATAGCCACGGTTGAGCCACCTTCCCTTTATTATTTTTACGCCAGACAGGAATGTACAATTGTTGTAGTTCATCCATGCGGTCTCTAAATGTCTGCCATTGCCCATCCACAGTCAACCCCTTAAGTTTCATTCGCCAATCTATCCTAGCCAATTCACGCCTCATACCTTCAAAGTTACCCTTCTTTAAGTTCTGGACCATGGTCTCTGAATTAACTGTGTCATTCTCCATCGTAATGCAGAATTCCACCATATTATGGTCACTCTTCCCCAAAAGGGCCTCACACACGAGATTGCTAATTAATCCTCTCTCATTACACAACACCCAGTCTAAGATGGCCTCCCCCCTAGTTGGTTCCTCGACATATTGGTCTAGAAAACCATCCCTTATGCACTCCAGGAAGTCCTCCTCCACCGCGTTGCTTCCAGTTTGGTTAGCCCAATCTATGTGCATATTAAAGTCACCCATTATAACTGCTGCACCTTTATTGCATGCACCCCTAATTTCCTGTTTGATGCTCTCCCCAACATCACTACTACTGTTTGGAGGTCCGTACACAACTCCCACTAACATTTTTTGCCCTTTGGTGTTCTGCAGCTCTACTCATATAGATTCCACATCATCCAAGCTAATGTCCTTCCGAACTATTGCATTAATCTCCTCTTTAACCAGCAATGCTACCCCACCTCCTTTTCCTTTTATTCTATCCTTTCTGAATGTTGAATGGCTGAATATAAAATGGCTGCCAGGGATTCTGCAAAGCAGTAGGGGAATTCAGCTAACAGTTAGCTTGACTACATTTTTGGGTAGCTGATGACACTGCAGTTCCATGTACAGGAAAGGGCGAGCTCAGCAGAACATCCTTAATTAACAAACCACAGACAAGATGTCCTAGCAGAATACTGAACAAAGAAATTCCTGTGACTGTGTAAGGATAAGGAGGTTAGGTGCAAGCAGAACCCAAGGACAGTAGAGATAAGGGGATCTGGAGAATATCACGAGGCCATGAATAAGCCCCAGCTAAAACATGAGATGATCACGCAGTCCCCTGGTGCCTGGGGACCAATTCCATTGGCCCAGTGGAATCGATTTGTAATATATAGTCGTTATGATTGGATTGTATCCAGCCGACATGGGCTGAGTAATTGTAATGAACTATTATAAAACATATAAATATAGATACATTTCTTTGTTCGGTGGAATGGAGTGCCTGGAGTTGAACCAGAGGCTCTCTCCCCGCCGGAGTAATAAAGGCCATTTTGATGTTGGAACCGACCCAGAGTGTCGAGTGATTCTTGAAGGAAAGCATTTGCACTAACAGGAGAGTAATGTTATAAATGTATACTATTGAGATACTCTCTGTGGAGTCACTATATGGTTGCATAAGATGGAGACTAGTTTACCGGAGGTACCATCAACAAGGTTCACACTGTATACACTGGCACCACCAGAGGTGCAACTGGTGGAGGTGCAGGGGGTCACCTGTACACCACAGGTACCCAGGTATAAATGGGAGTCCACCATGTGGTATCCTCACTCTGGAGTTATATTAAATGGACTAAGGTCACTGCAGTTCAAGTACAATACTTTGCCTCATGGAGTCATTATCAGAGCATCTAAAAACATAACAGGAGTGTATCTGTTATTTCTCAAAATATATATCCACGGGTGGTTTACTTCCCTTTGGACTGTTAGAGAATCTCAGTGACACCATTGTCGGCCAGCGCGATCTGTGGCCATTGATTTGTGGCGCTAGCCACATTAAAATAATTACCGTTGTGGTTCATCCGTAATGAGTAATTTACTAGGAAATTATATGGCTGCACTATATTATCAATCAACAGACTAATTTCATTCCGCACCCTCGGGTGAGGCGGAAAGAGGCGAAATTCATGACGTTGGTCTGCACTGAATTCAAACCCAGGTCCCAGAGGTGAAGGAGCACTGTAAAAATGTCCATGCCATCTATTCCTCCATATAGAAGCATGACAGAGCTTCCCCTGATGGCCCAACTTGAAGAAGTAATGCCCTGTGCGGGGATTCAGTTGTACAGATGAAGGCCGAGGAATTGATCTGCGTGGCACCAGTATTTTGGGCGCTGCTTGGACTACTAAGGCCCCAAAATGGCGGGCAGGAAATGAGCACACATTTCCGGTTGCAAGAACGGCAAACGCCTTATCAGGTAAGCACAAACGAGAGACATCATTTTCCCACGGCTATGCAATTAACGGGACGAGTATGTGTTTGATGGCCCCTTCTGCAAGATTGGTTTGCCCAGAGGTAACTCCTCCCACCCCACACTCCCCAAAATTTTTGCGGACTAACTTCTAGGCCGGAGATTATCGCAGGGTGATTTCCTGATCCGCGCTCCGTTAACTAATTTTAATCAGAGCAGTGCTAATGTGGCGGGGTGAGAAGTCAATGATTCCCAATCAAAAGTTTTAATTTCTTGGCATCGAATAGGCATTAATCAGGGTCAGTTGTATTGTGTCAAGACGGTTCAATAATCTGCACAGCAAACCAGTGTAATTATCAAGTGCTTCCAGGTCACTGTAAGATGAATCATCATCATCATAGGCAGTCCCTCGAAATCGAGGAGGACTTGCTTCCACTCCAAAAGTCAGTTCTCAGGTGACTGAACAGTCCAATATGCGAAATACAGTCTCTGTCACAGGTGGGACAGACAGTGGTTGAAGGAAAGGGTGGGTGGGGAGTTTGGTTTGCCTCACGCTCCTTCCGCTGCCTGTGCTTGTTTTCTGCATGCTCTCGGCGACGAGACACGAGGTGCTCAGCGCCCTCCCAGATGCTCTTCCTCCACTTAGGGCAGTCTTTGGCCAGGGACTCCCAGGTGTCGGTTGAGATGTTGCACTTTATCAGGGAGGCTTTGAGGGTGTCCTTGAAATGTTTCCTCTGCCCACCTGGGGGTCGCTTGCCGTGTAGGAGTTCCGAGTAGTGCGCTTGTTTTGGAGTCTTGTGTCGGGCATGCGAACAATGTGGCCCGCTCAATGGAGCTAGTCAAGTGTGGTCAGTGCTTCGATGCTGGGGATGTTGGCCAGATCGAGGATACTTACATTGGTGCGTCTGTCCTCCCAGGGGATTTGCAGGATCTTGCGGAGACATCATTTGTTAAATATGGAAGAACTCCACAAGACTGAGTACTGTGAGCTGACACTGCTGTGACCTTAGTCTCTTTAATACAACTCCAGAGGCCCTAAGCAGCATGGCCGACAAACTTTTATACCGCCTTGCACGAGCTGTGCAGGTGACCCTTGGGCCTCCAACAGTTGCGCCCTCTCGTGGCAAGTCTTACACAGTTACAATGTTTACATGCATAACATCATTGGTGGTATTTCTCCAGCGATTTGAGGTATCTACTCTATATGGTCCATGTCTCTGAGCCATATTGGAGGGCAGGTATCACTACAGCCTTGTAGACTCTAAGCTTCGTGCCAGATTTGAGGTACTGATCTTTCTCTTTCTCAACCCTCTCTTTCTCAGGCGAACGAAGGCTGCACTGGCGCACTAGAGGCGGAGTTGAACCTCGTCGTCAATGTCTGCCCTTGCTGATAATAGGCTCCCGAGATATGGAAAGTGGTCCACGTTGTCCAGGGCCGTGCTGTGGTTCTTGATGACTGGGGGGACAGTGCTGTGTGGTGGGGTTAGGTAGGTGGAGGACCTTTGTCTTACGGATGTTTTATGTAAGGCCCATGCTTTGGTAAGCCTCGGTGAAGATGTTGACGATGATTTTGAGTTCAGCCTCTGAATGTGCGCAGACGCAAGCATCGTCCATGTACTGCAGCTCAACGACAGAGGCTGGGATGGTTTTGGATCTGGTCTGGAAGCGACGAAGGTTGAACAGGTTGCCACTGGTTCTATAGTTTAGTTCCAGTCCAGCGGGGAACTTGTGGAGAGTGAGATGCAACGTGAAGTTCACTCTACTCTGGCCCAATAAAGGTTCTCACATGCAACTTCAGAAAAGCACCCCCTACTGCATCACTGCGATACTTCCGACTTCCAACTGGGACCTTGGTTGAGGTTGTCCAAGCTTATCTCATGTAGGATCCTTACAGTCAGAAGGCAGAATTCTCATCCCTCCAGTCCAAGCTGGATTCAAATCCACATCCAAAAGTCAAAAGGGCAGGGTGCATTAATTTTAATAACAATAATTTGTATTTATATAGTAGTGAAATGTCCCAAGGCGCTTCACAGGAGTATTGAGATTTTTTTTTTATTTGACACCGAGCCACATAAAGAGAAATTAGGCCAGGTGACCAAAAGCTTGGTCAAAGAGGTAGGTTTTAAAGAGTTCTGATGAAGGGTCATCGACCTGAAACGTTAACTCTGTTTCTCGCTCCACAGATGCTGCCTGACCCGCTGAGATTTACAGCATTTTCTAATTTTATTTCAGATTTCAGCATCCACAGTCTTTTGCTTTTGTATTAATGTTTCAAGGAGTGTCTTGAAGGTGGAAAGAGAGTTATAGAGGTTGAGAGGTTAAGATAGGAGAGTTTCAGAGCTTGGGGCCCAGGCAACAGAAGGCACAGCCACCAATGTTTGAGCGATTTATAGTTCAGGATGCTCAAGAGGGCAGAAATAGAGGAGTGCAGACTTCTCGGTGGGGGGGGGGGGGGGGGGCAGTGGGGGAGGGGGTGGAGGTGGGGTTGTTGTTGGACTGGAGGAGATTACAGAGTTCGGAAGGGATTTGAAGTCAAGAAGAAAATAAAAGAAATTACCAGTCGTTTGGTGACTTTACAAAGCTGCGGCAATATTTACCTGCTGGTCGTCAGGACAGATAAATGGGAGAAGAATACACAGCATACAAATGATTAGAGGAAGCCTCTGTTTGTTTGCCTGAGTTTGACTTGGCACACAAAATGGAGGCGTCAACAGAACCTTCCACTGCTGCCTGTGTCAGTCCGTTGCTAATGGGCTACATTAGTCCTTGTGTTGTTCCAGGCTTCACTGACAGGGAAAACAGCAGCTATGCTCTCGGCGACCAGACTCGAGGTGCTCAGCGCCCTCCCGGATGCTCTTCCTCCACTTGGGGCGGTCTTAGGCCAGGGATTCCCAGGTGTCGGTGGGGATGTTGCACTTGATCAAGAAGGCTTTGAGGGTGCCCTTGAAACGATTCCTCTGTCCACCTGGGGATCGCTTGCCGTGTATGAGTTCCAAGTCGAGCGCTTGCTTTGGGAGTCTTGTGTCTATAACCCTCCGAGATCTTGGCACTCCTACGATTCTAGCCTCTTGCGCATCCCCACTTTTAATCACTCCACCATTGGCGGCTATGCCTTCTGTCGCCTCGGCCCTAAGCTCTGGAACCCCGATAGCCAGTCAACCAAAGACATTTTGTCATCGCCGATGCCCCCACCGCTCCCCTCCACCCCCCCACCTGCCTCAACCCCTCACCCCTCGATTTTCCAAAGGACCCCACAAGGATTTACCTTGTTCGCAAAGATGCCTTGCAATCGCTCAATGCACAGGTTGCACTGTCACAGTTTAGGGCATGTGAGACGCTTCCCATTCCCTCTTCCACTGGTGGTAATCAACAACATCATCATCATCATAGGCAGTCCCTCGAAGCGAGGATGACTTGCTTCCACACCAAAAAGGGATGAGTTCACAGGTTCAAAGAAGGACCTAATATTCCAGATCCCGAACTACATCCTGAAAGGTGGAAGATTCCTGTGTGTGAATTTTTTTTTAACGTGTGGTGGCCGTTGCACACCAGCCACCACATGGGCTTGACAGAGCTAGGTCTTGGTCCAGTGGCAAGGATTACCCAAGACGACTGGAGACCAGTTCTGCTGCACGGACCTAGTGCGCACACATATCGCAGTGTGGGCTGGTCCGGCTGCCCCTGGGCCCTCGCCTCTTCTGAGCCCCGATCACTTCCATCTACAAACTCTTGCCGCTCCTTCCCCCCTCCTGCTGTGCCTGCTCGCACTGCGATCAGTGACCTGGCTTCGCAGCCGTCACCCTCCTGAAGTGGCTTGCCGTTGCACGCTGCTCCCTCTGATGGCCCTGGCCTGCTGATGGTCTTGCCAAGAGGTAGACCTGATGGCTTGCATCCGAGGGTCTTAAAAGTAGTGGCTGCAGAGATAGTGGATGCACTGGTTGTAATCTCCCAAAATTACCTGGATTCTGGGGAGGTCCCAGAAATATTTGCAGAAGATAGAGGTACGCGGAGTCAGAGGAAATATATTAGCATGGATAGAGAATTGGCTGGCGAACAGAAAGCAGAGAGTCGGGATAAATGGGTCCTTTTCGGGTTGGAAATCGGTGGTTAGTGGTGTGCCACAGGGATCAGTGCTGGGACCACAATATACATAGATGACCTGGAAGAGGGGACAGAGTGTAGTGTAACAAAATTTGCAGATGACACAAAGATTAGTGGGAAAGCTGGTTGTGTAGAGGACACAGAGAGGCTGCAAAGAGATTTGGATAGGTTAAGCGAATGGGCTAAGGTTTGGCAGATGGAATACAATGTCGGAAAGTGTGAGGTCATCCACCTTGGGAAAAAAAACAGTAAAAGGGAATATTATTTGAATGGGGAGAAATTACAACATGCTGCGGTGCAGAGGGACCTGGGGATCCTTGAGCATGAATCCCAAAATGTTAGTTTGCAGGTGCAGCAGGTAATCAGGAAGGCGAATGGAATGTTGGCCTTCATTACGAGAGGGATGGAGTACAAAAGCAGGGAGGTCCTGCTGCAACTGTATAGAGTATTGGTAAGGCCGCACCTGGAGTACTGCGTGCAGTTTTGGTCATCTTACTTAAGGAAGGATATACTGGCTTTAGAGGGGTTACAGAAACGATTCACTAGGCTGATTCCGGAGATGAGGGGGTTACCTTATGATGATAGATTGAGTAGACTGGGTCTTTACTCGTTGGAGTTCAGAAGGATGAGGGGTGATCTTATAGAAACATTTAAAATAATGAAAGGGATAGACAAGATATAGGCAGAGAGGTTGTTTCCACTGGTCGGGGAGACTAGAACTAGGGGGCACAGCCTCAAAATACGGGGGAGCCAATTTAAAACCGAGTTGAGAAGGAATTTCTGCTCCCAGAGGGTTGTGAATCTGTGAAATTCTCTGCCAACGAAGCAGTTGAGGCTAGCTCATTGAATGTATTCAAGTCACAGATAGATAGATTTTTAACCAATAAGGGAATTAAGGGTTACGGGGAGCGGTCGGGCAAGTGGAGCTGAGTCCACGGCCAGATCAGCCATGATCTTGTTAAATGGCGGGCAAGGCTCGAGGGGCTAGATGGCCTACTCCTGTTCCTAATTCTTATATTCTTATGTCGGCCCCAGCACTGATCCCTGTGGCATCCCACTAGTTACTGTTTGCCAACTGGAAAATTATCCATTTTATCCTGACTTTCTGTATTTTGTTGGTTAGCCAATCCTCTATCCATGCTAATGTATTACCCCGACCCCATGAACTTTGTGCAGTAACCTTTTATGTGGCACCTTATTGAATGCCTTCTGGAAATCCAAATCAACAACAACTTGCATTTAGATAGCACCTTTAACATCCAAAGGCACTTTACAGGAGCATAATAAGGCAAAAAAATTGACACCAAGCCACAGAAGGAGAAATGAGAGCAGATGATCGAAAGCTTGGTCAAAGAGGTAGGTTTTAAAGAGCGTCTTAAAATGAGGAGAGGTAGGTCGAGAGGCGGAGAGGTTTGGGGAGGTTAACCCAGAACTTAGGGCCTAGGCAACAGAAGGCACTGCCGCCAATGGTGGAGTGATTAAAAATGGGGATGCGCAAGAGGCCAGAATTGGAGGAGTGCAGAGATTTCAGAGGGTTGCAGATACAAGACTCCCAAAGCAAGCGTTCTACTCGGAACTTCTACACAGCAAGCGAGCCAAAGGTGGGCAGAGGAAACGTTTCAAGGACACCCTCAAAGCCTCCTTGATAATGTGCAACATCCCCACTGACACCTGGGAATTCCTGGCCAAAGACGGCCTTTAGTGGAGGAAGAGCATCCAGGAGGGCGCTGAACACCTCGAGTCTCGTCGCCGAGAGCATGCAGAAAACAAGTGCAGGCAGCGGAAGGAGCGTGCGGCAAACCAGACTCCCCACCCACCTTCTCTTCAGCCACTGTCTGTCCAACCTGTGACAGAGACTGTAATTCCCGTATTAGACTGCACAGTCACCTGAGAAATCACTTTTCGACTGGAAGCAAGTCTTTCTCGATTTCAAGGGACTGCCTATGATGATGATGTAGAGCCAAAGGATGTTAGAAAGATAGGGAGGGGTGAGGCCATGGAGGGATTGGAAAACAACGATGAGAATTTTAAAATCGAGGCGTTGCTCAACCGGGAGCCACTGTAGGCCGGCGAGCAGAGGGGTGATGGGTGAGTGGGGTTGGTGCGAATTACCAACAGAACAAAGCGGCAAAGAAAGAGGCCATTCAGCCCATCGTGTCTGCACCAGCTCTTTGGTAGAGTTATCCAATTAATCCCGCTCCCTTGCTCTTTCCCCATAGCCCTGTAATGTTTAATGTTTACAAAGCACGGCTGAGGAAAGAAACCATTACAGATTAATGACATCACGCTGTTGCCCTCCAGGCCGAAGCCTCGCTGGGAGATAATGCTTTAAAACACAAACAAAAAATAAAAAGGAGGAGAAGAAAATAACAGTCTCTCTCTGGAACTGTTGTCCCTTAAAAATGATTTAGTGCTTCATTCAATAACCTCCAGGCTCTCTGAGTTAGCTACCCATTAGCATTTAATGCACATTTATTTTACCTGAAGCGTGTAAGGCATGCGCTGCATATAAGATTAGCCAAAGATCACGGATTATGTGGCAAATGCCTGTGTTTTTCTGTTGGCTGGATTCCACGATTGGCCAGGCCCGGCGTGTAACCACACTTAAAGGGAACACAAGCCAGGAAACCACGGTCCCGTAACCCCCGACTTCCCTCTGTGGCTGGCACTGAGAACATAAGAAATAGGAGCAGGAGTAGGCTGTTCGGCCCCTCGAGCCTGCTCCGCCATTGAATAAGATCATGGCTGATCTGATCACGGACTCAGCTCCACTTCCCCACTCGCTCCCCATAAGCTTTATTCCCTTATCATTCAAACATCTGTCTATCTCCACGTTAAATGTTCAATGACCCAGCCTCCATAGCTCTCTGGGGCAGAGAATTCCACAGATTTACAATCCTCTGAGAGAAGAAATTCCTCCTCATTTCTGTTTTAAATGGATGACCCCTTATTCAGAACATAAGAAATAGGAGCAGGAGTAGGCCTACTAGTTCTAGATTCGCCCACAAGCAGATACATCTTCTCCGCATCTACCCTGTCAAGCCCCCTCAGAATCTTATGTTTCAATAAGATCACTTCACAGTCTTCTAAACTCCAATAAGTATAGGCCCAACCTGCTCAACCTTTCTTCATATGACAACACCTTCATCTCAGGAATCAAGTTCATAAACCTTCTCTGAACTGTCAGCTGTGTCTCATTGGGTAGCACCCTTGCCTCTGAGTCAAAGGGTTGTGGGTTCAAGTTCCACTCCAGGGACCTGAGTACAAATTCTAAGCAGACACTCCCAGTGCGGTACCGAGGGAGTGCAGCACTGTCGGTGATGCCGTCTCTAGGGTGAGATTTTAAACTGAGTCCCCGTCTACCCTCTCAGGTGGACATAAAAGATCCCATGCCGCTATTTCAAAGAGGAGCAGGGGAGGTTACCCCTCAATGTCCTGGCCTGTATTCATCTCTCTATCAATGTCACTAAAACTGATTATCTGGTCATTAGCACATTGCTGTTCGAGGGAGTTTACTGTTGCGGTTCCTACATTGCAACAGTGACTACACTCCAAAATTACTGCATTGGCTGTAAGCACGTTGCGATGTCCTCATGTCCTGAAAGCCACCACATAAACAACAATAATAACTTGTATTTATATAGCACCTTTAATGTATTGAAATATCCCAAGGCGCTTCACATGAATATTATGAGATAAATAATTTGACACCAAGCCGCACAAAAAGGAATTAAGGCAGGAGACCAAAAGCTTGGTCAAAGAGTTAGGTTTTAAGGCGCGTCTTGAAGGAGGAAAGAGAGGTAGAGAGGCGGAGAGGTTTAGGCATGGAGTTCCAGAGCTTGGGGCCTAGACAAAAGAATGCACGGCCACCAAAAATTGAGCAATTATAATCAGGGATGCTCAAGGGGGCAGACTTAGAGGAGGGCAGAAATCTCACAGGTGTATGGGGCTGGAGGAGATTACAGAGATAAGGAGGGGCGAGGCCATGGAAAGTTTTGAAAACTAGGATGAGAATTTTGAAATCGAGGCGTTGATTAACCGGAAGCCAATGTAGGTCAACGAGCACAGGGGTGATGGGTGTGCGGGACTTGATGCGAGTTAGGAATTGGGGAGCCGAGTTTTGGATCAGCTCTAGTTTACATAGGGTAGAATGTGGGAGGCCAGCCAGGAGTGCATTGGAATAGTCAAGTCTCGAGGTAACAAAGGCACGGATGAGGGCTGAAGCAACAAATGAGCTGAGGCAAGTCGGAGACGGGTGAAGTTATGGAGATGGAAATGGGCAGTCTTAGTTATGCTGCGGATATATGGTCGAAAGCTAATTTCAGGATCAAATATGACACCAAGGCATAAAGGCAAATCTTTCTTTAATTTTCCTTACATCTTACTCCTTTATCCTAGTGATGGACCTGGAGAGCCCATGATGAACAAGGCGTGTTCACTCTTCACTGGAAGCAGCTGATTATGGAATCAACCTTTCCATACATAATTTCCTCAGTGTCTACAACTGCAACTGAAATTAATGTGCCATCTATCACACAAAAAAACGTCGCAAGGTGCTTTTGGGGGGTGAGGGGTAGGGCTGGGGGGAAGCAGTGAACACTGAGAGAGAAACAACAGAAACGTTAGGAGAACTGATCGTGTAAGTTTTGACGAGGCTTTGCGAAGAAAAGTAAAAATGAAAAAGTGAAGAAGCTCAGAGACAGGGTTCCCGAGTATAGACGTGCGGTGGCTGAAGTCTGTCCCATCAACACTAGTACGACCACTACACCAGCAAAGACATGCCGATCCAGGCCGACTTGAGCTACCTACCACCAACCTGTCTCAAATCTAGAAGGCCATTTTGGACTGTCGCCGAAGACCTTCAGCGATCTTCCCTCAGCCCTTCAGCGATCTCCCCTCAGCCTTGATGACCAATGGCAAAATGCTTGGAAGAACTGCGACATACGGAATGGATTCCTTATAGAGGACCCCACAGTACAACCTGAAGGATCAACTCTTCCTCGCAAACAGTGGACAACCATCAACCACCTCAGAACTGGTCATGGTGGAAGATTAAAGCATCCTCATCATGTGACAGTGGAGCTCCTAATCTATGGCCTTAAAGTTACATCATGTGGTACTAGTGAATTTGTCTGAAATTCCATTGTTTTATCATCAGATTTAACCTGGCTTACATTCCCTTGTGTATAGAAGATTAAGGGGTCATCTAATTGTGGTGTTTATGATGATTACAGGAGTTGGTAGGGTAGATAGAGAGAAATTATTTCCCCTACTAGGGGAGTCCTGAAAGGAGGGTATAACCTTAAAATTCTGAGCTAAGCCATTCAGGGGTGATGTCAGGAAGCACCTCTTCACACAAGAGTCGTGGAAATCAGGAACTCTCTCTCCCAATAAACTATTGAGGCTAGGGGATTATTTTTATTCGTTCCTGGGATGTTTGTGGCACTGGAAAAGCCAGCATTTATAGCCCATCACTAATTACCCTTGAGAAGGTGTTGGTGAGCCGCCTTCTTGAACCTCTGCAGTCCATGTGGTGAACGTACTCCCACGGTGCTGTTAGGGAGGGAGTTCCATGAGATGTTGACCCAGCGACGATGAAGAAACGGCAATATATCCCCAAGTCAGGATGATGTGTAACTCGGAGGGGAATTGGGAGGTAATGGTGTTCCCGTGTGCCTGCTGCCCTTGTCCTTCCAAGTGGTAGAAGTCATGGGTTTCGGCAGTGCTGCCGAAGAAGCCTTGGCGAGTTGTTGCAGTGAGTGTTGAAGGTGGTGGATGGGGTGCCAATCATGCGGGTTGCTTTGTCCTGGATGGTGTCGAGCTTCTTGAGTGTTGTTGGTGCTGCATTCATCCAGGCCAGTAGAGAGCATTCCATCACACTCCTGAATTGTGACTTGTAGTTGGTGGAAATGTTCGGGGAATTCAGTAGGTGAGACACTCGCCGTAGAATACCCAGCCTCCAAGTTCCACTCCAAGTTACACACCAGCCTGACTTGGCCACACCTGGAATACTGCGTACAGTTTTGGTCTCCATATTTAAGGAAGGATTTACTTGCATTGGAGACCTGCTGCTCTTGTCCTTCCAAGCGGTAGAGATCACAGGTTTGGCAGGGGCTGCTGAGACATCCAATGTGTGATTGAGGCCATCACACTAGTCTCATTGAATAAGCAGCTCAATGCTGCAATGAGAAGATGGGAGGAAAGGTACTCTGGGAGGATGAGAGCAAATGGACTGAAGGGCCTTCTTCATCCGAACATATCCAGCTTCAATCACTGGGAGAATCCGAAACAAGGGGCCATAAATGCAAGACAGTTACTAATAAATCCTACAGGGAAATAAGGAAATATTTCTTTACCCAGAGAGTGGTTGTAATGTGGAACTGGCTGCCACAGGGAGCGGTTGAGGCAAATAGCTGAGCTGCTTTCAAAAAGGAAGTGAGACAAGTACACGAGAGAGAAGGGAACAGAAAGATATGTTGAAAGGCTGAGATGAGGCAGATGGAATGGGAGAAGATTCGTGTGGGGGATAAATACCAGCACAGACTAGTTGGGCCGAATGGCTGGTTTCTGTACTGGAAATTCTGTGAAATTCTTGTGAGCCTTCCTACCAGGATCGCTGACTGTTTTATTGAACTGTTGAAGGGTGCTATTCCAGACTAACACAACCACTCCCATGGAATGTTTGTATTTCTTTTCGAGAGGAACACTGCCCCATCCAGCTATAAATTAATTAAGCCAATATCAAATTTTCAAAGGTTAAGATAAGTACATGTTGTACGTTCTTGTCCACATAAATCATCCACAATTTAATACAATCATAGAAAAGATTCAATTTGTTGTAAAAAAAAGAATCAAACAGGCTGGAGAACTCCAGGAATCGGTATGAATAATTTTCTCTTGATCTTTCTAATTACGTCTCGGCATCAGCTCATTTAATGTGATTAGAAGTAATAGAAAGGTCGGAGATGTTGAGTACAGCTGTGCCCGCCTGTACTCCTGATAGATTTCCGTCCCACAGACTTTTACGTGTGTTCTCCATTTAAATTAATTCACAGTTTGCGCTCCGTAAATCACTGTGACCTCTGACGCGTGACTTTTGTCGGGGGGTTAGTTGTGGCAAATTTATGACTTATTTCCATGGAAAGTGCCCTACAAAGTTCCAGTCACTTATTAAAGACTGTCGCTCTGTTCACTTTCACAGATAATTTGAATCCCGAGTTTATAAGATCACAAGATCAGTTCATGTCAAAAAAGGGTCATTTTGTTCTCATCCTTCCAGAGTACCAACCCTTCTCTCTCCCCATTGCAGTACAGGCTCGAAATCTCTGGTGGGTGTATTCCTGGAGGTTTCATCACATGACCTCGACCAGTCCAGTCAAATTGCCTTTTTTTAACGCATCTCCAATATTTTTATAAATAATAAACGAAAACGTTTGATGAACTTGAAAACAAACCACACAATTCTTTGAATGTTCCGCTGCTTTTCTGATTCTTGGGATGGGGGCGAAGGGATTGTCCGATGAGGAGAGATTGAGTAGACTAGGCCTATATTCTCTAGAGTTTAGAAGAATGAGAGGTGATCTCATTGAAACATACATAATTCTTACAGGGCTTGACAGAGTAGATGCAGGGAGGATGTTTCCCCTGGATGAGGAGTCTAGAACCTGGGGTCACAGTCTCAGAATAAGGGGTTGGCCATTTAAAGAAAGACTTGGCTTTATATAGCACCTTTCAAGACCACCAAACATCTCAAAGTGCTTTACAGCCAATGGAGTACATTTGGAGTGTAGTCACTTTTGTAATTTAGGACTTCACTGAGGCATACGAAAGCATGGGCCTTACACTAAACATCCGTAAGACAAAGGTCCTCCACCAAACTGACCCCACCACACAACACTGCCCCCCAGTCATCAAGATCCATGGCGCGGCCCTGGACAACGTGGACCATTTTCCATATCTCAGGAGCCTATTATCAGCAAGGGCAGACATCGACGAAGGGGAAGAGAGTGTTCGAAGAACTGTCCTCAAATGTGGCACCAAACTTATGGTCTGCAGGGCTGTAGTGATACCCGCCCTCCTGTATGGCTCAGAGACATGGATCACATACGGAAGACACCTGAAATCGTTGGAGAAATACCACCAACGATGTCTCCACAAGATCCTGCAAATCCTCTGGGGGGACTGACGCACCAACTTTAGTGTTCTCGCTCAGGTCAACATCCCCAACATCGAAGCACTGGCCACACTCGATCAGCTCCGTTGGGTGAGCCACATTGTTCGCATGCCCGACACAAGACTCTACTCGGAACTCCTACATGGCAAGCGAGCCCCAGGTGGGCAGAGGAAATATTTCAAGGACACCCTCAAAGCCGCCTTGATAAAGTGCAACATCCCCACCGACACGTGGGAGTCCCTGGCCAAAGACCGCCCTAAGTGGAGGAAGAGCATCTGGGAGGGTGCTGAGCACCTCGGGTCTCGTCGGCTAGAGCATGCAGAAATCAAGCGCAGGCAGCGGAAGGAGCATGCGGCAAACCAGACTCCCCACCCACCCTTTCCTCCAGTGACTGTCTGTCCCACCTGTGACAGAGACTGTAATTCCCATATTGGACTGTTCAGTCACCTGAGAACTCACTTTTGGATTGGAAGCAAGTCTTCCTCGATTTCGAGGGACTGCCCATGATGATGAATATAGGACTGAGATGAGGAGAAATTTCTTCACTCAATGGGTGGTGAATCTTTGGAATTCTCTACCCCAGAGAGCTGTGGAGGTTCAGTCATTGAGTATATTCAAGACAGAGAGCAATAGATTTTTGGATATTACTGGAATCAAGGGATATGGGGATAGTGCAGGAAAGTGGAGTCGAGGTAGACGATCAGCCTTGCTCTTATTGAATGGCGGAGCAGGCTCGAGGGGCCGAATGGCTCCTAATTCTTATGGTACTTTTCCTGGGTTTCTTACAGCAGTGTGCAGGAGATTAATCTTTCATTCCTAGAGACTCCAGTATGACAGTATCTAGCTCTTTCTGTAATGAATCCGGTCCACTGGTCTCAATAACCCTTTCTACAAACTTATTTCTCTGCACTCTACAGATGTCTGTTGTAAAGTGAACCTGTGCTCTGCCGCACCTTTACCACGTGTTACCACGTGTATGAGGGTGTCACTGGTAGCTCTTCCAGCTTTCTACTCATTGAGTTCCGTAATGAAGCAAAATCATTTGTATTACTTCCATACTTAGAGGCAATACCCCATCAGCCCTCCCATTGCCCTGGACTCCAAGAATAGAAACAGCATCTTTATTAACCAATCGAAACTGCACCATCCAAATACCACTTACTTCACTTTTCTCTTCAACGGTAGTGTCAGGCTGTACTGGCCACTATTGGGATGGGCATCATCTGCTGTCTTAATGTAAAGTCTGAACTACTATCTTACAATGTTTATGTATGTAGGAAGATAGGAGCAGGAGTAGGCCACTCAGCCCCTCGACCATTGTTCCACCATTCAATTAGATCATGGCTCATCTGTATCTGAACTCCATCTACCCGTCTTGGTTCTGTAACCCTTAATATTCTTGCCTAACAAAAACCTCAGTTTTGAAATTTTCAATTGACCCCCAGCCTCAATAGCTTTTTGGGGAGAGAATTTGGGACTTCCATTATCCTTTGTGTGAAGAAGCACTTTCATTACCCCTGAATGGCCTGGTTCTAATTTTAAATCCCGCTTTGTCCAGGACTCTCCGCACCAGAGGAAATAGTTTCTCTCTATCTACCCTATCGAATTCTTTAATCATCTTAAACACCTCAATTAGATCACCCCTTAATCTTCTATACTCAAGGGAGTACAAGCCTAGTCTATGCAACCCGTCCTCATAATTTAACCCTTTTGGGCCCAGTATCATTCTGGTGAATCTGGCCTGCATCCCCTCCAAGGCCAATGAGATGCAGTGTCAAGAATAGAATTCAGAGGAAGAGGAAATTAAATAATAGTCAAAACAATTGAATAAAAAACTAAGAAAAAACAGATGTAAGGACATGTCGCCCACTAGTATCCTAACTCTCCCACATAATGTATTTTAAATGTCCTAATATCTCCTTATGTGACTTGGTGTCAAATTTTATTTGGTAATATTCCTGTGAAGTGTCTTGGGATATTTTTCTACATTAATATAGAAACAGAAACGTAGAAAATGGTGCAAGAGTAGGCCATTCGGCCCTTCGAGCCTGCACCACCATTCAATATGATCATGGCTGGTCATTCCCTCAGAACCTCTTTCCTGCTTTCTCTCCATACCCCTTGATCTCTTTAGCTGTAAGGGCCATATCTAACTTCCTTTTGAATATATCTAACGAACTGACCTCAATAACTTTCTGTGGTAGAGAATTCCACAGGTTCACAATTCTCTGAGTGAAGATGTTTCTCCTCATCTCGGTCCTAAAGGGCTTACCCCTTATCCTTAGACTGCGACCTCTGGTTCTGGACTTCCCCAACATCGGGAACATTCTTCCTGCAGCTAACCTGTCCAATCCTGTCAGAATTTTATAGGTTTCTATGGAGATCCCCTCTCATTCTTCTAAATTCATAAAATCATAGAATGATACAGCACAGAAAGAGATCTTTTGGCTCATCGTGCCTGTGCCAGCTCTTTGAAAGAGCTATCCAATTAGTCCCTCTTCCCTGCACCTTTCCCCATAGCCCTGTAAAAAATGTTCTCCTTCAAGTATTTATCCATTTCCCTTTTGAAAGTTACAATTGAATCTGCTTCTACCGCCCTTTCAGGCAGTGCATTCCAGATCACAACTTGCTGCTCAATTCTTCCCACTCATGTTGCCCATTTCAGTTGCTCATCACTTTAAATCTGTGTTTCCTCTGGTTACCAACCCCTTTGCCACTGGAAACAGTTTCTCCTTATTTACTCTATCAAAACCATTCATGATTTTGAACACCTCTATTAAATCTCCTCTTAAACTTTTCTTCCCTGAGGAGGTCATCCCCAGCTTCTCCAGTCTCTCCACATAACTGAAGTCCCTCAACCCTGGAACCATTCTCGTAAATCTCTTCTGCACCACCCCTAAGGCATAAACATCCCTCTTATATGGGCCCAAGTTTCCCTAAGAGTTTCTCCTATTTTTTTGGAGCAACTAGTTTTTGTTGGAGTATTTTAAAAATTGCAATTCTCCCCATTTAATTTTCTCCAGTTTAAGTGAATTAGTTCAGTTTCTTTTTAGTTCAGTTTTTTTTGCAAAAGGGGGCTTGAGCAGCCATTTATGCCTGTTTTGGCCATTTAAGCAAGCTTAGCCAGCGAAAAGTTATTCCAAACTAACTTAAGCCAGTGTATGTGTCCACTTTTGTACGTGCAGAAAAACCTTGCGGAGACTTAAGAAATCAGCACAGGTAGCCAGAGATGGGGTGGGGGGCAGGGGAAGGGAAGTTAGAGGATTTTCCAAAGTATCAAACACCTTCACAACAACATTAAAGAAGCATAAGTACATTTAAAGCACTAAGCACTAAACAACGCAATACATTTAAAGCATCAAGCACTAAACAAAGCACAAAAAGTAATAAGAAATTAATTAACAAATAAAAAAACAGAAGGAACTCTGCACCTAAAGCACCAAGACCAAAGTAATAAGCAATCAATCAATCAATAACAAATAAAAAATAGAAGTCCTACATTTATGTGAAGGGAAGGCAGCGGGCCGCCGATGAGGGAGCCCATTCGGCCAGGGCTTGGGGCAGTAAGACACGCACTGGGAGGCTAGGCGCAACACGGCATCGGTGAAGGTAGGGGTGAAGGGGAAGGAGGGGGAAGGCAGCTGCTGGAGGGAAGGAGGGGGTGGGTGGAAGGAGGAGGAGAGGGGGGAGAGAGCGGGGGGAGAGAGTGGGGGGGGGGCCTGCCCCCCCGACAGCCAGGGGAGTTGCGTCGGAGGCCGTTATAAAATCATCCAGTTGTTTGTTTGAATGCGTGTATCATGATATTTGCAGGAAAATGTCACGATGCAACTGGGAAATTTAAATTGATGTGTAGGCTGGCCCCTGTTATCTTCAATTACTCCCTCTTTGATTGATTTTCCATTCCGCTGCCTGGAGTCACTTCTTACCTAGTTCCTTCTCTAGGGAGGCCATTCGGCCAGGGCTAGGGGCGGTGTGCTTCGGCCCCTCCCACACAGCCTGCAGAGATTCGGGGGCGAGGAGCCACTGCACATGCGCGCACACTCTAGCGCGCATGTGCAGAGGTCCCGGCACTGTTTTCAGCGCCGGGACCTGGCTCTGCCGCCCCCCGCCCCCACTGGATGTGCTGCACTAGGCCGAGCTCCAAGACATCCGGAGGAGCGGGGAGAATTCCTCGGTAAGTTTTAGGCACGCTTTTTTGTTCCATAAAGCCGCGCCGTTCTAAGCGTGGGGGCAAACTTGGGCCCATAGTATGGTGCCCAGAATTGAACACACCATTCCAGTTGAGGCCTATCCAGTGTTTTGTAAAGCTTTAACATAACTTCCTTGCTTTTGTTCCCTATGGGGCAGAAATTCTTCAACTCACCGCCCACTGCCGCCGACATTGCTTTTGCTGATCCGCCCAGTGCCACTTCGGAGGTGGCCTGGAGCGGGCGGGTGGGAGGGGAGAGCCGCCGGGAACCACCCGCTGACGTCAGCGGACGGCCGAGTGGCGCAACTGACCTCCTGCTCGCCGAGCTCCCATATTGATGCGGGCGGGAATCTGCGCCAGAACAGGGGTGGACCGCTGCGAGGAGGCTGGTCTGTCCACGACCGTAAGTCTGAAGAACCTGAAAAAAAGGTTAATAAAAATTATTTTTAAAAATTCCACAGTGACTTACCTGGAAGGTCTTTCGATAGTTTTTAAAAAAATATTTTACTGATGATTTTTTTTTTCAGGTCTTCGACCCTCCGTGGGCCCAACTCCATCCTCGGCGGCACTTGGGTGACAAGCGCCTCTGCCGCCGAGAATGAGAGCTCCCGCCCGCTGCCGCCCAGATTGGCGGCGTACGTCGTCCATTTGCCGCCCGCCGACCTTTGAGGGACCTCGGTGATAATTATCCCGCCCAAAGTACCGTCCGGTACCTCGCCGGCCATCGGGTGGCACTTGGGCGGGCGGAGATCTTGATGAAAATCGGCCCCTATGCCTTATTTATGAAGCCAAGGATCCAATATGCTTTTTTAACAGCCTTCTCAACATGTCCTGCTACCTTCAAAGATTTGTGCACATAGACCCCCAGGTTTCACTGTTCCTGCATCTCCTTTGAAATTGTACCATTTAGTTCATATTGCCTCTGCTCATTCTTCCTACCAAAATTGGTGACTTCTCTGCATTAAATGTCACCAGCCATGTGTGTCTGTCCCTTTCACCAGTCTGTCTTTGTTCTCCTTAAGTCTGATATTATGCTCCTCATTGTTTACTACATTTCCGAGTTTCGTGTCATCTGTAGACTTTGGAAATTATATCCTGTATACGCAAGTCCAGCTCATTAATATACATCAAAAAGAGCAGTAGTCCTAATACTGATACCAGGGGAACACCACTGTGTACTCCGTCCAGTCTAAAAATTAACCGTTCACCACCACACTCTGCGTTCTGACCCTTAGCCAAATTCGTATCCATGCTGCCACTGCCCCTTTAATCCCATGAGCTTTAATTTTGCTAACAAGTGTATCATGTGATACTTTATCAAATGGCTTTATAAACAACATCAATTGCACTACTGTTATCAACCCTCTCCATTCGTTACTTCATCAAAGAACTCAATCAAGTATTTTTTATGGAATATATGATTCTAAGAAATGTAGATGAACTTTGATCCTTCACCCTACCCCATCTAGCAGATTATATACCACTTTCTGCATCCTGGACTCTCCCCAACCATTCGAATGCCCTGGAGCAGAAAAATTCTCAATGAGTAAATCTTTCAACAATTGAAAATTCAGCGACTTCCATAACTCAAAAGATTTGAAGAGCGGGATCTTAAGATTATCGGTATTTTTCATCGCTGACTGGTTGAGTTCCACAAGTGACAGGTCAGCGCTTCCAGCGGGACTGGAACTATTTTGCCCTGTGGAGTGTTTGATTGTCTAAGTCTGTCCTCGTTCTTCAATCAAATTCTTCAATCATATTCTATTGGAATTCATCAGACTGGCACTCTATCAGTCTGTGACAGAAACTCCGTTTGCAAAAAGTATTGTATTTCAGCATAACTGTGCCCGCACAGAGTTTCTGATGAGAGGAAGGATCTCCACATGTTCGAAGCAGGTTTCTAAATAATTAGGTATCCTCAGGCGATGGTCAATTTCCTCCCATTAATGAGGACCGATGCACTGATCGTTGTGTTAACAATCAGGCAGTTCAAATGTCACCAAGTGTCTGATGTCTCACATCTGTCTTGCATTCAGGAACCTTTCAAGGAAATAGCATAAAGATTCAAAGAACTGCTGAGCCTCCAGTCATTAGGGACCTTGCATGCAAGGAGAATGTAGAAGTATGTGTGTAACCCCGCAGGATTCTTAGACCCAGTGGAGCAATGAGGCTTTCTTACGAAGAAAACTAATAATTACATAGAAACATAGAAAATAGGTGCAGCAATAGGCCATTTGGCCCTTCGAGCCTGCACCACCATTCAATATGACCATGGCTGATCATGCAACTTCAGTACCCCATTCCTGCTTTCTCTCCATACCCCTTGATGCCTTTAGCAGTAAGGGCCACATCTAACTCCCTTTTGAATATGTCCAGCGAACTGGACTCAACAACTTTCTGTGGTAGAGAATTCCACAGGTTCACAATTCTCTGAGTGTAAAAGTTTCTCCTCATCTCAGTCTTAGATGGCTTATTCCTTATCCTTAGACTGTGACCCCTGGTTCTGGACTTCCTCAACATCAGGAACATTCTTCCTGCATCTCACCTGTCCAATCCCAATAACTTTATAAGGGAGGTGGGAAGAATAGAATTGGAAGATATCCTCGGGCGATGGTCAATTTCCTCCCATTAATAAGGACCAATGCTCTGATCGTTGTGTTAACAATCAGGCAGTTCAAATGTCACTAAGTGTCTGATGTCCCACATCTGTCTTGCATTCAGGAACCTTTTAAGGAAATAGCATAAAGATTCAAAGAACTGCTGAGCCTCCAGTCATTAGGGACCTTGCAAGTAAGGAAAACGTAGAACCATGGTTATTTACAGTTGCTTCCATAAATTACGGAGGGGTTTGATAGGGTAGACATAGAGAAGATGTTTCCACTGGTGGCTGAGTCCATAACTGTGGCTCATCAGTATAAGATAGTCACATGTACATCCAATAAAAAATTTAGGAGAAACCTTTTTACCCATTGAATGATTAGAATGTGAAACTCACTACCACAGGAAGTGATTGAGGCGATCCACATACCGGTAGATGTATTTAAGGGGAAGCTGGATAAAGACATCAGGGCGAAACGAATTGAAGGACATGCTGATAAGGTTAGATGAAGTAGGGCAGGAGGAGACTCGTGTGGAGAATAAACACTGCATTGGACCAGTTGGGCCAAATGACTGTGCTGTAAATTCTATGATTAAGTCAAGATCTCAATCAGTATTATTGATAATCCAGATCTGAATTAAGATCTAAACAAAGTGACGTCAAAACACCAGTGCATTTATCTTCCATTTTAAATTCAGTGTCAGACTACAATGAGCACATTCAAGATGGATTTCATGTGCTCTCTTGATAATGCCAGGATTGTGCCCCAAGGGATTTTAGCACTCACGGATGTAAGACACAAAATAAAAATATTGTTTTTAAGCCAATTATATTTAAAGCAGCTTATCTTTCAAGTTATTCCCTTCCAGCAATGAATGCTCGCCAATATATGGCAGCAAAGTATCCTATTGCAGATATATGGCACCATTTTCTTAAAGAGGCAAACACATCTGAGTCTGCAAGGCTGGGCATTGGCCAAAATGTACGTTGTTCGTAATATTATGGGAACCTTTTCCAGAGCAACAACTTGCCTTTAAATGTCCCAAGGCACGTCGCAGGAGCGTAATCAAACAAAAATTGACACCATGTCAAAAAATTTGATGTTTGTGGAAATGACTAAAAACTTAGTCAAAGAGGTAGGTTTTAAGGTGAGTCTAAAACGACGAGGGAGTGGGAGAGAGAGAAATGGAGAGTTGGAGGGAATTCCAGAGCTTACGGCCAACAAGGCTCTCAGCGGCAGTGCAAAGGGAGTGGGACAGACTGAAGAACCCAGAGTTGGAGGAACGCAAAGGGTTCGAGTACTAAAGAAAATTACAAAGAAAGGGAGGGGCGAGACCATGAAGGGATTTGAACAGGAAGACGAAAATTTTAAATTTGAGGAGCCACTGTAAAGAAAGAAAGAATGACTTGCATTTATGTAGTGCCTTTCACGACCACTGGATGTTTCAAAATACTTTACAGTCAATGAAGTACTTTTGGAGTGTAGTCACTGTTGTAATGTAGGAAATGCGGCAGCCAATTTGCACACAGCAAGCACAGTTCCTCAAACTTTTTCTTCTAAGGCAATCCCTCGGAGTCGAGGATGACTTGCTTCCACACTAAGATGAGTCCTCAAGTGACTGATTTGTCCAATACGAGATCTACAGTCTCTGTCACAGGTGGGGCAGACGGTGGTGAAGGGACAGTTGGGTGGCTTGCTTGGTTGTCGTACGCTCCTTCCGCTGTTTGCGATTGGTTTCCGCGTGCTCCCGCGAAGCCCACACACAGCGATGTGATAATGGCCAGATAATCTGGTTTTATTTGTTATGTTGATTGAGGGATAAATATTGGCCAGGACACTGGGGATAACTCCCCTGCTCTTCTCCGAAATAGTGCCATGGGATCTTTTAGGTCCACGTGAAAGGGCAGATGGGGGCCTCGGTTTAATGTCTCATCGGAAAGACGGCCACTCCGACTGTGCAGCAGCCCCTTCACCACTGCACTGGAGTGTCAGACTAGTTTTTTTTTGTGCTCAACCCACAATCTTCTGACAGAGGTGAGAGTGCTACCCACTGAACAATGTAGGTCAGCAAGGACAGAGGGTGACGATACAACAAAATTAAATCAGCATGAGGAGACATGAGGCGGCACGGCGAATTGCGATGGAAGAGCGGACTGCTGCTGGTGTCGCCCCATCTGACTTCGGGTGGGAGCCTCATTGACGCATGTTACCCAGGGTCATACAATGTCCAGAGGACCCCGGTAACAGTAACCCCTAGCGGGGAAGAAGAGGAGGCCTTCGAAGGTAAATCAAGGAACTTTCCTTCGTGGGACCAGGAGGAGCTGGATGGAAAGTCTGGGCCAAAGCGGCCACGGGTTGCCAATTCTGGTTGGGTGTAGCCCTGCAGGTTTCAACACATGACCTCCAGCTGCCCCACCCCCACACTCCCGCCATTGGTTGTCCGATGCGCTCATCCTCACAGTGCACCGCCTTCCCATGGCCATTGGAAAGCGAACGCGCTCTTCACTACCCGACTGGATTCTTGTCAGTCAAAAAGCCTCTTTTATCCCAACTCCAACATTATTATAGGTAATAAACAAAAGTGTTCTAAGAAAGAAAGACTTAAAGACTTGCATTTCTACAGCGCCTTTCACAACCACCGGATGTCTCAAAGCGCTTTACAGCCAATGAAGTACTTTTGGAGTGTAGTCATTGTTGTACTGTAGAGAACGCGGCAGCCAACTTGTGCACAGCAAGCTCCCGCAACATGAAAAGAACACCCCATTTATATTTAGTCGCCTTTTGAGTTTTCATTCCAGCTGGCCGGTGGGATGTAAATGAGGTCTGGCCATTAAAATCGCCCGAGGCCTCACACGGAGACTCTCAGGTGGAAAAGCTCCCTGCTACCAAACCCCCACCTGGCTTCCTGCCCGGGTTACAATCCACTCCTCGGTGTCAGCACCAAGCACTCCAAGGCCAGGGATTGTACAACTATTTTGGTTGCATCTGGAAATCAAATGTAAATCAAGTGCCCCCTGATTAAAGGGCGGGGGAGGGGCACCAAAACCGACACATTAAACAAATTAAACTTTTGTCGGTAACTTAATTCAAATTCAAATTTGGTTGCCGGGGTTAATTATGCACTCCAGTCCCACCGCGCCCACCTCTCGCGGAAGGCCGCGAGCGTACCGGTGGACACCGCATACTCCATCTCCAGGGACACCATGGCTCGGATGTAACAGCGGAAGAGAGGTAGGCAGTCGGGCTGAACGACCCACTCGACCACCCGCTGCCTGGACCGGTTGATGGCCAACTTGGCCAGAGATAGTACAACCTGACGCAGACAAAAGCTCTGGTTGCCCTTGCCCTAACAATGTGCCTCAGCTCCGATCTCAGAGGGACACCGACTAATACACCGTCATAACATTTGTCCCATTTCCCACATGAGCAATCCAGCGGGCTCTCTGAATGATATGAGTGCTGAATTAGGGACAGTTTTGTGTGTTCTGCCCATATCCATTAGGACCTGACTTGAGATTGGCAAAACTCATTTACAACCAGCAGCCAGTGTCCTGGTCAGTATTTTCCCCTCAACCAGTATCACTAAAAACAGATTATCTGGTGATTATCACATTGCTGTTCCTGGGAGCTTGCTGTGCACAGATTGGCTGCTGTGTTTCCTACATTACAACAGAGACTACACTTCAAAAAGTACTTCATTGGCTGTGAAGCACTTCAGAATGTCCTGAACGGCGCTATATAAATCACTGTTTCTATTTGTACTGTGTTTTATTTGTGCCTGCGTCTGCTGGACCCCGCCCCGGATGCCTCTCGCGCATGCGCAAACTCCTCGGACCCGAAACCAGAAGTGGCCCCCGAAGAGGCTACATGGAGTCTGCTGCTGAAACATTGCTTCCAGCCTTTGCATTATTGTGGTCTTCTGTGGGAGAGAAAACATTAGAGGTAGTGGGAGAGAGAGAGAGAGAGAGAGAGGGAGACAGCGGTCAGTGGGGGGAAAGAGAGAGGTGGTGGAGGTGAGAGAGGGGCGGGGGAAGGGTTGGGGAGAGAGAGACATGGGGAGGAGAGAGAGGAGTGGAGGGGAGAGTCATTGGGGGGAGAGAGAGAGATGGGGGGCAGAGAGAGAGAGAGACGGGGGTGGGGGAAGAGAGAGAGAGAGAGAGATGGGGGGAGAGAGAGAAAGAGGCGGAGGAGGAGAGACGGAAATGGGGGGAGGGAGAGAGACACTGGAGGGGAGAGTGAGAGCGACGGGGGGAGGGAGAGAGAGAGACTGGGCGAGAGGGGGGAGATGAGAGAGATGGGGGTGAGAGAAAGACGGCGAGAGACAGGGAAGTGGGAGGGGGGATGGGAGCGGAGAGCGAGAACTCAGGGAAGACAGATCACGTTCTTCCAACCCCCTTTACACCCACACCCGATTTCTCGGAAAGCTCAGTGCGCGTATTACAAGGGACATAGTTGGGGTGGATGAAATCCGGAAGTCACGACACTGTCGCAGCCAGAAACACAGTGCAAATAACTGGATCCGATATAAATGCAAGTGTTGCTTTCTTTAGGAACGCGGCATTTAAGGTGTTAAATCTGCCTGTCTTAAACCGACGGCAGAGCATCTCCCTGCGACCAGTCTGCTGCTGGTCTGCCGAAACCAAATTTAATACAGACACCGAATGCAACAGCAGAAATATCAGAGCCAAGGCCCCCCAGAATCAGAATTAAAACCAGTATGAACGTGTCTTTAATGGAAAATGAAATCTTTTGTTTAGATGGGGAACCACATCTGTGTCATTAATCAGGTGAAAACGACCCAGTATTGTGATCCAGGGTAACTTATACTCGCCTCACTTGTCACCAAACAAAATGTAAAAAAAAAGGTTTTCCAGACACTTTTTAATGAAACCATTGCCCCTTTAAATCGAGTGTCCAACGCCCCAATTTGCTGTATTTTGGTGTCAGGATCTTATTGGTCATCTGACGTAATGTCTTATGTGGCTCGGTGTCAAATTTATTTGTTTTGTCTTATAACACTCTTGTGAAGCGCCTTGGGACGTATTACTATGTTAAAGGTGCTATATAAATACAGGTTGTTGTTATTATGGGATGAGGTACATATGTTGTATGGGAATAAAGTTTTACTTACAACATGCATAAGTTTGCTGATCGTGGGTCCAAAGCCGGAATTTGCTGCACTTTAGTGCCAGGATCTTTATTATGGGATGAGGTACATATGTTTACATGGGAGTAAAGCATGTCTACGATTCATTAGGGGTCCATTGTTACAGACTATAAAGGGGAGGACATTGATCATGGAGCTGAGCTGCACAGTGGGCGAGGTGACTGAGTTTTAAGCCAATTTGGGTGGGGAAGGGGGGGTGGGGGCGTCACTGCATTGACTGTAGGGGAAGGGGGGAGTGGGGTATTCCTGTATTGAATGGGGGAGTGGGGTATCCCTGTAATGAATGTAGGGGAAGTGGGGTGTCTCTGCATTGACTGTAGGGGGAGTGGGGAGTGGGGTATCCCTGCATTGAATGTAGGGGAAGGGGGGGGGAGTGGGGAGTCTCTGCATTGACTGTAGGGGGAGTGGGGAGTGGGGTGTCTCTGCATTGACTGTAGGCGGGGGGGCGTGAGTTGTCCCTGTATTGACTGTGGAGGAAGGGGGGAGTCTCTGTATTGACTGTAGCGGGAATGGGGTGTCTCTGCATTGACTAGGGGAGTGGGGAGTCTCTGTATTAACTGTAGGGGAGTGGGGTGTCTCTGCATTGACTGTAGGGGAGTGGGGTGTCTCTGCATTGACTGCAAGGGAAGGGGGGAGTGGGGAAACATAGAAACATAGAAAATGGGTGCAGGAGTAGGCCATTCGGCCCTTCGAGCCTGCACCACCATTCAATGAGTTCATGGCTGAACATGCAACTTCAGTACCCCATTCCTGCTTTCTCGCCATACCCCTTGATCCTCCTAGTAGTAAGGACTACATCTAACTCCTTTTTGAATATATTTAATGAATTGGCCTCAACTACTTTCTGTGGTAGAGAATTCCACAGGTTCACAACTCTCTGGGTGAAGAAGTTTCTCCTCATCTCGGTCCTAAATGGCTTACCCCTTATCCTTAGACTGTGATCCCTGGTTCTGGACTTCCCCAACATTGGGAACATTCTTCCTGCATCTAACCTGTCTGAACCAGTCAGAATTTTAAACGTTTCTATGAGGTCCCCTCTCATTCTTCTGAACTCCAGTGAATACAAGCCCAGTTGATCCAGTCTTTCTTGATATGTCAGTCCCGCCATCCCGGGAATCAGTCTGGTGAATCTTCGCTGCACTCCCTCAATAGCAAGAATGTCCTTCCTGAAGTTAGGAGACCAAAACTGAACACAATACTCCAGGTGTGGCCTCACCAAGGCCCTGTACAACTGTAACAACACCTCCCTGCCCCTGTACTCAAATCCCCTCGCTATGAAGGCCAACATGCCATTTGCTTTCTTAACCGCCTGCTGTACCTGCATGCCAACCTTCAATGACTGATGTACCATGACACCCAGGTCTCATTGCACCTCCCCTTTTCCTAATCTGTCACCATTCAGATAATAGTCTGTCTCTCTGTTTTTACCACCAAAGTGGATAACCTCACATTTATCCACATTATACTTCATCTGCCAGGCATTTGCCCACTCACCTAACCTATCCAAGTCACTCTGCAGCCTCAGAGCATCCTCCTCGCAGCTCACACTGCCACCCAACTTAGTGTCATCCGCAAATTTGGAGATACTACATTTAATCCCCTCGTCCAAATCATTAATGTACAATGTAAACAGCTGGGGCCCCAGCACAGAACCTTGCGGTACCCCACTAGTCACTGCCTGCCATTCTGAAAAGTACCCATTTACTCCTACTCTTTGCATCCTGTCTGACAACCAGTTCTCAATCCAGGTCAGCACACTACCCCCAATCCCATGTGCTTTAACTTTGCACATTAATCTCTTGTGTGGGACCTTGTCGAAAGCCTTCTGAAAGGCCAAATGTATCACATCAACTGGTTCTCCCTTGTCCACTCTACTGGAAACATCCTCAAAAAATTCCAGAAGATTTGTCAAGCATGATTTCCCTTTCACAAATCCATGCTGACTTGGACCTATCATGTCACCTCTTTCCAAATGAGCTGCTATGACATCCTTAATAATTGATTCCATCATTTTACCCACTACCGATGTCAGGCTGACCGGTCTATAATTCCCTGTTTTCTCTCTCCCTCCTTTTTTAAAAAGTGGGGTTACATTGGCTACCCTCCACTCGATAGGAACTGATCCAGAGTCTATGGAATGTTGGAAAATGACTGCCAATGCATCTGCTATTTCCAAGGCCACTTCCTTAAGTACTCTGCGATGCAGTCCATCAGGCCCTGGGGATTTATCGGCCTTCAATCCCATCAATTTCCCCAACACAATTTCCCGACTAATAAGATTTTCCCTCAGTTCCTACTTCTTACTAGACCCTCTGACCCCTTTTATATCCGGAAGGTTGTTTGTGTCCTCCTTAGTGAATACCGAACCAAAGTACTTGTTCAATTGGTCTGCCATTTCTTTGTTCCCCGTTATGACTTCCCCTGATTCTGACTGCAGGGGACCTACATTTATCTTTACTAACCTTTTTCTCTTTACATATGTATAGAAACTTTTGCAGTCCGTCTTAATGTTCTCTGCAAGCTTCCTCTCGTACTCTATTTTCTCTGCCCTAATCAAACCCTTTGTCCTCCTCTGCTGAGTTCTAAATTTCTCCCAGTCCCCAGGTTCACTGCATTGTGACTGTAGGGAAGGGGGGAAGTCTCTGTATTGACTGTAGGGGGAGTGAAGTGTCTCTGCATTGACTGTAGGGGGAGTGGGGTGTCTCTGCATTGACTGTAGAAGGAGTGGGGTGTCTCTGCATTGACTGTAGGGGGAGTGGGGTGTCTCTGCATTGACTGTAGCGGGAGTGGGGTGTCTCTGCATTGACTGTAGGGGGAGTGGGGTGTCTCTGCATTGACTGTAAGGGAAAGGGGGAGTGGGGAGTCTCTGCATTGACTGTAGGGGGAGTGGGGTGTCTCTGTATTGACTGTAGGGGGAGTGGGGAGTCTCTCTATTGACTGTAAGGGAAGGGGGGAGTGGGGAGTCTCTGCATTGACGGTAGGGGGAGTGGGGTGTCTCTGCATTGACTGTAGGGGGAGTGTGGATCCTCTGCATTGACTGTAGGGGGAGTGGGGAGTCTCTGTATTGACTGTAGGGGGAGTGGGGAGTCTCTGTATTGACTGTAAGGGAAGGGGGGAGTGGGGAGTCTCTGCATTGACTGTAGGGGGAGTGGGGTGTCTCTGCATTGACTGTAGGGGGAGTGTGGATCCTCTGCATTGATTGTAGGGGGAGTGGGGAGTCTCTGTATTGACTGTAGAGGGAGTGGGGAGTCTCTGTATTGACTGTAGGGGGAGTGGGGTGTCTCTGCATTGACTGTAGGGGGAGTGTGGATCCTCTGCATTGATTGTAGGGGGAGTGGGGAGTCTCTGTATTGACTGTAGAGGGAGTGGGGAGTCTCTGTATTGACTGTAGGGGGAGTGGGGTGTCTCTGCATTGACTGTAGGGGGAGTGGGGAGTCTCTGTATTGACTGTAGGGGGAGTGGGGAGTTTCTGCATTGACTGTAGGGGGAGTGGGGAGTCTCTGTATTGACTGTAGAGGGAGTGGGGAGTCTCTGTATTGACTGTAGGGGGAGTGGGGTGTCTCTGCATTGACTGTAGGGGGAGTGGGGAGTCTCTGCATTGACTGTGGGGGGAGTGGGGAGTCTCTGCATTGACTGTAGGGGGAGTGAGGAGTCTCTGCATTGACTGTAGGGGGAGTGGGGAGTCTCTGCATTGACTGTAGGGGGAGTGAGGAGTCTCTGCATTGACTGTAGGGGGAGTGGGGAGTCTCTGCATTGACTGTAGGGGGAGTGGGGAGTCTCTGCATTGACTGTAGGGGAAGTGGGGAGTCTCTGCATTGACTGTAGGGGGAGTGGGGTGTCTCTGCATTGACTGTAGGGGGAGTGGGGAGTCTCTGCATTGACTGTAGGGGGAGTGGGGTGTCTCTGCATTGACTGTAGGGGGAGTGGGGAGTCTCTGCATTGACTGTAGGGGGAGTGGGGAGTCTCTGCATGGACTGTAGGGGGAGTGGGGAGTCTCTGCATTGACTGTAGGGGGAGTTGGGAGTCTCTGCATTGACTGTAGGGGGAGTGGGGAGTCTCTGCATGGACTGTAGGGGGAGTGGGGAGTCTCTGCATTGACTGTAGGGGGAGTTGGGAGTCTCTGCATTGACTGTAGGGGGAGTGGGGAGTCTCTGCATGAACTGTACAGCTCCTGCTAAGGCTGGGCCAGCACTGAGCTGCCACCAGGCGAAGCCTGTTGTGACACAGCAACTCTTTTTGAGTGAACAAAATCAACATTAAATCAAGTGCTCCCCGATCTGGGGGACACTACAAACATTTCACAAGGCCCTTTTTTTTGTTTTTTTTGGTGGTTTTTTTGGGGGGCTCTAAAACCATAATTTACCAGTGCCCCCTATCTTTTGGGGGACACTAAACCCAGCATTTAAAACAAATTAAACTTTAAAACATAAAATCAAATTAAAATTTGGTTGCCGGGGGTGTTGTGACACAGCAACTCTTTTAGAGGAGACAAATAAACATTAGGTCAAGTGACCCCCAATCTGGGGGAACACTCCAAACATTTCGCAAGGCCCTTTTTTTTGTTTTTTAAAAATATTTTTGTAGATTTTTTAGGGGTTTTTTTGGGCTCTAAAAACATAAGTTACAAGTGTCCCCTATAAAAGGGGAGGGGGACACTAAAACCCGGCAATTAAAACAAATTAAACTTTAAAACATAAAATCAAATTAAAATTTGGTTGCCGGGGGTGCTGTTTTTTTTTTGTGTTTTTCTTTTTTGGTTTTTTTTTTGGGCACTAAAATCACAATTTTCCCCAGTGCCCCCTATAAAAGGGGAGGGGGACACTAAAAGCACCGGCAATTAAAACAAATTAAACTTAAAAACATAAAATCAAATTAAAATTTGGTTGCCGGGGGTGCTGTGCTCTGGGGAGCAGACAGCAGCTGTTTGTAATTTGCATGGGAGGGGTTAGTGTCAACAGTTGGCTCCAGCACTCACACTCTGCAGCAAATCGTGCAACAGGAACTCTCAAGTGACAGAACACAGGCCCTCCCAGTTTTTGACCTCAGACGAGCCTGCAGCCAGCTTCAAAGACAGCTCTTTTTTTCCTCCCCCCTTCCCTTCCCCACTCTTATCCGGTCTCTTTCAAACTTCACAGAAGGAAGAGGGCTCGAAGCGGTGGGGGTCTCATCCCCCCCTTACCTCCCTCTCTCTCTCTTCCCCCCCCCCCCCCCTCTGCTCCAGAGAGAAGGACAACTTTCTGTGGCAGGATCCAGAGTGGTGAGTTTAAATTTTTTTCTCCAACCTTCCCCACATCTTTCTTGTGAAGTAATTCTCCTCCCCGCCCCTGCACATGCATATTGTGCGTTCAAAGTTTTCCACAGAGCAAACTGCAGTTTGTTTAGCTCCTTCATGACACTTCATAAAGTACCTACAGCACTGAGCTCTGCTGCTTGTGGGTTATCTTTTCGGTGTGTTGTGTGAAAATAAATTGAGCTCTTCTTTGTATACTCCACCACTGCAAACTGTGTGTTAAAGAAGTTTCTCCAGGGCACCTTTGTGTATGTGGGTTTGAGCTGTGTGACTGCATGGTTTTTTTTTGTATTAAATGCACAACAGGATAGCTGTCACAGCTGTGAACGTACAATGCAGCTTTCCGGGCTTTGGCCTGTAGTTTTTTAATTCCTTTTGAATTTATGGCACTGGCTGGTGCTTACCTAAAGTTTTACTTCTCGCAGTGTGTTACTGATATCGTTCTGAGTGTATGCTGGTTCTCTTCAACCTGTTATCTACCAGCCTGCAGTCAGCCCACTCCCTATGTTTTGAAGGGAAAATTCCTGGCTGGAGTACTGGTTCCTGTTTGTTTATCAGATGAATGTTCCTTTCTGATAAGTGCCTTGCTGCAGTGGTTCTTTAACTGTGTAACTACGGAAACATTGGTCTGGGTTCCAAATCCTAGAAAAGTACAGCTCGGGAGGAGGCCATTTGGCCCATCGTGTATGTGCTCGCTACTTCAAAGAGCAATCCAGTTAGTCCCACTGCCCCCCCTGCTCTTTCTTGATGTCCCTGCAATTTTTTTTTCTCTCAAGTATTTATCTAATTCCCTTTTTGAAGGCTACTATTTAATTTGTATCACCACCCTATCAGGCAGTGCATTCCAAAATAACTACTCGCTGTGTAAAAACAAAAGAGCCTCTGGTTCTTTTGCCAATCAGCTTAAATCTGTGCCCTCTGGTTATCGACCCCTCAGCCATTGGAAACAGTTTCTCTGTATTTACTGTCTTTAAACCCTTCATGATTTTAAGCCCTCTTATCAAAACTTCTCTCGGCCGTCTCTGCTCTATGGAGAATAGCTCCAGCTTCTCCAGTCTATCCTCGTAACTGTAATCCCTCATCCTTGTAACCATTCTCGTAAATCTCTTCTGTGCCCTCTCCAAAGCCTTCATGTCCTTCCTAAAGTGCGATGCCCAGAATTGGACACAATACTTCAGCTGGGGCCGAGCTAGTGTTTTTTATATCCGTTTAGCATAACTTCCTGACTTTTGTATTCAATGACTATTTATAAAGCCCAGGATGCCAAGTGACCAGCTCTACAATTTTTCAAGGTGGT
This sequence comes from Pristiophorus japonicus, assembly GCF_044704955.1. NCBI lineage: Eukaryota > Metazoa > Chordata > Chondrichthyes > Pristiophoridae > Pristiophorus > Pristiophorus japonicus. The sequence continues at coordinate 29,864,378 of NC_091979.1, read as the reverse complement.
GGGGTAGTCAGACCATGTGGAATGCTATCTTAACAGCAAACACAGTAGATTTGGGCCACAACTGGTTTAATGTAAAATGGGAGGAAAGTGTATGGTTAAACGCAGTTATTATAGACGACTGCTTGTGAGCTTTTCTCCCACGGTCTTGGCAAGTCATTCATTTCTATCACAATAGCTTGTATTCATACACAGTGCTGCTCGTGTAAGGCAGGTCTTGATGAGCACTTCTTTTGAAAAAAGGGAGGTGGCGATTAGAGCAAGGAGCAGACATTTGGTTGGGGGGGTGGGGGGAAGAGGGACATAAAGACATAGTTCAAAACCTGTTTGACCTTTTTTTATAAAAGAGGCTTTTGAAGGTAGAAAGTGAATTTAAAAAGAAGTGATGTTTGAGGGTGAGCAGTGACTCGAAAGTTAGTGGAGGATGTGATGGAGGAGTTTAAAATTATGAAGGGATGGACCAGGGTAGATAGAAACAGATTGTTTCCAGTGATTTGAGGGCTCTAGGAATGAGGGGGGGGGGGGTCACGGATGTAAGGTTGAAGCGTTGATTTTAACACCACCTGCCTGGCGCGAATAGGACATGTGGGGGGTTACGATATAAGCAGCGTGCAACTCTGAGTCTGAGCCACGTGCCATCTTAGCAGCTGTGCTTTGGCCAGCCTGCAAGGCCCACGCACCGTGCAGGTAAGGGTCTTATTTGACATTTAAAACTCGGAGTCTGATGATGTCAATCAGACCCCGATGGTATTTTAACTTTCTGTCACGAGGTCCGCGCCCGACGAAATCTGGAGCAGTAGGCCCTGAAAAAGGCCGAAAAGATAAGTACATTTTTATTTTTATTTTTTTTTTAAAAAAAAGCTTTCCTTGTGGAGCCAAGTGGAGCAAGTCTGCTTCAACTGATGGCACAAGAAAATCTAGGGTCCTGGGCTTCCCATCCCTTATGGTGCTTGCCCTATACCAACCACCCCCAACCCCCGGTGAACTTTTTATCTTGTGCAGTAACCTTTTATGTGGCACCTTATCGAATGCCTTCTGTTACTGAGATGGGCACAGGTGAGTGGGAATATGCCACTTGCCCTGTTGGCCCACCTCTCCCCTCACCCGCAGTTAAAACCAAGGGTTTAGTGTTGGAAATTTAGGCCAGAGAGCTGAAGATTTTTTTTTTAACACGAGCTTTGAGAGACCGCAGGATGCACGACAGGAACGAATGATTGAAGCAGTGACTGTCAACCTTTTGAGAGTACGATGGATGGTTGAATGAAAAAAGGCATGAGAGATATAGAGACATGGTGTGTGGAGTACTGCTCGTGTGGAGGATAAACCCCAACACAGACTGGTTGGGCCTGACAGCCTGCTTCCATGTTGTTGTACCCTGTACTATGTAGATGAGTTTAAATCCCCAGTAATATCTGGTTTGATTCCTGTCATAGTTTAAGAGGGACAGCAATTGAACGCAAATTGCTTGTCCACTGAATCCTCTTGTGCTTCCCGTACAGCCCATTTATGCCTCGGAAGCAGTTGTGGGTTAAGGTGAGGTGGCTTGGTGTGTGCGTTTGCCCCGTTTTGTACATCGTAGGGTAGTACTGGAGACCGCAATGGATCAAGCACAACAACACACACAGTTGCAACTTTTAAAGTTCTGGCTGGGGAGAGATGGGGTGAATGAAACTCATTCACTCAGAGTTGTGAGCATGAGGAATTCTCTACCACAGAAACTTGTTGAGTCCAGTTCGTTAGATATATTCAAAAGGACGTTAGATGTGGCCCTTACGGCTCAAGGGATCAAGGGGTATGGAGAGAAAGCAGGAATGGGGTACTGAGGTGATCATATTGAATGGTGGTGCAGACTTGAAGGGGGAATGGCCTACTCCTGCACCTATTTTCTATGTTTCTAATTGTCTGTCACAAAGTATTGCAGGCCTGTTTGGACAGACGGCGAGCTCGGCCAGTGCCGTTGCCAAAAATGGTGACTCCTATTTAGTGGCACCCATAGCAACCATTTATTATTGCGAGCAGTGCCCTGTAATTGAACGCAGGGCTGAAACCGCCTGCACAAGATATGATGGCCTGTACCTCAATAGACATGTATCCAAGCTTTGTGTTGCAGTGCTGTCCCTAAAGGCAACATTGTAATATAAAGGGAGTGCTATTCCTCCATACGCAATGACTCCTCTCTTGCGCAAGTATCATGTATCAATTTGGCTCGGTTAGTGACGCTTGCATTCTGGGCCAGCAGCTTGTAGATTTGAGCCTCTCCAAGACTTGCATAAGCACGTAACCAAGGCTAACACTCCAGCGTAGTGCTGAGGGAGTGCTGTCATTAACAACAACAGCTTGCATTTATATAGGGTCTTCACATAGAAAAATGTCCCAAAGTGTTTTTTGAGATCTCGTTTAACAACTCAGATACACTTTGAAGTTCTGTATCACTACTAACTAAGCACTGTCAACAATATCCATATCATTGCTGCTGAACATATATTGGTCTGGATTTTGCTGTGAGTGTAACATTGAGGTTATCCGTGCTCACTGTTAAGCAAGTGTAAATTAGACAGCAATTTCCAGTGACCGAACGTGTGCAGTTAAATGTGGAAATCAGGAGTTGCCCTGCTCCAATAGCTGCGCTGTAGCGATGTATTGGAGAGAGACTTGGCACAAACACATGGGACGGCGTGAAGTTACGGTACCAACGTGATACATACACACTAAAAACACCTGGAAAAGCTAGGGCTTGTCCATTCTAGTGTAAATAAACTTTTAATGGTGGGATAAGTCTTAATTACTGCCAAACAACCTCCCTGGCAGTAAAAATGAACATTTGCAAGTGTGGAGTCTCATTCCTTCAGATTTAATTGTTGGAGATTTAAGAAAATAAAAAAAGGTAAATTTTAAAACTTTTTCTTTCTTCTCTCTCTCTCTCTCTCTCTCTCTCTCTCTCTCTCTCTTTCCCCCCCCCCTCTTAATCCCACCTTTTCCTCTCCAATTTGCTTTCTATACATGATGAGGTATTGAATTAAATATTCTAACTGACATTTCCTGGTTCAGACTCTGCGTTGCTCATTAACGATTCTTCAGTCTGATTGGTTAAGGAGATGCACAGATGCTTGACCTATTCACAAGGGTCCCTGATTCCCTGTAGAGGGCGCTGTGCTGAAATGGCTTTCGAATCATCGCAAGTTTCAGTGCAAAACCCCATTTAGAAAGTCTGCGGGCAAGTGTAAGGTTAATGAATGGCTGACACTGTTCGTTCACCATTGACCGCAAATTCCAGGCCATTATTTTTCATATAAGGATTCTTTCTGAATTAATTGTCCAGGGTACTCCGCTAACATAATCCTTATGCTACTCCATCTTCTGGAGATGTTTATGATGAATTTTATCTTCTGAGAAAATCTGGTCATGAGTCAATGGTTAACCAAAAAGATTTTGTTTATTTTAACATATTTTATTTTTTTCTTTACATAACACATTGGTTTGAAGAGTGTGAAAATCCATAATTTGATGCTGGTGATTTCACAATGAAGCAGTAACATTTGCGAATGAAATGCTTCGCTTTCTTCAATCTTAAAGATTGAAATTCAGTGTTGTGGTAGGCCTATAACATTCCTTTTATGATAGATTTCAAAAAACAGACTTGGAGTACAAAAGCAAGGAAGTTATGCTGAACCTTTTATAAATCACTGGTTAGGCCTCAGCTGGGGTATTGTGTCCAATTCTCGGCACTACACTCTGCGAAGGATGTCTAGGCCTTGGATGGGTGGAGAGGAGACTTACCAGAATGGTGCCCGGGATGAGGGACTTCATCCAGAGAGAGCACAGAAGCTTGGATTGTTCTGCTTGGCGCAGAGAAGGTTAAGGGGAGATTTAATAGACGTGCTCAAAATTATGAGGGCTTTTGAAAGATGGGGAGAAGCTATTTGCACTGGCAGGAGGGCCGGTAACCAGAGGGCACAGATTTGAGGTAATTGGTGAAAGTACCAGAGGGGACATGAGCGGTATCTTTTTTGCTGCAAGTTATGATGATCTGGAACGCGTTGCCTGTAAGGGTGGTGGAAGCAGATTCAATAGTAACTTTCAAAAGGAAATTGGATATATACTCGAAGGGAAAACATTTGCAGGATTACGGGGAAAGAGCAGGGTAGTGAGATTAATTGGGTAGCTCTATCAAAGAGCAGGTACAAAGGACCAAATGTGCTGTGATTCTGTGATCTCAGCTCCACCTAACAACCTTCTCACCATCGTCGTCTTAACTGTTTCTTGAGCTCATTAATAACGATATTTTTTCTATTTATTCCATTATTCTTTATTTAGGCATCAGCATGTTGTGACACCCTTCACCTGCACACTTCTACCAGTTAAGTGCAGCTTTGAAAGCTGCAGTTCCCGCTGCCTTGAAGTGAAGCATCACTAATGCACTCCGAGGGACAATCACTTTGTCCTGATTTTCTGAGATATCCAGAAATTCAGGCTAATCTGTGCAAAGATCGAGTGTAAACACCGAACCTCATCCGATGGGAATGCAGAGCAGAGACTTGCCAAGGAGGGTCATCACACTTGACATGCATATCTGCTGTGCAAGACTCTGTACCTCCGGGAGCAGAGCTTTGCAAAGTTTAACCTGAGCTGTTCACTTGAATGGCCTTCCCTGGTAAATTATTATACAAGTCTGTATGATCCTTTAGTAGACTGAAGAAAGAGAAAACAATCTGGGTGCAGGGAAAGCGGTGGATGTATCAACTACACAGGATGTACAGGACAGAAACAGGCCATTCGGCCCAACTAGTCCTTGCCGATGTTTATGCTCCACTCCAGCTTCCTCCCGCCTTTCATGATCATATGGAATGGTGGTGCAGGCTCAAAGGGCTGAATGGCCTACTCCTGCAGCTATTTTCTATGTTTCTATGTTTCCTCATCTAAATCTATCAGCATAACCCTCTCTTCCCTTCTCCCTACTTGTGATACAGCTAAACATGAGTGAGTCAGCTGCAGCACTACACATGCAGTTCGGTGCACAGAACAAGCCTGTCATGGTTTTTATTGCAAAGGGGATGGAGTATAAAAGCAGGGAAGTCTTACTACAGCTAAGGTATTGGTGAGGCCACATCTGGAATACTGTGTGCAGTTTTAGTTTCCATATTTACGAAAGGATATAGTTGCTTTGGAGGCAGTTCAGAGAAGGTTCACTAGGTTGATTCTGGAGATGAGAGCATTGACTTGTGAGGAAAGGTTGAGTAGTTTGGGCCTCTAGTCATTGGAATTCAGAAGAATGAGAGGTGATCTTATCGAAACGTATAAGAATATGAGGGGGCTTGACAAGTTGGATGTGAGACTAGAACTAGAGGGCATGATCTTAGAATAAGGGGCCGCCCATTAAAAACAGAGATGAGGAGAAATTTCTTCTGAGGGTTGTAAATTTGTGGAATTCGCTGCCCCAGAGAGCTGTGGAAGCTGGGACATTTAATAAATTTAAGACGGGAATAGACAGTTTCTTAACCGATAAGGGGTTATGGTGAGCGGGCAGGGAAGTGGAGCTGAGCCCATGATCAGGTCAGCCATGATATTATTGAATGGCAGAGCAGACTTGAGAGGCCGTATGGCCTACTCCTCCTATTTCTTATGTTCTTATGGTTTGCAAGTATAAGCAGTTGAATTGTGAGGGCATTTAAACATTTCTATATTTTATTTTATACAAGAGGCAGCCATTTGGCCCTTTGTGCCTCTGCCTGCTCTTTAAAAGTGTAGTCCAATTAGTCCCATTCCCCTGCTCTTTCCCTACAGCCCTGCCAATGTTTTCCCTTCAAGTATATATGTTCTGAAGTAGTGAGAGTTAAAATGGACACAAACACAAAAGCAAAATACTGCGGATGCTGGAATCTGGAATAAAAACAGAAAATGCTGGAAATGCTCAGTGGGTCAGGCAGCATCTGTGGAGAAGAAACAGAGTTCACGTTTCGGGTCGATGGCCCTTCGTCAGAACTGGAGTGTTTGGAAAGAACAGATTCTTAACAAGCACTGAAAGGGGGAGGGGAAGAAAGAACAAAAGGAAAGGTCTGTGATAGGTTAGAAGACAGGAGAGATTCAGAGACAAAAGGGATGAAGGCCCCAATTCAAATGGTAATGCCAGGAGTTAGAAAAACATTAGTCGTGATAGGGTGTGAATGGTGGGATAATGACCAACTGCCCTTGGAGACAAGGAGAAAAAAAGAAAGAAAGAAACGGGCTCGGAGGGGAGGGAGGGGCTGGGGGAGCGGTGGAAGGGAGCCAAAGATTGGCAGCAGTTCCGCTCTGTAATTTTTGAACTCTATGTTGAGTCCAGAAGGCTGTAATGTGCCAAATGAAAGATGAGGTGCTGTTCCTCGAGCTTGCATTGAGCTTCGTTGGAGCAGTGTAGGGGACCAAGGATAGAGAGGTTAGAGTGGGAGTGGAGCGGAGAATTTAAGTGACCAGAGTTAAAATGGAAACTCTTTCCTTGACAGATATCAAAATGAAAGTAATAAGACGAGTTGTCTATGGGGCCAGGTTGGTTGATATGGAAATTAGTCAGCATATTGGAATGTTGTTCTAGTTGCAAATTGAATTGTAAATGACTTAGAATTTACAGCACTGAATCGGGCCAGTTGGCCCAACTGGTTTATGCTGGTGTTTATGTTCCCCTCTGTGTGATACTTCATCGAACCCTATTAGCATAACCTCCTATTCCTTTCCCCTCTTGTACTTATCTAACTTCCCCTTTAAAAACATCTATGCTATTCACCTCAACCACTCTGGTAGCAAGTTCCACTTTCTGGGTAAAGAAGTTTCTTTGGAATTCCTAATTGGATTTATTGGTGACTATCTTATTTTTATGGCCCCTAGTTCTTGTCTTCTCCCCAATGAATGCACCCCCTCCCCTCTCCCTCTTCCCTTTCCCTCTTTCTTCTCCCCACCCCCCCCCCCCCCCCCCAACATGGAAACATTTTCTCTGCATTTACCCTTTTATAATTTTAAAGACTTCCTATTGAGTCACACCTCAGCCTTCTCCTTTGCAGATAAAAAGCCCCAGCTCTTAACAGGTTTTTGGAATCGAATTGTGTGTGAGCCCTGCCTCACTGTTATTTTATGCAATAATTACAGGGAAATTGAAAGCACAGAAGGAGGCCATTGGGACCCTCATTGCTAGAGCAATCCAAAACTCATCCCGGTGACTTGCTCTCATTACATGCCTGTACCTTTCTCTGCTTCAAGTAGTTATCCATTTTCCGCTTAAAAGATGCAATGGTCTTTGTATTGGCCTTTCCCTGTGGCAGAGGATTCCCCAATCCGACAACCCTCTGTGAAAAGACATTTCTCCAAACCTCTCAATGACGGTTTTAAATTGATGATCCCTCGTCCGTGATTTCCCCAACCAAAGGAAATATTTTTTTCATGGTTAACCCCATCAAATCCCTTCATAATTTTAATCACCTCTGTTATACCTCCTCTTGACCTGTTCTGCTCCAGTGGAAATAGCCGCAGTTCCTCATTATATATTTTTAATCATGAATAATTGACAACTCTGACTTCGGAGGCCTTCGGAGTTAAGTGCTGGGAAATTCCCCCATGGTCTCCCATTCTCCCAGATCAGCCATGATTTTATTGAATGACGGAGCAGGCTCGAGGGGCCAGATGGCCTACTCCTGCTTCTATTTCTTATGTCCTATTTCTTGTGTTCTCGTATCTTGACAGAAGAGGCATACTCTGTGGATGAACTCTCATTCACCTCATCCACATGCACTATCCTATCCAGAAGGTCTACAGAGAGAACCTTTTTCTCTCCGCATTTGTTGATTATCCAAATACATTTCTTAAAAAAAAAGGTATTTTCAGTCACATAGGGCTAGAATTTCCTTTGGCTTACCGCCCGATTTCTGGGCGTAATTGGCCATTGTGGGCGACAAACAGGTGAGCGAAAAATTCTCCACCTGAGTTACGCCGGCGGTTTCGAGGTACCGCTGGGGAGCAGACCGCTGGCGTGCATCGCCCTGGCGCGATATTTGGGTCAGCGGTGTCCAGTAGGTGAGTATGAAACAAAAAACACCCACAAGCATCAGCGGAGCTGGGCGGTAGGTGAGTAGCTCTGCAAGAATAAGTTTAGTAATTGGTTTTTTATTCATTATTTTAAAATTCTTTTGTAATTTAGTTTAAAAGGGTCTTGAGAATATTTTTGATTTTTTTTTGTGTGATGTTTTTTGAAAAATTATTTTGTTTTTCTGCTGCTAGGCCCAACCCGCAGCCTTGGGGTAAATTTTTAGTGATTATTTTATTTATCGCCCATTTACTTTAGCAACGGCCCAATCAACCCTAAATTCTACTTTTTCGCCCAGAATGGGGGTGCAACGCCCATGTTTTTCACTCAGCGGATTTTTTTCTTTTTTGGGGGGGGGGGGGGAAGTTTTCACTGGCGATAATCTTGGGAATCTTAGCGGTCTTTTGGGTGGAATTCAGGCGCTGGCGGGCTGTTAGGAAATTCTAGCCCATAGACTTAATTGAGTTTTAATGTTTTTAAGTGTTGTGGAGATTGAGTATCTTGCTGCATCGCTTGGCTATTAATTACCTGTTTTAAAAAAAAAAATAATAATCTGACTGAGTAGTATTAGCCTGTATACATTAGTCAGTTGGTGTGGCATTTCCTACCTTCCAGGAAGGACTGGAAAACACAATTTGCATCCCACCTGATCGCTAGTGAACCATATAGTACATTTAGACTTTAATTGTTGTTCCTGGATATGCATATAAGGGACACAGTCAGTCAAAGGCAATTGCCATTTTTTTTTTTGCTGTTTATTCAAGGGTTGTGAGGGTAGTAGCTGCAACCAAAGCAATTATATGAACATAAGAAATAGCAGCAGGAGTCGGCCATTTGGCCCCTTGAGCCTGCTCCCCCATTCAATAAGATAATGGCTGATCAGATCCACTTCCCTGCCCGCACCCTATAACCCCTTATTCCCTTATCGCTCAAAAATCTGTTTATCTTCGCCTTAAATATATTAAATGACTCAGCCTCCACAGCTTGCTGTGGCAGAGAATTCCATAGATTTACAACCCTCTGAGAAGAAATTTCTCCTCATCTCAGTTTTAAATGGGCGGCCCTTTATTCTGAGACTATTTCCCCTATGAGTGGAAATATCCTCTCTGCATCCACCTTGTCGAGCCCCCTCATTATCTTATAAGTTTTAATAAGATCACCTCTCATTCTTCTGAACTCCAATGTGTGTAGGTCCAACCTACTTAACCTATCCTCATAAGTCAACCCCCTCATCTCCGGAATCAACCTAGTGAACCTTCTCTGAATGCTAGTATATCCTTCCTTAAATATGGAGACCAAAATTGCACCCAGTACTCTAGGTGTGGCCTCACCAATACCCATAGTCTTATTTAGACCTAGAACCTGACTATTGTCTCGCAGATGTTTCAATTCAATCAGTGAAGTAGATAACGGAAAACTTATCGCATGACTCAGAAGTATCACAAAGCACTTCACGCAACAAATTACTTTTTAAAAGGTGGTCACTGCTCTACCGCAGATGAATGTGACTGATTTTATGCATAGCAAGATCCCACAGTGAGATACATGACCGTGAGGTGGTTTGCTTTTGTTTATAATTATTTCTAAATAACTCATTATAATTGTAATTAGGGGACCACAACTAAAACCTTGCACCTTCAGCAGTGCCAATTAATTTAAGGCAATGTGTCTTGAGTTCATTTATACCAACAGCGCACAATAATCCATTACATGCAAGCTACAGATTAATTGCTTTGTGGCTTTTGGCATCAGCGAGTTCTGTGAATTTCGTATTCAGTGAGACACTTTTTTCCCTGCAGGCCTGTGGCATGCTACAGACACACACACTTAGTTCTGTGGAGGAAAAAAAAAAGTCAATGAGCTGATCGTGTGTCCCCAAACAAGTTGACTTGAGAGACCCAATTTGTGAAAAGGGGGTTAGCCATGAACGTAGGGGTTATGGATCAGTTGGTTTAAAGAAGTCAAACTAGCATTTATACAGCTCCTTTCCCATCTTCAGGGTGTCTGAGTGGATCGCAGCCAATTAATTGTTTTTGAAGTGTAGTCAATGTTTTGCAGGTCAGTGTGACGGCTAATTTGCACATTGAAAAGTCCCACAAGTAAATAAATAAGCAATTCATCGGTTTTAGTGGTCTTAGTTGAGAGATGATTGCTGGCTGGGACACTGCAAACTCATTGTTCTTCTTGAAATATCAACATGGGATCTTTTACGTGCACTTGGTCAAGCAAACAGGGCCTCAGTTTGGCATCTCATCCAAAAATGCAGCACTCAGAGTACTGCACTGTCCATGTCAACTTAGATTGGGGGCTCAAGGTTATGGTGGGATTTGAACCTACAACCTTCTGACTAAAGTGAGTGTGCTGTCTCTGTCACACTGATTCTTGGCTTAGCCTTGCTAACATGGCTCAAGAACATTTAGATGTTGGGGACAATGATTTTAAGAATAACAAAGTATGGGGCTCAATTTTCCCCAAAGCACTTTTTTTTGACGTACTTGAAGAGTTACGCCTGTTTTTTTGGTGCCCAAGTACGCCCAAAAAAATGTTCTAAGTTTCCCTGTTTGAATTCTTCATTTTTGGCAAAGCCCAAACTGTCCTTTGCCAAAAAGATTGGGTTGCCACAGTAACCAGGGACACAATGCGGGCTGAGGCTGCAAAGTGAAACATACAGCCAGCTCGCAACACATTAAAATACATTGCAGCAACTTGCCTCCAATTATTAAAGTCCCCTCAACCCCCCTTTCCTGGTGCCCATCCCAGGCCGAAGGACCTCCTGGACCCATCCCTAGCCCCGAATGGCTTGCCGATCCGCTCCCCTGCCCCTAGCCCTGGCCGAATGGCCTCTCGGTCTGCACCCCCACCCGCCCCGAGTGCCTTGCCGGTCCTGCTCCCTAACCCAGATTGGCTTGCCGGTCCCGTTCCCCTAGCCCTGGCCGAATGGCCTCCCGGTCCGTTCCCCCGCCCCTAGCCCTGGCCGAATGGCCTCCCGGTCCGTTCCCCCGCCCCTAGCCCTGGCCGAATGATCTCAGTCCACCCCTGGCCCCGAGTGGCTTGCCGGTCCCGCTCTCCCACCCCTATTCCAGGCCGAGTTGCCTCCCGGTCCGCTCCCCTGCCCCAGCCCAGGCCGAATGGCTACCTCCCTCCCAGTCCCCACACCTAACTATACCTGAAAGGCTTCCCTCTCCCCTCTCGCCCTCTCTCTCTCCTGTCCTGCTGTTGCTGTCCAGGCATCTGCTGCACTTACCTGCGTCGATTTCCTTAATTCTCCAGAAGGTTTTTCTGCAGAGGCCACATGCGTTGCCCAAAGAAGAACTGGAGTAACTCTCAGCTGGCCAAACTTGCCTAAATGGGCAGAATTGGCGCGGGTGGCAGGTTACACCCCCTTTGGCTGAAAAAAAAACTTACTTAAAAAAAAAAATCGTAACTAACTGAGTTATGCTGATGCAAATTGATCGGGGAAACTGGATTTTTTAACTTGGGTGACTAAAAACGGCGCAAATCACTGGGGAAAATTGAGCCCGTTGATAGGGAAAATCCTATTTGGTTTATCAAGCCTACTCCATCCAATCGACATGTATGCTTTACGCAGTAAAAAAAAAAAATTTAATCTCCAGAATGAAAGTTAGCAATATAAGCTGAGTACACAAATCCAGCAAAACCTCAATTCTTCTCGCCAATGATAATTTGCTGGCTAATAACGGTACTAGAGGGGCTTCAGTTAAGAGGATAGACTGGAGAAGCTGGGATTATTCTCCTTGGAGCTGAGAAGGTCGTGGGGAGATTTAATAGAGGTATTCAAAATCATGAATGGTCTTGATAGAGTAACTAAGGAGAAACAGTTTCCAGTGGCAGAAGCGTAAAAAGTACTTGGATGTGCACTTGAAGTGCCGTAACCTATAAGACTACAGACTAAGAACTGGAAAGTGGGATTAGGCTGGATAGCTCTTGTCGGCTGACATCTTCCATACTGCACATTTCTATGATTCTAAGGGTCATAACCTGAGGGCACAGACTTAAGGTGATTGGCAAAAGAACCAGAGGTGATATCAGAAAAAATATATATATATTTTTTTAAAGAGTGTTGTTGTGATCTGAAATACAATGCCTTGGAAGCAGATTCCATAGTAACATTCAAAAGAGAATGAGATAAATACCTGAAGGGGGCAAAAAATATAGATCTACGGAGAAAGATCAGGGGACTGGGATTAATTGGATAGCTCTACCAAAGAGCCAACATAGGCACGATGGTCCAAATGGCTGCCTGTGCTGTATCATTATATGATTCTATGTTTTAAAAAAAAAAAATACTGGTCCCAACAGGACAGGAACAATCATTCCAGATTGATTTAAAAAAAAATCATCTACTACTAAAATGACTTGCATTTATGTAGTGCCTTTAATGTAGATAACCATCCTAAGATGCCTGTAAGTATCCTCATAACTTCTAATTCTAATGCAGCCAGATTCTTGTCCAACTGCTTTTGAGTGAGGTGATGGCAGCGTCAAGTAAAGCGGGCTGCTGCTTTGAGAAGTAGTCGAGCAGGAATTAGGAAAGCAGTCGGGCATAGCTCAAATCTACAGGAGTCCTTTGAATGAGTAACATCATGGATGAGCTGCAGACTGTTCTGTAACTTTACCTGGATTTTTGTAGCCTCTTTCATCAAGTTTCAGTTGTAATAACGTTGCACACTAAGGTTGCTGGAGACCTGATACAAGTCTTTTAAAATACTCCCAGATGTGTATAAGTTGGATTGTGAGCACAGTACTTTGTTGGAAGAATAGAGGGAGCTTTATTCTATATTTGTATAGAAAATAGGTGCAGGAGTAGGCCATTTGGCCCTTCACCACCATTCAATATGATCATGGCTGATCATGCAACTTCAGTACCCCATTCCTGCTTTCTCTCTATACCCCTTGATCCCTTTAGCCGTAAGGGCCACATCTAACTCCCTTTTGGATATATCTAACGAACTGCCCTCAACAACTTTCTGTGGTAGAGAATTCCACAGGTTCACCACACTCTGGGTGAAGAAGTTTCTCCTCATCTCGGTCCTAAATGGCTTACCCCTTAAATTCCTGACTTGTGTTGATCTATTCCTTGCTATGGGCAAATTAAAGACAAAAATGTAGTTCAATCAACTAAAGACTTGCATTTATATAGCACAACCGCGGGTGGGGGGTGTCCCAACGCACTTCACAGGCAATTAAGTACTTTTGAAGTGTAGTCACTTTTGTAGTGTAGGAAATGCGGCAGCAAGGTCCCACAAACAGCAATGTGATAATGACCAGATCATCTGTTTGCTTAATAATGTTGGTTGAAGGATAAATGTTGACCAGGGCACTGGAAGAACTGCCATGCTCATCTTTGATGCCCACCTGAGAGGGCACACGGGACCTCTGTATTAATGTCTCATCCATGCAGCACTCACTCAGTACTGAACTGGAATGTTCGCCTGGATTACAACCAGGGATCATACATTGAATGGGGGGAGGTTTTGAAGGGAAATGTCTTCAGCCAGAGGGTGGTGGGGGTCTGGAACTCGCTGCCTGAAAGGGTGGTAGAGGTAGAAACTCTCTCCACATTTTAAAAAAAAGTACTTGAAGTGCCATAATCTACGGGGCTATGGACCTCGAGCTGGAAAGTGGGATTAGGCTGGATAGCTTTGTCGGCCGGGGCGGACACGATGGGCCAAAATGGCCTCCTTCCGTGCTGTAAATTTCTCTGATTACGTACTCAAATCTCTGGAATGGAACTTGATGCAGGAATGTTACCCGAGCTCAGGAAAGGGGTTAATTTAGTGGGAGAAATTGATGCTATTCTCTTGCTCGTGTGGTCAAGCAGTTGCTGGAACAAGATGAATGATGTTTGCTGTTTCCTTCCATTTGTAGAACGCTCATGCAGACCTGGAGGACCTGAAGGCTTCCCCTCTTGTCCAACTGCTTCAATTTGATCTCCTCGTTGACAGCCACAGCTACATTTACTTCAACATTGCTCAGCCAGCGGCTTGCTGAAGGATAGCCTGCTAAAGCTGGATAATGGCTACCATTCTCCCAGGTAATCCTGCTTTGAAATAATTAGAAATTTGATTCAGATATGCTCGAGTTTGAAGGGATCATTTTCTTTTTTTAAAAGGTCACTTTTTTGCTATGTTTTCAGTCGACTGTTAATGAACAATTACCGTACTTATCACTAATGTTTGATTCTTTCTCTGAAATGAATTTTGCATGAAAGTGGTAGCAGCCTAAAATGTCCTTTCAGGCACCAAGAACTTCAGTTTCCACCTCCGTAACGTCTTCCGTTGGATCACCCCCCACCCACCCCCCTGCCTCAGTTCATCTGCTGCTGAAACCCTCACCCGTGCCTTTGTTACCTCTGGACTCGACTATTCCAATGCTCTCCTGGCCGGCCTCCCACTTTGCACCCTTTGTAAACTTGCATCTGACCGTATGGCTGTCCGTATCCTAACTAGCACAAAGTCCTGTTCACCCATCACCCTGTGTTTCCTGACTGACCTTGGTTTCCGTTCCGTCAATGCCACGATTTAAAAATTCTCATCCTTTTTAAATTCAAATTCCTCCATGACCTCGCCCCTCTCTATCTCTCTGACATCCTGCAGCACCACAATCCTGTCTGCACTCCTCCAATTATGGCCTCTTGCCCAACTCTGATTATCATCGCTCTACCTTTGGTGGCCGTGCCTTCAGCTGACGAGGTCCAAACTCTGGAATTCCCTCCCTAAACCTCAGTGCCTTTACATCACTCTTTTTAAACCTACCTCTTTGACCAAAATTGGTCAGCCATCCTAAAATCTCCTTATGTGGCTCAGTGTTAAATTTTGTTTGATAACGCTCCTTGGAACATTTTCCTATGTTAAAAGCGTTATGTAAAAGACAAGTAGTTCCATATTTCATGATTTATAATATGTGAATTGCAGAGTGTTTCTCCAGGTCAATAAAACTTAGTTTCTGTGGAACTTTTATATTTAATCTTTTGCTCTGTCACATGCAGTGGGATCATGTGTGTGGGGGGAAAAAAATCACTAAGACTAGGGCATTTTAAGTCTTGAAATTTGTTGGAGC
Source organism: Pristiophorus japonicus (assembly GCF_044704955.1). Classification (NCBI taxonomy): domain Eukaryota; kingdom Metazoa; phylum Chordata; class Chondrichthyes; family Pristiophoridae; genus Pristiophorus; species Pristiophorus japonicus. Next base: position 29,849,254 of record NC_091979.1, on the reverse strand, counting down.
TTTTGTTAGTCTAAGTATGCAAATGTGCTTTAATTTTAACCCTAGATTGACTGGGAATACTCATCTCAGAAACTCCTCTAATGTGTGGCTTCAGCCTTAGTTAGTCGTCTGCCTCCCGTCTTGCTTCTAACTGTGTTGGGTTCAGATGCAAATGAGATTAAAGTGCATGCATATATTTCGGGAGAATATTGCCAGCAGAGTGGTCTTGTGTGGGTGGTTGACATCCATATACAAGCAGTAGTTGTTTATGGAGGAACAACAGCAGAACTAATAGACTCATCATGTTGAATTTGTTTTTTCTCCTCTTGGCTTTGAGAACCTGGGATATTTGAATGAAATTCTTGGAAATCCATTTTTAGTTTGCGGGAACCTAAACTGTGTACATTCCTGACTTCCATCGTCATAGGCGGCCCCTCGAAGCGAGGATGACTTGCTTCCATGCAAAAAGGGATGAGTTCACAGGTATTTCAATGAAGGACCTAACATTCCAGATCCCAAAATACATCCTGAAGGGTGGAAGATGCCTGTGCATGGATTTTTTTTATCGTGTGGTGGCCGTTGCACACCAGCCACCACATGGGCTTGACCGAGCTAGGTCTTGGTCCAGTGGCAAGGATTACTCAAGACTATCTAGAGACCAGCTCTGCTGCACAGACCGAGCGCGCGCACACATCGCAGTGTGGGCTGGCCCATGCTGCCCCTGGGCCGTTGCCTCTTCTGGGCCCCAGATTCACGCCTTTCTGGGCCCCAGTCACTTCCCTCTATGGACTCTTGCCGCTCCTTCACCCCTCCCGCTGTGCCTGCCCGCACTGCAATCAGCGACCTGGCTTCGTAGCCGTCGCCCTCCTGCAGCAGCTCGCACTGCTCCCTGCAATGGTATGCCACCGCACCCTGCTCCCTCCGATGGCCCCGGCCTGCTGATGGTCTTGCAGGCCGGGACCGTGCTGATTTCTGGGTCGGGCTGCCGCACGCTGCTCCCTCCAATGGCCCCGGCCTGACTAAGTAACCATCAGAGAGAGATTAATCCTGTCCAAACAAAAATCAACAGAGTAAATACAATGTCGAACGATATAGTCAACGCATTGGAGTACAATCCTGATTATTGGCATTCTGTCTGGTGCTGTGGTTAGACTACATCTTCCGTACTGTCTCCCATTCGGGTCACCGAGACACAAGGGAGATATTCAAGATCTGGAGGTAATACAGAGAAGGTTAAATACTTGATGCCAAGTTTCAGAAGAGAGTTCCATGGAACTTTTAGCATTATTGCCTTGAAAGTAGATACGAACATACCAACGAACATACACTATTGACAGGCCGGTAAAGACCAGTTTGGTGCATCAAGCTTGTCCCACAGCATGATGGTCGGAGCATCATGACTTCTTACCCCCCCCCCCCCCCCCCCCCCAAATCACTGATTATTCTTCTCTTCTTCGGCAGTCCCTCGGAGTGGAGGATGATTTGCTTCCACACTAATGAGTTCTCAGGTGACTGAGACCAATGAGCCCATCGCTGATGACTGAAAGCTGATGCATTAGAATTATGTATAAAAGGAATATCAGATCAAATTAAACTGAGGGGACATGGGCTCAAACCAGTAAAAGTCACATTTAGGATTGATGGCAAGTTCTTCACCGAGTGGACAACATGTAGAATGGACTTCCCGGTAGGATAACGGAAGCAAAACCAGTGGAATTATTTAAGAAGTGGCAAGATGCACTTGTGACAGGAGAGACTGTACGGTCTTTCTGGCGGCTGAGCTGGGACAGGCTTAAAGACCTTCCTCGATCTTGTGAAAACATAGAAAATAGGTGCAGGAGTAGGCCATTCGGCCCTTCGATCCTGCACCACCATTCAATAGGATTGTGGCTAATCATGCAACTTCAGTACCCCATTCTTGCTTTCCCTCCATACCCCTTGATCCCTTTAGCCATAAGGGCCACATCTAACTCCCTTTTGAAAAAATACCTTGCGTGATCATTTTTACCAGTTGCTAATGAGTTAGGACATATAACCACGCTACTAAAATGTTCTGATATCTCTTTAGATTTGTTAATGTAGTGAAGATAAAGGTTGAGATCTGTATTCTGATTTGGAAATTCAGTCTCTTTCCTGTTCCGGTGGGTATAATTGTGTTTTACAGTCAATCGTATAAATGGAGAGTATGGGATGGTGGGGTTCCAATGCGTTGGGAAACCCGGGAGAACTGGTTTTGCACAGGCCCTGCCGACTTTAACAGCAGGGCCTGACTTGCATCGAAGCCTCTGATTCCCACCCGCAGATGGCGAGGCTGCACAGGGGAGGGAGGGATCGTGTGGGTGGCAGCCTCCGGAGGATTTGTGGGGGTGGGGGGAGATTGGGGCCGTCAAGGGACTGGGGTGGGAGGGCGAGGCAAGAGGAGATAAGGGCTGGCCACCAGAGGATTGGGCCAGCCTCAGGATCATTGGGGGGGGGGTTCCAGGAGGGCTTGTCGGCGGTTCTCCGATTGCAGGGGAGTGGATTAGGCAGGGATCCTGTTTAAGCGCTGTATGTTAAGGCCCTTAGTTCCTGGATGCAGCAGTCCTCGCTGTAGCTGCTGGGTTTTACAAGGTGAGTAAAACCCGACCAAAGTTGAAAACAAAATGGTGGTTAAAGAGGCTGCCAGCCTCATCAAGATATTTAAATTGGTGTACCGCCTCCTGGCAGTGGATTGGCTGCCTGTCCCTGTGTTTCACGCTTTCTCTCTCTTTCTCTCCTCTCTCTTTCTTTTCTCCCCTCCCCCCCCCCCCCCCCCCTGGTTAAAACTGAGCTGGTGGCGGGTTCAGGTCGGGATTGTGATTTTTAACAATTTAACTACGCCCACAGTCCAAACCCGCCTGTTTATTCAGGTAAAAATTTCCTCCTATATCTCTCTGACTCATGACATAGGCAGTCCCTTGAAATGAGGATGACTTGCTTCCACACCAAAAAAGGATGAGTTCACAGGTGTTTCAATGAAGGATCTAATATTCCAGGTCCTGAACTCCATCCTGAAGGGTGGAAAATGCCTGTGCTTGGATTTTTTTTTAAACGTGTGGTGTCAGTTGCACACCAGCCACCACACGGGCTTGACCGAGCTCAGACTTGGTCCAGTGGCAAAGGTTAATCAAGACGACTGAAGACCAGCTCTGCTGCATGGACCTAGTGCGCGCACACATATCGCAGTGTGGGCTGGCCCGTGCTGCCCCTGGCCCCGAACTCACGCCTCCTCTAGGCCCCGATCATGTCTCGCTGCAGTCTCTCGCCAGTCCTTCGCCCCGATCTCATCGCTCCTGCTGTATCTGCCCACATCCAATCACCGACCTGGACCTTGATGACATTACTCTTCGCTGCTGTCACTCTCTTGCACCAGCTCGTGCTGCTCCGGGAGAGCACCAGCGGCAGGTCGGGACCATAAAAGGAGCGATGTGGAGACATATATCTCATTGCTTTGCTATCTAAGCCCAATTCAAGCTTCGGCGGACATAGTTCATGACTATGTTGGGGTTCTCCTTCCAGTAAGCCCTCAGTGGCCCTCTGTCTCTCTTGGCATTCTCCAAGTGTCAGTTGTGTCGGCCATCGCAACCTCCTTTTAATGTCCCAACTGTCCCACGCTCCTCTCTTGCTAAGTTTCTCACCCAGTTCCCCCATTAACCTTCCTGACCTCCTCCCCACCCACCCCTCCTGCTTGGACTCTGCTAGTGGATCAATGACCACCTCCCTTCTGCGTAATTTCCTCCAGAATGTCCATTCATTTGTGAACAGGTCCTTGCCATCCACAAAGTTATCACTGTTGATTGCAATAACATCCTGGACTTTGACTGCAACTGGGCTCATGGGTGATGATACTGTGAAGCCACCCCCACCTGGTTATACTTTCCATAAACTGCCCCGCCAAAATCGCTGAGGTCGCAGTGTCATGGCCTTTATTACCAAGTCGCACCTTGGTCCGACCTTTATCTCCTCCGGTACCATCTCCTCCTTTGAGCACCTCGCCTTGTCCCATTGCTCTTACCTCCTTTTAAAATTGTCTACTGGCTGTTTTCCCCCCCTCAACGGCATCCCAAGATATTCTCTCTCCGTTTCCCTCGGCCTCTGCATCTCAACTCTCGAACCTCTCAATTCATTGCCCTCCTGACCTCCCTTTGCCTCCATATAAGCTTGTTTGCTTGTATCTCTCGACATCCTCCTTCCAAACCACCCTGCCCCCTTTCCTCGAAAGCCACTCCTGGCAAAGGAAAAGATGCCCCTCTCAGGTCACAACTCCAGTTGCAAGCTTTCAATTGCTTAACCAATGGCCCTCCATTCCACACACTGTTTCTGCAACCACAATTTTGCTCATGCACTCCCTCATCACACCTTTGCTCTTGTCCCCAGCAAAACCTTTGCTCTCTCCCATCTGGAGCTCGTTCTCCCTTGTATGGCCTCATCCTTGCTTCCTTACATTTGAGGGGCACAGACTGGTTGCAACCCAGGAGTCCTGTGCAACCTTGAGTTGAGTTTCTGACTCGATACTACGAAGACAGTCTACTTGCACTCGCGTAACATTGCCTATCTCTGCCCGACTTCAGCCCATCTGCTGTTGAAACTGGTTTTGGCACCTTCAGATACAACTGTTCTAAGGCTCTCCTTTTTTAAGAGGAAAAAAAAAGAAAGACTTGGATTTATATAGCGCCTTTAACAACCACTGGACGTCTCAAAGTGCTTTACAGGCAATAAAGTACTTCTGAGCTGAAGTCACTGTTGTAATAGAAACCTAGAAAATAGGTGCAGGAGTAGGCCATTCGAGCCTGCACCACCATTCAATATGATCATGGCTGATCATGCAACTTCAGTACCCCACTCCTGCCTTCTCTACATACCCCCTGATGCCTTTAGCCATAAGGGCCACATCTAACTCCATTTTGAATATATCTAACGAACTGGACTCAACAACTTTCTGTGGTAAAGAATTCCACAGGTTCACAATTCTCTGGGTGAAGAAGTTTCTCCTCATATCGGTCCTAGATGGCTTACCCCTTATCCGTAGACTGTGACCCCTGGTTCTGGACTTCCCCAACATCGGGAACATGCTTCCTGCATCTAACCTGTCCAATCCTGTCAGAATTGGATATGCTTCTTTGGGACCCCTCTCATTCTTCTAAATTCCAGTGAATATAAGCCTAGTCGATACGTGGCAGCCAATTTACCAAGAGCAAGTTCCCACAAACAACAATATGATGCTAACCAGATAATCTGTTTCACTGGTGTTGGTTGATGGATAAATATTGGCCAGGACACACGGGATAACTGTCCTCTTCTTCGAAATAGTGCCATGGAATCTATAACGTCCACCTGAGAGAGCAGACAGGGCCTCAGTTTAATGTCTCATCCGAAAGATGGCACCTGCAACAGTGCAGAACTCCCTCAACACTGCACTGAAGTGTCAACCTACATTTACGTGACTGCAAGGCGAGTGTGCTACCCACTGAGCCATAGCTGACACTGCTGGTAATAATTGTTTAAAAAAAAAAATCATTGTTCTGTAATCTGGGATATCATCGAACCTCTGTTGAAAAATTCATCTTTTTCCGACCAGTTTATAAAACTTTTTGTAAACATTTTTTTTAATCCACTTTCTCTTTCCCCCCCCCCCCCCCCCCCACTCTTCCCTTGATTGTAGCTGTGTGTACCCTCGATACCTCACCTAATTGGCTTTCGTCTATATGTTAGCCTAGTGATGTGAATGGCTGTAGGCTCTTTGACTGTGGCGGGCATCGCAGTCGGTCTCTCCTCACCCGATGCCCACACCTGGCCCTCTTTACTACTAGCAGCCATTTGCGAGCCGACAGAGGAATCTTGACCATTTGTCACTTTCTTTTTCTGCCTCGCCAAGGATTAGTGATGCAATTGTAATGTGCCCGGCTAGTTCAAATCAGCGTAAAATTGGGGCTGCTCTGGTATGTGTGATGCAGCACCACAGCGGTCAGTGCATTTACTCACCGACTCATTCAGGGGAGCTCCTGTTGAACTCTTGCGCTTGTTGTGACGGTTACAGCCCAACATCCAGTGTTTGCACGTTGATAAATCCCAGCAGAGACAGCTAACGTAACCTGCTGCAGAGTTTAAACAGGCTGACTCTGACCTCCCCATAGCACACAGATGAGGTCCCACTGAGCCACATAAAGCTGAGCATTCAGCTGATGTTCTTTCAGGTTATAAAAAAAGTAAGTATTTCAATTTGTGCTCTGAGCAGCAAGCCAGTGTCCTTGGTCCCGGGTATACACGGGAGACCCTTTTACCTCTGTCAATGTTCAGAGGGTTATTTCAGCTGTTATTCCCAACCGTGTATTGCACGGGCAAAATTTTCATGAGAAAACTGCTCATTTTGACCATTGCACAAAATTGGGATCTGGCCAAATATCCTTTCTGTCTTTACAAATCTGTGCTGGCTCTCTCGTCAGAATTCAAGTTGTTCAATCACCCTATCCTTAATTGTAGACTCTAGTAATTTGCCGACAACAGATGTTAGGCTAACTGGTCCATCATTTGCTGGTCTCCCCCTCTCCATTCTTAATTAGTGGAATGACGTGTGCAATTTTCCAATCTAAAACGGTTCCTGAATCGAGAGAACTTTGGAAAATTACAGTTGAGGCATCTGCAATGCTCAACTACTTCCTTTTTATACCCCTGGGATGGAAACCATCTAATCCTGGGGATTTGTCACTCATTGCCGTCATCGAATTCTATGTGCATATGACACCTGCGTCTGCGCACACTGAGGTCGAACTCCAAACCATCGTCAGAACCTTCACTGAAGCATGAAAGAGCATGGACCTTACACTAAACATCCGTAAGATAAAGGTCCTCTACCAACCTGACCACGCCACACAGCGCCCCCCCCCCCCCCCCCCCCCCCCGAATATCAAAATCGACAACGTGGACCATTTTCCATACCTCGGGAGCCTTCTGTCAACAAGGGCAGACATCGATGACTAGGTCCAACACTGCCACCAGTGTGCCAGTGCAGCCTTCGGTCGCCTGAGGAAGAGTGTGTTCGAAGACCAGGACCTCAAACCTGGCACCAATCTCATTGTCTACAGGGCAGTAATGATACCTATCCTCCTATATGCTTCAGGGACATGGATCATTTATAGCAGGCACCTCAAAGCATTGGAGAAGTACCACCAACGCTGCCTCCACAAGATCCTACAAATCCACTGGCAGGATAGGTGCACCAACATCCATGTTCTCGCTCAGGCCAACGTGGTCAGTGCTTCTATCAACTCCGCTGGACGGGCCACATCGTCCGCATGCCCAATACTAGACTCCCAAAAGAAGCGTTCTACTTGGAGCTCCGACATTGCAAGTGAATCCGAGGTGGGCAGAGAAAATGCTTCAAGCCTCCTTGGAAAAAGTGCAACATCCCCACTGACGCCTGGGAATCCCTGGCCCATGACCGCTCAAAGTGGTGGAGAAACATCCGGGAAGGTGCCAACCACCTCGAGACTCTTCGCCGGGAGCTCGCAGAAGAAGCGTACAACAGCCTACACCCTTCCCACCGGTCCTTTCAACCACCGACTGCCCAACTGTGACCGAGACTGTAGGTTTTGCATTGGACTCATCAGTCACCTGAGAACTCGTGTTAGTGTGGAAGCAAGTCATCCACGACTTTGAGGGACTGCCTTCGAAGAAGAGGAGAGTGCCGTTATTTTCTTCATTGCTGTTATTTTGCTTATGTTAATTTTGGATATCCCTGTCCCTGATTCAATATTAGTTTCCTGGCGATTTCTGGTATGCTATCCTCTTCCTCAACTGTAAATACTGATGTAAAATAATTATTTAACATGTCTGCCATTTCCTTATTTACTGTATCACCGTTGTCAGTTTTCAAGGGGCTCACATTGCTCCTGATCATCTTCGTTTTCCTAACATAATTGTAAAAATTTTTGTTTAGATTTAATGTCCCTTTCAAGTTTCTTTTCATACTCCGTTTTTATAACTCTTACTTTTTGTTTTGTCACCTTTTGTTCTTTGTATCTCTCCCAGTCATCAGGATCTGTGCTATTGTATGCTTTTTCTTTTAGTCAAGTGTTGTCCCTTGCCCCTCTGTCATCCGTGGCTGGGTTTTTTTGGGGGGCAAGTAGAGCTCTTGCCCCTCGGGGGTATCATTGTCATAGGCAGTGCCTCGAAATCGAGGGAAATCTTGCATCCACTCTAAAAGTAAATTCTCAGGTGACTGAACAGTCCAATACAGGAATTACAGTCCTGGTCACAGGTGGGACAGACAGTGGTTGGAGGAAAGGGTGGGTGGGGAGTCTGGTTTGCTGCACGATCCTTCCGCTGCCTGCGCTTGTTTTCTGCATGCTCTCGACGAGGAGACTCGAGGTGCTCAGCGCCCTCCCGGAAGAGAGCCTATTATCAGCAAGGGTAGACATCGACGGCGAGGTTCAACACCGCCTCCAGTGCGCCAGCACAACCTTCGGCCGCCTGAGGATGGTAGTGTTCGAAGATCAAACCCGCAAATCTGGCACCAAGCTTATGGTCGACAAGGTTGCAGTGCTACCCGCCTTCCTGTATGGCTCAGATGTGAACCACATACAGTAGACACCACAAATTGTTGGAGAAATACCACCAACGACGTCTCCACAAGATGCTGCAAATCCCCTGGGAGGACAGACACACCAACGTTGCTGTTCAGGGGTATAAACTGGTTCTTTATCACATTAAATTCTTTTCTGAACACTTCCCATTGATCTTCTGTTGTTTTAGCCATTAACAGATTTGTCCAGACTTGTCTTAATCCAGACAAGTGCAACCCGACGAGTTAAGTGAAGTTACACCTATAACTTTTCACAGGGTTGGTGGCCACAGTGAGAGATATAATGAACATTGTTGGGTTGCTAAACCTGAATCTGTGATACATTCATTCCATCGCTTGCTACAATATGCCTGCTCCCTTTTTTTTTAATTGAAAATTCATATGTTTGGAGAACATTGTGTCATCGGACAAATATTTCAGACCTGATTGGTCCTGGTTTCCCATGTGACCTGTATAGTTACAGGGTACTGTACTGGTTATCTTAAATCTGTGATGCATGATCTTTCAGTCACAAAGCAACCTATAGCATACTTGGAGCGGACTCTATTACATATAACTATTCCTGCCTTTCAGTTGGGTGCTATTTGCGCCAGGCCGCACGGTTTAATGCAGTGACCTGATTTGCGAGTGAGTGCAAATGTCTGGAACAGGCAGACAGTTAAACCGGCAGCAGATTCATGGTAATTTCTGTCGACCTACAATGGCATGGTCCCACAACAACATCCTCCTGTATTTATATAGCACTTTTATCATAGTAATACATCCCAAGGTGCTTCATAGGACAAAACAAATACCACTGACAGAGGCACATAAGAAATTACGGCAGATGACCAAAAGCTTGATCAAAGAGGTAGGTTTTAAGGAGTGTCTTAAGATCATAGGAAATAGGAGCAGGCCATTTGGCCCATCGAGCCGGCTTTGCCATTCACTTCCCTACCCACTCCCCATAACCCTATTCCCTTATCGCTCAAAAATTTGTCTATCTCCGCCTTAAATATTCAATGACCCAGCCTCCACAGCTCACTGGGGCAGAGAATTCCACAGATTTCCAACCCTCAGAGGAAATTCTTCCTCATAGTTTTAAATGGGCAGCCCCTTATTCTGAGACAATGTCCCCTAAGTATAGTTTCCCCGATGAGTGGAAATATCCTTTCTGCATTCACCTCATTATCTTATATGTTTCGATAAGATCACACCTCATTCTTCTGAACTCCAATGAGTATCGGCCCAACCTATCAAACCTATATTAAAGGAGGAAAGAGAAGCAGAGAGATATATGCTTCGGGCCTAAGCAGCTGAAGGCACGGCCACCAATGGTTGAGCAGTTATAATCAGGAATGTTCAAAAGGGCAGAATTTGAGGAGCACAAACATCTCTTGGGAGGGTTGTGAGGATGGAGATGATGAGAGCAAGGGAGGGGCGAGGCCATGGAGGGATTTGTAAACCAGGATGAGAATTTTGAAATCAAGGTGTTGCTTAACTGGGAGCCAATGTCAGTCAGCGAGCATGGGTGAGTGGGACTTGGTGCAAGTTAGGGCATGGCTGTCGAATTTTGGATGATCTCAAGCTTACTTGGGGTTGAATGAGGGAGGCCAGCCAGGAATGTGTTGAAGTAGCCAAATCTAGAGATAACCAAGGCATGGATGAGGGTTTCAGCAGCAGATGAACTGAGGCAGGGGCGGAGACGAGCGATGTCACGGAGGTGGAAATAGTCAGTTTTAGTTAAGCCGCACATATGTAGTCGAAAGGTCAAATATGACACTTGGGTTGCAAACAATCTGGTTTGGCCTCAGACAGATGCAACGTGGATCAGTGAGTTCATATTAAGCACAAGGGCATCTATTATTCGTTACACCTTTTTTAAATTTAACAGCACTTATCTACTGTTCCCTAAATTATACTGAGTGGTTGTAGGAAATGTGCAAGACCATTTCGACAGCAGCCAGTTCTATTTTACAACAACTGTGTGAGGGACTTCATGAGGAAATAGACAAGCGAGTGGAAGTCTGATTCTCTGGCCTGGTCAGGCAGGTCGGATCTACTGGTCTGTCATCATCTAACAGAACTAAGCCAATTGTGACCATACCTGGAGTATTGTGTACTGTTTTGATCTCCTAACTTGAAGGGCATTCTTGCTATTGAGGGAGTGCAGCGAAGGTTCACCAGACTAATTCCTGGGATGGCGGGACGGACATATCAAGAAAGACTGCATCAACTGGGCTTGTATTCACTGGAGTTCAGAAGAATGAGAGGGGATCTCATAAACGTTTAAAATTCTGACGGGTTTAGACAGGTTAGATGCAGGAAGAATGTTCCCAATGTTGGGGAAGTCCAGAACCAGGGGTCACAGTCTAAGGATAAGGGGTAAGCCATTTAGGACCGCGATGAAGAGAAACCTCTTCACCAGAGAGTGGTAAACCTGTGGAATTCTTCACCGCAGAAAGTTGTTGAGGCCAATTCACTAAATATATTCAAAAAGAAGTTAGATGTAGTCCTTACTAATAGGGGGAGCAAGCAGTATGGTGAGAAAGCAGGAATGGGGTACTGAAGTTGCATGTTCAGCCATGAACTCATTGAATGGTGGTGCAGGCTCAAAGGGCCAAATGGCCTACTCCTGCACCTATTTTCTATGTTTCCATGTTTCTATGTTTCAAGGACATCCTCCAAAGCCTCCTTGATAAAATGCAACATCCCCACTGATACCTGGGATTCCCTGGCCAATGACCGCCCTAGGTGGAGGAAGAGTGTCTGGGAGGGTGCTGAGCACCTCGAGTCTCATTGCCGAGAGCGCGCAGAAACTAGGCATAGGCTTCGGAAGGAGCGTGCGGCAAACCAGTCCCACCCACCCTTTCCTTCAACCACTGTCTGTCCCACCTGTGACCGAGACTGTAATTCCCGTATTGGACTGTACAGTCACCTAAGAACTCACGTTTAGAGTGGAAACAAATCTTCCTTGATTTCGAGGGACTGCCTATGATGATGATGCTGTTTGTAAGAGCATGCTGTGCACAAATTAGTGACTGCACTTCAAAAATACGTTATTGGCTGTACAGTATTATGTAAAGTCCTGTGAAAGGTGCTATATAAATACAAGTATGTCTATCTTTATCTTTCCCTGCCTCATGTCCCATCCCCAGGGACCAGTTGCAAATTACTCTGACTCCAAAGCCCACAATCATAGGCAATCCCAATGTGTCAATGTATGGGACTAAGGGAAGAAACTATGTCAGACCAGATAGTTAAACTGTCCAAATGGAGGAAAACTTGCAAAGTGCTGCAGTACAGAGGGATTTGGGGGTCCTTGTTCGTGAAACATAAAATTTAGTATGCAGGTACAGCAAATGATCAGGAAGGCAAATAGAATTACGAGGGGGATGGAGTATAAAAGCAGAGAAGTCTTTCAACTGTACAGGGTATTGGTGAGGCCACACCTGGAGTACTGCGTACAGTTTTGGTCTCTGAATTTAAGGAAGGATATACTTGCATTGGAGGCTATTCAGAGAAGGTCCACTAGGTTGATTCCGGCGATGAGGGTGTTGACTTATGAAGGTAGGTTGGACCTATACTCATTGGAGTTCAGAAGAATGAGAGGTGATCTTATCGAAACATATAAGATAATGAGGTGGATGCAGAGAGGATGTTTCCACTCAGGGGAAACTCAAACTAGGGGGGCATCGTCTCAGAATGAGGGGTTGCCCATTTAAAACTGATATGAGGAGAAATTTCTTCTGAGGGTTGTAAATCTATGGAATTCTCTGCCCCAGAGAGCTGTGGAGGCTGGGACATTGAATACATTTAAGGCGGAGATACAGATTTTTGAGCGATAAGGGAATAAAAGGTTTTGGGGAGCAGGCAGGGAAGTGGAGCTCAGTCCATGATCAGATTATCCATGATTTTCTTAAAGGCCGCGAGGGCATGAGGGGTCAAATGGCCTACTCCTGCTCCTGTTTCTTATGTTCTTGCATTAGAGCCATTTTAACTGTGTCTAAAGTTCACATTTTGAATTTGACTATACATTAGATACTTCTGATTATTGTTCCTGTTTTGCCCTGTCTATTCATTGTATCAATATCATTTGTAGGAGTAAGAACATAAGAAATAAGAGCAAGAGCAAGAGTAGGCTGTACGTCCCCTCGAGCCTGCTCCGCCATTTAATAAGATTATGGCTAATGATCGACCTCAACTCCACTTTCCTGCCCGATCCCCATATCAAGTCCAAAATTCGATCTCGCCGCCTTGAATATTCTCAGTGACAGCATCTACAGCACTTTAGGGAAGAGAATTCCAAAGATTCACAACCCCCTGAGTGAAGAAATTCCTCCTCATCGCTGTCTTAAAAGGCCGGCCCCTTATCCTGAGACTGTGACCCCCTAGTTGTAGACTCTCTAGCCAGTGGGAGCAATCTCTCGGCATTTACCCTGTCAGTCACCCTCAGAATCTTGTGTGTTTCACTGAGATTACCTCTCATCTAAACTCGAGAGTATAGGCCCAATGTACTATAAATCTCCTCGTAGAACAATACTCTCACCCCAAGGATCAATCAAGCCACCCTTTGTTGCGTCGTCTCTCAGGCAAGTGTATCCTTCTTTTTTAAATAAGGAAACCAAAACTGTGCACAGTACTCCAGGTGTGGTCTCACCAGAGTCCTGCACAGTTGAAAGATATCTTGTTTTTTCTATTCTTCCTACCAAAGTGAATCTCCCCACATTATACTCCATCTGCCACCTTATTGCCCACTCACTTAACCTGTCTATGGGCCCAAATTTCCCCATGAGTTGCACAGTTTTTTTTTTTTGGTGTAACTTGATTTTTCTGGTTTATCTTTAGTTGCAAATATGGCCATTTAATTTGTGCCAGCGTAAGTGAGTTAAGTTTTTTGTTAGGTCAGATTTTCTTTCAAAAGGGGGCGTTCCCAGCCACTTACACCATTTATGCCAATTTGGCTAGAAAAAAGTTGTACTAAACTAATTTAGGGCAGCGGATGTGTCTACTTTTGTCTGCACAGAAAGACCTTCCTCACTGTGCTGTGTATGGAGAAAGAGTCAGACTGAACACTATGAGCTCAAAGTAACGTGTGACCTTCGTCTTTTATTGCAGGTCTCCAGAGTGCCTCTCCAACCTGTGAAGACTCCTTTAAATACCTGTGCTCCCAAGGGATTATGGGATCCCTTGGGAGAACAGGGGATGAGCCCGCTGGTGGCTGTACAGATTAAATACAAGCATACATATATAACACAGTTAAGGAATCGGCGCAAGTAACTATTTTTAAAGCACAAAAGTAATGAGCAATTAATTAACCTAAAGCACCAAGACCAAAGTACTAAGCAATCAATAAATAACAAATAAAAAAAAAAAATAGAAGGAACCCTGCATCAAAATCAATCTGTAAATAACAAATAAAAAAAATAGAAGTCCTACCTTAGGGAACTCAGCGGGCCGCCAATGAGGGAGCCCATTTGGCCAGGGCTAGGGACGGCGTGCTTTGGTCCCTCCCACACTGCCTGCAGCGTGCATTTGCAGAAATGGCCTGCCAGGAGCTACTGCACATGCGTGCAGACTCTAGCGCGCATGTGCAGAGGTCCCGGCGCTGACAGCCCCAATCCATTGGGCCACGCTGCGCCACGATTGGGGAGCGGCCAAATTAGAGATCTTTTTTCGGCGTGCTTGGAGGTGGGAAAAAGCGGCGCAGATCGAGTGAGGGCCCAAGAAAAAGAGGTTAGGGAAATTTGGGTCCTATATCCCTTTGCAGGCTAGATGCGTACTGATCACATCCTGCTTTATCCCCCGCAGGGTTACCCGTTCGATACAAAGGGATTCTAATGTGATACAACCATTCTTTACATTAACAATTCATTGGGTTCATTGACTCCAGATATTTTTCTTAGGCTGAATCCATTCCCTTAAGCCATCCCTTTGCTCCCTATGAATCTGCTCGGTATCCAGGTATCATGTAGCGAGTCCTGGAGTTAGATAGAGAACCTTCATCACTGTATTTCGGTCACCAAGGTCCAGGTCACTGATTGGAGCATGGGCAGATACAGCAGGAGCGGTGAGATTGGGGCGAAGGAGCGGCGAGAGATTGTAGAGGGATGTGATCGGGGTCCAGGAGAGGCATGAGTTTGGGGCCCAGAAGAGTCATGGGCCCAGGGGCAGCACGGGCCAGCCCACACTGATGTGTGTGCACTAGGTTCGTGCAGCAGAGCTGGTCTCCAGTCGTCTTGGGTTAATCCTTGCTACTGGACCAAGACCTAACTCTGTCAAGCCCGTGTGGTGGCTGGTATGCAACGGCCACCACACGTTTTTTAAAAAAAAAAAAAAAAATCCAAGCACAGGCATCTTCCATCCTTCAAGATTTAGTTCAGGACCTGGAATTTTAGGTCCTTCATTGAAACACCTATGAATTTTTTGACGTGGAAGCAAGTCACCCTCGATTTGAAGGACTGCCTATGATGATGACATTAACAGTTTAGATTATATTTTAATGTACAAGATAGATCTGTTGACTTAAAATCTTAATGTAAATGTAAATAGCGCTGGAAACTATTTAATATCTGGAATGTTTTGAAATGCAGTGGGCAGACTCATGGCATTGGATTACATTGGATATATGACACAGAAACAGGCCATTCAGCCCAACCAGTCCATGCTAGTGTTTATGCTCCTCTCTGTCTAACACAATCGCCTCTGAGTCAGAAAGTTGTAGGTTCAAGTCCCACTCTAGGGGCTTGAGCACATAAATCTAGGCTGACACTCCAGTACAGTGCTGGGAGCATGCTGCACTGTTGCAGGTGCTGTCTTTCGGATGAGACGTTAAACCGAGGCACCGACTGCTCTCTCGGGTGGACATAAAGGATCCCATGGCATTATTTTGAAGAGCAGGGGAGTTATCCCTGGCGTCCTGGCCAATATTTATCCCTCAATCAAAATAACAAAGACAGATTATCTGGTAATTATTACATAGAAACATAAAACATAGGTGCAGGAGTAGGACATTCGGCCCTTCGAGCCTGCACTGCCGTTCAATAAGATCATGGCTGATCATTCCCTCAGTACCCTCACATTGCTGTTTGTGGGAGCTTGCTGTGCATAAAGTGGCTGCTGTGTTTCCTACATTACTACAGTGACTACACTCCAAAGGTACTTAATTGGCTATTAAGTGCTTTGAGATGTCCAGTGATCATGAAAGGTGCGATATAAATGTAAGTCTGTCTCTGTCCCTCTGTGTATCCTTCTCCTCCTTCTCGCCCGCGCGCGCAGCTCTCGTGCTCCTTTCCGTGTGTGTGGGGCGAGCTCATGGTGTTGGTGGTAATGGCCCCAAGTTTCCACATGATTTGCTCCTGATTTTTAGGAGCAACTGGTGGAGAAAGGAGTATCTTAGAAATCGGAATTCTCCACATTTAAGTTTTCTGCAGTTCTAGTCGGGTAGAACAGTTTCACTTTTGAACAGAATTTTTTTTCAAAAGGGGGCGTGTCCGGCCACTGACGCCTGATTTGAAAGTTTCCACAGTGAAAACTTACTCCAAACTAACTTAGAATGGAGCAAGTGAAGATTTTTGCAGGCTTGAAAAAACCTTGTCTACACTTTAAAAAATCAGGCGCAGGTTACAAATTAGGTGTTCGGAACGAGGTTGGGGGGAGGGGAGGAAGGGAAGTCATTACATTCTACAATCAATCCTTAGTTATACTTATACAAATATTATACAAATAAATCCAACCTGAATAAAAATTTATAAGCAAAGAAAAGATAAACCATGTTCCTACCTGTGTGAAAGTGCTTCAGGCAGGCCTTTCAGGCAGCGGTTTGCCGTCAGGACCGACCGACGGCAAGGGGCGGGGGGGGGGGGGGAGGGAGAAGGCTGCAGGAAGCCTCAGTACTTGAGGCAGCCGTTCCCGACGGCAGGGGGGTGGGGGGGGAGGGAGGGAGAAGGCTGCAGGAAGCCTCAGTACTTGAGGCAGCCGTTCCCGACGGCGGGGGTGGGGGGGGAGGGAGGGAGAAGGCTGCAGGAAGCCTCAGTACTTGAGGCAGCCGTTCCCGACGGCAGGGGAGTGGGGGGGGGGGAGGGAGAGAGAAGGCTGCAGGAAGCCTCAGAACTTGAGGCAGCCGTTCCCGACGGACGGCAGGGGGAGAAAGCTGCAAGAAGCCTCAGTGCTGATCATGGAAGGGCAATGTGGTTTTATTAAAAAAATGTTAAAAATTGAACAGCTACAAAGGATTTGAATAGTCTCAAACAAGTGCATGTGTCCCGTTTATCACAGTCCATCTTTAATTACCGAATGCACTCCCTCACCCTCACACACAGAAATATCAAGAAAATTAAAATACAAGCCTATGCAAGGGTTCAATAAACAAATTTTCACTTTTTCTGCAGCACTTTTTAAAATGGCCGAGTGCCAATGTTTCCTTCAGACTGCGCATGCGCGAACGCTCCAACGCGCACGCGCAGGGTTGCCGGCACGAAAAAACTCATTTAAATTGTACCCGCCCCCTCCTACTTACAAAATCGGCGTGAGTGGTAGGCTTCGCCCCCTGGGCGCCACGCCAAGCAGACATCAAGCTGCAAAGCGCTCGAATAGCGCGTTTTTTTTTCGGCGCGAAAAACGGGCGCCCAGCTCGGAGGGGCGCCTGTTTTTCCGCGTGTGGAAACTTGGGGCCAATATATTAGCATGGACAGAGGATTGGCTAATTAACAGAAAACAGATTCGGGATAAATGCGTCATTTTCAGGTCGGCAAACTGTAACTAGTGGGGTGTTGTAGGGACAGTGCTGGGGACGCAACTATTTACGTACTAATGACTTGGATGAAGGGACTGAGTATATTGTAGCCAAATTTACTAATGATACAAAGATGGGTGGAAAGGAAGTTATGAGGAGGACACAAAGAATCTGCAAAGGGATATAGATGGGTTAAGTGAGTGGGCAAAAATTTGACAGATGGAGTATAATGTGGGAAGATGTGAGATTATCCACTTTGATAGGAAGAATAGAAAAGCAAAATATTATTTAAATAGAGACTACAGAATGCTGCGGTACAGAGGGTGTCATCATACATGAAACACAAATGGAATGTTGGCCTTTATTGCAAGGGGGATGGAGTATAAAAGCAGGAAAGTCCTGCTACAACTGCACAGGGTGTTAAAGAGACCACACTTGGAGTACTGCGTACAGTTTTGGCCTCCTTATTTAAGGAGGGATCATCATCATCATAGGCAGTCCCTCAGAATCGAGGAAGACTTGCTTCCACTCTTAGCATGAGTTCTTAGGTGACTGAACAGTCCAATACGAGAACCACAGTCTCTGTCACAGGTGGGCCAGACAGTGGTTGAAGGATTTGCCGCAAGCTCTTTCCGCTGCCTGCGCTTGATTTCTGCATATTCTCGGCAACGAGACTCGGAGCTCAGTGTCCTCCCGGATGCACTTCCTCCACTTAGGGCGGTCTTTGGCCAGGAACTCCCAGGTGTCAGTGGGGATGTCGCACTTTATCAGGGAGGCTTTGATGGTGTCCTTGTAAAGTTTCTGCTGCCCACCTTTGCTCGTTTGCCTGGACGAGTTCAGAGTAGAGCACTTGCTTTGGGAGTCTCGTGTCTGACATGCGGACTATGTGGCCTGCCCAGCGGAGCTGATCAAGTGTGGTCAGTGCTTCAACGCTGGGGATGTTGGTCTGGTCGAGGACACTAATGTTGGTGTGTCTGATCTCCCAGGGGATTTGTAGGATCTTGCAGAGACATCATTGGTGGTATTTCTCCAGCGACTTGAACATAAGAATTAGGAACAGGAGTAGGCCATCTAGCCACTCGAGCCTGTTCCGCCATTCAATAAGATCATGGCTGATCTGGCCGTGGACTCGGCTCCACTTACCCGCCCTCTCCCCGTAACCCTGAATTCCCTTATTGTTTAAAAATCTATCGATCTGTGACTTGAATACATTCAATGAGCTAGCCTCAACTGCTTCCTTGGGCAGAGAATTCCACAGATTTACAACCCTCTGGGAGAAGAAATCCCTTCTCAACTCGGTTTTAAATTGGCTCCCCCGTATTTTGAGGCTGTGCCCCCTAGTTCTAGTCTCCCCTACCAGTGGAAACAACCTCTCTGCCTCTATTTTGTCTATCCCTTTCATGATTTTAAATGTTTCTATAAGATCACCCCTCATCCTTCTGAACTCCGAGTAAAGACTCAGTCTACCATCATAAGGTAACACCCTCATCTCTGGAATCAGCCTAGTAAATCGTCTCTGTACCCCCTCCAAAGCCAGTATATCCTTCCTTAAGTAAGGTGACCAAAACTGCACGCAGTACTCCAGGTGCGGCCTTACCAATACCCTATACAGTTGCAGCAGGACCTCCCTGCTTTTGTACTCCATCCCTCTCACAATGAAGGCCAACATTCCATTCGCCTTCCTGATTACCTGCTGTACCTGCAAACTAACTTTTTTTGGGATAAATTTTGTGCGCTCAAGTCCCTGGAGTGGGACTTGAACCCACAACCTTCAGGCCCAGAAGCGAGTGTGCTAGCCACTGAGCCATGTACTCAGTGTCTACTGTATATGGTCCACGTCTTTGAGCCATACAGGAGGGCGGGTATCACTACGGCCCTGTAGACCATTAGCTTGGTGAAAGTTTTGAGGGCCTTGTTTTCAAACACACTTTTCCTCAGCCAGCCGAAGGCTGCACCGGCACACTGGAGGCAGTGTTGGATCTCGTTGTCAATGCCTGCTCTTGTTGATAGGAGGCTCCTGAGATAAGGGAAGTGATCCACGTTGCCCAGGGCCACGCTGTGGATCTTGATGATTGGGGGAGCTGTGCGGTGAAGACAGGCTGGTGTCTAATTGATTGTAAGGCCATGCTTTCATATGCCTCAGTAAATACATCGGCTATGTCCTGGAGTTCAGCCTCTGTGTGTGCACAGATGCAGGCGTCGTCCACGTACTATAGCTTGACGACAGAGGTTGGGGTGGTCTTGGACCTGGCCTGGAGACGGCGAAGGTTGAACAGGTTCCCACTGGTTCTGTAGTTTAGTTTCACTCCAGCGGGGAGCTTGTTGACTGAGGTGGAGCATGGCAGCGAGGAGGGTTGGGGTGATGACGCAGCCCTGTTTGACCCCGGTCCGGACGTGGATTGGGTCTGTCTGTGATGGATCTGTTGGTAAGGATCACGGCCTGCATGTCGACATGGAGCAGGCGGAGGATGGCGACGTACTTTTGGGGGCATCTGAAATGGAGGAGGACGCTCCATAGACCCTCAGGGTTGACCGTGTCAAAGATGGTCATGTATAAGGGCTGGCGCTGTTCCCTGCATTTTGCCTGCAGCTGTCATGCTGCAAATATCATGTCCGTTGTGCCCCGGAAGGGACGAAATCAGCACTGCGATTCCAGGAGGAGCTCCTTGGTCACAGGGAGAAGACGGTTGAGGAGGACTCTGTTTTTTATGTATATATATATCAGCCACCAGAGGGCTCATCCCCTGGAGTCCCAAGGGATCCCATAATCCCTTGGGAGCACAGGTATATAAAGAGGCTTCACAGGTTGGAGAGGCACTCTGGAGACCTGCAATAAAAGACCAAGATCACACTTTACTTTGAGCTCACAGTGTTCAGTCTGACTCTTTCTCCATACACTACAGACTCTTTCGACGCAAGCGACGACTTTCCCAGTGGCTGATGGCAGGGTGAAAAAAGAGGGATATACTTGCAATGGAGGCAGTTCAGAAAAGGCTCACTAGATTGATTCCTGGGATGAAGGGGTTGTCTTATGATTGAAGGCTTGAGCAGGTTGGGCCTATATTCATTGGCATTTATAAGAATGAGGGGTGATCTTATTGAAACGTATAAGATTCTGAGGAGGCTTGACAGGGTAGATGCTGATAGGATGTTTCCCCTCATGGGGGAATCTAGAACTAGAGGCATAGTTTCAGAATAAGGGGTCACCCATTTAAGACGATGAGGAGGAATTTCCTCTGAGGGTAGTAAATCTTTGAAATTCTCTACTCCAGAAAGCTGTGGAAACTGAGTCATTGAATATCTTCAAGACTGAGATAGACAGATTTTTTGACTTATAAGGGAGTCGAGGCTTATGGGGAGCAGGTGGGGAAGTGGAGTTGAGGCCAAGATCAGATCAGCCATGATCTTGAATAGTGGAGCAGGCTCGGGCCGTAAGGCCTACTCCTGCTCCTATTTCTTTTGCTCTTATGTTCTTGTGTGTGTGTCTCTTTCTGCGTCTCTGTGTCTCTGTCTCTGTCTCTGTGTGTGTGTCTCTGTCTCTCCTGTCTCTGTCTGTCTGTGTTTATGTCTATCTGTCCTGTTTAGTACTCTATGCACCTCCGCCCTTCCCCCAAACACGTATCCATCTTTATTCTAGACTGCGGAACTTAACTTTCTCTAATCTGGGGGCTCATGATGGCCCTAGCAGCCGTGGTGCAGTTGATTTGAAAACTCTTTCCCCTCTCGGGAGTTCAGGGACATGTGTTTTCAGCCAAAGTTCTGTATTTTACACACAGGGGACACAGTTAAAAGGCTCTAACAACCATGTTTTTGTACTGGTTTTAAAAAGCTTTGGCTTAAGGCTAGTATCCAAAAGGTATCCTTCAAAGACTGAGTTCATTGTCTGATGCAGAGATGGGTCACGTCTCTGCAATCTAGCTTCAGGGTGTTTACAGCACTAGCCAGACCGGGAGAGTTTCCTGAACTTGTTTCCACCCTAGTTTACAATGTGTGCTACTGAGGACTTTGCTTACAGAATTGCAAGGTAACCGTCGTGGGGAATGTTTTCAAACCGCCTTTCCTGGTTTACGTGGGAGTCGAAAAACATTTGCATCACGGAAGAATAAATAGTTTCAAAATAATTATTGAAGGGGAATGCTAGAGTCGGTAAGTAAGAAGTGCTGTAGATTTTGAAAGCTGGAAAACGCTGGAGTCCTTAAAATTCAGCGTTTTATATTTTGTTCTCAAACTTTGCTTTCCAATGGGATCCACTCTGGAGAATAATCTCTGGTGAACATCTGCTAATACGCATTGAATTCTGTTGATGATTTTGTTCTGTACAGAAAAACTCCACGAGGCTGAGTACTGTGAGCTAAACTTAGTGTGACCTTAGTCTTTATTACAAACTCGAGTGCCTAAACAACATGGCAGCCAACCTTTTATACTGGCCCTGCACATGTCTGCAGGTGACCATTAGGACTCCAACAGTCCAGCCCTCTGGCGGCAAGTATTACAAAACAGTTTTCACTTCATTAATCGGGATTTTGATCTGCTTTATGTTGTAAAAATGGGGAAGATTTTATTTAAAAAAAAAACTTCAGATTTAAAAAAAAAATTCTTGAATTTTAGATTTGTCTCAAGGACTCTTAGCAGCCCACTAACATCATTTGAAATCTGACCACCAGTTCCTTCAAATAAGGAGAGGAGAGCTTTCTTCACTCAGATGGGGGTGAATCTTTGGAATTCTCTACCCCACAGGGCTGTGGATGCTCAGTCGTTTGAGCATATTCAAAATCGAGATCGATAGATATTTTGATACGGAAGCATATGGGGATAGTGAGTATTGAGGTATGTAATGTGGATAGAACATATGAAGGACAAAAGACAGAGTTGCTAGTCCATGTGCTTGCTTTATTAGGCCAGAGTGAACTGAGCATGCTCATACCAAACCATGTGACACACCATGTGATCAATTACACTGCTTTCCCCTTCAAAAAAAAATGTCTATTTCCCCCCCTCAAATACAATAAAACTACGGTCTCCCCTTTCTCTGCATTACATGGACAACATAACAACTCCTGGCCTTTTTCTTTAAATGAACTATAATCCAGTTTATTAACAGGCTTGCAGAGCCTTCCTGGTCTCCTTGCAGAAGGTTTTGGTGTTGTACCAATTTTCGGGCAGTTTTCTTTTGGTTCCAATATTCCAAATGATCCTGTTTCTATCTCGGACTTGTTTGAACCTGGAACCTCAGTTAATGAAGTCCGAACTGTATGTGTTCATGATCAAGTGGTTTAAGATCGTTGTCCAATCCAGGCCAGTAAACAAAGCTTCTTGCAATTTATTTTATACTGATGATCCCTTCTGAATTCCATCTGTAATCTCAGTTGCATTCACAGGAAAATCTTTGTCCACTGCATCTAGCATGAAATTAGAACTTTCTCTCCCAGCGCATGTGTCCTCATGTGGCAAACTGGACAAGGCATCTGCGATTGCATTTTGCTTTGAAGTGGATATTCAATCGTGTAGTCATATTGTGACAACAACACTGCCCAATGTAGCATTCTTGATGCGGCCATTGCAGGGATGGCAGGTTTGGGATCGGTTATCGGGGTAAACTTTCTGCTGATCAGGAACTGTTAGAATTTCTTGATTCCAAACACTATGGCGAGTGCTTCCTTTTCAATCTGCGCATAGTTTCTTTCGCTCTGTGAGGGTTCGCGATGCGAACGCTATTGGTTTCTCTTGGCTGTCATCCATTATGTGGCTTATAACAGCTCCCACACCGTAGCTGAAAGCATCACACGCTACCTTAAGCTCACGCTCTGCCGCATTGCACAAGTAGAGCATCGCTAGAGAGACTTCTCATGCAGGCACCGTAAGCTTTCTGTTGTGCTTTCGTCCACTTCCACTGGACATCCTTGAGGTCATGCAATGGTGTTAACATGGTCGCTAACTCGGGTAAGAAACATGTGTAGTACTGGATCATTCCAAGGAAAGATCTTAGCTCAGATGCATTCTGTGGCTTTGGAGCATTGATGACCGCATCAAACTTTTCCTTCACTGGTTGCAAGCCATTTGCATCAACTTTCAGACCAAGGTACACACCTTGGGCTGCACAAAAGCACATTTGCTCCCCCTATTGTTTGCATTACCACTAGAATGGTTCGTACTTCCTGTTTTCGATCTAGCTCTGCAAGCTGTTGAAATATGGCCTTGCTTCTGACACTTTGCATTTCTGTATAGGCAGGACTGTGAGTGATTTCCATTGGCGCAATAACAATTCACTGAACTTCTCTCACCGACGTGCTTTTGACCCGGGCTCACAGCTTGAGGTTTGGCGGTGGCTTTGACTGTAGACCTCTGCTGCACTAGTCACTTGAGTTGGACGGAGCTCCCTCAAATTCTTGGACACCATCTTCATAGATAGCATGCGAAATTACCCAATGTCAGATGTTGGGTTTGGAGTTTTCAGTAACCTGGACTGTGTGCGCTCATCCGCCAGTCCACACACAAACTTATCTCGCAACACACAATCCAAAAATGTGCCGAAGTTACAATGCAAAGACAGATCCTTGAGCGCTACAATGTTCTCACTGATGGTTTCACTGTTTTTGGTTTCTGGTACCAAACCTATAGCTCTCTGCTATTTCTAACGGCTTTGGGTCAAAATGGTCCTCGAGTTTCTCGACAATGTCTTCAAATGACGCATCTTTCGCTTTCCCTGGCGTGAATAGGTTTGTCAACGTTCCATAGACATCTGGCCCAATCTCCGTTAGAAAAATTGCTTTCTTCCATTCACGAATTACTCTATATTTTGATTTTGAACATTCCCATCTGCACCTTTTTGATTCAATAATGTTATTAGCCTTAAAAAGAAAGAAATAAATATTTTAAAAATCCATCCGCACAATGTAAGAACTGAACAATTCGCGAGCTCGATCATGCATGCCGAGGCTTCCGATGAATCCCGTAGATGCGGCCATGATTGTCCCAATCCCGTTGAACCGTGACTCAGCACACTACCTGTGTATCTGCGAGAATCAACGGCACTGTTGCTGGGTATACATGCACGTGACGGTGAAGTCCAGACGATTCTGCATGAGCATCAACGGTAAAATAGCGCAAAAATTCAGTAAATTTCATATTCACCTTAAACTTGTCCACTCGAAGGTTGAACACTGTCCTTCCATGATCCCTAAAAATGGCTTTAGGATCCTATACTTGTCGCCAATATGTAATATGTGGGTAGAACAAATAAAGGACAGGATGAGTTGCTAGTCTGTGTTTGCTTAGGCCAGAGCAATCTGAGCATGCTCATACCAAACTGTGATCAACGTGACAAACCATGTGGTGATACATTACAAGGTAGATCAGCCATGATCTTATTGAATGGTGGAGCAGGCTCCAAGGGCCAAATGGCCGCCTACTCCTCCGAGTTCTTATTTTGTTCTTAGAAACTTCCAATGCAGGATACCAAAGCATTTGTGTAATCAAGAACTCAATGGCCCAAGCTTCAGTGTCCCTCTCCAACAGTGACTAGACTCCCAAGATCCTCTTCCTTGTCTTCAAGTCCCTCTCCGATCTTCTCCAGCTATATATACCTGCCACATCGTCCACTGCTCTGACTCTATTAGTACCCGGTCTCTGTTCCCTCCACACTACTGCTGAAGGATGATTTCCCCCTCTATCTCTCCCTGACCCCTGGAATTCTCTCCTCTAAAACCACTTCACACATCACTTTCTCCTTTACTTCAAAAAAAAGGGCCTTTGATCATGTCTTTCAAGCCTTCCTTCAACCTCTTTTCCCTCCTTTACTTGCCTGATGTACACTGTTCTCTACACGGTTAATCATCATCATAGGCGGTCCCTCCAAACGAGGTGTTTCAATGAAGGACCTACAATTCCAGGTCCCAAATTACATGCTGAAGGCTGGAAGATGCCTGTGCGTGGATTTTTTTAATGTGTGGTGGCCGTTGCATACCAGCCACCACACGGGCTTGACGGAGCTAGGTCTTGGTCCAGTGGCAAGGATTAACCAAGACGATTGGAGACCAGCTACACGGACCTAGTGCGCGCACTCATCGCACTGTAGGCTGGCCCGTGCTGCCCCTGGGCCCTGAACTCATGCCTCTCCTAGGCCCTGATCACATCCCTCTACAATCTCTCGCCGCTCCTGCTGTATCTGTCCATGCTGCAATCACTGACCTGGACCTCGGTGATATCCCTCTTCAGTGCCGTTGCTCTCCTGCTCCAGCACGTGGAGTGGTATGCCTCAACGCTGCTCCGATGGTGCTCGCAGGCCGAGGGCTGCTCAGCCTGATTACCTGATTACCCCAATGATTACCTGAACAGTGCTATGCAAAGGCTTATTTTAGTTGGTACTGTTGTTTATATGTTTTTAAAGTCTAACTTTGAAACAGGTTGAACCTCCCTTTATCCAGAATTCCCTTTATCAGGAACCAACCCTCGTCCAGAACCATTCCCAGCCACCGGGTGGCGATTGCGCTGAACTCCGACATTTGTCCCATGAACAAATTAAAGTCCTTTCTCACTGCTGACTCCCACAGTCGCTGGCCTGACCCCACAATCCATTGTCCCCCACACCCCCCCCCCCCCCCCCCCCCCAATAATCTCTCTGCTGTACCACCGGCCCCAAGCCAGCCAGCCCCAATATCCCCTTGCTCAGTACCTGTGCCATTCAATTTAACGTGACCACCTCTCATCTGGAAAAATCCCTTATCCAGAAAGGCCAGGTCCCAAGGGTTCCGGAAAAGGGAGGTTCAACCTATACCAGCTAATGACGGCATCGAGAGAGATAAATAATTTTACATGTACATATTTATCCGTACGTTTTTTTCAGAACATCAGTGAATATGTACAATGGTATGCTAATGTTCCCCTTTAACAAGCTTCTCTCCTCTATGCCTATAGGCGGTGTGTGGGTATAATGCGCAACATGTTTGAGTGATGCATCATAAAAATACCTGGCATACCTATTGATTATTTAGGGAAACCACTGTTAAATAGGCTTCCCCCAAGCTTCAGTCAATAGGTCCATGGCTTTGAGTGGAATGGAGCCATGTCACCTGTCCCCGCCATTAAACCCCTTCTCAAAACCTGGCCTTGCCTGTTGAGCCATGCCTTTGGGCTTATTGGTTAACCATCTATGCTTGTCATAGAAACATAGAAAAATAGGTGCAGGAGTAGGCCATTCGGCCCTTCGAGCCTGCACCACCATTCAATAAGATCATGGCTGATCATTCACCTCAGTACCCCTTTCCTGCTTTCTCTCCATACACCTTGATCCCTTTAGCCGTAAGGGCCATATCTAACTCCCTCCTGAATATATCCAATGAACTGGCATCAACAACTCTCTGCGACAGGGAATTCCACAGGTTAACAACTGAGTGTAGAAATTTCTCCTCATCTCAGTCCTAAATGGCTTGCCCCTTATCCTAAGACTCTGTCCTCTGGTTCTGGACTTCCCCAACATCGGGAACATTCTTCCCGCATCAAACCTGTCCAGTCCCGTCAGAATCTTTTATGTTTCTATGGGATCCCCTCTCATCCTTCTAAACTCGTGTATACAGGCCCAGTTGTTCTAGTCTCTCCTCATATGTCAGTCCAGCCATCCTGGGAATCGGTCTGGTGAACCTTCGCTGCACTCCCTCAATAGCAAGAACGTCCTTCCTCACATTAGGAGACCAAACTGAACACACTATTCCAGGTGACGCCTCACCAAGGCCCTGTACAACTCCCTGCTCCTATACTCAAATCCTCTAGCTATGAAGGCCAACATACCATTTTCTGCCTTCACTGTCAGTTTTACTCCTCCAGTGTGTGAGGTTTCTTCTGCATTAAAAGAGCTATAAGAATACCAAATTGTTCCTGTCATTATCTGGTGAACAATGCATGTGCGGTTGACTGGATTGGCCCAACTCATGGTAAAATAGTCCACCAATGGGCACGAGCTACCCACTGATACGTCACACCCAAATAACCATCTTTTATAGCCACTTGGGTACGAAGGTACCAGTGGTTGTACCCATGGAACTGCACTCTCTAGTGCTTGAGTGCCAACAGAAAACTTGGGTATGGGGGGATGACGGAGGAAATTAACTGTTGCTGGTTCCCACTTTAGGGAAGAGCAACGCTGCTCATTTACATAGGACCGGCCGTTCGACCCAACCAGTCCATGCCGCTGTTTATGCTCCACTCGAGCGTCCTCTCGTCTTACCTCATCTAAATCTATCAGCATAACCCTCTATTCCCTTCTCCCTCATGCTTTTCTTGTCCTCTCCTTAAATGCATCTATACATTGGGTAGCGAGTTCCACGTTTGCACCATGCTCTGGGTAAAGAAGTTTCTTCTGAATTCCCTATTGGATTTCTTGGTGACTATCTAGTTATGCTCTTCCCCACAAGTGGAACTATTCTCTCTGTATCCGCGCGCTCAAAACCTTTTCATAATTTTATAGACCTCCTATTAGGTCACCTCTCAGCCATTTCTTTTCAAGAGAAGAGAGACCCAGCCTGTTCATCCTTTCCTGATGTGTACCCTCGCATTTCTGGTATCATTTAATTGGATGTTGTGTCTCTCCCTTTCATATTATAAATAAGATTAGGTCAATACCCCGAATTCCTTCCTGACTCGCAGATCCTGTTTATCTAAGCTTTTAGTTATTTTGTCGTCAATTATTTCCCTCCCTGGTTGTGAAGAGATAAGACTGCGCCTTGCCAGCTAGACGCTGAAAATTGCCTGCGCACGTTTAACTGTTCTGCATGCTGTGCCAATTACTACATGCAAACGGAACAAAAACTGGGCTTTGGCAATCTCCGCGTACGCAATACCAGTTGTGGCCTGTTTGAGCTCACAAACAGCTTTGTGGCCATTGTAATGTACGTTCCCAAGATCCGGTCCTTGTGTGGTCCTGCCAATTGCCTTGGGCAGGTGTTCAGCATCGATTGAGCAAGACAGGGTGGTGAATTGTACATCAGTCAGTGATCTCACAGCGTTATTCACGCCTGCAGGTCCACAGTTTCCATTGTATTTTTGCCGCCTAGCCAGGAGTCTTTTCCTCCCCCTATATGTACAGGAAAATCACCAAGGAAATTTGAAAGTCCAGTCACACTAGACTTCATTTATTCAAAGGAATGCGATACTGGAAAGGTTGGAGTGTCACATAACGAGTGCTTTTTTTAATTAGTTCCGGGATCTCGGCATCCCTAATTGCTCTTGAGAAGGTGGTGGTGAGCCGCTGCCTTGAATCGTAGAAATTTACAGCACGGAAGGAGGACATTTCGACCCATTGTGTCCACGCCGACCAACAAAGAGCTATCCAGCCTAACCCTACTCTCCAGCTCTCGGTCCGTAGCCCTGTAGGTTGCAGCACTTCAAGTGCATATCCAAGTATTTTTTTAAATATGCGGAGGGTGTTATGTATGTAAACATTGTAACTGTATAAGACTTGCCACCAGAGGGCGCAACTGTTGCAGGCCCAAGAGTCACCTGCACACCTCGTGCAAGGGAGTATAAAAGGTTGTCTGCCATGCTGCTTAGGCACTCTAGTTGTATTAAAGAGACTAAGGTCACATCAGTTTTAGCTCACAGTACTCAGTCTTGTGGGGTTCTTCCATACTTAGAGGGTTTCTGCCTCTACCACCCTTTCAAGGGGTGAATTCCAGACTCCCACCACTCTCTGGGTAAAGACATTTCCCCTCAAATCCCCTCGAAGCATCCTACCAATTAATTAAATCTATGGCCCCTGGTTCTTGACCCCTCTGTTAAAGGAAATAGGTCCGCCCTATCTACGTAGCCGCTGCAGTCCTTCTGTTGAAGGTACTCCCACAGTGCTATTTCTGAAATGATCTGACTATGGGCCCATTTTAACCTTCATTTTGAGATTTTGTCATAGCAGACTCAGATTTTGGTGGCCATGTAGAAAATAGCACAGAAGCTCATTGAACATGGGTTTTGCCATTTCAGCTCCTAACATGAGCGTGGTTTAAGGCCTACTGTCAAGTATGGAGATCTTTATGACTAAGAGATTCCTGCCATTGCTACAGATAGTCAGTGATGTAGGGGAGAGTTCCAGTAAAACTTTTCCAGTTCCAGCAAAAATTATGCGTGGGTTTGATACAGTAAATAAGGTGAAACTGTTTCAATTGGCACGAGGACCATTAACCAGAGGACACAGATGTGAGATAATTGGCAAAAGTACCAGATGGGAGATGTTTTTTTTTTTAGAGTTGTGATCTATAGATTCAAGTAACTTTCAAAAGAGGATTGGATAAATGCTTGAAAAGGAAACATTTGCACGGCAATGGGGAAAGAACTGGGGAGTGGGACTAATTGGATAGCTTTCTAAAGAGCCGGCACAGGCACGATGGGCTGAATGGCCTCTTTCTGTGCTGTAAGATTCTATGAAATGATCCAATGTAGTAGGTAAATACGCAAAGCATTGGAGGGCTGCGGACATAATTTCCCTCCTGGCTGATGTTTAGTGCACTTGTTCACACATTTGTTAAATTCTTGTCTGTGCTATTGGAACCCATTTAAAATAAACTGTCTAATGACAAAGTTGGAACTTAATGTGAACTGGTGGAAAATAGAGCATGGAGGCAGGCAAAATAGGACCCCCTGATGTTACTTATAAACTGGTGAGTTATTTTGTCTTAGCGTCTTGCCAGCCAGAATGCTGCAGCGAAAGGGAACCCCTCCTGATTTAATTTACTCGTGCTCATAGACAATCCTTTCATAAAACCCCAAGCTAGTTTATAGAATGACCATCAAATCATACAGCACTGAAGGAGGCCATTCAGCCCATCGTGTATTTGAAAGAGCTGTCCAATTAGTCCCACTCCCCTGCTCTTTCCCCCAGCGCCCTGCAAGTTAGTCCTCTACAAATACATTCCAATGAAGTGCTTTTATTGAATGGTAGTCATGGTTGTAATCGCAGAATTATAGAATGATACAGCACGGAAGGTGGCCATTTGGCCCATTGTGTCTGTGCTGGCTCTGCAAGAACTATCCAATTAGTCCCACTCCTCTACTCCATCCTCAAAGCCCTGCAATTTTTTTCCTTTTCAACCCAAGTTTTTTTTCCATTCCTCAACAATGCACATTTGACACAGCTACTCGCTTACATGTGAACATTACAAATGGATCAAATTATCTTGCTAATATTTAAAATCGGAAGTGTTGCCAACTGAATGTACTTTCCATTAAGATTTCCTCACTCAATGATTACAGTATTATTGCCACTGGATATATCTCTATTGAGCTTTATTGAATATAACTTGCTTACAGCGACCTGCAATTTTAAGGCCATAATCAGTGATGGTAATCTTGTCTGTGTGTTTTTATAACTCTTGGTTTGCCCTGTTAGGAGGCACTAACATACTTCAGAGTTTGAGTAAAGCAGGAGCCATATGCAAACTAATCTTGAGCAGTGCATCAATATCATCTGGAAACCTAACCAATCAAATGGACTTTCAGATTGACACCTTGCTGCTGGCTGGAATGAAGAGCACCAGTTTATCCTGAAATGGTGTCTCATTATTCATCTGTGTTGTCTACTACAAGAATTTATTTTTGTTTGGAGTGAGATTACATACTCCTGTTGATCCTAAAGTACTTTCGAAGTGTAGTCACTGTTGTAATGTAGGAAACAAGGCAGCCTATTTGTGCACCGCAAGCTTCCACACACAGCAATGTCAAACTGACCAGATCATCTGTTTTAGGGTTGGTGTTTGAGTGATAAATATTGGCCGGGATGCCAGGAATAACTCTACTGCTCTTCTTTTAATCGTGCAATGGGATCTTTTACATCTACCCGAGTGAGAAAACCTTTTACTTTGGGCATTTCAGGTTTTGGCAAAAGAGCCAGAGATGAGATGAGAATTACTTTTACCCAGCGAGTGGTTCTGATCTGGAATGCATTGCCTGAAAAGGGTGTTGGAAGCCGATTCGGTGGTAACATTCTAAAGGGAATTGGATAAATACTTGAAGGGGAGAGAATTTTCAGGGCTATGGGGAAAGAGGAAGTGAGTGGGACTAATTTAAAAGTTGTTTCGAAGAGCCGACACAGGCACGATGGGCCAAATGGACTAAGATTCTATGATCTGGTGTTGGCATCAAGTGCTCGCAGCACGAGTCAGATTCAAAGCTAAGCTCGATTTCTGCTGGCCAATCGGGAGAAAAACTGGATTTCTTTTGTGTGTGTGATCTCTGCCATTAATCTGCTATAAAATTAAATGAATCTGTTCTGAATTAGCATGATATTCAAGTGTCTTCAGTAGGAACACAAGTTGCGTGGAGGACACATAGAATCTGCAAAGGGATATAGCCAGGCTAAGTGAGTGGGCAAAAATTTTGGCAGATGGAGTATAATGCGGGAAACTGAGGTTATCCAATTTTGTAGGAAAAATAAAAAAGCAAATTATTACTTAAATGGAGAGATTACAAAATGCTGTGGTACAGAGGGACCTGTGGATCCCTGTACATGAAACACAAAAAGTTAGCATGCAGGCGCAACAAGTAATTAGGAAGGCAAATGGAATATTGGCCTTTATTGCAAGGGGGATGGAGTATAAAAACAGAGATCATCATCATTATAGGCGGTCCCTCGAAACGAGGATGACTTGCTTCCACGCCAAAAAAAGGACGAGTTCACAGGTGTTTCAATGAAGGACCTGAACTATATCCTGAAGGGTGGAAGATGCGTAAATTTGTTAAATGTAGGGTGGCCATTGCACACTAGCCACCACATGGGCTTGACAGAGCTAGGTCTTGGTCCAGTGGCAAGGATTACCCAAGGCGACTGGAGACCAGCTCTGCTGCATGGACCTAGCGCGCACACATATCGCAGTGTGGGTTGGTCCGAGGGCCCCTGGCCCCGAACTCTCGCCTTCCCTGGGCCCCGATCACATCCCTCCATAGTCTCTCGCCGCTCCTTCACCCCGACCTCGCCACTCCTGCAGTATCTGCCCACGCTCCAGTCACTGACCTGGGACTTGATGACGTCTCTCTTCACAGCCTTCGGCCTCCACGCTGATCTTGGCCGCCACTCGCCACTCTTTTGGATGAGCCATTAAACAGAAAAGTCCTGCTACAACTGTACAGGGAATTGGTGAGACCACACCTTGGAGTACTGTATACAGTTTTGGTCTCATTTAAGGAGTGATTATACTTGCTTTGGAGGCAGTTCAGAGAAGGTTCACTATGTTGATTCCGGAGATGAAGGGGTTGTCATATGACGAAAGGTTAAGCAGGTTGGGCCTATACTTATTGGAGTTTAGAAAAATGAGGTGGTAGGTGATATTGAAACATATAAGATTATGAGGGGCTTTGACAGGGTAGATGCAGAAAGGTTGTTTCCCCTTGTGGGGGAATCTAGAAATAGGTGGCATAGTTTCAGAATAAAGGGTCGCCCATTTAAAACTGATGAGGAGGAATTTCTTAGAGGGTTGTAAATCTGTGGAATTCTCTACCCCAGAGAGCTGTGGAGACTGGATAATTGAATATATTTAAGGTGGAGATAGATAGATTTTTGAGCGATAAGGGAGTCTAGAGTTAAGGGGAGGGAAGTGGAGTTGAAGCTAAGATCAGATCAGCCATGATCTTATTAAATGGCGGAGCAGGCTCGAGGGGCCAAATAACCTACTCCTGCTCCTATTTATATGTTCGCAGTAATCTTAGCTTCTATTCAGTGTAACTGCCTTCTCCTTGTTGCATATGAAATCGTCTGGGTCAATGTTCATATTAGGGGTGGAATGCTTTGCAGAGTTCCTGAAACAGGAAGTTGCAGTTTCCTACCCTCGATTGTAAAAGGTGAGGAAAGTATCAAAACATGAAAATACATTTGTTTTTTCTCCTCTGCAGAACCTTGTGTGAAAAATGTGTTTATATAAAAAGTTCTTTATGTAACCCAGTGAACTGGAACACAGTCTATCAATATCCTTCAGCCAACTTTTTTTTTTCATAGGTTTCATTTCCTGATGAACTTTAGTGCTAGCTTTGGATGAAATGCGGGCAGTGCAACTTTTTTTTTTCAACATAGCGCTATCTCTCAGTTTCAGCTGTGGCTCAGTGGGTAGCACTCTTTCCTCTGAGTCGCAAGGCCGTGGGTTCAAGTCCCACTCAAGAGACTTGGAACACAGAATCCAGGCCAACACTCCAGTACAGTACTGAGAGCGCTGCACTGTCGGAGGTGCCGTCTTTTGGATGAGACGTTAACCGAGACCCCATCTGCCACCTTCGGGTGGATGTAAAAGATCCCATGGATCTATTCAAAGAAGAGCAGGGAAGTTCTCCCGAGTGTTCTGGCCAATATTTATCCCTCAACCAACATCACTTTTATATTTAAAAAAAGAGTATCTGGTCATTGCTGTTTCTGGAATCTTGCGGTGCGCAAATTGTCTGCCTTGTTTCTTACATTACAACAGTGATGACACTTCCAAAGTACTTCATTGGCTGCAAAGTGCTTTGAGACATCCTGAGGCTGTGAAAGACACTGTATAAATGAAAGTCTTTTTTTTTCTTGCCGCATGATCAGTATTATTGCTGCTCCACATTTACCCTGCCTTGCTACCCATCACCCTCCAGCCTATAAACCGACTCAACAACATCTTGCATTAACATGCTGACCCTTGTGTAGAAGGAAACTTGAAGGTTTCACACGAGGATGATACTGTAAGGGGATAAAATACAGTCACTAAAGTGGATACTGAAGGTAGTGAATTGATAGAAACACAAAAAATAGGTGCAGAAGTAGGCCATTCGGCCCTTTGAGCCTGCACCACCATTCAATATGATCATGGCTGATCATGCAACTTCAGTACCCCATTCCTGCTTTCTCTGTCACATGGTCCAAATTAAAGGGCTTATCAGTATTAGGAGGTTCTGAGCAATCGGGAGTTCCTCTACCTTACGGTAGGGGCTTATATATGTAACACTCGCTTACAATGGGTTTTAAGAAGGGGAAGCAGCAAAGCTTGCTACACAGCAAAGCTCGATGGTTAATGAACCATGCGTTGTGTTAACCTTAGTACAGACTAGTGGAAACTTGCATTCAGTACAGAATATCGTCCACCAAGGACAGTGGGGAGTCAACAGTCTAGAAACTGTCATGGATGTACATGCTGTTTGTAGCCACCAGATGGTGTCATTGTTGGAGGCCACTGAGCAGCACACACATGGTGCTGCTCTTGTATAAAAGGCCAGCCATTTTGTGAGTGAGGTACTTTGGGGTATAATAAGGTAGAGCCAAGGGTGTACCTTGTTCAGTTAAACAGTACTCAAATTGGAACTTTATTGCATACATCTATAACAGAAACATAGATAGCAAATCCTGGGAAACAAGGTTAATTCACACGTCGTGAGGAACTGAAGCAAAGTTGACACCACTGAACAACACATTCTGGCAGGGTGACGTGATGGGAGATGGACAGGTAGGAGGAACCACTCGGAGCCAGTCTGATGTAATTTCGCTGATAGCAGTCGGGCAATCGGTGGTTTTGTAGGAGAGTCGCACACCTCGGAAACTGTAATTGTAGATGTAATACCTTTGTTCTTAGAAGGTTCATCCATGAACCCTTCCCCTGCATGCTTGAATAAAAACCGGTTGAACCGAAGTTTCATCTGAGTAATTCTGTGGTCCTAGGATATGAGTGGGTGTCGATTCCTTATCTGGGAGTACACCTTGAAGAGAAGTCTTTTTACCCCAACAATACTGAGCAGGCTAATGGGGAAAGACTGAGGGGATGCTGGAATACTGTACCAGAATCGCCAACGGTTACTACATGTAACTGATTCAATTACATATTTCTGACTGGAGGCAGTCGATTTATATTTACTCAATCCAGAAGAGCTGTTTGTCCTTTATTGGATGCATTTTGCAAATCACAATCATCCAATTGACCTGAACTAGAGTGTGTTAATAATCTATAAGTATATTTGTGTCATATTCTCTACCTCGGGCCTCCCACATTCTACCCTAGATAAATTAGAGGTGATCCAAAACTCGGCTGCATGTGTCCGAACTCGCACCAAGTCCCGCCCACCCATCATCCATGTGCTCATTTACCTACATTGGCGTCCGGTTGAGCAACGCCTCGATTTGAAAATTCTCATCCTTGTTTTCAAATCCCTTCATGACCTCGTCCCTCCCTATCTCCGGTAATCTCCTCCAGCCCTACAACCCCCGAGATGTCTGCGCTCCTCTAATTCTGCTCTCCTGGGCATCCCTGATTGTAATCGCTCAACCATTGGTGGCTGTGCTTTCTGTTGCCTAGGCCCCAAGCTCGAGAACTCCCTCGCTAAACCTCTCCACCTCGCCTCTTCCTTCAAGGCCCCTCCTTAAAACATACCTCCTTTGACCTGCGTTAATTTTTACTTGTGCGGCTCGGTGTCAAATATCTATCGCATAGCTCATGTGAAGCACCTTGGGATGTAGTATTAAGTTAAAGGAGTTATATAAGCACAAGTTATTATAAGGGCAATAATTCATTTGCATCTTGTGAGAATTGCAATTCCCCATTGATAAGGTAACCCCTCGAGCCTGTTGCGCCATTTATTGAGATCATGCTGTAATCTGTACCGGCACTGGTTTCCCTTAGCAGAGATCCTGTTGACGCTACATTGTTCTTGCTGTTTAACTAGATTTCCAGCTTATCTTTCTAACATGAAGCATACAACAGATTGTCCTCTCGGCAATGCTGCTCTCGGCTTCTGTCAGATCCTAACCCGCAGTAGGAAAGAAACTGCTGGCGGTCTTCATAATTAGTCCAGATTCTCGTTCTTTGAAAAATATTTTTGTTCTGATTTTTATCTCGGATTTAGAAATTGGGAGCCTGGCCCTTTTCAGAAGTGAAGTTAGGAAACACTTCTATGCGCAAAGGGTGGTTGATGTTTGGAACTCTCTCTCAAACGACACTTGAGGCTGGGTCAATCCTTAATTATAAATATGAGAGGGATTCATATTTGTTAACCAAGGGTATTGAGGGATATGAGGCAAAGTTATAGAGTTAGATCGCAGATCAGCCAAGATCTCACTGAATGACGCAACAAGCTCGAGGGGCTAAATGGCCTCCTCCTGTTCCTATGAGGATCAGCCTAGCAGGAAGGAGAAGGAAAGGTTTATTAAGTGAATTGGGATGGAATGTATTGAGGGGTAGGTTCTCTCACCACTTGACGTTCCACTCGTGCACTTTAGTGCATCTCGCGTCACATTGACCTGATAATGCTGTGAAGGTTGACTGTTCAAATGTTGAAGCTTGTGCTGAGTAAAGTGAGCTTTGCTGGGATAGCAGTTAAAGAAAGAACTTGCATTTCTAAAATGTTTTTCACAACCTTGGGACATCTCAAAGCGCATTACAGTAAATTAAGTACTTTTGGAATGTCGTCACTGGTGTAACTTAGGAAACGCGGCAGCCAACTTGGGCACAGTAAACTCCCACAGATAGCAATGAGGCGATGACATGATCTGTTTTGGTTGAGTGATCAATATTGGCCAGGACACCAGTGATTATGCTTGAGTTGGTCTCAAACCTCACATTGACCTGATGTAAAGGATGACGGCGTTTTACTTTTCAAGTTCTAGGGGCCTGTGCTATTAGTTGAGCTTAGCACGGGGACAGCAGTAAGGATGCTCCAGTTAATCTCAAACATCACTTGAGCTAAGTGGGGCAAAGGTAAAGGGACCAAACTTGCCGCCCTCCATAAGCTCCATTACCGCCTCCAAGAGGTGGGAATGGAATGGAAAGGCCTTACCGACCGGGGGCAGACGGATGGGCAAGCCGACCTGACCGAAATTGCCCCCAGGCCGGAAGCTGCGGGAATGGGTTTCCACTCCGCCCGTTTTACTGCCGCGTCAGGCATGTGCCGACCCATTACCAACCAGCGGTGATCCCCTTTTGGCCGCGTGGGAGCGATGCCGCTGATGGCATTCCCCAGCGGGGAGCTGTCTGTGCCTGTGCGGCGCATCTGCCCTTAAAGGGGCGGTCGCGCTGCCGACAGCGGCATTATACTTGCGTTTGTTGGCTGACTACCAGGTCAGCCTGACAATTATGTCCCCAGGTTCGGCTGGGCCGCCAATAGGCGGCCTGGCACCCCCTCTTGGGCCTGGCTGAAACCCTTCCTGGTGGCCCAGTGGGCCTAACTGAACTTGTTGCAGAGTTCACAGCGGCTCTCCCCTTTAACTGAAGGGGAGGAACGTTGTCACATGTCAACGTGCGCTGATGACTGGCAGGGGCAGCCGACCCGCTGCAAGGGCACTTCCGCCACGACTCGTGCCCCCAAAATTTTTTTTTTAACTGAATTTCTCTGGCATCTCTGCACCATGGAGAAAAAAAACGGAAGGTGTGCCCCGTTTGGGGCGGGGGGCAATTTTGGCCCCAAATTCTCCTTGCTGTTGAATGAATCCTGCTGGAATGTGTGTACTTGTGGGCACGGGTGCAAGTTCAGCTTTGGGCTTCTGCGTGAAATCTGTCTTGTCGTTGTTCCTAGAGGATGGTCACTTGGACAAGGAACTGGAGCACTGCAGATGTCCATGGAACTGTACTCTCTGCGGGAGCCATCGCATTCAGGAGATGAGAAAATTAGGAGAGGGACAGGAAGAACAGTTGGATCACAAGAGAAAATGTGTTCTCAAATTAATATCAGCAAAAAGTAACACTTGCTTCTTCTGCAAGAACAACTTGGGAGTTTACAATACAGCTGAGATCCTCTCTCCAACTGATGTCAAACCATTTCCTTCACCACCACCATGGTTTACTAGAGCTAAGGTCCACAGCTGCAAACTTCCCCCTAAAGAGTTAATGATCTTATCTATGGCCCAGAAATTCCGGCCTCCCGGGTCCGTACGGAGTGTGTACGGACCCGGGAAGGCATCACAAAAGCCGGTTTTCAGCGCACAATGCGCATGTGCTAAAAATGGACTTTTCCGGTCTGTCAAGCTGGAGTTAGACAGATCCTCCGTATCTCCACAGCCAGGACTGTCGCATGGGCAAGATTGCGGTATTTACCCATCTCTTGCCCTGCGAATGTCCTGAAAACTCTTGCGCCTAATAAGAGCAGGCGCATAGCCTATTTTTATAGGCATAAGAGTTTTAAAATACACAAACATTATAATATAAAATAAAATAAAAAACAAATGTTGTTTAAAAACCCTCCCCACTATGGTAAGTTTATTTTAAACCATAATTATAAACTTTGAAAAATCAAATATTTCTTTTTATAATACATAAATAACTTTAATTTCAATTAATAAAAATATGTGGTGTATTTTTTTAGTTTTGTGTTTGGGGGGCAGGTTCTCATTCATCATAATGGGAACTCCAACTCACGGAGTTCCTATTATTATGAATGAGAATATAATTTACCTTGATTGGCTGCCCAGAGCCATGTGACTGCAGCTCCAGCTCGGCGCACGTCCTGACGTGTACGCGCTGCGACGTGCTGTCAGTGGAGGGCACAGGACCGGGATTTCTGGGCCAGCGTCTCAGTCCCACCAGGAAAGGCAAGTCACCTGGGCTTGAGCTCACCCTTGCTGGCAACATATTAAAGCTGTTTTGGGGAGGGCTTGGAAGATTCCTTAAACCTGTTCTATTCACCTTATCCCATGTGTATGGCACAGGAAAATTATTTTGGGGGTTTGGGAGCCAAAAAAAGACTGATTGTTACCTCAACTCCAATGGCAATTGAAACAAAACTAATTTTTAGAGAGATCCGTGACATCCTGCTCCATGTACTGTAAAATTTGGTTTGGTTACACCAGTATTGGCATACGGGATCCGGGGCTTCAGAAGTCGAGGCGTAGAATACAAATGCAAGGAAGTTATGCTGAACCTTTTATAAAACACTCGTTCGACCTCAATTGGAGTATTGTATCCAATTCTGGGCACCGCACTTTAGGAAGGATGTGAAGGCCTTGGAGAGGGTGCAGAAAAAATTTGCAAGAATGATTCCAGGATTGAGGGATTTCAGTTACATGGATAGACTAGGGAGAAGCTGGGGTTGTTCTCCTTTAGAATAGAGAAGGTTGAGAGAAGATTTGATGGAGGTGCTCAAAATCATGAGGGGTCTGGACAGTGTGGATAGAGAGAAACCGTTCCCATTGGCGGAAGGGTCGAGAACCAGAGGACACAGGTTTAAGGTGATTGGCAAAAGACTCAAAGGCGACACGTGGAAATACTTTTTTCCGCAGCGAGTGGTTAGGATCTGGAATGTACTGCCTGAAAGTGAGGTGGAGGCAGACTCGATTGCTGCTTTCAAAAGGGATTTGGATAAGTACCTGAAGGAAAAATAAATGCAGGGCTACGGGAAAACGGCGGGGGAGTGGGACTAGTTGAAGTGCTCTTGCAGAGAGCCAGCACGGGCTCGATGGGCTGAATGGCCTCTTTGTGCTGTAACCTTTCTATGATTCTATCTGTGACTTTTATGTCACAAAGTTAACCAGGAAAGCTCCATCAAACTTGCAAGCGGCTGTCCAAAGGTTACAGGTCATAAATATTATGTCCGCAACGTACTTATGAATGACTCCACGAGGCAATGTGTTGTATTCAAACTGTAGTGACCTTGGTCCTTTTATTCGTAACTCCAGAGTGAGCCAGCCGCATGGTGGCTCCCCTTGTATACAGCCCCTGCCACCAGGGCAGGAAACCCCAGTCTCCACCAGTTGCACCCTCTAATGGTGCCAGCATAGTATATACACAGTGTAAACCTTATTGATGGTGCATCAGGTAACAAGTCTCCATCTTGTGCAACTATACAGTGACTACACAGAGTATATCTATAGTCTGCATATATATAACAATAAAGACCTAATTAAGGTGTGATTTATGAAGCAGATGTTGTGGTAAATAACTTGATTGCAATTGTGCGAAATAGTTCCATGATCGGTTCGGATTTGTGTTTTGGTATCAGCAGTATTAGTGGCACCGATTTGCTATAATATCTGCTCATTAATTGTGGTGGATCACCTCCGGAACGGCCATGTCAATCGAAGAACCAGCACAAATATCTGATTAGGAATGAGTCGGAAGGCTAAGCACAGAGGTAGATGATTGATTTAATCCTGTTGGAACCTTCGAAAAGTTATTTAAACTGACTTGACTTGATCTGTCTGTCAATGCTGGGAGCAAATATTGTAATTTCTCTCTCCACCCCTTCACATTGATGCACAACCTTTTGTGTCTCCCATCTCCATGTTCTGGGACAACCAGAGGAATATAAAATTGGACACCTTTTTGATCTGCCATTGCAGTCCCTCCCCAGTGTCCCCAGCCCAGGATACCGAGAAATGAAACGGGCTGTCCTCATTCATCTGTCCCAGCATGAGCTGCCACGGCTTTGTCTTACACCGTCCCAAATTCCAGACTCTACCGCCAAACTCACCACCTCAACTTGTAACCTGATGCTCCCCCTCTGGGCCTCCTGATCTCTTGACCAGAATTAAGCCTTGCCTGCCACTTGGTCCCCACCCTGCCTTGGAGCTATGATCATCTGAGCCTCTGCTCCCCAGCCAAAAGCAGATTAGATAAATTGGAACGTTTGCGACAGTGTTAATATTTAATGGTCTTTTTGGAACGAGTTGCTTCTAGTGGGCCAAATGACGTTATCCCACGTGCTGTGCTGCAGGTAGATGAAGGCAAATTTATACGAGGTTTGACAGCACGAGTGAGTTCTCTGCAGCTTTATCCTCCTCCAAATGAAATGTTGGCACCTTCTTGCATTATACACACAGCTGCATGCCATATGAAGTATACTAGATTGCGATAATAGTTTTAAGCTACACCCAGTTATGCTATGATTGTTTGGTATCCGCTGTGGCTCAGTGGGTAGCACACTCTCCTCTCTCGAGTCAGAAGGTTGTGGGTTCAAGTCCCACTCCAGTTGTAGTGTATGTAGGCACCTTTAGTAATGACTCCCTGAGGCAGGGTATGATACTTAAACTGTGTAGACCTGCAGTCCTTTATTTGCAGCTCCTGAGTGAGGACAACAAGCTGTGAGTTCCTTTTTATACTGGGTTACCTGCAGTCTGCAGGTAACCCTTAGGTCTCCAGCAGCAGCACCCTCTGGTGTACAGGTAAGGTGTGTACAGTATAAGGGTACATTCAGTGTGGCAAAACAGTGTTAGACATCGCACTGT
Organism: Pristiophorus japonicus; assembly: GCF_044704955.1. NCBI lineage: Eukaryota > Metazoa > Chordata > Chondrichthyes > Pristiophoridae > Pristiophorus > Pristiophorus japonicus. The sequence continues at coordinate 29,807,833 of NC_091979.1, read as the reverse complement.
AAGTAAGCAGGCATGCATAAACAACACCAGGGACTTGAGCACATAAATCTAAGCTGTCGCTCCGGTGCAGTGCTGAGGTGCTGTCTTTCAGAAGCAATGTTAAAACGAGGCCCCGTCTGCTCTCTCGGGTAAAAGATCCCACGGCACTATTTCGAAGAAGAGCAGGGGAGTTATCCCCGGTGTCCTGGCCAATATTTATCCCTCAATCAACATAAAAACAAAACCGATTATCTGGTCATTATCACATCGCTGTCTGTGGGAGCTTGCTGTGCGCAAATTGGCTGCCGCATTTCTTGCATTACAAGAGTGACTGGTCTTCAAAAGTACTTCATTGGCTGTAAAGCGCTTTGAGATGTCCAGTGGTCATGAAAGGCGCTATATAAATGCAAGTCTTTTTTTCTTTTTGTTTGACATTATTACACATTTTAAAACTGACCTTAGCCCTAGTAGGACATCTATACAAATAGGTAGCCCCTCATTTCAGTGACTTAAGCACATCAAATTCTCCATGATTTTTGTTTTGTGTAATGCATGAAAAGCTCCATGATTCATTCTTAAGTTGCTGCTCTACTGAAACTTGTTTTTAAAAAAAAACATTTTGCAACTGTTCTCAATAGTGCTGGATATTAGTGTGTATTGAATTCAGTTATTTCACCCTGGAACACCCGATGTGCTGATTCTGAACATTAAGGGTTTGAAATGAAATGAGTTTGGATGGTTTTGAATCTGTTCTCCATTGATGTTTTGAGTTCAAATTGTCCTCTGCACTGGCTACTTGATACTTGGTACTAATTCAGCAGTGTTGCTCAGAGAAGCTACAAGCATAGGGGAAAATAAGATGTGGCTATAGTGCTACCCCTTTAAGGGTGGGCTTGACAGACTGTCTGGGTAACACATAGGGAGCTATCGAATTTCATTTGATCTGTGTTCTCTAGCACATGGGAGTGAGTGCCTGATGCTGTCATCAGTGTTGGATTGTTCCATAGTGCAACACTGTTATATCTTCCCTTGCATAAAGCACGTGCTTCTTTTCAAAATTTTAAAAAGCCTTGCGGCATCCAATGCCGCTACTAACATGCCAGACAAGAGACTCCCAAAGCAAGCGCTCTACCCGAAACTCCTTCACGGCAAACGAGCCAAAGGTGGGCAGAGGAAACGTTACAAGGACACCCTCAAAGCCTCCCTGATAAAGTGCAGCATCCCCACTGACACCTGGGAGTCCCTGGCTAAAGACCGCTCTAAGTGGAGGAAGTGCGTCCGTGAGGGCGCTGAGCATCTAGAGTCCGATCGTTGAGAGCATACAGACATCAAGCGCATGCAGCAGAAAGAGCATGCGGCAAACCAGTCCCACCCACCCCTTCCCTCAACATCTATCTGTCCCACCTGTGACAGAGACTGTGGCTCTCATATTGGACTGTTCAGCCACCTAAGGACTCATTCTAAGAGTGGAAGCAAGTCTTCCTAGATTCCGAGGGGCTGCCTATGATGATGACAAGCATTAGACCAGCTCAATGTGTACTAAACTTGCGATGAGAGTGTAGCCATTATTGATGTGGTGTCTATTGTGTACGTGTAAATAACTGACAAACTGAGCCAGGAGAAAAGTAACTTAACTATGCTTTTATACAACCCAAAATGGTGTCCCCAAACCGGCATGAACTGTGAATAGCTCCCGCAGGGTCCTAATGTCCATCCAGTGAGCTGTAACAAATAAATAGAGTATGAACACAACAGCGTCCCCAGTCAAAGGAAAGGCCATGGGAGATCAATTTTTGGAATGGCCTGTGGAAATCCTAATGGGTTGTGTTCCAAGAATGGAAGTTTTCAATGTTCATTCTTCCCTGGCTGTAGATAGGAGAAGCAATTCTCCCAGCCGTTACCAGTCCCACTGTAATCTCTATTGTTCCTTGTCGAGGTATGGCACACACGGCTGTTTAGAAGCATGTAAAACCCTACCTGTTAATATCTTGCACTGATATTCACCTCTTTGTTCTGTATTTCCGGTGGGCGGTGTTGAGGGGCGGAAGTGCCCCTGCAGTGGGTTGGTCGCTCCAACAAGTCATCAGCGCTGCGCTGATGACAATGCATCGCTGTTTATTTCAGCGCGACCCGACGTCGCTCCCCTTCAGTTAAAGGGGAGGGCCACTGCGAACTCTGCAAGAGAGGGTACCGGGCTGCCTGTTGGCGGCCCTGCCGAACCCGTGGCCCCCACTGTCTGTCTGACCTCTTAACAGCGGTAATGGAGCTTAAGGAAGGGGACAATTTCAGCCCATTAATTTCTTCTGCCTTCCAACCTGTCTCAGATCTTCCCTTTTTGTTCTTTCCTCCCCTACCCCTTTCCCTGCCCCTACACTTGCTCTCAAACCTGTTGCATCTTTAACTTCTTCCAGTTCTGACGACGGGTCATTGACCTGAAACGATAACTCTTTCTCTCTCCTCAGCTGCTGCCTGACCCGCTGAGTATTTCCAGCATTTTCTGTTTTTATTTCCGGTTTCCAGCACCCGCGGTATTTTGCTTTTGTTTTAAATTTGTAATCTCGGCCTAGTTGGGCTGAATCACTATTGAGCATGTGACATGTTACTTTTTCGCGGAAGCTACTTTTATGCTGTCCTGTGAAGTTCCGAGAGAGCGAGAATTCTCATTTACCAGCATCTTTCATGCCCTCGGAATGTTTTAAAGCCAATAAAGTACTTTTCTTTTTCGAACTGTTATAGTCACTGTTCTAATGTAGAGAAATGGTTCATGTTGATCAAGGCTTTCAATTTTGAGAACTTGGTATCAACATCAAATGCTCTTGTGTCGAGGATAAATGCAGAATGTAGTTTTCCTCCCCCCCCCCCCCCCCCCCCCATTTTATCCTGACAATGGGCATAGTCTCAGAATAAGGGGCTACCCATTTAAAACTGAGATGAGGAGGAATTTCTTCTGAGGATTGTAAATCTGTGGAATTCGTTGCCATAGAGAACTGTGGAAGCTGGGACATTGAATAAATTTAAGACAGAGGTAGACAGTTTCTTAATCAATAAGGGGTTATGGGGAGCAAGCAGGGACGTGGAACAGAGTCCATGATCGGATCAGCCATGATCGTATTAAATGGCGGAGCAGGCTCGAGGGGCCATGTGGCCTACTCCTATTTCTAATGTTCTTATTTAAATAATGGAGGCTTGTAAAAAAAAAGAATGGCAATAATCATGGGCGATTTTAATCTTATTGATTGGACAAAGCAAATTGGCCAGAGTAGGCCCACTGACTCCCACAGCTACCTGGATCACACTTCCTCCCACCCTGCATCCTGTAAGGACTCCATTCCTTTCTCCCAGTTTCTCCGTCTCCATCGCATCTACTCTGACAACGTCACCTGTCACACTAGTACCTCTGACATGTCTTCCTTTTTCCTCAACCGAGGATTCCCCTCCCCCATGGTTAACATGGCTCTCGACCGTGTCCGTTCTATTTCCCGCACCTCTGCTCTTACCCCTGCCCCTCCCTCTCAGAATTGCAAAGTGCTGCAGCACAGAGGGACCTGGGGGTTCTTGTGCAGGAAACGCAAAAAGTTAGTATGCAGGTACAGCAAATAATCTGGAAGGCAAATGGAATGTTGGCCTTTATTGCAAGGGGGATGGCGTATAAAAGCAGAGAAGTCCTGCTACAACTGCATTTTATTCAACCTGTGGACAGACTGCTTGAAACACAATCCAAATCAACTTTCAGATTCGCCAAATGACACCCGTCTGCCTGACTTCTGGGTTGAGTAAAGATTTTCTACCGAGCGATGTAAAAGAAATTGACTCGTGTTAGATACACGTGTGTCCTAGTGGAACCCACAGAAGTTGCATCAAATGTCAAGCTAGCCTATGTGAGTTGTCCACCTTGCTAGTTGAATGAAGTCGAGCGGAATGTGGGGAAGAGACCGGGTTCTATAGGACTAGCTAAACAGGAATGTACCTGGGTTATGGGAAGAGAGCAGGGTAGTGTGATTTAGTTTGGATTGCTCCAGCAAAGAGCCAACGCAAACACGATGGGCTGAATGGCCTCCTCCTGTGCAATACATTTCTGGGGCCCAATTTTCTGGATCTCTGCATCAAGAGGCTGGAAATTGGGAACCTGGTTCTACCAGGATTCCAGCCGATCATTTATTTTCTGGGCTGCTTTTTTCTATTAGGGGGCTTTAGATACTACTTTCTTTAAGCAATGTAGCTGTTTTTTAAAAGCAAAATCATAATCTTCATGGTGCAGAGTGGGCTTCTCCAGAAAGAGCACTGGGGCTGAAATTTCCCCTCACCGATTAGAGGCGGTAACCTTTTGGGGTCGGGGCTATTATCGCCTGGCCTGGAAGTGTTCCCCCCCCCCCCCCCGACGTGGAATTGGGCACGTGCGCCCCCCCAAGGAAGCGGCGCACTGTCTGACCGCTCCCGGGATGGGAGCACAGCACTGAATCCACATGACCAGTGCTATGCGGAGTTGGCGTTGACGTCGGCCCAGGCCTGCCTCGCGCCCAGTGGGGCAATTTTCCCCACGGGGCGCAAAGGAGTCGCGCTTGCCGATAACCCCGCGCCATCACATGCCTGCCAATGAAGTTATCAGGACAAATCAATCCCCCCCCCCCCCCCCCCCCAAAACAGGCGCGATCACCTTCTCGCCCAGGCGATAAATCCATTGCGCCCACGCGAATGCCTCCCAGAGACGCAAACTGGGCTATAAAAAGGGGAAGTTTCAGTTCTACTGTGTCTATCCCCTGCTGCCTTTTCTTAATAAAGAGGGGACAACTATAAAATAAGCAACTTGCCTCTAATTAGTCAGGGCGCTCGACAGTATTACTGGCATCTGGCAGTGGTTTTTTTTCAGCAAACATGAATACCCCAAAGCAGCTCATTACAGACCATTTTAGAGTAAGCTAGATAATAAAATACCAAACCTGCAAAAGATGGCTCCCTGCAACAATGAGAAAACTGTTGTGTTCCTCTCCAGTGTATTGATATCAGTGAGAAAAGCTAATTATCGGGGATAGAAAGTTGTGTGTCTTGTGATTCCCACCTATATATTTTGCGCTTTAAGATGTATGTTTCCAAGGGCAGAAATAGGTTGGTGTGAAAAAAAGAGATTGGAATTGATTGAGCCCTTGCAATAGCATCACAAATTATCTCCCATTTTGATTTGATTTTTTAAAAAAATTGACACTTTTTGCCCTGTCCCCACGCCGATCAGCCCACCTCTGCATGAGCGGTACAAGTCTGCTGCTTGAGGGACCCAAACTAGGCCATTACTTACAGTAAGTGAAAGGGAATCTGAAACGAGGGACCTTTACTGAGAATATATTGGGACTTCAATTCCCAGCATTTGTAGCAGTCAAACTGAATGCAGGTGAGAATTCCCAATGTTGTGATAGTTGCTTAGATACCTCAATAAACTGAAGTTTTAATTTTTTTATTAAAGTGCCTGGAAACAAAATCCACCGATGGCAAGGATATCATATCAGAGGAACTGGTAAACCTATCTAATTTTACATCGCTTTGCCTTGGTCTCTCTGTGCCTTGAGCTATGAGAATTAAAAATGAGCTGGCGGTTGGCAAATATGCAAAAACTCATATGCAAAACAAACTGAGATAAAGGATGTCCTTGGGCCCCATTTGATCTCATCCTTCCCATTCTAGATGATTAAGTCCAGTACTTTGACGTCAACCCTTCCTGGTATTTTGTTCAAGATTTATTTGTCTTCAGAAAGAAGTGCAATTGAGAATGCACAATGACTGACCTACTGGCCACAATCAAACCTGACAAACATCAAAAGAAAATCCAATATATTAAATTTTAAAAGCGTATCCCATGGTGTTCTGTACTAGAAGTGCCCAGTTACATTTCCTCGTATACAATGTTGGTATAATATGGTGACCCTGTAGCACATGGAGGTGAATATGGTTTACTTAAGACTCTGCATTATGAAGTAGTTGGATGTGGAGTCATGCCTTTGATTCTACACATGGTGACTTTCTTCACCTTTTTAGAGAGCTGCCAATTGGAGGCGCTAACCATAGGGAGTTTCCATAGGGAGACTAGTGCAAGTTTCTGAGATTAATGTCAACTCGTATGAAATTATGACGTATGACTCAATGATTTTAGATAAAGGAATTGCGTGTAATACATCCAAGTTTGCAGATGACACTAAGCTGGATGGCGGTGTGAGCTGTGAGGAGGATTCTAAGAGGCTGCAGGGTGACTTGGACAGGTTAGGTGAGTGGGCAAATGCATGGCAGATGCTGTATAATGTGGATAACTGTGAGGTTAAACACTTTGGTTGTAAAACCATGAAGGCAGAATATTATCTGAATGGCAGCAGATTAGGAAAAGGAGAGGTGCAACGAGACCTGGGTGTCATGGTTCATCAGTCATTGAAGTTTGGCATGCAGATACAGCAGGCAGTGAAGGCGGCAATTGCATGTTGGCCTTCATAGCGAGAGGATTTGAGTATAGGAGCAGGGAGGTCTTACTGCAGTTGTACAGAGCCTTGGTGAGGCCTCACCTGGAATATTGTGTTCAGTTTTGGTCTCCTAATCTGAGGAAAGACGTTCTTGCTATTGAGGGAGTGCAGCGAAGGTTCACCAGACTAATGCCTGAGATGGCAGGACTGACATATGATGAGAGACTGGATCGAGACTGGGCCTGTATTCACTAGAGCTTAGAAGAATGAGAGGGGATCTCATAGAAACATAAAATTTTGACTGGACAGGTTAGATACAGGAAGAATGTTCCCAATGTTAGGGGAGTCCAGAACCAGGGGTCGCAGTCTAAAGATAAGTGGTAAGCCACTTAGGACCAAGATGAGGACAAACTTCTTCGCTCAGAGTTGTTAACCTGTGGAATTCTCTTCCACTGAGTTTTTGATGCCAGTTCGTTAGATATCTTCAAGATGGTGTTGGATAAGGGATCAAGGGGTATGGAGAGAAAGCAGGAAAGGGGTACAAGGTGATTGATCAGCCATGATCTTATTGAATGGTGGTGCAGGCTCGAAAGGCTGAATGGCCTACTCCTGCTAATTTCTATGTTTCTATGCATCAGGATTGCTGTTTGGTGTATGTGTGTGTGCGTGCGCTGTTTCGTGTGGTCCCATGGCTGAGATCTTCATCTGAGTGCTATACCTCACAGATATGGTTACCCAAGTTTTCTTGGAAAAACAAAGTTGGGTAGAAAGAGATAGTAACCTTCAAGCAAAGCAACTGCACATCCATTACTTGATTTGTGAATATAAAAACTCCTCTTTGATGGGCAGAGAAGTTCAGACAAGAACAATAAATTGCTAAAACTCTGAGCTATTGCAGGTTGAACTTCTTTATCCGGAACCACCCCTCGTCCAGAACCATTCCCGAACACCGGGTGGCGCATGCGCAGAACTCTGACATGAACAAATTGAAGTCCTTCCTCGCTGCTGACCCTGTGATCCACCACCGCCCCCCCCAGCCTCCCATGATCTCTCTGCCGCACTCCCAGCCCCAAGCCAGCCAGCCCCGATATCCCCTTGCTTAGTACCTGTACCATCTGACCCGGTGGGGGGAGCATTTACAACAACAACTTGCATTTATGCATTCCCTTTAATGTAGCAACACATCCGCGAATTGTTATCAGATTCAAAAATTGACTGAGGCACTTGAGACATTAGGACAGCTGACCAAAACTTGGTTACAGAGGCAGGTTTTAGGGAGTGTCTTAACTGAAGAGAGGGAGATGTGAGGCGGAGAGATTTAGGGAGGGAATTTCAGTGCTTGGACTCGAGGCAGCTGAAGGCATGTCCACCAATGATGGCGCAAAAAAAGTGAGATTGCTCAAGAGACAAGAGTTGGAGGAAGCAAAGATCTGAGGGTTGTAGAACTGGAATGGAAGACTTACATTTTATACAGCGCCTTTCACGACCAAGTTGTCTCAAAGCGCTTTACAGCAAGATACAGCAGGAGCGGTGAGAGACTGTGGAAGGATGTGATCGGGGCCCAGGGGGAGGCCTGAGTTCGGGGCCAGGTTGCCCAGGGGCAGCACAGGCCAGTCCACACTGCGATACGTGCGCGCACTAGGTCTGTGCAACAGAGCTGGTCTCCAGTCGTCTTGGGTAATCCTTGCCACTGGACCAAAACCTAGCTCTGTCAAGTCCATGTGGTGGCTGGTGTGCAACGGCCACTACACGTTTTTTTTTTTAAAATCCACGCACCTGCATCTTCCACCCTTGAGGATGTAGTTCAGGTCCTTCACTCAACACCTGTGAACTCATCCTTTTTTTAGCGGGGAAGCAAGTCATCCTCGTTTCGAGGGACTGCCTATGATGATGAAGACCTGTACCATCCAATTTAACGTGACCACCCCTCGTCCGGAAAGATTCCTTATCCAGAACAGGCCAGGTCCTGAGGGTTCCGGATAAGGGAGGTTCAACCTGTATATATATTTCTTAAATCCTACTCAACAAATGTGTTGTCTTCAGCACTACTATCAAAGGGGTATTTTTGGGGGGGATTTGGACCAGCGTTGTGTGATTTTGCAACTTGAGGTGGTGAATTAAGAGATTTTAATCAGAAAATTAAAATTGAGGGAACATAATTCAAGGTCTTAAAATGAAAACAATGTATCAATTAGTAGACCTATCAACTTTGGGTCAGAAGGTTATGGTTATGAGCCAGGAATCTGAGCTCATAGTCTAGGCTGATATTTCAATGAAGTCAAGAGAGAGTACTGCACTCAGAGGTAGTATCCCCTGTGGATGAGATGCTTCATCAAAATCCTATGCTACAATTAAGATGTTTCAGTTAGATGTTGAAAAAAAGAAAGGGTTGCATCTATATAGTGTTTTTCATAACCAAGAGTTCACTTTGTACATGGTGCAAGCTGCTCGAGGAAGTCTCAAAGTGCCATACAGCCAATGAAGTAGTTTTGGAGTGTAGTCACTATTGTAATGTGGGAAATGCAACAGCCAATTTGCACACAGCAAGCTCCCACAAACAGCAATGTGAGAATGATCAGATGATCTGTTTTTGTTATGTTGATTGAGGGATAAATATTGGCCTGGACATTGGGGTTAACGCCCCTGCTCCTCTTCAAAATGGTGCCATGGGATCTTTTACGTCCACCTGAGAGCGCAGACGAGACCTCGGTCTAACATCTCATCTGAAAGACTGCACCTCTGACAGTGCAGCGATCCCTCAGTACTACACTGGAGTGTCAGCCTAGATTTATGTGCTCAAGTCCCTGGAGTGGGACATGGCAGTATCATAGGAAGAACAGGGACTTGTTCTATAGTCCTGACCAACATTCCTTCCTCCACCAACCCCATCTAAAACAGATAAGCTGGTTTGACCTTGAGGGCATAGGAACAGGAGTAGACCATTGAGCCCCTTGAGCCTGTTCAGCCATTCAATGAGATTATGGCTGATGTGACCTAACTCCATATACCTCATGTTTCTTAATACCTTTTGGTTAACAGAATCCATCAATCTCAGATTTAAAATTAACTATTGATCCAGCATCAACTGCCATGTGTGGAAGAGAGTTCCAAACTTCTGTCAGCCTTTGCATGTAAAAGTGTTTCCTAACTTCACTCCTGAAAGGGCTGGCTCTAACTTTTAGACCATTCGCCCTAGCTCTAAATCCCCCAAACCAGCAGAAATGGTCTCTCTCTTCTCTACCCTATCAGTTTCCCTTAATATCATGAAAACTTTGATCAATCGCTCCTTCATCTTCTAAATTCCAGGGAATACAACCCTATTTTGTGTAATTTCTCCTCATAATTTAACCCATGGAGTCCAGGTATTATTCTGGTAAATCTATCCAAGGCAGAAATCGGGCTGCATCTGAGGAGATAAAACCGAGTTAATGTGTCCAGTTGATGACTTTTCATCAGAACTGGTCAAACACCAGAAGGGAGTGAAGGGTTATGGGGAGTGGGCAGGGAAGTGGAGCTGAGTCCATGATCAGATCAGCCATGATCTTATTGAATGGCGGAGCAGGCGCGAGGGGCTGTATGGCCTACTCCTCCTATTTCTTATGTTCTTCTGTATGAAACCAAAAGTAATGATGGTGAAACAAGGTAAAGGTGACGAATGGAAAGCCCATCAGAGAGAAGAGTTGAACTTCTTCAAGGTGGGGCATTCCTGGAAGAGAAGTGATCATGTTTGAAACCCTAAAACAAGACCCAAAGTACAACGGGTGCTGGAAATCTGAAATAAAAATAGTAAATGCTGGAGACAGTCAGCAGGTCAGGCAGCGTCTGTGAAGAGAGAAAGCGAGAACATTTCAGGTAACCTTTCATCAGTTCCTGTTTGACCTTTTTATTTTATTTTCGTCCATGGGATGTGGCAAGACCAGCATTTATTGCGCATCCCTAATTGCCCTTGAGAAGGTAGTGGTGAGCTGCTTTCTTGATCCGCAGAGGGCAGTTCAGAGTCAATCCCTTTGCTGTAGGTCTGGAGTCCCGTATAGGCCAGACTGGTAAGGACGGCAGATTTCCTTCCCTAAAGGACATTGGTGAACCAGATGGGTTTTTACGACGATCCAGAAGTTTCATGGTCACCATTACTGATACGAGCTTTTTAATTCCAGATTTATTTAATTAACTGTATTTAAGTTCCCCAGCTGCCGTGGTGGGATTTGAACTCTCTCTTCTCCGGATCATTAGAACACAAGAACATAAATAGGAGCAGGAGTAGGCCATTTGGTCCGTCGAGCCTGCACCGCCATTGAATAAGATCATGGCTGATCTGATCATGGACTCGGCTCCACTTCCCTGCCCACTCCCCATAACCCTTTACTCCCTTTATCGCTCAAAAATCTGTCTATCTCCGTCAATATATTCAATGACCCAGCCTCCACAGCTCTCTGGGGCAGAGAACTACACAGATTTACAGCCCTCCGAAGAAATTTCTCCTCATCTCCATTTTCAATGGGCGGCCCCTTATTCTAAGACTGTCACCTAGATTTAGTTTCCCCTAAGTCCAGGCCTCTGGATTACTAGTCCAGTAATATAATCACTATGCTACTGTACTGTATCTGCAGTCATTTATCTTTAAAAGCTGTTCATTGATTGTGAAGTATTGAAAGAAATGATGAGGTGCTACACAGATGCTAGTCTATCTATGCAGGTGGATTATTATAGCTTGTTCTATGAGCAGAGAATCAGTTGACATAAGCAAGACTAACGACTGTTAAGCATGCCTGGAGACTACAAGAATATTGAACTGTGAAAATGTGGCTTAGTCTCCCAGCAAAGGCAACTGATTTAATTTCTAGTCAGGACTGGCATTTGAAGGGAGAAGGACATAACTGATCAAATACTCCACAGATGATGATAGCTGTGACCATGGGAATGTCATTGGTGGCAAGGAACCTGCCATGGTTGAATGATGGAAGCCCTAAAGTTGGTTAGATATTCTTGAGTTGCTCAATTACTTTTGGGAGTTAGGGATCGGTTTTGTCGAACTTGTCTGGGAAATTACTTGAGTGGAATGGAGTCCACGATTGGGCAGATTAATGGTCCGTGGAAGAACTGAGTTTGATTTGACTGAACTGCTTTTTCTTCTGTCTTTTGCCTGTCATTCCTCTTTAATTGTACATTCAGGAAAATAGGAATTACGTAGTGAACAGAAACTGTAAGGGCTGCATTTTCGGAGCGCCCACTTTCATAGGTGGTCCCAGCAGGGGGTGCTGCGGGTTGGGCGGGTGCCAAAAATCAAGCCGGTGTCGCAACCGGGGCGTTACACATCGGCTCGCCTCTTCCGCGCCCCCCCGCCGAAACCGACCCCAGAAACCCCGGCGGGGCACTGGAAGCTTGCCGCCTGCCCGGAAGAGCTTGCCACCGCCATTGCTGCCCCTCCGGGACGAAAACTGAGCCAGCAACAAGCGTAAAATCCAGCCCACGTTTTTTTTAAATATTGCAATGTGAAGAGCCAAGCCCCAAAGCACAGACTGACACGAAGGTTAGAGAATAATGGAGGATATATACGGGGCAGTGGTAATTAGGGGAACATCGGGTTTGGGTTTCAACACTTTTGAAGACCGTGAAGGGAGGGACAGATTGAGGCCCTGGTAAAGGATGGATTGCGTAGAACCCTGAGCAGTCGGTCTTCATTTCAACCCATGAGGGTTGTAGGGAAGGAGGCCGAACAAATAGCCCCAATATTTATTCTGCTGGGGGCGGGGGGAGCACGGGTTTCGGATGGGATAACCTGGAAGTAAGGATTTCCCAGGCAACATGCAGATGTTAAATACAAGATGTCATTAAAACATTTTCAACGGGTTTCCCACCCGCCAGCCAGCCAGATTGACAGGCTAGAGCTGTGAATTGCGCGTTGCCCATCGCCTCGGGGGGGGGGGGTAAAAGAGGGGGTTGGCCACCGGGGGGGGGGGGAAAGAGAGGGGGTTTGGCCACCACGGGAAGGGTGGAGGTTGTCCGATCGTGGGGGGTTTGACCCTGTGGAGGTAAGCTTGCTGGGCCTGGGTAAAATAACTGCTCCTTCTGGCCCACAAACAGTGCAAAGAAAGGCACCCACCTCATGAATCTGAGCCTTCTCATTTCCTTTTACCTGCTGGATCCCGGCCTCCACAAATACACTGTTGAAATGTAGGCACACCCTCCTTAAAAGATCCAATATCCTTTTTCCAGTCTGGGGGAGAAATTCAGTATTGCCCCGTTTGGGACATTAAGTTTTGAAAGCTGAGAAACTTAGTGCTGTGTGCTAGTGCCCAGCAAACCATTCAGTTGTACCGAACCGCTATTGCAAAGTCAGCACTGTGTATCTTCACCACACGGACTGCAGCGGTTCAAGAAGGCAGCTTACCACCACCTTCGCAAGGGCAATTAGGGATGGGCAATAAATGCTGGCCTTGCCACTGACGTCCACATCCCAGGAACGCATACATTTTTTAAAAAGTTAATATTAAAGACTTGAATTCACATAACTCTTTCACGACCCTTTCATCGGACGTCCCGGAGAGCTTCACAGCCAATGAGGTACTTTTTGAAAGGTAGTCACTGCTGTAATGTAGGAAAAGCGTCAGCTAGTTTGCACACAGCAAGCTCCCACAAACAGCGGTGTGATAATGACCAGATCATCTGTTTGTTGTGATGTTGATTGAGGGATCAATATTGGCCAGGAAACCGGGGATCACTCCCCTGCTCCTCTTTGAAATAGTGCCATGAGATCTTTTACATTTATTTGAGAGAGCAGACAAGGGCTCGGTTGGCAGCTCAGACAGTGCAGCCCTCCCAGCAGCCTAGATTTTTGTGCACAAGTCTCTGGAGTGGGACTTGAATGCAGAACCTTCTGTCTCCGGGGAGGAGGGTGCTACCCACTGAGCCACAGCTGACACTCGGTGTAAAAGTGGTTCATCTAGTGCAGATGGGTGTCACATTTTGCTTCGAATGCTTTGCAAAACAATCTTGGATGCGTTCAAGAATACTGGATGCATCCGAGTGGTAAGCTGAACCTGAGGAGCACCTTCCACTTTGCAAAGTCCCCTGACAACAACAATAAAACTCTGACATGAGCCTGTCTTCGCTTCACAGGAATTAGATTTGGGAGCTTTACAGGGCCATGGACATTCTTGAGCACAAAGCTACACTGAGCATTAAATGGCATATCGTCGCTATCCTTGTGAAACAGTGCGTCATCTTGACCTGCCTTTGTCATAATAGTGCCAAAGTATGTTTTTTAAAGTGACGAGGAAAAGAAAAAGAAAGATGTGTATTTATATACTATCCTTCATGACCACTAGACATCCCAAAGTGCTTTAGAGGGTCTTTTGCAATAATCTTTCAGAAGAACATAAGAAATAGGAACCCCTGGAGCCTGTTCCTCCATTTAATAAGATCCTGGCTGATCAGATCTTGGACTCTGCTCCACTTCCCGGCCCTCTCCCCACAACCCTTGACTCCCTTATCATTCAAAAATCTGTCTATCTCCACCTTAAATATATTCAATGACCCAGCCTCCACAGCTCTCTGGGGTAGAGAATTCACAACCCTCTGAGAGAAGAAACTCCTCCTCATTTCCGTTTTAAATGGGCGACCCCATATTCTGAAACTATGCCTGATGTGACGTCACTCTTGTAATGTAGTGTACAATTTGCGCACAGCAAGCTCCCACAAACAGCAATGTGACAATGACCAGATAATCTATTTTTAGTGGTACTGATTGAGGGCTAAATATCGGCCCACGATAACTCCCCTGATCATCTTCAAAATAGTGCCAGGGGATCTTTTACATCCACCTGAGAGCAGGCAAGGCCTCGGTTTAATCTCCTCATGCAAAAGGTGGCACCTCCGACAGTGCAGCACTGCACTGGAGTGTCAGCCTAGATTTTTGTCTCTGGAGTGGGGCTTGAACCCACAACCTTCTGATACCAAGATGAGAGCGCTACCCACTGAGCCACAGCTGACACTGGAGGTTTTCTGGTGGTGATCCAGAGCTGGAAATTTACAAGCACCTGGCTTCCCTCGCCTACAGCAGCGATATTTTAATTGACCCCTGGTTGGTGTTTATTTACAGCACTAGACTCTGTAGGTCAGATCAGCTTCAAAACTGCTCCACTTTAGCAGAACAATGCACACTGTTACACGCTGTCATTTATAAAACCGCAATAATGGCTGACTTGCTGTTAACAGTGCCATGAGTTATCATTTTTTTTTTTAAACGTAATAATTCTGGCAACGTCTTTGGTCTCTGGATCCAAAATCCATGGCAAACTTAGGTCTGAGATTGGAGCTAAAGCAGAAATTTATGGGGGGAGGGGGTTACGGGGAAGGAAATGGAACACCCAAGTCAACACCCAAATCTCGTGTGCATTTTAAAGAGAAGAATCTGAGGGGAAGCTGTGTGTCAGGTTATGGACGTTCATGTGATCACTGCGACCACACAAGCACAGTCAGCGTTTGAAATTTCTTATCATAGAACCATACAACTCAAAAGGAGGCTTTTCGGCCCATCGTGCCTGTGTTCGCGCTTTGAAAGAACAATCCAATTAATGCCACTTCCCCTGCTCGCTACTCAGCCCTGCTAAATTTCTCCTTTACACCAAGCCACCTATCAACAAGAGCAGACATTGACGACGAGATTCAACACCGCCTCCAGTGCAGCTTTCGGCCACCTGAGAAAAAGTGTTTGAAGACCAGGCCCTCTCATCTGCCACCAAACTCATGGTCTACAGGGCTGTAGTAATACCCGCTCTCCTGTATGGCTGAGACATGGACCATGTACAGTAGACACCAATTCGCTGGAGAAATACCACCAACGATGTCTCCCCAAGATCCAACAAATCCCCTGGGAGGACAGACGCACCAACATTAGCGTCCTCGACCAGGCCAACATCCCCAGCATTGAAGCACTGGACCACACTTGATCAGCTCCACTGGGCAGGTCACATTGTCCGCATGTCAGACACGAGACTCCCAAAGCAAGCGCTCCACTCTGACTCGTTTGCCGTGAAGGTGTTCTAAGGTGGGCAGAGGAAATGTTACAAGGACACCCCTCAAAGCTTCGCTGATAAAGTGCAACATCCCCACTGACACCTGGGAGTCCCTGGCCAAAGACTGCCCTAAGTGGAGGAAGAGCATCCAGGAGGGCGCTGAGCACTTCAAGTCTCGTCGCCAAGAGCATGCAGAAAACAAGCACAGGCAGCGGAAGGAGCATGCTGCAAACCAGACTCCTCACCCACACTTTCCTCCAATGACTGTCTGTCCCACCTGTGACAGAGACTGTAATTTTTGTATTGGACTGTACAGTCACCTGAGAACTTACTTTGAGTGGAAACAAGTCTTCCTCGATTTCGAGGGACTGCCTATGATGATGGGTGAGTGGGATTTCGTGCGAGTTAGGACATGGGCAGCCAAGTTTTGGATCATCTCTACTTTACGTAGGGTAGAATGTGGGAGGCCAGCCAGGAGTGCATTGGAATAGTCAAATCTAGAGTTAACAAAGGCATGGATGAGGGCTTCAGCAGTGGATGAGCTGAGGCAAGGGCGGAGAGAGGCGATGTTAGGGAGATGGAGATAAGCGGTCTTAGTTATGTGGTCGAAAGCTCATTTCACGGTCTCTTATGACAGCAAGTTTGCAAACAGCGTGGCAGGTCGGGGCCATAAAAGGAGCGGTGAGCAGCGGCCCTGGAGCAGTGTGGAGGCCACCTTGGAGCAGCACGAGCTGTAACGGCAGCGAAGAGTGACGTCATCAAAATCCAGGTCGGTGATTGGAGCATGGGCAGATACAGCAG
The DNA here is from genome assembly GCF_044704955.1 of Pristiophorus japonicus. Taxonomy (NCBI): domain Eukaryota; kingdom Metazoa; phylum Chordata; class Chondrichthyes; family Pristiophoridae; genus Pristiophorus; species Pristiophorus japonicus. The sequence goes on along the minus strand of NC_091979.1, from coordinate 29,791,602 downwards.
CAGCTGCGAGAGACTGTGGAGGGATGTGATCGGAGCCCAGGGGCAGCACGGGCCAGCCCACACTGCGATACGTGTGCGCACTAGGTCCGTGCAGCAGAGCAGGTCTCCAGTCGTCTTGGTTAATCCTTGCCACTGGACCAAGACCTAGCTCTGTGATGCCTGTGTGGTGGCTGGTGTGCAACGGCCACCACACGTTAACAAAATCCACGCACAGGCATCTTCCACCCTTCCAAGATGTAGTTCAGGACCTGGAATGTTCGGTCCTTCATTGGAACACCTGTGAACTTATCCTTTTTTTTTGGTGTGGAAGCAAGTCATCCTCGTTTTGCGGGACCACCTATGATGATGATCAGCCTCAGACAGGAGTTAGGGAGAGGGATGGAATCAGTGGCTAGGGAACGGAGCTTGTGGCAGCGATGATGCTGGCAGAGTTCTTTGGCGGTTCCCCACTTTTTTTTTCTCTCTCTGATTTGTTCACCTGATCACACGGGTAAAGGAATCATTTGAGTGTGTCGGCTGTGAGATGGTGAAGCCTGGGATCAGTCACGGCAGCACTGAGAAAAGGACACTCTGACATTGTCTTAATTACTTGGGCTTTACTTGTACTTCACAACGGCATCCTGTTCCTGACTGGCGTGGCCATTTCGTTTGTCATGTTTCCAGCCCTGGTGTGTGAAAGTCGGGACTGATTGATGGATTACATTTATCTTCATGGGTGCCTGCCTTCCAGTGCTACATTGCTGGAGAATGTTAGAATATACTCAACGTTTGATCGTTGTGCATTAAGTGGCCCCCTCTCCCCATCTGTGAGGGTGCACTCTCATTCAGAGTTCCTGAGGTGAATGACCATCAGGAACTAATGTTTTCATCAACTCTTTACTATCCCCAGCATTGAGGCACTGACCACGCTTAATCAGCTCCGAAGGGCGGGCCACATTGTCCGCATGCCCGATACTAGACTCCTGAAACAAGTACTCTACTCCGCGCTATGTCACGGCAGGAGACCCCCAGGACACCCTCAAAGCCTCCTTGAAAAAATGTAACATTCCCACCGACTCTTGAATCCCTGGTCCAAGACTGCTCAAAGCGGTCTCCCCCCCCCCCTAGTCCATGACCCCACTACTGTACATCAAGCCATTGTTTCAAAGACCGTCACTGACTTCATCTCTGGAGATCTTCCCTCCACGGCTACCAACCTCATAGATTCCCAACCCTGCATAGCCCACTTCTACCTCCTTCCCAAGATCCACAAACAGGGCTGCCCCATCATTTCAGCCTCTTCTTGCCACATGGAACTGATTTCTTCCTATTTCGTTTGTCTCTTCCCACCTACATCCACAACTCTTCCGACGCCCTTCACCGCTTTAACAGTTTCCAGTTTCCTGGCCCTAACCCCCTCCTTTTCACTAGGGACGTCCAATCCCTCTACACTTCCATTCCCCACTAAGACAGCCTGAGGTCGCACCACTTCCTCTTCCACCTAGCTAACCTTGAACAACTTCTCCTTTGACTTCACTCATTTCTTCCAAATTAAAGGTGTTGCTATGGATATTCACATGGGTCCTAGGTATGCCTGCTTTTCCGTGGGATATGTGGAACATTCTTTGTTCCATTCTTATTCTGGGCCCTTCCCTCACCACCTTTTTCTGATACATTGATGACTGTATCAATGCTGTTTCCTACACTTACCCAGAATTCCAATTTCCACCCTTCTCTCACCTTCACATGGTCCATCTCTGACTCTTCCCCCTCCTGGACTACTCTGTCTCCATTTCTGGGGATGGTCTATCTACTATAAGCCCAGTGACTCCCACAGCTACCTGGACTATACTTCCTCCTACCCCACTTCCTGAAAGGACTTTATTCCATTCTCCCAGTATCTCTATCTCCGTTGCATCTGTTCTGACGATGCCACCTTCCATATTAGTGTTTCCAAGATGTCTTCCTTTTTCCGCAATCGAAGATTTTCCTCTCCTGTAGTTAATATTGCCCTCAACCGTGTCCATTCCACTTCTGCTCTCGCCCCTTCCCTTCCCTCCCAGAACCATGATGGGGTTCCCCTTGTCCTCGCCTTTCATCCCACCAGCCTCCCTATTCGGATCATCCTCTGCCATTTCCAGCGTGATACCACCACAACACATCTTCCCCTCCCCTTTCAACATTCCAAAGGGACTGCTCCCTCAGGGACATCCTGGACCACTCCTCAATCAGCCCCAACACCCCCTCCCCTTCCCACGGCACCATCCCGTGCAAGTGCTAGAGATGCAACACCTGCCCTTTTACCTATTCCTTTCCCACCGTCCAGTGCCCCGAACACTCATTCCAGGTGATGGTGATATACTTGTACTTCTTGCAATTTAGTTTCTCTTCTTTGTATAGAGGATGACTTGCTTCCACGCCAAAAAGGAATGCGTTCACAGGTGTTTCAATGAAGGACCTAATATTCCAGGTCCCGAACGACATGTTGAAGGGTGGAAGATGCCTGTGCATGGATTTTTTAAAAATGCATGGTGGCCGTTGCACACCAGTCGCCACACGGGCTTGACAGAGCTAGGTCTCTGTCCAGTGGCAAGGGTTAACCAAGACGATTGGAGACCAGCTCTGCTGCACGGACCGAGTACACACACATATATCGCAGTGTATGCTCTCCTGTGCTGCCCCTGGGCCCTCGCCTCTTCTGGGCCCTGAACTCACACCACTCCTGGGCCCCAATCATGTCGCTCCATAATCTCTCGCTGCTCCTTACCCCCGCCCCGAACGTTGCCGCTCCTGCTGTACCTGCCCATGTTCCAATCCCCGAGCTGGATTATGGTGACATCCGATCCAGTCGTCCTCTTCATTGCCGTCTCCATCCTGCACCAGCTCGCGCTGCTCCCTGGAGTGGCACTCTCCTTTTAAGGCCCCGACCTGCCGCAAATGTTCCCTCGCAGATCAGGGCCGCATCGGGGAAAGCATGGCGGCCCGACAATTTAGAATACTGTATTTGCTGCCCACGATGCCATCTCCTCTACATCGGGGAGACCAAATACGGATTGGGTGACTGCTTTGCGGAACACCTCCTTTCAGTCCGTAAGCGTGACCCCAAGCTTCCAGGCGCCTATCACTTTAATTCTCTGCCCATTCCCACTCTGACCTCTCTGTCCTCGGCCTCTTGCACTGTTCCAACGAAGCTCAACATAAGCTCAAGGAACAACACCTCATCCTTCTATTAGGCACTTTACAGCCTTCTGGACTCAACATCGAGTTCAACAATTTCAGACCATAACCTCTGCTCACATTTTTTCAGGCAGCAGCTGTTGATGATTCTGCCATTCCCATTTACACCCCCTCTAGACCCATCTTGTGTTTCTGTACCTATCCCATTACCATCTCCTTTCGCCTCACACCATCATCCCTTTTGTTATTTAATCTCTCCTACCTTCCATCTTATCACAAACCTTCCCATTTGTTCTTTCCTCTCCTCCCCCCCCCTTTGCCAGCTTCTTAAAATCTGTTACATCGCTAAGTTTTTTTCCAGTTCTGACGAAGGGTCATTGACCTGAAACGTTAACTCTGTTTCTCTCCACAGATACTGCCCGGCCTGCTGAGTACTTGCAGCATTTTCTGTTTTTGTTTCAGATATCCAGCAGTATTTTGCCTTTTTGTGTCTCAAAGGACTCAACATTGGCTAACTGCTTTGTCATTCCCTTGTATTTTATTTCTTGTATCCTATCTTGCTAAGGAATCGAGTTTGTGGATCTTGGCCTGTGCTCCAGAACATGTGTGTTTTCAGGCTTTATGATCTGCTGGAAGAAAAATGCCATGAATATTGCCAGTAATGGGGCGGACAAGTGAGCGAACAACATCTGTGGTGTAACAGTCTCTCCTAAACGTGACTGGGATAATGTGGATGAGCAGCAAGTCTCGGTCCGCTGCTTCTTTCCCACAAAAGTACGGGAGCATTTCTCGGCAAACAAGCGCACATCCTGAATCCTACAGGTGCCGTGATTGTGCAGTCAATTGTGATATGTGGTGACATTGTATTTATCCCAGAGTATAAATCCTTCAGGGCACAAATACCCAGAACCCAACTTGTTCACACATTTTTTTTTTCATATCAGCTCTAAGATAACAGTAATTTGGACCAAATGTTTTCTAGTTGCACTATCGTGAATAGAGGTCACGGTACATAACCCAACAACTAGGCCTTTGGTTATACCGTGAAAAGCCAAATTGCTTGTGATCTATCAGTAGGGAACTATCAATAAAAAAAAAAAATGAGTTTGAGATGATGGTTTCAGTTTTTTTCCTGTGCTTTTGGATGTGTTTGTGATTGATGATGTCTGCATTGGTTCTGACAGAAACAAAACTAGATATTGAGTGTTTTGCTCAGGACCTGTGAGCAGCCTGAAATTTCCATCTGTCAGACCACAGTTTACCAGCCATCTCCCTCCTCTTGGCTCAATATCCTTTATGCAGGCAGCCAGCAAATGTGACCGGGTTATTCTCCATCATGAGGATTAGAAGATAAAGCAGATGATCATTCTTTGCTGATGACTTCACAAAATCATGACATCGTGTTGGCCATGTAGCAGCCAATAAGGTTTTCAAACAGATGTGTTTTGTTTTTTGATCCTCCTGCGGCAAAATAAACAAACAATTTATGGAGTCTCCCTATTTATAATGAGACCGAAGAGGCGAGGGCCCAGGGTCAGCACGGGCCAGCCCACACTGCGATATATGTGCACACTAGGTCCGTGTGGCAGAGCTGGCCTCCAGTCGTCCTGGTTAATCCTTGCCACTGGACCAAGACCTAGCTCTGTCAAGCCTGTGCGGTGGCTGGTGTGCAACGGCCACCACACATTAAAAACATCTACGCACAGGCATCTTCCACCCTTCAACATGTAGTTCGGGACCTGGAATGTTAGGTCCTTCATTGAAACCCTGCAAACTCATCCCTTTTCGGCGTGGAAGCAAGTCATCCTCGTTTTGAAGGAGTGCTTATGAATAAGGTTTAGTTTCAATTTTTTCTTTCCTCCCAACTCTCTCTCTCGAGTAAGAGAAGGGGATGCAGTATAAAAGCAGGGAAGTCTTGCTACAGCTATACAAGGTATCAGTAAGGCCACACCTGGAATACTGCATGCAGTTTTGGTTTCCATAGTTACAAAAGGATATACTTGCTTTGGAGGCAGTTCTGAGAAGGTTCACGAGGTTGATTCCGGGGATGAGGGGGTTGACTTATGAGGAAAGGTTGAGTAGGTTGGGCCTCTACTCATTGGAATTCAGAAGAATGAGAGGTGATCTTATCAAAACGTCTAAGGTTATGAGGGAGCTTGACAAGGTGGATACAGAGAATGTTTCCACTGATAAGGGAGACTAGAACTAGAGGGCACGATCTTAGAATAAGGGGCCACCCATTTAAAACTGAGATGAGGAGAAATTTCTTCAGAGGGTTGGAAGTCTGTGGAATTTGCTGCCTCAGAGAGCTGTGGAAGCTGGGACATTGAATAAATTTAAGACAGAAATAGACAGTTTCTTGAACGATAGGGAATAAGGGGTTGTGGGTAGTGGGCAGGGAAGTGGAGCTGTGTCCATGATCAGATCAGCCATGATCTTCTTGAATGGCGGAGTAGGCTCGAGGGGCCGTATGGCCTACACCTGCTCCGATTTCTTACGTTCTTATGAGAGCTCTCAGCCTTCCCCCCCCCCCCCCCCCCCCGCCTCTCCCTGCGACTGTTAGCTTGTGCCTACTCCAACTTGAAAGCGTTTGAGCTGTCTGCTCTGGCAGTATTCTGGTGCAAGTGACTGTGTGAGGCGCCCGGGTTGGTGTCCCTTGTGTCCCTCTCTCGCCTCCCCCTGTAGCCAATAACCTCACCTTGCTGACCTTTCCTTCCTGATCATTCAGCTGGGATTGCAAACTGGCTTTGACCGGAAGGAAGGGGCTCGCAGTGCCGATTAAGAGAATAATTATGTCGATGTAGTCTGCAAATGAGTAAGTGGCAAGAATATTAAGAGTGGACAAAACTAGTCCTTGAAGCTCTGATAGTCGTTTGGGCTGATGCACCATGCAGTGTGACACTGAGCTATCTACAACAGCAAGGCCCTGGAATTTGTAACTGATAGAATCATACAGCACAGAAGGAAGCCATTTGGTCCATCGTGTCTGTGCCGGCTCCTTGAAAAAGACGTGCATTTATATAGCACCTTTTACGACTACTGGACATCTCAAAGCACTTTGCAGCCAATGAAGTACTTTTTGGAGTGTAGTCACTTTTGTAATATTGGAAACGCGGCTGCCCATTTGCGCACAGCAAGCTCCCACAGTCAGTCGTGTGATAATGAGCAGATAATTTGGGCGTGAAATTCTCCTGTTGTGTACCTCCAGGTAGTGCCTCCATGAGCTCTAAGGGGCACTGATCTGTTTTCAGTTGGCACACTGGGTGGGTCTTACCGGCTCCTATGAAATTGTATGGGAGTTAGTGGAAGCAGGAACCGTGCTACAGCTGACATTGAAAGAGCTGTCCAATTAGTCCCTCCTCTTTCCCCATAGCCCTAGAATATTTTCCTTTTCAAATAGTACATCCAATTCCCTTTTGGAAGTTACTATTGAATCTGTTTCCACCGCCCTTTCAGGCTGTGCATTCCAAATCACCATAACTCACTGCCTTTATACAAATAAAAATTATTCTGCTCATTTCCCCCTTTGGTTCTTTTGCCAATTATTTTAAACCTATGTCCCCTGGTTACTGACCTTCCTGCCAGTGAAAACCATTTCTCCCTATCCACTCATATCAAAATCCCTCAGAATTTTGAATGCCTCTCTTCACTCTCCCCTTAACCTTTTCTGCTCCATGGAGGATAATTGCAGTTAAACCCGTCTCGCCACACAACTGATGTCCCTGATCCCTGATCTTAACTGTTATGTATGCAACCCTTGGCAACCTGTATCACACCACCACCAGAGGGCCTACCTGTTGGAGTCCCAAGGGATCCCAGCATCCCTTGGGAGCACTGTATATAAGCAGGCCTCCCAGGCTGTACCAACACTCGAGTTTAATTAAAGGAGCTAAAGTCACACTTACTCATTGCATACAGTATTCAGTTTCATCCTTTAATTATGAGTGTAATATTGACCAAGTTGGTTAGCGGGTTGCCTTTCATGGCCCTGAGCTTGGGAAGGTTAAGGGAAAGAAAATCATCTCTGGTTCTGAATCCAGTGGCGCTTTACAAAGTGGCATGTCTTGTGTCAGTAGAGGATTAGTTTGGGCATGATTATAATGGAATAGGCTAGCAGGCTTCGCATGATGAGGGAGGGCGAGTTAGTGGAGGGGCTTCTCGCATCTGTGCGGCTATACCACAAATAGAGAGGACACCTTTTTATGAAATTGGGCGGGGAGAAAGAGAGCCGAGTCGTATTTTATCTGATGACTTGCCTGAGAAGCACCTCGGAATATTTTACTATGTAAATTCAAGTTATCAGAGCCCGGCTATCTGTAGTCTAGGACTGACTGACTGACCATCTATTGAGAGTCCAGATCCCAAAGCAAAATCTAAATTTGAAAAGTACTGATGTTGCCCTGTTTTGAAGAAAGAAAGACTTGGATTTATATAGCGCCTTTCACGACCACCGGATGTCTCAAAGCACTTTACAACCAATGAAGTACTTTTTGAAGTGTAGCCACTGTTTTAATGTGGGAAACATGGCAGCCAATTTGCACACAGCAAGCTCCCACAAATAGCAATGTGGGAATGATCAGATGATCTGTTTTTGTTATGTTGATTGAGGGATAAATATTGGCCTGGACACCAGGGATAACTCCCCTGCTCCTCCTCTTCAAAATGGTGCCATGGGATCTTTTATGTCCACTTGGGAGAGCAGAAGGGACCTCGGTCTAACGTCTCATCTGAAAGAAGGCACCTCTGACAGTGCAGCACTCCCTCGGCACTGCACTGAGTGTCAGCCTAGATTTACGTGTTCAAGTCCCTGGAGTGAGACTTGAACCCACAATTTTCTGTTTAGAAACATAGAAAATAGGTGCAGGAGTAGGCCATTCGGCCCTTCTAGCCTGCAGCGCCATTCAATGAGTTCATGGCTGAACATGCAACTTCAGTACCCCATTCCTGCTTTCTCACCATACCCCTTGATCCCCCGAGTAGTAAGGACTTCATCTAACTCCTTTTTGAATATATTTAGTGAATTGGCCTCAACAACTTTCTGTGGTAGAAAATTCCACAGGTTCACCACTCTCTGGGTGAAGAAGTTTCTCCTCATCTCGGTCCTAAATGGCTTACCCCTTATCCTTAGACTGTGACCCCTGGTTCTGGACTTCCCCAACATTGGGAACATTCTTCCTGCATCTAACCTGTCTAAACCCTCAGAATTTTAAACGTTTCTGAGGTCCCCTCTCATTCTTCTGAACTCCAGTGAATACAAGCCCAGTTGATCCAGTCTTTCTTGATAAGTCAGACCCGCCATCCCGGGAATCAGTCTGGTGAACCTTCGCTGCACTCCCTCAATAGCAAGAATGTCCTTCCTCAGATTAGGAGACCAAAACTGTACACGATACTCCAGGTGTGGCCTCACCAAGGCCCTGTACAACTGTAGCAACACCTCCCTGCCCTTGTACTCAAATCCCCTCGCTATGAAGGCCAACATGCCATTTGCTTTCTTAACCGCCTGCTGTACCTGCATGCCAACCTTCAATGACTGATGTACCATGACACCAGGTCTCGTTGCAGTTCCCTTTTCCTAATCTGTCACCATTCAGATAATAGTCTGTCTCTCTGTTTTTAACACCAAAGTGGATAACCTCACATTTATCCACATTATACTTCATCTGCCATGCATTTGCCCACTCACCTAACCTATCCAAGTCACTCTGCAGCCTCATAGCATCCTCCTCGCAGCTCACACTGCCACCCAACTTAGTGTCATCCGCAAATTTGGAGATACTACATTTAAAGCCCTCGTTTAAATCATTAATGTACAGTGTAAACAGCTGGGGCCCCAGCACAGAACCTTGCGGTACCCCACTAGTCACTGCCTGCCATTCTGAAAAGTCCCCATTTACTCCTACTCTTTGCTTCCTGTCTGACAACCAGTTCTCAATCCATGTCAGCACACTACCCCCAATCCCATGTGTTTTAACTTTGCACATTAATCTCTTGTGTGGGACCTTGTCGAAAGCCTTCTGAAAGTCCAAATATACCACATCAACTGGTTCTCCCTTGTCCACTCTACTGGAAACATCCTCAAAAAATTCCAGAAGACTTGTCGAGCATGATTTCCCTTTCACAAATCCATGCTGACTTGGACCCATCATGTCACCTCTTTCCAAATGCGCTGCTATGACATCCTTAATAATTGATTCCGTCATTTTACCCACTACCGATGTCAGGCTGACATTCCCTGTTTTCTCTCTCCCTCCTGGGTGTCATGGTACATCAGCCTTTTTTAAAAAGTGGGGTTACATTGGCTACCCTCCACTCGATAGGAACTGATCCAGAGTCAATGGAATGTTGGAAAATGACTGTCAATGTTTAATATCCGTGCAAGTTTCACAGCAAAGCACAATCTGGGTGCTGTCGATTTTGTTTTAAAGTTCAGTTGGTAACGAACTGGAAAAGACTTCAGAGCTTCAAAATGTGGTTTTAATGGATCTGCCATTTCAACTAAGCTACAAGTAGCTGCCAGTACAGACACCTCTAGGTCAAAGAGAACAGCCTGGAGACATCTTCTCCTTGACCAGTGATAAAAGTGGCAATAATGGTGGTTTCTTCAAGCATTACATTTCACCTACACATCTTTGCGTAAGCTTCTATGCTTAATAGGCCCATAAAATGGGTACAAGTGTCAGTCCATCTAATCTCTCCCAACCCCATTTATCTTGCTTTTCTAAAAGTTTTCCAGGAGTGGTGATGGAAAGTTATGTGCTTTTGGGGGGGAAATTGGGCTTTCTGTGTAGGTAACAACTTTTTTAAAAAAAAAAAAAAAAAAAAAAAATTCCCCAAGTTTCATTTTCACTCGCTAATGCTGGCAAAACTCTGTTGGGAGTATTGCATAAGAACATAACAAATAGGAGTAGGCCATACGGCCCCTCAAGCCTGCTCCACCATTCAATAAGATCATGGCTGATCTGATCATGGACTCCGCTCCACTTCCCTGCCCACTCCCCATAACCCTTTACTCCCTTATCGCTCTCAAATCTGTCTGTCTCCGTCTTTAAATGACCCAGCCTCCACAGCTCTCTGGGCAGAGAATTCCATAGATTTACAACCCGCAGAGAGAAGAAATTTCTCCATCTCAATTTTAAATGGGTGGCCCCTTATTCTAATACTATGTCCCTTTAGTTTTAGTTTCCCCTTTGAGTGGAAATATCCTCTCTGCATCCACCTTGTCGAGCCCCCTCATTATCTTATATGTTTCGATAAGATCACCTCCCATTCTTCACTCCAATGTGTATAGGCTCAACCTATCCTCCTAAGTCAACCCCCTCATCTCCGGAATGAACCTAGTGAACCTTCTCTGTACAGCCTCCAATGCAAGTATATCCTTCCGTAAATACGGAGACCAAAACTGCACGCAGTACTCCAGGTGTGGCCTCACCAATACCCTGTACAGTTGTAGCAGGGCTTCATACTCTATCCCCCTTGCAATAAAGGCCAACATTCCATTTGCCTTCCTGATTACTTGCTGCACTTGCATGCTAACTTTCTGCTGGCCCAGAATCTGCTGACAAAATAATGGCCCGTGAATGACGCGCTGTTGTTAATGTGTAAATTGGCCAACAACTTGCGACGAGGTAGAGATTGCGAAAATGTTTTAATAGGCTGAAATATGAACTTGCCTTTAATGGATAGGGATTTAATATAAAAATTGGTTATAAAATATAATTTTTCTATCATTTAAAACTCTTGCGCCTGGTAAATGCGTGCTTTTACCAGTGTAAGAGTTTGAAGGACATTCGCTGGGCAGGAATTGGGCAAATAGCCCAAATCTCTGCCCGCGAAGGCCCTTCTCCCGGCGTGCAATCTGTGAAAAGAAATGTTGACAGTTCACAAGTGTTGGATTTTGGCGCATGCGCTTTGCTCCCCTAAACCCGGAACTTGCGGGGCCTCTTCAGGCATGTGCACATCGTATATGTAAAGTCCTGTCCCCTCAGTACAGATTCACACGAGGCATGTAGTGAAGTCAAGGTCACTCTGGACCTGCACCTTTATTTCATAGCTCTGGAATGCTGCACTTGCCTGACACCTGTCCATATATACCTGTCTCTTGCAAGTGCACCCCTGGTGGTAAGGTATGCTGGTGTTTACAGGTCATATCTTATTACAGTCATGTATAGCATGTTAGGATACAGTTATATATAATAATGTAAGATACATGACATCACCCTCCCCCAAGGTCTTCTTGTCTTTATAGGTTCAGTCTCTCAGGTGGTCCATGCTCTCACGTGGAGTGTCTGAGTTGTGGTTCAGTTGTTTGCCTTGGTGTTTGTTTTTCCTTGGGTGTGGTTGCTGGTATCTCGCCTGGGCTGTCTGTCTCGATTGATGTGATTGTTGTTGACTCGTCTGGGATTGCCTTTTCCTCAGGTTGTTCCCTCTGTCTGTCCACCAGGTGTGGTGCGAGTTCCACATTGTAGTCTGCCTCTGGTTCCGGAGTGTTGTTGGTAAATCTGCTTTTGACTTGGTCTGCATGCCTCCGGCAGGTTTTGCCATTGTCCATTTGTACTACCAGTAGCCTGTTTCCTTCCTTGCCCGTTAATGTCCCTGCAAGCCATTTGGGACCCCTGCCATAGTTTAGTACAAACACTTTGTCCCCTATCTCATTCCATCTTCCCCTCGAATTTCTGTCATGGAACTCAGTCAGCTTACGGCGCTTTGCCTCAACGATTTTGTGCATGCCTGGGAGGATTAATGAGAGCCTTGTTTTTAAAGTCCTTTTCATCAACAGTTGCGCGGGGGGATCCCAGTCAATGAGTGCAGACGAGATCTCTATGCCAGCAGCAGTCGCGACAGGCGACCCTGCAGCGTGGGACCTTGGATTTGCACTGTTCTCTCCGCCTGGCCATTGGAGGCTAGCTTGAACGGTGCCATCTTGACGTGATTTATGCCGTGGTCAATTATAAAGTCTTGGAATTCTTGCTGGTGAAGCACGGACCATTGTCACTGACCAATATGTCAGGGATTCCGTGCGTTGCAAACATGGTTGCGAGGCTCTCCACAGTGGTGGAGGTTGTGCTCGAGTTTAAAATGGTGCATTCGATCCACTTTGAAAATGCATCTACAACTACGAGGAACATTTTGCCCATGAATGGGCCCGCAAAGTCTACGTGCACCCGCGACCACGGTTTGGTAGGCCAGGGGCTCAGTGGAGCCTCCCTGGGGGCATTGCTGAGTTGGGCACAAATGGTGCACCTTCGGATGCAGAGCTCCAGGTCCGTGTCCATACCAGGCCACCAGACGTGGGATCTGGCTATGGCCTTCATGAGAACGATCCCCGGGTGCTTGCGGTGGAGCTCCCGGACAAATGCCTCTCTGCCTCAGAGGCATGACGACTCAGCTGCCCCACATCAGGCAGTCTGCTTGTAGTGATAGCTCATGCATGCGCCTGTGAAAGGGTTTTAATTCCTCGGGGCAGGCATCGCGAGCCTCTGCCCAGTCACCAGTTAGGACAGATCTTTTTACTCAGGATAACGTGGGGTCGCTGGCCGTCCAGGCTCTGATTTGGCGAGCCGTCATGGGCGAACCTGTGGACTCAAAGGCATTGATTGCCATGACTATCTCTCAGTCCTGTTCGTCAGCCCCTTCCGTGGTCGCCAGGGGTAGCCTGCTGAGCGCGTCGGCACAGTTGTCTGTGTCTTATGGTATAGTCGTAGGACGCCAGCATGAGTGCCCACCGTTGAATTCGCACCGAGGCATTGGCGTTTATTGCCTTGCTCTCGGATAGGAGGAACGTGAGGGGCTTGTGGTCGGTTTCTAATGCGAACTTGGTCCCGAAAAGGTATTGCATCTTTTTGACACCGTACACGGACGCGAGTGCCTCCTTCTCTACCATTCCGTACCCGCGCTCCGCCCGCGAAAGTGACCTGGAGGCATAAGCTATGGGTTGTAATTTGCCCGCACTATTGACATGTTGCAAAATGCACCCGACCCCATACGCTGACGCATCGCATGTGAGAACTAGCTTTTTACCTGGGTCAAAGAAAGTCAAAACACTGTTGGAACACAGAAGGTTGCGTGCCTTATTGAAGGCGCGTTCCTGGGCGTCCCCCCAAAACCAATTGCTTCCTTTCCTGAGTAGCACGTGGAGAGGCTCCGGCAGCGTGCTTAAGTTCTGCATTAAGTTCCCACAGTAATTGAGTAGACCGAGAAAGGCGCGCAGTTCTGAGACATTCCGGGGCTTGGGTGCCAGGCGAATTGCTTCTGTTTTGGACTCTGTTGGGCTGATTCCATCAGCGGCAATCCTTCTGCCCAAAAATTCAACCTCTGATGTGAGAAACAGGCACTTGGATTTCTTGACTCGTAGGCCTACCCGATCCAACCGCTTTAGTACTTCCTCCAAATTACGGAGATGGGAGTCAGTGTCCCTGCCCGTGATAAGTATGTCGTCTTGAAATACAACCATCCCTGGGATGGACTTGAGCAGACTCTCCATGTTGCGCTGGACTATGGCAGCTGCCGACCTGATGCCGAATGGGCATCGATTGTACTTAAAAGGCCTCGATGTGTTGATGGTGGTGAGTAGCTTGGATTCCTCGGTCAATTCTTCCGTCATATACGCAGATGTGAGGTCTAATTTTGAGAAAAGTTTACCTCCAGCCAATGTGGCAAATAAGTCCTCCGCTCTGGGCAGCGGGTACTGGTCCTGTAGGGAGACTCTGTTTATGGTAGACTTGTAGTCCCCACAGATTAGTACGGATCCATCAGGCTTCATGACTGGGACGATGGGACTTGCCCAGTCGCTAAATTCTACAGGTGATATAATGCCTTCCTGCAGAAGCCTGTCTAGTTCGTGTTCAATCTTTTCACTCATCACACAGGGTACAGCTCTGGCCTTGTGATTGACCGGTCTAGCATCCTGTGTGATGTAGCTTTTGACTTTGGCCCCTTTAAAAGTGCCCACACCTGGCTGAAAGAGATGTTCAAATCGCTTTATAACTGTTGAGCAGGAGGTCTGTTCCTCTAATGACATGGCATGGACATCATCCCATTTCTAGTTTAGTTTTGCCAGCCAGCTTCTCCCCAGCAGTGTTGGGGGATCTCCGGGGACAATCCACAGGGGAAGTCGGTTCACTGTCCTTTTGTGTGTGACAGAGAGCATGGCGCTGCCGAGGACTGCTACGATTTCTTTGGTATAGGTCCTTTAGTGTGGTGTCGACCCTTGTGAGTTTTGGTCTGTCTCTTTTATGCGGCCACAGTTGTTCAAATTGTTGAGCGCCCATGAGATTGACTCGCTCCCGTATCCAGCTCCATGTTGAGATATCCCATTGAGTAGCATCCTCATCCTGTTGTAGGAGCAGCAGCCATTGATCGTGTTGACCCGCTGTGCATCGGTGTCCCGGATACTGTCCCCACCATCTTCTGGTCCGCTTTCCGACCCATCCGATTCGTATACCAGCCGAGCTGCCGTTTATTTGCACATGCGGGCCAAATGCCCTGTATATTCACAATTTCTGCAAACAGCCTGCTGAAATCGACATCCCCTTGCCGAGTGCCCACCCCCACACCTCCAGCACAGACCTGTTCCATTGTTCAAAGTGTTCCCAAAGAATGAGCTGCGTCTGACTGATCTGTCTTGCGCTTCTCTCAGTTTGTAGTTGATTGCTCACATTGTGGGTTGATGGGGTGTGAACGGCCGTTCCTGTGGCCCTTGATGGCTTCTGCCTGCTGTCGAGAGCCTGTTCTCCTGGTTTTGTCTGTGTGTGGGGGTAGCAGCTTGTTTAGAGCTGTGAACTTCTTGTTCCAATATTTCGTCCGTTGTCGTACCTGCATTGTAAATTAACCTAGTTTCTTCTTCCCCTACCAAAAATGTCTGTGCAACCAGTGCTGCTGCCTCTAAGGTCAGGTTCTTGGTCTCTGAGCTTTCGGAATATGCCTGCGTGGCCTATTCCTTCAATGAAAAAGTCTCTCAGCATTTCTCTCCTCAGTTCATCGGAGAACTCTCATAAACTAGCCAACCTCCGAAGTTCCGCCAGGAAGTCGGGTATGCTCTGGCCCACACAGTGTCTGTAGTTGTAGACCCTGTGTCTGGCCATGTGTAGGCTGCTCGCTGGCTTCAGGTGGTCTCTTACCAGTGTGCTCAATTCTTCAAACGACTTGCTTGCTGGTTTCTCGGGTGCCAACAGATCCTTCATTAAAGTGTATGTTTTCGAGCCACAGCTGGTCAAGAGATGGGCTCTTCTCTTGTCTGCCTTATCGTCGCCTAACCAGTCTTAGGCTCCAGCAAAGCTTTGTAACCATTCTATTAAGTCCTCCCAATTGTCTCCCGCATTGTACTTTTCATCTGATCCGTTCGCCATTCTGTGGATTCTGTAATCCTGTAACTTGTTGCCACTGTAAAGTCCTGTCCCCTCAGTACAGATTCACACGAGGCATGTAGTGAAGTCAAAGTCACTCTGGACCTGCACCTTTATTTCACAGCTCTGGAATGCTGCACTTGCCTGAGACCTGCTCTTATATACCTGTCTCTTGCAAGTGCACCCCTGGTAGTAAGGTATGCTAGTGGTTACAGGTCTTATCTACAGTCATGTATAGCATGTTAGGATACAGTTTATATATAATAATGTAAGATACATGACCGTATACACTCAGAGGGGTTGCAATTCATGGCCCGGTAGATCTAGTAATTAACAGCACACGTACCCTTTTAACAATATTTGTTGATGACTCCTCGCACAGAAAGTGAACAGTTAGAAGTGTGGAGTCTCATTTTAGGAGATCTTAAAAATGTCATGTTTAATTTTTTCTTTTTGCTTCGTCTTTTTTTCCTCTCAATCCAATCTTTCCCTCTCTCTCTCTCTCTCTCTCTCTCTCTCTCTCTCTCTCTCAATTTCTCATTCTGTACCTGAATTGACATTGAATTCACCCTCGTACTCCATCCTTCCTCAGTTTATTTCTCAATCCCTGAACCTCATTGATTAAGGAGAAACACTGTTGGTCCCGTTGTTCACTAAGATCCGAAAAAATGTCAAAAACCTAAAGGTGCATGAACAGGTCTAACTAACCAGGGCACAGTGTGAGATGCCCCACTCCAGGAAAACCCAGGCCAATAAGTTTTCTAATACAAGGTAGAGCTGCATTAAATCATCTATTCAAACACTTCCTTTTTACAGTGCTAACAATAATGGTCTAAACATAGTAAAGCTACACAGAATGTATTTGATATTAACACACTGCTTTAGAATGCCCATGATCACTTTCCAAGTGTCGCCCCCCCACCCTACTATTTTGGATTGAAAAAAAATCGATTGAGGGAGAGAGGCTCCCTCCCATCCCCTCCCCTCGCTGCCCCCACCTAGTTTTCAACTTTTTTTTCCAGAACATTTGTTTGGCGGGTGTGGTTACTTGTGCATATGCATTCAATTAACATTTCAAAATTATTAGACAGTGTTCCATACAAATGACTGGAGTTGTTTTGTGTCGGCAGTCAAATCCATTGTTGCCAACTTCTATCCCATTGTTATCCAGAAATAACATTCTAATCCCTGTTTTCTAGACTCTGCACTTTTCTTCCATTTGATGTTCTTTCCCGATTAAAATATTTAATAAGACCTCCATCCTGGTCTTTTTCTTCAACTGAAGGCTGGGGACAATTTAGTGACCAGCACTTGTGTTACCAAGAGTGCGTGTCGGCAGTGTGGGCTGCCCTGCTGTTCTGTGGTTGCTGCGAGTAGTGTGGATGTAATTTGAGTTGTGGTCAGGCAATCGGTACACGAGCTGCGCTGATCATCGCAGAGGGAACTCTGCTGTTCCTGAGTAATAGTAGATGTTCCCCTCAAAATGATTCTCCTGAAAATGCCAACTTTTTTAATTAGAGTGTGATTCTGCAACTGTGGGAGGCTTCGATCCAAATGACAATTTTAAGGAAAAGAAAATACTTGCAATTATACAGCACCTAATACAGCCTCGGGACGTCCCAAAACGCTTTAGAAAGAAAGACTTTTATTTATATGGCACTTTTCACGACCACTGGATGTCCCAACGCACTTTACAGCCAATGAAGTACTTTTTTGAAGTGTAGTCACTGTTGTAATGTAGGAAAGGCGGCAGCCAATCTGCGCACAGCAAGCTCCCACAAACAGCAATGTGATAATGACCAGAACATCTGGTTTTTTTTGTGATGTTTATTGAGGAATTGGCTAGAACACCGGGGATAACTTCCCTGCTCTTCTTCGAAATAATGCCATGCTATCTTTTACGTCCACCTGAGAGGGCAGTCAGGGCCTCGGTTTAACACCTCATCAAAAGGACGGCACCACTGACAGTGCAGCACTCCCTCACCACTGACAGTGCAGCACTCCCTCACCACTGACAGTGCAGCACTCCCTCACCACTGACAGTGCAGCACTCCCTCACCACTGACAGTGCAGCACTCCCTCACCACTGACAGTGCAGCACTCCCTCACCACTGACAGTGCAGCACTCCCTCACCACTGACAGTGCAGCACTCCCTCACCACTGACAGTGCAGCACTCCCTCACCACTGACAGTGCAGCACTCCCTCACCACTGACAGTGCAGCACTCCCTCACCACTGACAGTGCAGCACTCCCTCACCACTGACAGTGCAGCGTCGGCTTAGGTATTTGTGCTGAAGTATCTGGCATAGGACAGTGGTGTTTACAGCCAGTGAATCACTTTTGAAGTGTAGCCATTGTTGTAATGTAGAAAGAGTACCAGAAGGGTATTTATTTATATAGCACCTTTCCCGACTGTCCCAAAGCACTTTCCAGCTAATGAATTATATTTGAAGTGTAATCGGTGGTGTAGTGTAGGAAACATGGTGAGCAATTTGTGCACTGCAAAGCCCCACAAACAGTAATGTGTTAAATACCCAGATAATCTGTTTTGGCGATATTGGTTAAGAGATAAATTTTGTGTTCCTAACACAGATAAGGCGGCACACAGGGAGGTTAAAGTAACAGTGACCTCAGTCCTTAATAAGACACTCCAGAGTGAGGAACAGGCCTTAGGGGCCGGCTTATATACAGTGCTCCCAAGGGATGCTGGGATCCCTTGGGACTTCAGGGGATGAGCTCCCTGGTGGCGGAACATGGGAGTGCATGCTTTATAGATACACATCACTCTCCTCCCCGCGCGCCCCCCCCCCCCCCCCCCCCAACCCCAAGTGAAAACTATTTACAAGGTGAGGCGGTCGGGAGCCTTTCTTTCCCTGGTGAACCGCCTCGGTACAAATGTCTGTTCTGGTGTGTTGACTGTGCCCTCGCTGGGCTGGCGTGTTGTTGGCCCTGCCGGGCTGCAAGGTAAGCCTGGCCTTGCTGGGCTGTTGGGTGTGATGGGTTCGATTTCCTGGTCCGGTGTGGTGTCGTTGATCCTTTGGGTGTGTGTTGTGGGCTCGAAAAAGGTGGTGTCTGCTGTGGGTTGTTCAGGGCAGTCTGTGAACCGCAGCCTCGTTTGGTCCAGGTCCTTTCTGCAAATTTGTCCATTGTCTAGTTTGACAACAAACACCCTACTCCCTTCTTTAGCTATCACTGTGATCCACTTGGGACCATGTCCATAGTTTAGCACATACACAGGGTCATTCAGATCAATTTCCCATGACACAGTGGCGCGACCATCGTCCGAGATTTTGTTGCTGCTGCCTGCTCTCTACCTGATTATGCAGGTTGGGGTGAACCTGGTTTTAAGTGTCCTTTTCATGAGTAGCTCAGCCGGGGGCACCCCTGTGAGCGAATGGGGTCTCGTGCGGTAGCTGAATAGTACTCTGGTTTGGAGTGAGCCTTCTGTGACTCGTTTAAGGCTCTGTTTGTTTGTACTGCCCGCTCTGCCTGCCCATTGGAGGCTGGTTTAAACGGGGCCGCGGTGACATGTTTGATCCCATTGCGGGTCATGAATTCTTCAAAGTTGGCACTGGTGAAACATGGCTGGTTGTCCCTGACCAGTATGTCAGGCAGGTCGTGGGTGGCAAACATGGCCCTCAGACTTTCAATGGTGGTGGTGCTTCCCGACATTATTTCACATTCAGTCCATTTTGAAAAAGCATCCACCACCACCAAGAACATTTTACCGAGAAACGGGCCCACATAGTCGACATGGATCCTCGACCATGGTCTGGAGGGCCAGGTCCACAAAGTTAGTGGTGCTTCTCTGGGCGCGTTGCTCAACTGAGCACACACGCTGCATTGCCTTACACAGGACTTTAAGTCAGAGTCGATACATGGCCACCACACGTGGGACCTGGCTTATTGCTTTCATCATTACTATACTCGGGTGTATGCTGTGGAGATCCGAGATGAATGTCTCCCTGCCCTTTTTTGGTAGCACTACGCGGTTACCACGCAACAGTCAGTCTGCCTGAATGGACATCTCATCCTTTCACCACTGGAACGGCTTGATTAGCTCTTGCATTTCACGGCCCAGCTCCCATGCAGTACACACTTTTTTTACTAGGGACAGCAGAGGATCTTGGCTGGTCCAAGTCCTAATCTGGCGTGCCGTGACAGGTGATTTATAATTTTCAAATGCTTCCATGACCATCAACAAGTCTGCGGGCTGCACTACCATCAACAAGTTTGCAGGCTGCACCATTTCCACCCCCGTGGTGGGCAATGGTAGCGACTGAGCATCCGCACAGTTCTCGGTGCCTGGCCTGTGGCGGATGGTATAGTTATACGCTGATAAGCGCGAGTGCCCACCTTTTGTATGCGGGCTGAGGCATTAGTATTTATCCCCTTGTTTTCAGCGAAAAGGGATGTGAAGGGCTTGTGATTGGTTTCCAGCTCAAATTTGAGGTCAAACAGGTACTGATGCATTTTCTTTACCCCGAACGCTAATACCTCTTAATCATGCTGTAGGGGCTCTCTGCCTTAGACAAGCTCCTGGAAGCATAGGCAACAGGTTGCAACTTGCCTGCAATGTTAGCTTGTAATACACACCTGACTCCGTACGACAATGCGTCACATGCTAGCACAAGTCTTTTACGTGGGTTATACAATACAAGCAGCTTGTTGGAGCATAAAATGTTTCTGGCTTTCTCAAAAGCAATTACTTTTTTTTTTCCCATAACCAGTTCTCACCTTTATGCAATAACACATGTAGGGGCTCTAAGAGGGTGCTTAACCCTGGTAGGAAGTTACCAAAATAGTTGAGTCCCAGGAATGACTGCAGCTCCGTCACCTTCTGTGGCATGGGCGCGTTCCTGATGGCCTCTGTCTTGGCGTCTGTGGGCCGAATGCCGTCCGCCGTGATCTTTCTCCCCAAAAACTCCACTTCTGTTGCCATCACGTGAATAGAGAACTGGTTGGCAGACAGGAAGCAGAGAGTCGGGATTAACAGGTCCTTTTCAGAATGGCAGGCAGTGACTAGTGGAGTGCGGCAGGGCTCAGTGCTGGGACCCCAGCTCTTTACAATATATATTAATGATTTGGATGAAGGAATTGAGTGTAATACCTCCAAGTTTGCAGATGACACTAAACTGGGTGGCGGTGTGAGCTGTGAGGAGGACGTTAAGAGGCTGCAGGGTGACTTGGACAGCTTAGGTGAGTGGCCAGATGCGATATGATCTGGATAAATGTGAGGTTATCCATTTTGGGGGCAAAAACACTAAGGCAGAATATTATCTGAATGGCGGCAGATTAGGAAAAGGGGAGGTGCAGCGATATCTGGGTGTCATAATTCATCAGTCATTGAAGGTTGGCATGCAGGTACAGCAGGCGGTGCAGAAGGCAAATGGTATGTTGGCCTTCATAGCAAGGGGATTTGAGGATAGGAGCAGGGAAGTCTTACTGCAGTTGTACAGGGCCTTGGTGAGGCCCCACCTGGAATATTGTGTTCAGTTTTGGTCTCCTTGTCTGAGGAAGGACGTTTTTGCTATTGAGGGAGTGCAGCGGAGGTTCACCAGACTGATTCCTGGGATGGCAGGACTGACATATGAGGAGAGACTGGATCAACTGGGCCTGTATTCATGGAGCTTTGAAGGATGAGAGGGAATCTCATAGAAACATATAAAATTCTGACGGGACTGGACAGATTAGATGCAGGAAGAATGTTCCCGATGTTGGGGAAGTCCAGAATCAGGGGACATAGTCCTAAAGACTTACCCCTTATCCTAAGACTGAGATGAGGAGGAACTTCTTCACTCAGAGTTGTTAACCTATGGATTTCCCGACCGCAGAAAGTTGTTGATACCAGTTCATTGGATAGATTCAAGAGGGAGTTAGATATGGCCCTTGCGGCTAAAAGGATCAAGGGATATGCAGAGAAAGCAGGAACGGGGTACTGAAGGAATGATCAGCCATGATCTTATTGAATGGTGGTGCAGGCTCGAAAGGCCAGATGGCCTACTCCTGCACCTATTTTCTATGTTTCTATGCCTCTATGAAGACGCATTTTGAGATCTTCAGCCACAGCCCTACGCGATCTAGTCGCTGGAGGACCTCCACCAGGTTTTGTAGGTACTCGGCAGTGTCCCGACCCGAGACCAGTATGTTGTCCTGAAAGACCACCATGTGTGCTACCGACTTGTGTAGGCTCTCCATGTTTCTCTGGAAGATTGCTGCAGCCGACCGAATTCCAAATGGGCATCTCTTGTAGATGAACAGTCCCTTATGCGTGTTGATGCAGGTGAGGCCCTTTGAAGACTCCTCCAGCTCCTGCGTCATGTAGGCCGAAGTCAGGTCGAGCTTGGTGAACATCTTGCCTCCTGCCAGCGTCACAAATGGGTCATCTGCCTTTGGTAATGATTAATAGTTACTTTATAAATTGCCGCAAATCCTGACCGCGCCATCACTTTTGAGTACTGGAACAATCGGGCTGGCCCACTGGCTGAATTCCACTGGGGAGATGATGCCCTCGCATTGCAGCCTGTCCAGCTCGATTTCCATTCTCTCCCTCATCGTGTGAGGTACCGCTCACGCCTTGTGGTGAATGGGTAGTGCCTGTGTGACCAAGTGGATCCGCACCTTCGCCCCGGAAAAGTTTCTAATGACTGACTCAAAAAGGGAAGGAAATTTGTTAAGAACCTGGGTACATGAGGACTCATCGACATGTGATAGCGCTCGGATGTCATCCCAGTTCCAGCGGATTTTGCCCAGCCAGCTCCTTCCAAGCAGTGTGGGGCCATCGCCCGGGACAATCCAGAGTGGCAGTTCGTGCACCGTGCCCTCGTAGGTGACCTTGACCATGGCGCTGCCCAGGACAGTGATAAGCTCTTTGGTGTATGTTCTCAGTTTCGTGTGAATGGGGCTGGTCTGAATGCCTTGTTGCACCACAGTCTCTCCAACATCTTTTTACTCATGATGGATTGGCTAGCGCCAGTGTCCAGTTCCATGGCTACGGGTTAGCCATTTAATTTTACGTTTAGCATTATAGGTGGACATTTCGTCTCAAATGTTTGCACCCCATGTACTTCAGCATCTGCCTCCTCTCTGAGGCTCGAAATTGCTTTGATCCACCATGGACCAAACTCCCTCTGCCACATGGTGGTTAGCAGGTTTTGCAGAGCTTGCAGCTCGTTTGCAGCTCTTGCAAACATACCCTTTGAAGCGGCATGAATAAGCTGAGTGGAAGCCTCCACAACACCAACAAGGTGTGAGTTGCCTTGCATTCATTCTTTGTTGGCGACTCTGTCATAGAAACATAGAAAATAGGTGCAGGAGTAGGCCATTCGGCCCTTCGAGCCGACACCGCCATTCAACAAGATCATGGCTGATCTGGCCGTGGACTCAACTCCACTTACCCGCCCGCTCCCCGTAACCCTTAATTCCCTTATTGGTTAAAAATCTATCCATCTGTGATTTGAATACTTTCAATGAGCTAGCCTCAACTGCTTCCTTGGGCAGAGAATTCCACAGATTTACAACCCTCTGGGAGAAGAAATTTTTTCTCAACTCGGTTTTAAATTGGCTCCCTCGTATTTTGAGGCTGTGTCCCCTAGTTCTAGTCTCCCCGACCAGTGGAAACAACCTCTCTGCCTCTATCTTGTCTATCCCTTTCATGATTTTAAATGTTTCTATAAGATCACCCCTCATCCTTCTGAACTCCCAACGAGTAAAGACCCAGTTTACTCAATCTATCATCATAAGGTATCAGCCTCGTGAATCATCTCTCAACCCCCTCCAAAGCTAGTATATCCTTCCTTAAGTAAGGTGACCAAAACTGCACGCAGTACTCCAGGTGCGGCCTCACCAGTACCCTGTACAGTTACAGCTGGACCTCCCTGCTTTTGTACTCCATCCCTCTTGCAATGAAGGCCAACATTCCATTCGCCTTCCTGATTACCTGCTGCACCTGCAAACTAACTTTTTGGGATTCATGCACAAGGACCCCCAGGTCCCTCTGCACCACAGCATGTTGTAATTTCTCCCCATTCAAATAATAATACCTTTTTAATGTTTTTTTTTTCCAAGGTGGATGATCTCACATTTTCTGACATTGTATTCCATCTGCCAAACCTGAGCCCATTCGCTTAACCTATTTAAATCTCTTTGCAGCCTCTCTGTGTCCTCTGCACAACCTGCTTTCCCACTAATTTGTGTCATCTGCAAATTTTGTTACACTACACTCCGTCCCCTCTTCCAGGTCATCTATGTATATTGTAATCAGTTGTGGTCCCAGCACCGATCCCTGTGGCACACCACTAACCACCGATTTCCAACCTGAAAAGGACCCATTTATCCCGACTTTCTGTTAGCCAGCCAATTCTCTATCCATGCTAATACATTTCCTCTGACTCCGCGTACCTTTATCTTCTGCAGTAACCTTTTGTGTGGCACCTTATCGAATGCCTTTTGGAAATCTAAATACACCACATCCATTGGTACACCTCTATCCATCATGCTCGTTATATCCTCAAAGAATTCCCGTAAATTATCCGTCATCTGGGTCACCTGAGGCCTCATGGCAGTTGCAGACTCATGGTTTCTGTTCTGTACATTTCTGCTCGCAAACACAGTTCCAGTTAATTTATGAACATTGCTAGCACTTGTGTGCTGAGAGATTTATTTGGTGTTATCACTGGTGGACATAAACACCTGTGCTATCGCAATGGCCTTACTGAGGGTCGGTGTCTCTACAGTCAATAGTTTTCGTAGGATGGTCTCGTGGCAGTGCCCAGTACAAAACAGTCTCTGAGCATTTGCTCCAGGTAGCCATCAAACTCACATTGTCCTGCAAGTCGCTTTAGCTCGGCGATGTAGCTCGCGACTTTCTGACCTTCAGATCGCTGGCACGTGTAGAACCGATACCTCGCCATCAGCACGCTCTCCCTCTGGTTAAGATGCTCCCGAACTAGTGTACACAGTTCCTCATATGACTTTTCTGTGGGTTTCACCGGAGCCAGAAGATTCTTCATGAGGCTGAAGGTCGGTGCCCCGCAGACTGAGGAGGACCGCTCTCCTTTTTGCAGCGCTTCCTTCTCCGTCCAGCTCGTTGGCTACAAAGTACTGGTCTAGCCATTCAACATAGGCTCCCCAGCCCACACGCTCCGAGAACTTCTCCAGGATGCTGACAGTTTGCTGCATCTTTGCGTTGGATTCGTATTCTCGTCGCCAGTTATTGAGTTCCTAACATAGAATGAGGTTAAAGTAACAGTGACCTCAGTCCTTAATAAGACACTCCAGAGTGAGGAACAGGCCTTAGGGGCCGGCTTATATACAGTGCTCCCAAGGAATGCTGGGATCCCTTGGGACTTCAGGGGATGCGCTCCCTGGTGGCAGAACCAGGAAGTGCATGCTTTATCGATACACAACAATAAATATTAGCCAGGATACCGGGGAGAACTCCCCTGCTCTTTTATGAAGTGATTTTTGCATCCCCTGACGAGGTGTAATGGAGCTGGTGCACTGTGAGGGGCTTACTCAGTCACGTGATGTTCACAAGGTGCAATAAAACCCCAGTTAATTGAGTTCAGGTTCTCCACGATGAGGTGTGCAGTTGTGAGCCTGGTGGATGAAGTGTTAGTGTTCAATTTCATTGTCAAACCTTTGCTAATAAACCAGATAGTTCTTTACAGCAAATATGTAGCCATGAATTCTTAAGCAAAGAACCCATGAAGTAAATACACTACGCAGGGCAGACTTGATTTAACTTCTCATCCATCCGAAAGGGTGGAAGATGCCTG
Organism: Pristiophorus japonicus; assembly: GCF_044704955.1. Lineage (NCBI taxonomy): Eukaryota > Metazoa > Chordata > Chondrichthyes > Pristiophoridae > Pristiophorus > Pristiophorus japonicus. The sequence goes on along the minus strand of NC_091979.1, from coordinate 29,766,324 downwards.
TGCGTGAGGTCTTTTAACGTGTGGTGGCCGTCGCATAGTGGCTACCGCACGGGCTTAGCTGAGTGTGGTCTTGGTCCAGTGGCAAGGGGGTCCAAGACGACTGGAGACCAGGCACTGATGTATGAGCCCAAATGCCTACGGCCAGATGCGGGCCATAAGCCTGGCGCTGAGCAGCGCCCTTTAGTGAGATGGTAGGTGATCCGAGGCTTGATTGGGGGCAGGCATTGGGAAGGTCAGAGGTCTATTTTGTGGGGTGGAGTTCAGACTGTTCTGAAAGATGGCATCTCCGACAGCGCAGCACTTCCTCAATACTGCACTGGAGTGTCAGTGTCATGTTTAGTTGTGAAGGTCAACACATCTGGGCCTGATCCTGTCTTCACATGGCAGGCTTAGAGTTGATAACTGGATGCAGGAACCCCGGAAGATCTTTTGTTCCTAACCGGTCCATCAGTAGCGAAGCCAATTATACATGACTAATGCAGAGATCATAAAGACTGGGATTCCAATCAAAATCGAGATATCCTGGTCTGGGTACAATACCAAGTTGTCCCTTTACCATAGCATCATTTATTGACAGAAACTCCAAACCCGCGACCTCTACCACCGAGAAGGACAAGGACATCAGGTGCATGGGAACACCATCACCTCCAGGTTTCCCTCCAAGTCACACACCATCCTGGCTTGGAAATATATCGCCGCTGGGTCAAAATCCTCGAACTCTCTCTCCATCAGCACTGTGGGAGTACCTTCACACCACGGACTTCAGTGGTTTAAGGCAGTGGCTCACCACCTTCTCAAGGGCAACTAGGGATGGGCTATAAATGCCGGCCTTGCCAGCGACGCCCACATCCCAGGAACAAATATAAAAAATAATTAGGAAGCTACAGCAATTGGTTTTATAAGATCCTATAAATTTAATAGAAAATTTGCTAATTACAACCGGATTCTCTATTGTTAAGTTGACCATAAACTCTCAGATAATTATTTAAGATCCCACAATGCTGTTGTGTTGTAATGGCCAATAAAATAAATCTATCATTGGTTTAATCTTGTGACGTGATCCCACATCTGTCCAAACATCTGGTACCTAAGGGAGAGTCTGTTGTTGTGCGCCTGACTGCACTCTGGGAAGAGATCAGGAAGGGAAAACAAGCCAAGCTCAAAGGGTGGAGATCCCTTTATTTGTGAAGAATAACATGCTCCAGAGTGTAGATGAAGGAGCTCAGTGTGAAACTGTGACTCATGTTCCTACTTTACTACGTAGGATCTGGTCATCTAGTGACTGTTACTTGACTAGTATTCCAGAGGCCTGGGAACATTTTACTACGTTAAAGGCTCTATCAGTACAAAGTGTTGTTTGAAACATGATAATGCATGATCAGGTCATTCTGCAACTCCAGCCTGCTCTGCCACTTATCTGACCTCGTCATTTACCCACCTTAAATTCATATCCCGTGCTACCCTTATCTAACAAAATTCTTTGGACCAACCTTTCAACTTATGCCAATTTTTATATTGCCAACTAACCGTTTGGCGGAGTGATCGCCTTTCAGCCACATCAATGAGGTCAGACAATTTTTAGACAAAATTCTGTGTATTGCAGTAGCAATCATATTTCATTTCTGATTCATGCACCTATCTGTCACAATACCTCAAGTCTCTGATTTCTGAAAACTTCATAATTTGTTTTAATAAACCTGGCTTTCTCCATTATTCCAAAACCTCTTTTTCTCGCTCTCTTTTCCTCTTTCTCTTCTCCCAAGCAAGCACTCTACTCAGAACTCGTCCACGGCAAACGAGCCAAAGGCAGTCAGAGAAAACGTCGCAAGGACGTCCTCAAAGCCTCCCTGATAAAGTGCGACATCCCCACCGACACCTGGGAGTCCTTGGCCATAGACCGCCCTAAGTGGAGGAAGTGCATTCGGGAGGGCGCTGAGCTCCTCGAGTAGCGTCGGCGAGAGCATGCAGAAATCAAGCGCAGGCAGTGGAAGGAGCGTGCGGCAAACCTGTCCCACCCACCCTTTCCTTCAACGACTATCTGTCCTACCTGTGACGGGGACTGTGGTTCCCATATTGGACTGTACAGTCACCAAAGAACTTATGCTAAGAGTGGAAGCAAATCTTCCTCGATTCCGAGGGACTGCCTATGATGATGATGATGATGATAAAATAATAGATGAGAGGACTTGTTAAAAATGCCACAATTAAAAAGGGTGAAGATACCCTTATTTTGTAAATAGCAATTAAAAAGAAATTGTTCTTGTTTGAAGTGTAGTCACTGTTGTAATGTGGGAAATGCGACAACCAATTTGTGCATCACAAGCTCCCACAAACAGCAATGTGATAATGATCAGATAATCTGTTTATGTTGATTGAGGGTATATAATGGCCAGGACACCGGGGATGACTCCCCTTCTCTTCTTTGAAATAGTGCCATGGGATCTTTTACGTCCACCTGAGAGGGCACGCAGGGGCTCGGTTTAGCGTCAATCTCCGTCTTTCGGATGAATGAAAGGAGATCAGATGTCCTAGACCATGAAGAGGCAGTACTGAGCAAAGTCTCCAAAACATTGCTCCCATTCTTAATAATACCATGAGAACACGCTCGCTCTCTCGGTCGCTCAAATATATATCTCCATCTAGTGTTCTCCCGCTCCCTCTCCCCCTCCCCCTCTTTTTTTTCTCTCTCTCAGATGGTATTAGCAATCTTAAGGATATTAAGCTGATCAAAATTGTTCATGTGATTGTGCAGCACTCTGGAGGTCCCGCGCAGGCGCCCAGCAGCTTCTCAATGGATAAACCACGCTTGAGCAGGAATTTGATAGACCCCGTGGTCCATCAGAGGAGTTGCGAGCCCAAAAGATTAGCTTATGTAGAAACCGTATGCTAGTTGCAAGAGTGTAACATGTAAAAACAGTCAAATTCACAGGCAATGCAAATCTTGCCCCACGATGAAAATTCATGTGTAACACTTGCCCTGTTGTATACTGATATGGGCTATCGTAACTCTCGCTGCTTCCTTGTCCAGCCTGCATATAAAAAGAAAGGCTTACATTTATATAGTGCCTATCACGACCACCAGCTGTCCCAAATCACTTTACATCCAATGAAATAAGTTTTGGAGCGTAGTCACTGTTGTAATGTGGGAAATGCAGCAGTCAATTTGCGCAAAGCATTTTCTCTTCTTTTCCTACAAGGTTTTGCATTGAACAAACATTTCATTTCCTCCTTCCTCTCGAATTCATCAATTGCTCTTGTCTATCTGCCCAAACCCCTAACTTGTCTCCTGACGCTGAGTATAGTCCTCTTCACTGTTACCACACTCCCCATTTACCTGAAACGTTAACTCTGTTTCGCTCTCCCCAGATGCTGCCTGACCCGCTGAGTATTTCCAGCATTTGCTGTTTTTATTTGATTTCCAGCATTTGCAGTATTTTGCTTTTTGTAATCCTTACTTTTGTGTTATTTGCGAATTTTGCCGTGCCTTATACCCGCGTGCAAATTGTGTGTTTGTGCACACTTATATGCCTATGTGTTTCCACCCTCTACCCTTGATTTTAATTGCTCCACCATTGGACACTGTGCCTTCAGTTGCCAAGGCCTCCAGCTCTGGAAATCGTTGGCTAAGCCTCTCCTCCTCCTCGACCCCTCTTCCTTTGAAGACGCTCCTTTAAAACCGATTACCTCCCCTGTCTCAATATCTCTTTTATGCAGCTCGGTGTCAAATTTTGTCTGATAATGCTCCTGCGCATTTGGTTTGTAGAGCTATTGAGTTGGGAATGGCTTAGCCAGTCACATTATGTTCGCAAGACTCAATAAAACCCCAGCCAGTTGGGTTCAGGGGATCCACGATGGGGCAGGTGCTTGTGAGCCTGGCGGATGAACTGATAATTTGTAGTGTGATTGTTGAACCTTTGCTGATAAACTAGCTAGTTCTTAAAAGCAATGTGTTGCTATGAATTCTTAAGCAAAGAACGCATGAAGCAAATACTTTATCCAATTTTTTTTTTTAGGGGGGCAGGTGCTAGGTGGTTAGGTAACAGATTTCTTCAGATCAGCCATGATCTTATTAAATGGCGGAGCAGGCTCGAGGGGCCAATGGCCTACTCCTGCTCCTATTTCTTATGCCCCTAAAGGTTGGTACTTGTTGGTTCAAACTGATGGGTTTTTTTCTTTTTTTTTCGTTGCCAATCTTTCCAATTCTTTGTCAAATCACAAATGCCAGAGGTCACCTTGCACACATCAGGGATCACTCTGCGCCAATGCTCTTGGCCAAAAGGCCTAGAGCCACTGCACCGTTCCTGGAAGTACTGCAATACCAGGTTCATGCCATGGAGGTGGATGGGTCAGGCCCCCCACACACCTCCTATTTCCAAAAAGCATGGGAGAATCACCTTCCTGATCTAAGGAGAACGACGTTGGGGTCATGGTTACTCCTGTCAGGTCAGTTACGCATGATCTTAGCCAAAAGCTCTAAACTGATGTTGCACTATCCACAGGCTCCAGTGATGATACTTTAGCTGACTGATTTTCTGTGCTGTGCTTTATTGCAGAGTCGACTGAAGGGAACACTCCTGTGAGTGATGGTGGCGGAATGGATTCTGCGGTCATTGGAGGTAAGGCACTCCTCTTCAAAGCTCATTGGCCAAACAGCCTTTACCCTTATTTTAAGGCAAATAATTCCATTGTTTTAGAAGACTGGGCTATTGTGCACATTTCTGATTCCCATGCCAGGTGGGGATATCCTGGCATTGAACAGGGAAACTGCAAATGGTAACTTCAATTAGGCATTGCTCAAAGAGGAGAGATTACCAAAACCAGGAGTGTTTACAAGGGCAGGTCTTACTGTGGGATTCCAGATCCTATGGAGAGCATGTGTCCGAGCCCTCGAAGAGTGGACACCAAGGATAAGGATCTCTCCACCCCCCTTCCCGAGTGGCATGGTGAGCAACATATGATGTGTGAGTGCATCACATTTTCCCGATGACAACGTGGACAGGAAAGACTAGCTGGTCCTTCAAACATGCCCCATACTGACGTCGTGAAACTTATACACACACCGTGACCCCCATCCATCCTACTTTTGGGAAAGGTGATGATAAAACTAGGCCAATTAAAGAAAAGATAACTTAAAAATTCCTCTCTGACCCTCTGAAGGTGATCAATCCAGTTCCAAGAGACCAAAATAACTGAAGACACAATTCCCAGTACCAACATTCATAAGAAATAGAAGCAGGAGTCGACTAGTTGGCTCTTCAGCCTGCTCCACCATTCAATAAGATCATGGGTGATCTACCTCAACTGCACTTTCTCGCCCTATCCCCATATCCCTTAATGTACAGATATCTATCAATCTGTCTTGAATATACTCAATGACTGAACATTCATAGCCCTCTGGGGTAGAGAATTCCAAAGATTCTCCATCCTCTGAGTGAAGAAATTTCTCCTCGTCTCAGTCCTAAATGGACCCCTTATTCTGAGACTGTGACCCCCTTCTATAAGAACATAAGAAATAAGAGCAGGAGTAGGCCATTTGGTCCCTTGAGCCTGCTCTGCCATTCAATAAGATCCTGGCTGATCTGATCTTGGCCTCAACTTCACTTCCCTGCCCACTCCCCATAATCCTTGACTCACTTATCGCTCAAAAATCTGTCTATCTCCACCTTAAAAAAAAATTCAATGACCCTAGCCTCCACCGCTCTCTCGGGTTGAGAATTCCAAAGATTCGCGACCCTCTGAGGGCAGAAATTCCTCCTCATTTCTTCATTATTCTGAAACTATGCCCCCAGTTCCAAATTCCCCCATGAGTGGAAATATCCTCTCCATCTTCCTTGTCGAGTCCTCGCAGAATCTTGTATGTTTCAAGAAGATCACCCCTCATTCTTCTAAACTCCAATATGTATAGGCTCAACTTTTCTTCATAAGATAACACCTTCGTCTCACGAATCAACCTCGTGAACCTTCGCTGAACTGCCTCCAGTGCAAGTACAGTTGAACCTTTCTGGTCCGGCACCCTCAGGACCTGACTAGTGCCGGGACAGAGAATGTTTTGTGTGTGCATGGCAGCTCCTTCAGCCAATCGCCGAACACAGTCACTGACTGACAGTCGCTCAAGCCAATCACTCAGACCCAACTAATGCCGAACCACGGATGTTTCCAGATTAGAGAGTTCTGGACTGGAGCAGTACAACCTGTCTATCTTAAATACGGAGACCAAAACTGTACACAGTACTCCAGGTGTGGCCTCACCAATACCCTGTACAGTTGTAGCAGGACTTCCCTGCTTTTATACTCCATCCCCCTTGCAATAAAGGCCAACATTCCATTTGCCTTCCTGATTACTTGTTGCACTTGCATTCTAACTTTTTGTGTTTCATGTACAAAGACCCCCAGGTCCCTCTGTACCTCAGCATTTTGTAACCTCTCTCCATTTAAATAATAATTTGCTGCTTTATTTTTTTTTGTACCAAAGTGGATAACCTCACATTTTCCCACATTATACTCCAAAATTTTACCCACTCACTATTTACATCCCTTTGCAGATTTTTTGCGTCCTCCTCACATCTTGCTTTCCCACCCATTGTATCATCAGCAAATTTTGCTACATTACACTTGGTCCCTTCATCCAAGTCATTAACATTAACATAGATTGTAAATAGTTGAGGTAAATAGTAAGAAGTGACCATAACTTGGATCTCATCCACCTGAACTATGAGTGCTCCTATGATGAATACCCCTGCGCATTATTTAGGCTCATGCCTGAGGGATGGTCATGTTGGGGGAGGGGTTTTGTACTGGAGGGCTGGGAGCTAACGGAGAACCATAGTCCAATGCGACCTAGTGCCTTGAGGGGGAAGAGAAGAAAATAATTCTGTGCACGCATAGGTGAAAAAAAAATACAAAAACCATTCTATTGTTCCTACTTTGATTTTGTGCAATTTTTTTTTAATGTATGGCTGTGTCAGCCGTGGCTCAGTGGATAGCACTCTCGCCTCTGAGTCAGAAGGTTAAGAGTTCAAATCCCACTCCAGAGACTTGTGATGGGGTACTGAAGTTGCATGTTCAGCCATGAACTCATTGAATGGCGGTGCAGGCAAGAAGGGCCGAATGGCCTACTCCTGCACCTATTTTCTATGTTTCTGTGTGTGTGTGTGTGTGTGTATGGGCTGGATTTTCGGGTCTTCTGCACTCCGTTTTTTTTTTGCCCCGGAGTGGCGGCGAGGTGTTTTTGCCGGGCAGTCAACCTCCAATGCCCCGCTGCGATTCTTGGGTCCAGTTTAGTGGCGGCGCGGAGCAGCACCACCTGGAAGAGCTGGGCTGGTGTGCAACGCCCCTGGTTGCGACACCGCGTGAGTTTGAACTCCTGCCCGACCCTTCTGTGCGGAAGCACGCTGGCGGGGAGGTGTGTGTGTAAGAAGAAGATATGTATGTGTAAGAGAAAAATATTTCTGTATTGAGCAGAATTCTGCTCAGAGCGCTGATTTTGAAATTGAGGAAATGTAACGACACAGCACGATGAAAGGTGTCACTTGCAAGGAGTCTGATCAGAGGTTGGAACTATAGCAGAAAGGCTGGCAGTGAGTTACAAAGCAGGAATTTGATGACGTAACCCTGGCTTCATGAGAGCGAAGCTGACACGGAGAATTGAATTACTGCCAGCTTTGTGCGCAGTTCAACAGCTTAAAGTCTCCACCTTTTTTGCTTTTGTGCAGCAGGTAAGCAGAGTGCAGGTTGAGCGCTGGAGGCAGAGTCATCTAAGTGGATTAGCAACTAATCCAACGCTGACATCATGTAACTCATTCCACCTGTGCTCTCCAACGTTTCTCCTTACTGTTATTAAACTATAACCAACACCATGAGACAATTGAAAAAGTATTTGCAGATTCCTGCGACTGGGAGATATTTCCACTGTGTGTCTGCTTCTCTTTCTCTTTTTCTCTGTCTCCCTTCCTCCCGCTCCCCCTCCCGCTCCCGCTCCCACTCCCGCTCCCGCTCCCACTCCCACTCCCACTCCCACTCCCACTCTCGCTCTCCAGCCTTTCAGCGAGTCAGGCATTTGTTGAATCATAATTTCTGATCCAGTTAATTTCTCAAGTCTCTCGATTACAGAAAAATATATATTTTGTCAATGAAAATCCTTTCTTGCTCAATTATATCAGATGCCCTCTCTGTCTCAGTATCTATCGATCTGTGTGTGTGTGTATCTCTGGCCGGAATTTTACCACTGATAGGAGGACTGGATTGGAGGTGGGTCAGCTGGCAAATTTGAAATGATTGATGGCTAGTCTCCTAGGTGTTGAGTCTGTCAGCGCTGAACAGACCTGACACCAAGTGGAAGGGGAGATAATTTACATAACATAAGAAATAGGAGCAGGAATAGGTCGCTTGGCCCCTCGAGCCTGCTCCGCCATTTGATAAGATCATGGCTAATCTGATCATGGACTCAGCTCCGCTTCCCTGCCCACTCCCCATAACTCTTTACTCTCTTATTGCTTAAAAATCTGTATCTCCATCTTAAATAGATTCAATGACCCAGCCTCCACAGCTCTCTGGGGCAAAGAATTCCATAGCTTTACAACCTTAGAGAAGAAATTCCTCCTCATCTCAGTTTTAAATGGGCGGCCACTTATTCTGCGACTATCTCCCCTAGGAGTGGAAACATTCTCTCTGCATCTACCTTGTCGAGCCCCCTCATTATCTTATGTTTCAATAAGATCACCTCTCATTCTTCTGAACTCCAATGAGTAGAGGCCCAACCTACTCAACTTATCCTCATCAGTCGACCCTCTCATCTCCGGAATCAGCCAGTGAACCTTCTGAACAGCCTCCAATGCAAGTATATCCTTCCGTAAATACGGAGACCAAAACTGTACGCAGTACTCTAGGTGTGGCCTCACCAATACCCTGTACCATTGTAGCAGGACTTCTCTGCTTTTATACTCTATTCCCCCTTGCAATAAAGGCCAATGTTCCATTTGCCTTCCTGATTACTTGCTGTACCTGCATACTAACTTTTTGTGTTTCTTGCACAAGGACCCCCAGGTCCTTCTGTATTGCAGCACTTTGCAATTTTTCTCCATTTAATTTATAATTTCATTTTCTATTTTTTCTGCCAAAGTGGATAACCTCACATTTTCCCACATTATACTCCATCTGCCAAAAGTTTGTCCACTCACTTAGCCTGTCTATATCCCTTTGCAGATTTTTGTGTCCTCCTCACAATTTGCTTTCCCATCCATCTTTGTATCATCAGCAAACTTGGCTACATTACACTCTGTCCCTTCATCCAAATGATTAATATAGATTGTAAATAGTTGAGGCTCCAGCACCGTTTCCTGCGGCACCCCACTAGTCACAGTTTGCCAACCAGAAAATGACCCATTTATCCCGACTCTCTGTTTTCTGTTAGTTAGCCAATCCTCTATCCATTTTAATACATTACCCCCAACCCCGTGAACATTTATCTTGTGCAGTAACCTTTTATGTGGCACCCTATCGAATGTCTTCTGGAAATCCAAATACACCACACCCACTGGTTCCCCCTTATCCACCCTGCCTGTCACATCCTCAAAGAATTGCAGCAAATTTGTCAAACATAATTTCCCTTTCATGAAACCATGCTGACTCTGCTTGATTGAATTATGCTTTTCCAAATGTCCCGCTACTGCTTCCTTAATAATGGACTCCAGCATTTTCCCTTTATTAAGAGCTTGCTTACAGGCACTTATAATCTAAAGGTGAGCTGAAGATAATTTTTCAGAATTCGCCAATGGATTCCCCGCTGCTCAGGGATCACGTTAGGTAAGTAGGTCGGGTGTTGTGTCAGCATGGGGTGATTTCTTAACTTGACAGCTGCAAATGGTCGCTAAAAGCTCCCATTTCATAGGTGTTCACTTTTCAAGGTTAGAAGCAGTTGCTTACTGCATTTTGAAGACCGATTGAGCTTTATCCAGTTTGCAAGTCTTCGAAGCAATCTCGCTATCCAGTGTCACCTCATTGAAACGCCATTGACTGGTCGCTTCTGTCATCTCAACTTCACCTACCATCCATTATATTAGCAACAATACCCTTGGAACTATCTCACCTTGGTCCTCAGAACCCCACACAATCAGTCCCAACACCAGCAGCACCAACAACAACACCAAACTTCTCTGCAATCAACTGATGCTGCACAGAATACAGGGCATCAGCACCTGACCACTTGCAGCCCTGGACGCCAGGGATTGCCTCATCATGGCCAGATTTACTTCACTTGATGCTGTACAGCCTGGCTGCCACATGATGCGCCAGGTTGGCACCACTCCACACCAACACCATAAAGCATCCCGATAATGACCAAGCCATTCCTATCGCACTCATCCGCATTGCAGGGGGTACTGTTCAATCTCACCATTCACTGCAACTCACGAAGCCACTTCCAAAGGAGCACACACATCTGTCCAAGAACGTCCAGTTCAAAATAAAGATTTCAATCTTTGACAACACATTAACAGCATTAACAGAAACTTTACATGAACATTGATAAAAACATTTGAGTGCCTACCCTTGTGTGTTGTTAGTTGGTATGCTTGCACGAGGATGATGGTGAGTGTGAGCAGTGGCTAGCGAGATGTGGATGTGATAATGTAGATAGAGAGAAAGGGATGGGTAGAGGTGCAAGGTAAGTTGGTGTGAGTAAGGATGTGCAGGAGTAGGGTAGGGAACGCAGAGTGATAGGGATGTGATGAATGGCACAGCAGGATGAGGCTGTGTGGCTTTGCAGTAATGTTTTGTGATCTACTGAGTTCATTGAAAGGTTTGTGCCAGGTCCGCCTGATGACATCCCTGCTTGTGCCCTCCTGTACAATGTGCAACCAGGCTGTGTTGGTCTCCGATGAAGGTCTCTTCTGCCCTTCAGAAGGGAAGAGAACTTCCCTGCGTGCTGTGACTCCCACCATTAGCATTTAAGTGTGAGGTAATGCATTTGGGGAGGTCTAACAAGGCAAGGGAATACACATTAAATGGTACAACACTTAAAAGTGTAGAGAAACAAAGGGACCTTGGAGTGCAGGGCCACAGATCCCTAAAGGTAGCAGGCCAGGTGGATAAGGTGGTTAAGAAAGCATATGGAATATTTGCCTTTATTAGTTGAGGCATGGAATACAAGAGCAAGGATGTTATGCTTGAACTGTATAAAACACTGGTTAGGCTGCAGTTGGAGTACTGTGTGCAGTTCTGGTCACCACATTATGGGAAAGATGTGATTGCATTGGAAAGGGTGCAGAGGAGATTTACAAGAATGTTGCCTGAACTGGAGAATTTTGTCTGAGGAAAGATTGGAGATGCTGGGTCTGTTTTCTTTGGAACACAGGAGGCTGAGGGGGGACTTTATTGAGGTGTATAAAATTATGAGGGGCCTGGATAGAGTGAATAGGAAGGTCCTGGTTCCTTTGGCAGAGGGGTCAACTACCAGGGGGTGTAGATTTAAAATAATTGGGAATTGGGGGGAGACGGGGGTTTAGAGGAGATATGAGGAGATATGAGGAGAAATTTCTTCACCCAGAGGGTATTGGGGGTCCAGAATGCACTGCCTGAAAGAGTGGTAGAGGCAGAAGTCCTCACTACATTTAAAAAAAAAAAATACTTGGATGTGCACTTAAAGTGCCGTAACCTACAGGGCTACGGACCAAGAGCTGGAAAGTGGGATTAGGCTGGATAGCTCTTGGCTGGCACGGACACGATGGACCGAAATGGCTTGCTTTCGTGCTGTAAGTTTCTATGGAGGGAGTCATGGGAGAGTTTGGGTGCGGCCGTGCACCTCGGTGCCGTGCTGGTCAGTGTTTGCAGCACCTCCATGCTGTCGAACACGACAGCACAAATGACCCCAATTTCTGGACCTATATAACTATTTAACAATTATTGAAGAGTTTTGATGAGGTTAATGTGGGGGAAAAGATTTTCACTAGAACAGTAACCAGAAGGCATAAATTTATGATCATCAAAAGAATGATGGGAGATGTTTGCAGAATCTTATAGCACACAGGGAGGCCATTCAGCCCACTGTGACTGTGCCAGCTCTTTAATAGAGCTATCTAACTCGTCCTGCTCACTAACTCTTTCCCCGTAGCCCTGCAATTTTCTTTTCCTTTTCCAATTCCGTTTTGAAAGTTATTAAATCACTTTCTAGCACCCTTTTCAGGCAGTGCATTCCAGATCGTAGCAAGGTTCGGGGATTTTTACAGATGGGTGTTAGGACATGAAACACCCATCTGTAAAAATCCCCCAACCTTGTTACGATCTTGAAACCATGTCCTAACCACAGAATCTATAGTGGTTTTTAAACAGTGAAGTGGATAAATATTTTGAAAAAGAAAAATTGAACAGACCAGGGGAATGGCCCTAAGTAGCTAGCTCATTCACAGAGAGCTGGCGCTGGCATGATGGTCCGATTGGCCTCCTTCTGTGCTGTAAAATTCTAGCAGAACAGAGCCTGTCTGATTTTACTATGGTTTAACTGGTGCCGCAAATTGAGATTTGCTGACCTCTGACATTGGATTGCGTCTCGGACTATCCTGGCCAATGGCTCAGTGGGTAGCACACTCGCCTCTGAGTTCGGAAGGTTGTGGGTTCAAGTCCCACTCCAGCACACAAAATTCTAGGCTGACACTCCAGTGCAGCACTGTCGGAGGTGTCGTCTTTCGGATGAGACATTAAACCGAGGCTCCGTTTGCCCTCAGGTGGACGTAAAAAAATCCCATGGCACTATTTCGAAGAGGAGCAGGGGAGTTAATCCTGGTGTCCTGGCCAATATTTATCCCTCAATCAACATAAAACAAAAACAGATGATCACATTGCTATTTGGAAGAGCTTGCTTGTGTGCAAATTGGCTGCCGTGTTTCCTACATTACAACAGTGACTACACTCCAAAAGTACTTCATTGGCTGTAAAGTGCTTTGACACGTCCGGTGATCGTGAAAGGTGCTATATAAATCCAATCTTTCTCTTTCTGGTCTGTGTGACTGAGTCATTGAGAGCTCACAATGACATTTTCCAACTTATTAAAACAGTGCTACTTTGTGGTGTTGGGGAAATACTACTTTTTTTTTGTGGAGAATTTCTGGACCTCCTTGGTTTACATCAAAAAAAATCCTCGTGACCAAACTTTTTTTTTTAATTTAAAAGGAAAACTGTTAATCATTGGGACAGAAGAGAATTTTGAAACCAGAAAATTTTACAAATTGTTTCTACCTCAAATATTCCATATAAATTTTCACTTCCCCTTTTGGGGTTGATCTCCTGAGTGGAAATGAAAGGTGTCACACATAGGGCCCAATTTTGGCCATGACTTACTCCAAAAAAATTGGAGCAAGTTGGTTTTTCTGGCATAAGTTTAAAAAAAAAAATGCCATTTTCCCCAATAAACTTGCTCCAGAGTAACTCAGTTAGGTACGATTTTTTTTTTTTTAAATTGAGTTTTTTTTTTCAAAAGGCGGCGTCCCCAGCCACTTACACCAGTTTTGGCCATTTATGCCACTTTGGCCAGGTAAAACTTACTCCAAATTGACTCAGGTCAGCGTATGTGGCCAGCTCTGGGAAACAGAGCGGGCAGTTAAGAATTCGGCGCAGGTTAGTACATTTAAAGCACTAACACTTACACAGCACTAAACAAAGCACAAATATAAGCATTCACTAACAAATACAAGGAAGCTGAGAGGTCCTGCACTAAGATTTACAAAGCACTAAACAAACTACTAAAAGTAATAAGCAATCAATCGATAACATAAAACATAGAAGTCCTACCTTTATGCCAGAAATAAGTTTTTCTTTTAAAGTTCCTCCCCCCCCTCCCCAGCCCCATCAAAACACTCTTTTCCCCTCCACCCTCCCCGCCCCAATCAAAACTCTCCTCCTTTTCCCCCCCCCCTCCCCACCCCCAATCAAAACTCTCCTCACTAAACAAAACACGACCATCAATAAATAAAAAATAAAACTCAAGTCCTACCTCTGCTCGGGAGGTCAGCGGGCCAGCCAGCCCGGGGATAGGGTGCGGTGAACATCGGGACGTCCCTTTGGCTGGGGATAGGGGCTGCAAGCACCGGGTCCTGCTCACAGCCCGCAGGACCCGCTGGGAGGGCGAGGAGCATACGCGCAGACTTCACTGCGCATGCGCGCAGCTGCCAACGGTGCTTTCTGCGCTGGGCTGTTGCTCCGCCCACCCCCCCCCACTTCACTATCGCTGGGATATCGGAGACTCAGCAGAGCGGGCAGGATGGGGCCACTATTTTTCAGCTCCATTTCCAGCGCGCAAAGTCGGCGCATGTAAGTGCGCCGAAAAAAAGGGTTGCGGAAAACTGGGCCCTTGGTTTCTTAATGTTGCCATAATGTCTTCGAAGCAAAGCGTGTCGAATCGATCACTTTCAAGTGATTTTGTCACGTCGGCACTATATTACCGAGGTTTGCTTTGTCTTTAGTCTTCCTTCTCCTCCTTCGGTTCATCAACTGTCCTGTACCGTGACCTCCGGGTGAGCCATATGTAATCGTGCAAGGGTGTTGTCCCATCAAATGGTTTCAGATGAAGTAAACCCAGTTTATTGATTCAAAGTCAGTGGTGTTGAAGGTCAGAAATTGATGCAAAGTAAATTTAAACGGATGTCATAAAAAAAAATTTTAAAGAAAAAAGAAAAGCTTGCATTTATATAGCGCCTTTCACGACCTCTGGATATCCCGAAGCGCTTTACAGCCAATTAATTACTTTTGAAATCACCATTGTAATGGAGGAAATGTGGCAGCCAGTTTGTGCACAACAATCTCCCACTTTACTCAAGTGTGCTAAATGGTTGGAATAGTCAGCCAGGCAAGAGTGAAAATATTGAGGTGGTTCCAAATGGATGCTGTGATGGGAGCGTTGAGATACCAGCATGGCAACAGCGGTATATCCCAATGCTAACTGAGCAAAATTGCAGAAAATGTGCCGTAGTGATCCATTAACCTCATCGCAATTTATAAGGAGAGGGTTTTCAGAGGGCTGAAACACATTTATTTGGAATAATAAGTCTGACGGTGATTATTTTCCAAGGCAGTAATTCAATCAAGTGGTTAGAAGAACATTGTAAGCTGCTACAACCAAGCCAAACCATACACATGACAACAGCATGACCCTGGGATTAAATTACTGGTTTATGGTCACTGCCAGATATTTGTTTTTGTCTTCAGTTTTCTCCCATTACAGCACTGGAGCAAAAAGCAGTGCTTTCACCAAAAGGAGGCGTCACAGATCAGAGATGATCATTGCAAGGCTATGATTCGGACCCTAAAAGATTTTCCTTTTCTTGATTCCCTCACCCTCGTTAATTTTTGACACTTACAACAGCAAAAAGCCAAGTTTTTTTTGTGTTATTTGGGAACGGACCAATACTCATTGAATTGTGAAGATCAGAGAATAATTTATTACTCTTGTTAAACATGCTGTTGAAACTGCCAAGCTCATGTAGATTTTTATTATGGCACCTGATCATTTGATACAATGATGATGAGATAATTATGTATTTTCTGAGATACAGTTGGAGAAACACTTAAAATAAATATTATCGATGACCCAGCCTTCACAGCTCTCTGGGGTAGAGAATTTGGAAGATTCACGACCCTCAGAGTAGAATTTTTTCCTTGTATCCATTTTAAATGGGCTATCCCATATTCTGAAACTATGCCCTCTAGTTCTAGATTTCCCCATGAGGGGAAACATCCTCTGCATCTATATTGTCAAGCCCTTTCAGAATCTTATACATTTGAATAAGATCACCTCCTCTTCTTACTAATTTCTGTCAGAGTGTAGCGTTAAGCAAGCTTCAAAACTACACCAAGAAATATGGCTAAAGGTCAGAGCTTCAGAATCCAAGTCCTTTAGTAAATGCAGAATTAAACTGTTGATGAAGATTAAAAGACCGATCCAGAATTCTTGTAATACAACAGTAACAATTGAATAAAAACAGCAATATTGAGAAGTTACTTATTTCTTACTGTATTTCAATGATAAAATACAATAATTCCAGAATGATTGGATAATCAGAAGTTACTTAAATAACTGTACTTCTGGGACAGTTTGCTACTACAGAAGATTTGTTTCTAATTAACAAATTTTACAGATAGTTCCAGCTAAAATGGTGGCAGACCATGTTGCTTGCTGGCTCTTTCTCTCCTCTGTCTTTCTGCCTGTCTCTGTCCAATTGGAAAATGCCAACCAGTGGCAGGAAAACACCATGACAGCTATGGTGGCCACAATCAGTCAAGAAGCTCCAACCATTACAAAACTCCAATGAGTACAGGCTCAACCTTTCTTCATAAGCCAACCCCTTCATCTCAGCAATCAACCTGGTGAACCTTCTCTGAACTGCATCCAATGCAAGTATATCCCTCCTTAAATAAATTGGAGACCCCCTTTTCTACATTGTGCGGTTGCTCTGTCTGACATAGAGTCTCGGAAGAGTCGCAACATCCCTTCAGCATGTTTGGAAGACTACAACCATTGTTTTGGTCTCTGCCATGAATTCTGCCCCTTTGCCACTGATACCACCCCCTCTCCCTGGCCATTTGCTCAGGCTGAACAAAAGCTGTGTGCAGCCTGAGTGTGAATTCTACACCAAACCAAGCTTCAAACCCCATAATCCTCTCTCCACCACGAGGACTGCCGACTGCCACCTCCACAACATTGCACGTCTCCACCTCAAACAATCCGTGCTTTTTTGTGTTTTGTCACATCCAGAATTGATTTCTCTGACGCCCTCTTCACTGGCCTTTTATTATCCACCTTCCACAAACTCCATTTTGGTCCAATGTGCAGCGGTCCATATCCTTTCCCTCTTCCTTCCTTCCTCACTGGCTACCCGTCTCCCAATGCATCGAATATAAAATCCTTGCCCTCCAAGTCTCACCATGGCCTTGCATCTCCTTATATTTGTTACATCCCCTTATAACATCCTGTCCCTCACTCACCAGTCCTCACCCTATTGTTATCCAAGCTTTAATTTGCCTTGGCCCTACTTTCTGGAAAACCTTCTCAAATCTCTCTTCTTTTAAAACCTAGCATTCAATCATCTCCCTTCTCATGGCTTCTTGCCTATGCTTCTTTGTGT
Source organism: Pristiophorus japonicus (assembly GCF_044704955.1). Classification (NCBI taxonomy): domain Eukaryota; kingdom Metazoa; phylum Chordata; class Chondrichthyes; family Pristiophoridae; genus Pristiophorus; species Pristiophorus japonicus. The sequence continues at coordinate 29,749,216 of NC_091979.1, read as the reverse complement.
AAAGAGCCTTGTGATATCTTGTAAGTTAAAGGCACTGTATGATGATAATTGGATGGTTGTTGTATAGTAAGAACAGAAACAAAAGAGCACAGGCTAGACATACTTGAGGATTGGGAACAAAACTTGTCATGACGGATACCACTGTCATATTCAATGCTTAGAAAGACCTCCTTAAGGCCAAGGGTCACTTCAGGGAAAAAAAAAAGATAAAACCAGCCCTTCAGCAATAAGGTCAAGAAAGCAGAAAATAACAGCCACTCCCAAGTTGCACTTCTTTCTCATCTCTTTATTCTCATCAATTGCTGGCTTGAGTTCTATTGTCCATTGTATTTCCCGAGTGATCACTCATGCCTCTGTCTCATGCACTTGCTCTCTTGTTGGGCTTAATTTTTTTGTTTATTATCCCTCATCAGTTTTCTTCCCCTTCTGAAAGTGTTAATTCTCTTGTTGAGATTCTTGTGAATTCAAGCCACATTATTTATTGTAAGAGAATTTTAATCTGATGCCAAATAAGATTGCAACTTAAACCTTTTTTATTATGTGCACCCAAGTCTTGACACACACAATGTCTATGCAGTAGCCATTCAGTGAAATAAACGCAATTACCCCATTTCTCCTCTGGGTAGAGATGTAACCATCCTCGAACCTTTCATTTTTTGTGTGTCTCAAAAAATTGTGAAGGAAAGCTCAATTTCTTTACAGGCCTCTAGTCATGCATATTTCTTAGATGATTTGTTACGACATGACGAGTGTTATTGTGACCAAGACCCCAGAAATTAGGTCATTCCTGACAAAACACCAGAAGCCTCTTGTTTACCATTTTAAGCATGTAACCAAATCATCTTGGGCCCATTATCCTATTTCCTATCTTAAGACTATCTTGTTTCATAGTGTGTTATCAAAGTCAAGTCAACGAGCATGTCCTACAACTCCGCAGAAACCAAACCGCTCAGTCAGCTCAACCATGAACTGATGCAGCACAGCCTGAGGCATCCTGCGAATGATCAACTTTAACCATTTCATTATTTCGAGCCACAGTGCAAATCCACAAGCTAGTTAAAGGAAAGCAAAAACTTTAATCATATGACATTAAACCAAATCCCAATCCTATGTAATTATGTATACACGACTATGGTATCTTACCGCATGTCTAAGTCCTGAATGTGATTGTCCCAGGATACTTGACTGCAGTGGGTGGGCAGCACATTACAGCTGGGCTGTCCACCCTCACTATCTATGCCCTCACTATCTATGTATTTAAACAGCCAGTGAGAATTGCAAGTTAACAATCAGGAGTAGGCACTCTGGCTGATTTTTTTTCTTCCTTCAGCTAACATTGGTGTGTCAGCTGTGCCTCAGTGGGTAACACTCTCAGCTCTGAGTCAGAAGGTTGTGGGTTCAAGTCCTCCAGAGACTGGAGCACAAAATCCAGGCTAACGCTCCAGTGCAGTGCTGAGGGAGTGCTACACTGCCGTTAAAAGCAAGGCCCTGTCTGCGCGCTCAGATGAAGGTTAAAAATCCCAGGACAATATTTTGAAAAAGAGCAAGGGAGTTAAGCCCAGTGTCCTGGCCAATATTTCTCCCTCAATCAACATCACTTAAAGACCAGATAATCTGGTTTTATTTTAACACATTGCTGTTTATGGGAACTGGCTATGCACAAATTGTCGGCTGCATTTCCTACATTACAACAGTGACTACACTTCAAAAGTAGTTCATTGGCTGCAATGCACCTTGGGGCATCTTGAGGTCACGAAAGGCGCTACATAAATGAAAGTATGTTCTTTTTGTTGAAGTCAATTGTAGGGCCCACCCACCACTCTGACTGAGATCAGCAAACTCCTAACTGACGTGAGGTTGAGATTTTGCTATCGGAGACACTTCAGGCTCCATATGTCTGATGTACAATGACATGTACACATTAGTTCTGTAACTGAATGACGAAGTCTTTTGACGAGTAGCTTCTAACAAAGGACACAACACAGGCTCCATTGTGATATATTTATCTGGACCCGTCCACATAATACATCGGATTGATCCTTTCATTGCATAAAGAAGTCTTCACACAATGGGACTTGTATGTGTGAGGTTCTTGTCCAAGTGGCGGACTATTGAGTGACAAGCTTATTGTACCACAGAATATGATCGTGTGCCTATCTTCCATGTATCTGCAGCTAAAAAAGTGCACTGTATTCAACATGCTTGTAAACCAGTATCCCATCAGTTTTTCCCAAATAATGCTGGTGTCTCCTGTTGCTTTTTGACCCAATTCTAGCCCTTCTGTCTTCCCAGCTCTGGACCTTCCCCACTTCTACAACCATCCGGCCCCCCGCCAACCACACCCCCCCCAAAGCCAATTAAACATGCAAAGGTGCTGTATGCAGGTGGTTTGACAAGGTGGATGCAGAGAGGATGCTCCCACTGATGGGGGAGACTAGAACTAGGGTGCATAGTCTCAGAATTAGGGGCCACCCATTTAAAACTGAGATGAGGAGGAATTTCTTCTGAGGGTTGTAAATCTGTGGAATTCGCTGCCTCATGGAGCTGTGGAAGCTGGGACATTGAATAAATTTAAGACCAATATAGACAGTTTCTTAACCGATAAGGGGTTATGGGGAGCGGGCGGGGAAGTGGAGCTGATTCGATGATTGGATCAGCCATGATCGTATTAAATGGCTCGAGGGGCCGTATGGCCTACTCCTGCTCCTAGTTCTTATGTATTCACACAGACCCACACTGCACCATGAACTTTGCCCATCCAGCAATGATAAACAATGCAATTATCAATATAGGAAGTCCGTAGCAATAATGAATGCAGGTAAACCTTGCAACCGCCAAATCCTTTGAGATAGCACACCAACAATCTGTAATAAGCAAAGCCAAAGCTGCCCCCCAGTAACAATGAATACAGTATTAATACTATCTGACCGCAGCAACAGGCACTGTTCCTTTTGTGTGAACGCAGCAAGATAATACCAGGAATGAGGGACTTCAGTTGGGTGGAGAGATTGGGAAAGCTAGGATTATTCTCTGTTGGGGCAAAGAGTGTTAAGGGGTATTCAATAATGGGGTTTTGATCGAGCAAGTCGGGAGAAACTGTTTCCTCTGGCAAGTGGGTCGGTAACCGGAGATCGTAGATTTAAAGTAATTGGCGAAGGAACTAGAAGGGAGATAAGGACAAATGTCTTCAGACTGGGATTTTAAGATCTGGACCACATTACCTGAAAGGGTGGTGAATCCGTTTCCATAGGAACTTTCGAAAGGCAATTGGACATGCACTTCAAGAGGACTCACATTTGCAGGGTTACGGGGGAAAAAGCTGGAGTGTGGGACTAAATTGGACGGCTCTTTCAAAGTACCGGCACAAGCACAATGGACCGAATGGCCGCCTTCAGTGGTGTATGCTTCTGTGAAATAAGCGACAGACCTCCTGCCTTCAGAACAAACCACGCTGAGATTGATGATTGATGATGCTCCTAATCGCCTAGGCAGGTGGGCAAAGAAGAATTTGAGCCCAATGGAGAGAGACACACAGTGTGGGTGGAAGGCAGCTGGGGCTGGATTTTCAACGTTGATGTTTTTGAGGCGATAATGGCGGCGAGGCGGGAAAGTTAGCTGCCAGGAATAGTTTGCGCCTCGGTAGGTAAGCTGGGCCTTGCGTCAGGGGCGCAGCGCTAAGGGAGGCGTTGCACACCTCTATTGGTGCTAGGATGGGAAATTCCTGAGCTAAAGAGCCAGGCCTGGGAGCGCTCCGAGGGGGTGCTCACAAAAGGGAGCGGAGAAGACCCGAAAATCCAACCCAGAGAGTATTGGAGAGAGCCAGTCACACAGGGAAACAAGACAGAAAACTAGTGTGACAGGCACACAAAGTATAAGATCTATAGAATAGAGGAGACTTGCGCAGAGCCTGAGTGAGAGAGAGTGCATGACGAAAAAGATGTGTCTGTTCGACTGAAACAGAGTGAGAGAAAAGATGGATGAGGTAAATCGAGAAAGAACGATTGGGTGATGCCCGGCTTGGATTTTGAAAGACTAGAGATTAAAGGAGGAATGAAAGCCTGAGGTTAAGGAGTTCCATTGTTTTTAGATCTTGGAAAAGGATGAGTCCATGTTGATGACTCTGCTATGAGCCCTGATTTCAACACGCCGATGAAAGTAGCTTGGAAAGGAAATTTCAGAAAAGCACTGGCCATAGTAGCGTTGATAGAGCACAGAAAGACGAGACAGTTGGGATGGAGAGCACAAAGGTCAGGAATGGAGATGTGGAACTTCCATTTGAGGTCAAAGGGCATAGTGAGGCCCCAGTTGTCAATTTAGATAAAGAACTAGAGATAGAATGCCATTGGCATTAGATGGTTTGGGTGATGTTATTTAGCTTGGTTTCCTTTTCCTGACCATGGTGATTTGAGTGTTTGTTTAGCTGTGGTGCTCTGTAACAAAGCTCCTTTTAAGCCCATAAAATGAGTAATTTCTGACAGTTTTCTTTTCACCATCCATGAAGAACGGAGTAATTTTCATGTGACTTGGAGGCACCATCTGCAAAACATTTAATGTAAGGCTCCTAATTATTAATCAAATGGTTAGAACTTTAATCAGTCACTAGTGATCTACTCCAGCTGTCAGGACTGAGTCCTCCAGTGCATGTTTACAGGTCAATTGCAGAAATATTAGATTAAAATGGTTCTGATAGTTAAGAAAATATGATGAAGGCAGAGTTACATAGCATTGTGTATCTATATAAGAACATAAGAAATAGGAACAGGAGTAGGCCATATGACCCCTCGAGCCTGCTCTGCCATTCAATAAGATCACTGCTTAATTCAATTTAATTCAACTGTACCCTAAAGAAAGAAAGACTTGGATTTATATAGCACATTGGGACACTGGATGTCCCAAAGCGCTTTACAGCCAATGAAGTACTTTTTGGAATCACTGTTGTAATGTAGGAAACGTGGCAGCCAGTCTGCGTAGAGCGAGCTAATTGATGATGACCAGATCATTTGTTTCTGGGATGTTGATTTGAGGGATAAATATTGGCCATGGGCACTGGGGAGAACTCCTCTGCTCGTCTTCGAAATTATGGGATAGGATCTTTTATGCCCACCTAAGGGAGCAGTCTCGGCCAAAATACGGCAACTAGAAGCATAGAAACATAGAAAAATAGGTGCAGGAGTAGGCCATTCGGCCCTTCGAGCCTGCACCGCCATTCATTAATATCATGGCTGATCATTCCTTCAGTACCCCTTTCTTGCTTTCTCCATACCATTGATCCCCTTAACCGTAAGGGCCATATCTAGCTCCTTCTTGAATATATCCAGTGAACTGGCATCAACAACTCTCTGCGGCAGGGAATTTCACAGGTTAGCAACTCTCTGAGTGAAGAAGTTTCTCCTCATCTCAGTCCTAAATGGCCTACCCCTTATCCTAAGACTACGTCCCCTGGTTCTGGACTTCCCCAACATCGGGAACATTCTTCCTGCATCAAACCTGTCCAGTCCCTTCAGAATCTTATGTTTCTATGAGATCCCCTCTCATCCTTCTAAACTCCAGTGAATAAAGGCCCAGTTGATCCAGTCTCTCCTCATATGACAGCCCAGCCATCCCTGGAATCAGTCTGTTGAACCTTCGCTGCACTCCCTTAATAGCAAGAACGTCCTTCCTCAGACAAGGAGACCAAAACTGAACACACTATTCCAGGTGAGGCCTCACTAAGGCCCTGTACAACTGCAGTAAGACCTCCCTGCTTCTACATTCCAATCCCCTACCATTTGCCTTCTTTACCGCCTGCGTGCCCACTTTCAGTGACTGATGAACCATGACACCCAGGTCTCATTACAACTCCCCTTTTCGTAGTCTGCCGCCATTCAGATAATAATCTGCCTTTGTGTTTTTGCCCCCAAAATGGATAACCTCACATTTATCCACAATATATTGCATCTGCCATGCATTTGCCCACTCACCTAACCTGTCCAAGTCACCCTGCAGCCTCTTAGCGTCCTCCTCACAGCTCACACCGCCACCCAGTTTAGAGTCATCTGCAAACTTGGAGATATTACACACTATTCCTTCATCCAAATCGTTAATTATATTGTAAAGAGCTAGGGTCCCAGCACTGAGCCCTGCGACATTCCACTAGTCACCGCCTGCCATTCTGAAAAGGACCCGTTTATCCCGACTCTCTGCTTCCTGTCTGCTAATCAGTTCCCTATCCACGACAGTATATTACCCCAAATACCACGTTCTTTGATTTTGCACAACAATCTCTTGTGCAGAACTTTGTCAAAAGCCTTCTGAAAGTCCAAATACACCACATCCACTGGTTCTCCCTTGTCCACTCTGCTAGTTACATCCTCAAAAAATTCCAGACGATTCGTCAAGCATGATTTCCCCTTCATAAATCTATGCTGACTTGGATCGATCCTGTCACCGCTTTCCAAATGTGCTGCTACTTCGTCCTTCATGATCGATTCCAACATTTTCCCCACTATTGATGTCAAGCTAACCAGTCTATAATTACCCATTTTCTCTCTCCCTCCTTTTGTAAAAAGTGGTGTTACATTAGCTACCCTCCAGTCCATGGGAACTGATCCAGAGTCGATAGACTGTTGGAAAATGATCACCATTGCATCCACTATTTCTTGGGCCACTTCCTTGAGCACTCTGGGCTGCAGAATATCAGGCCCCGGGAATTTATCGGCCTTCAATCCCATCTCCCTAACACAATTTCCTGCCTAATAAGGATATCCTTCAGTTCCTCCTCCTCGCTAGACCCACTGTCCCCAAGTACCTTTGGAAGGTTACTTGTATCTTTCTTCGTGAAACCGAACCGAAATATTGGTTTGAATGGTCTGCCATGTCTTTGTTCCCCATTATAATTTCACCTGAATCTGAGGACCTACATTTGTCTTTACTAATCTTTTTCTCTTCACATATTTATAGAAGCTTTTGCAGTCAGTTTTTATATTCCCTGCAAGCTTCCTCTCGTACTCTATTTCCCCCCTCTTAATTAAACCCTTAGTCCTCCTCTGTTGAATTCTAAATTTCTCCCAGTCCTCAGGTTTGTTGCTTTTTCTAGCCAATTTATATGCCTCTTCCTTGGTTTTAACACTATCCTTAATTTCCTTTGTTAGTCATGGTTGAGCCACCTTTCCAGTTTTATTTTTACTCCAGACAGGGATGTACATTTGCTGAAGTTCATCCATATGATCTTTAAATGTTTGCCATTGCTTACCACCGTCAACCCTTTGAGTATCCTTTGCCAGTCTATTCTAGCCAATTCACGCCTCATACCGTCGAAGTTACCTTTCCTTAAGTTCAGGACCTTAGTTTCCGAATTAACTTTGTCACTCTTCATCTTAATAAGGAATTCTACCATATTATGGTCACTCTTCCCCAAGGGGCCTCGCACAACAAGATTGCTAATTAGTCCCCTCTCATTACACAATACCCAGTCTAGGATGGCCAGCTCCCTGGTTGGTTCCTCGACATATTGGTCTAGAAAACCATCCCTAATACACTCCAGGAAATCCTCCTCCACTGCATTGCTACCAGTTAGGTTAGCCCAATCAATGTGTAGATTAAAGTCGCCCATGATTATTGCTGTACCTTTATTGCACACATCTCTTACTATTTGTTTGATGCTGTCCCCAACCTCACTACTACTATTTGGTGGTCTATACACAACACCTACTAGCATTTTCTGCCCTTTGGAATTCCGCAGTTCCACCCATACCGATTCCACATCATCCAGGCTAATGTCCTTCCTTACTATTGCATTGATTTCATCTTTAACCAGCAATGCCACCCTGCCTCCTTTTCCTTTCTGTCTATCCTTCCCAAATGCTGAATACCCTTGGATGTTGAGTTCCCAGCCTTGATCCCCCTGGAGCCATGTCTCCATGATGCCAATCACATCATATCCGTTAACTGCTATCTGCTCAGTTAATTCATCCACCTTGTTCCGAATACTCCTCGCATTGAGGCACAGAGCCTTCAGGCTTGTTTTTTTAGAATTTTGCTGTAATGTGGCCCTTTTTGTTTTTTGCCTTGGGTTTCTCTGCCCTCCGCTTTTACTATTCTCCTTTCTATATTTTGCTTCAGCCTCCTTTTTATTTCCCTCTGTCTCCCTGCATGGGTTCCCATCCCCCTGCCATATTAGACAGTGCAGCACTCCCTCCATACTGCACTGGAGTGTCAATCTATATTTTTTGTGCTCAAGACGTTTCCTTTCTACCCTAACCAACCTGAAGAATGTATATTAAATTATCTCCCATTCTGCCCCATCTACATCTGTTTGTAACTTGGATTATTAATGGCTACTGTGATTCTGTGTCTTTGTCCATGTGGTGATACTAAAGTGGTCCCTATCTGACTCTGGGGGGCTGGACTGAAGTCAAGTTGTGCGCGAACCCACTCCATGGGCCCAAGTTTCCACACGATAAAAAACGGGCGCCCCTCCGAAATGGGCGCCCGTTTTTCGTGCCTAAAACGGCGCCTAAAAAAAAAAAATAGCGATTCTGGAGCGTTCTGCAGCTCCTTGTCTGCCTGGCGCGGTGCCCAGGGGGGCGGAGCCTACACTCGCGCCGATTTTGTAAGTGGGAGGGTGCGGGTACTATTTAAATTAGCTTTTTTCCTGCCGGTAACCCTGTGCGTTGGAGCGTTCGCGCATGCTCAGTGTGAAAAAAACATTGGCACTCGGCCATTTTTGTAGTTCTTTGCAGCTGTTTAATTTTTGAAATTTTTAAAAATAAAAGCACATTGCCATCAGCACTTGCAGCCTTCTCACTGTCTCCTCCCCCCCCCCCCCCACCCCCCCCCCCCCCGCGGGAAAGAACGGGCGCCTCAGGCTGACTGCAGAATACTCCGTGCCTGAAGCACTTTCACACAGGTAGGAAGATGGTTTATTTAATCTTTTCTTTGCTTATAAATGTTTATTCAGGTTGGATTTATTTGTATAATATTTGTAGAAGTATAAATAAGGATTTATTGTAGAATTTAATGAGTTCCCTTCCCCCTCCCCCCCCCCCCCCACCTCGTTCTGGACACCGAATTTGTAACCTGCGCCTTATTTTTTAATGTGTCGAACAGGTTTTTTCAGTTCTACAAAAATCTTCACTTTCTCCATTCTACTTTAGTTTGGAGTACGTTTTCACTGTGGAAACTTTCAAATCAGGCGTCAGTGGCCGGACACGCCCCCTTTTGAAGAAAAAATTCTGTTCCAAAGTAGAACTGTTCTACCTGACTAGAACTGCAGAAAAAAAAAATGTGGAGAATTGCAATTTCTAAGATAGTCCGTTCTCCACCAGTTGCTCCTAAAAATCAGGCGCAAATCGTGTGGAAACTTGGGCCCCATGAATCCATCTCACGTGGCTTGGATTCTGCACTGCGTGGAGTACAGGTTCATTGCGGTGTGAAGCTGGGTTTAAACCGTGCACTGGTGGCTCACTAGATCTCCGAGTCACTTCGGAACCTTGCTTCGGGACCTGGGGGTACTTGTGCATGAAACACAAAAGGATAGTATGCAGGTACAGCAAGTGATCAGGAAGGCCAATGGAATATTGGCCTTTATTGCAAAGGGGATGGAGTATAAAAGCAGGGAAGTCTTGCTGCAATTACACAGGGTATTGGTGAGGCCACACCTGGAATACTGCATGCAGTTTGACTTTCCATATTTATGAAACGATATACTTGCTTTGGAGGCAGTTCAGAGAAGGTTCACTAGGTTGATTCCAGAGATGAAGGGGTTGACTTACTCATTGGAATTCAGAAGAATGAGATGATCGTGTCAAAATATGTTAGGTTATGAGGGGGCTTGACAAGGTGGATGCAGAGAGGATGTTTCCACTTATGGGGGAGACTAGAACTAGGAAGCATAATCTTAGAATAAGGGGACGCCCATTTAAAGTTGAGATGAGGAGGAATTTCTTCTCAATGGGTTGTATATCTGTGGAATTCGCTGCCTCAGAGCTGTGGAAGCTGGGTCATTGAATAAATTTAAGACAGAAATAGACAGTTTCTTAAACGATAAGGGGTTATGGGGAGTGGGCAGGGAAGTGGACCTGAGTCCATGATCGGATCAGCCATGATCGTATTAAATGTTGGAGCAGGCTCAAGGGGCTGCATGGCCTTCTCCTGCTCCTATTTCTTATGGTCTGATGTTCTTACTGCAGTCTTTAATGAACCCTCCTGCCCAAACACCCCTAACATTAAAAGCATTTAGCTGTGCGCGTAGGCAGAGGTTGTTTCTTCCTGTGATGTGCTGCCAGGTGGAGCTGGCGCAATAACCTGGGCGTTGCTGGCTGACCTTTGCACTCTGCAGCTGTCCACTGCCTCAGCCCAGCAGCGGGTGGTGGAGGTCGCAGGTTTAGGGGAGGTGCTTGGCAAGTTGCTGCAGTGCATGTTGTAGATTTTTACACACTGCAGCCACGGTGCGCTGGTGGTGGAAGGAATAAATATTTTTAAGGGGGTGGGTGAACTGCCTCCAAAGCAAGTATATCCTTTCGGAAATATGGAAACCAAAACTGCATGCAGTATTTCAGGTGTGGCCTCACCAATAGCTTATATAGCTGTAGTAAGACTTCTGCTTTTATACTCCATCCCCTTTGCAATAAGGCCAAGATACCATTGGCCTTCCTGATTACTTGCTGTACCTGCATACTATCCTCTTGTGTTTCATGCACAAGTACCCCCAGGTCCCACTGTACTGAGGCACTTGCAATCTTTCTCCATTTAAATAATAACTTGCTCTTTGATTTTTTTTTCTGCCAAAGTGCATGAACTCAGACTTTCCAACATTATACTCCATCTGCCAAATTTTGAGGGTGGGGGCTGGATTCCCTGGTCTCGTGAGCGAGAAATGACCTGTGGGCTATAATTTGGGACTAGTTGCACACGCAGCAGAAAGCTTACCCGTGCTCTGGTGATCTGCACAGATCTAGTCAGTTAAAACCGGCAATCACGAGGTCCGTGTCTCCATAATCTATAAGATCACGGCTTAGTTATGCCGTGTGTCTACGGGGAGAGAGTTGCGCACTACATGTCAGGCAAATGGAAACTACTTGTGTGGATTCCTCCGTAGTCTGGAAATTATTTAAATATAATAATGGGTTTTCACGCATGTCAGGCACCCACCTGCCCAAAAGATGTCCCCAGGACATTTCTTTAGTGTCTTGGTGATAGATGGTTACATAATCTCCTCACAGAATTGCAACACAGAGGGAGGCCATTTGGCCCATTGTGCCTATGCCAGCTCTTTGAAAGAGCTGTCCAATTCGTTCCATCTCTTCCCCATAGCTCTGCAAATTCAAGTATTTAGAAACATAGGCCCCAAGTTTCCACATGATTTGCTCCTGATTTTTAGGAGCAACTGGTGGAGAACGGAGTATCTTAGAAATCGCAATTCTCCACATTTAAGTTTTCTGCAGTTCTAGTCATGTAGAACAGTTTCACTTTTGAACAGAATTTTTTTTTCAAAAGGGGGCGTGTCCGGCCACTGACGCCTGATTTGAAAGTTTCCACAGTGAAAACGTACTCCAAACTAACTTAGAATGGAGCAAGTGAAGATTTTTGTAGGCCTGAAAAAACCTTGTCTACACATTAAAAAATCAGGCGCAGGTTACAAATTAGGCGTCCGGAACGAGGTGGAGGGGAGGGGGGGAAGGGAAGTCATTACATTCTACAATAAATCCTTAGTTATACTTATACAAATATTATACAAATAATTCCAACCTGAATAAAAATTTATAAGCAAAGAAACGATTAAATAAACCATCTTCCTACCCGTCGGGCCCGTCGGGAAATGGCTGCCTCAACTTCTGAGGCTTCCTGCAGCCTTCTCACTGCTGCAAGAAGCCTCAGTGCTGATCATGGAAGGGCAATGTGGTTTGATTAATAAATGAAAAAAATTGAACAGCTACAAAGAACTACAAAAATGGCCGAGTGCCAATGTTTCCTTCACACTGCGCGTGCGCGAATGCTCCAACGCACACGCGCAGGGTTGCCGGCACGAAAAAAACTCATTTAAATGGTACCCACCCCCTCCTACTTACAATATCGGCACGAGTGGTAGGCTCCGCCCCCTGGGCGCCGCGCCAATCTGACATCGAGCTGCAAAGCGCTCGAGAATAGCGCGTTTTTTTTTCAGGCGCTGTTTGCGGCGCGAAAAACGGGCGCCCAGCTCGGAGGGGCGCCTGTTTTGCCGCATGTGGAAACTTGGGGCCATAGAAAATAGGTGCAGGAGTAGGCCATTTGGCCCTTCGAGCCTGCACCACCATTCAATAAGATCATGGCTGATCATTCACCTCAGTACCCCTTTCCTGCTTTCTCTTCATACCCCTTGATCCCTTTAGCCGTATGGGCCATATCTAACTCCCTCTTGAATATATCCAATGAACTGGCATCAACAACTCTCTGCGGTAGGGAATTCCACAGGTTAACAACTCTGAGTGAAGAAGTTTCTCCTCATCTCAGTCCTAAATGGCCTACCCCTTATCCTTAGACTGTGTCCCCTGGTTCTGGACTTCCCCAACATCGGGAACTTTTTTCCTGCATCTAACATGTCCAGTCCCGTCAGAATTTTATATTTCTATGAGATCTCCTCTCATCCTTCTAAACTCCAGTGAATACAGGCCCAGTCAATCCAGTCTCACCTCATGTCAGTCCAGCCATCCAATTCCCCTTTGAAAGTTATGCTGAATCTGGAGTATTGTGTCCAATTCTGGGCACCGCACTAGGAAGGATATGAAGGCCTCAGGAGAGGTGTAGAAAAGATTTATAAGAATGGTTCCAGGAATGAGAGACTTCAGTTATGTGGGTAGACCAGAGAAGCTGGGGTTGTTCTCCTTAGAGTAGAGAAGATTGAGTTGAGATTTGAGATTAGATAGAGATGCTCAAAATCATGAGGGGTCGAGTCAGAGTATATAGAGAGAAACTGTTCCCATTGGCAGAAGGGTCAAGAACCAGAGGACACAGATTTAAGATGATTGGCAGAAGAACCAAAGGCGATATGAGGAAAATGTTTTTACGTGGCGAGTGGTTAGGCTCTGGAATGCTCAGTCTGAAAGGGTGATGGAGGCAGACTCAATCATGGCTTTCAAAAGGGAATTGGATAAGTAGCTGAAGGAATAAATTTGCAGGGCTACGGGGAAAGGGCGGGAGAGTGGGACTAGCTGAAGTGCTTGCAAGGTGGCATGGGCTCAACGGGCCAAATGGTCGTCTCCTGTGCTGTAACCATTCTTTGATTGTATTCTAAGTTTCCACCAGCCTTTCAGGCAGTGCATTCCAGATCGCCACAATTGCGTAAAAAAGAAAAATCTCTCCCCTTTAGGTTATTTTGCTTGTTTTATGTGTTTTTCCAGCATTGTCTGATGAGCATGTATTATATTGCTCCTCTTCTGTGTTGACCCAGTTAAGAGGGTCCTGCTCTCAATGCTCTTGTCATTTCAACAAATTCTCCTCTTTACCAACAGGTGTCATCGCGGCGGTGATATTTGTGATTGTCTGCCTCCTTGTGGTTATGATCCGCTACCTGTACAGGCACAAAGGCACGTATCACACCAACGAGGCAAAGGGCACGGAATTTGCAGAGAACGCAGACGCGGCTTTGAAAAACGACCCCAACTTCCAAGATGCGGTGGACGAAAGCAAGAAGGAATACTTCATCTGACGACGGGCGCTCCTGTTAATTAGTGGCAGGTCGTTGACACTACAGCCAGGACTTGCTGTCTGCACTATGTGTTCACGACAGAACCTTCCCACCCCCCCACCCCACACACCCAGTGAGAAAACAGCAAGTGGACAAATGAATTCTTAACTCTCCTCTCTCTCTCTCTGGGAGAAAGTCATAACCTGGGCTCGCTCACTCTCTTTTCTAGCAAAACAATGCGCTCTCAGAAACTGCAGTTTTATACATGTCGTAAACTTTGTTTTCTATATTCCAAAGATAAGTACCACTATAAAGTGCCATACGGTGCCAGCGTACAGACATTATGCTGGTGGAACCCGTTACATTTAACAACCCGCTTTATGCTTCGGTGAGAAGAGCCGAAATATCCATATACAAAACCACGAACACAGTAACCTTTTCAGACCAGGCCTCAAGTTTTGTATCTGGAGCCACGTGCAATGTGTCCACCGTGCCTAACATTTTAAATGCCAACCTCAACAAATGCTTTTTTATTTTGTATGCCGCACTTTGACCAGGGGTATCCTAAACGATTGTATGGCCATGCATCTTTAAATAGTAAAAAAAAAATCATGTCCTCTGATGGCTTGGTGAGCGAATGCACTGCAGGCTGTGATACTGAGCATATACAGACCAGGCAGGATGGACTGAGGTCCGATCCCTGGTCTCCTGTTTTGAGTTAGTTGGAGCGGCACTGGGTGGTTACCTTCCCTTGGCCATTTGGCGATGGAGAGAGTGAGATCAGCCGCTCCCGGTTGACATCCACCGCCTCCCCCCCCACCTCCCCACTGCAGAAAGTGCACTTAGCTCGGTGTTTCAGTGAGGATACAACTTTAGGTCACTCCATGACGGCTTACGGGGTCTCAAGAGCCTGGCAGTCTCTGCCCCTGTAGCTGAAGAATAGCCATTTGAGCCAGATACAGCCAAGTTGACACTTGGGGCCAGCTCTACTGCAGCATGAATTTAACGCCATGAGGGGGGGATGGGCTGTCCCACCCTGGTAGTGTGGTTACGATGAAGTGTTTTTAACTATGGATACTAATATTGATCACTACTTTTAGTGTGGCAATCATTCACGACGATGTATGTCAATCTATAAGCATGTATCTTCATTTATTTTATGACGCGCAGCCTAGCTGTAATAGAATGGATCTGTTACTGAATATTTTAGACTCTGTTTGATGTGCACTGATTTTCTCCTTTTTTTTTTTCCCCCTGAGATATGCAAGAGTGTTACATTAGGAAAGTTAAGTGACCCAGTTTTCAGTCAATGTTTTTATCATCTTTTTTCAATATTGCACAATCGTGTTTTATCTCTTGGATTTCTTTTAGTGCTTTTAGCATTTTACTATGAGTCTTGTGCTGTTTCTTTCATGCATTATAAAAATATGAAGGATATTACATAATGGGATACACTTTCTGTTGCATTTGATATATAATTCCTCTTCCTCTACCCCTAGTTGGACTCTGGTTGGACATATTCCTGGAGGAATCATCATATGATCTGCCTCTGACCACTCCGTCCAATCAAACTGCCTCTTCCCCCCCCCTCACCTCCCAATATTTTTATAACTTAATAGACGTACGTTTTCAAAGATAATGATTCTCTAATTTTTCTCCCGGCAACAGTATCCGGGAGATTACTCGTTAAATACAGGAGATTCCAGAACAATGCTGGAGGGCTGGTCACCATACACTCCATACCCCACCCCCCTGCCGGCTTACATCCTCCTGTGTCATGCAGCAGTTACCCAGGGGGAAACTGGCATTTACTCTGTTCAAAGCCATTCTCTTCCACTCCCTTTCCTCCCCGAGAAAGCTCACTAGAAACCAAAAAGTCAGTGTGCCATCTCTGACTCAGGCCCACATCTGTATGCACTGGGGGTGGGGCAGTGTGGTGATTTTAACCCGACTCGCTCAGCAGCAACCTGGCGGATGGCCAGTTAAATTTTTCCCGGCTCTTACCTGTCCTAAAGCTGCCGTGATTGCCACATCTGCAATTTTAACCTGCTCTCCTGAACAGGCAGCAAGGACACGCGCCCGGAGCCAACAGGGTCCTTCTTTACATGTGCATGTTGCGGCCTGATGACCTCATTGAGACCCGACTGTAATTCTAACTCTGGCCCGAGCGGTGAATCCACCTAGAGTTAAAATCTGGGCTCAGCAAGGTTAAACCCTTGGCGGCGGGTTTTGAATTTTTTTTTAATGTTTACCAACAAATACTTCCTGTCGGGAGTAAAGTTGCCTCTTTGCCCTTTTCTCTCTCACACTAAAGATAAAAAAAAACTGTCTGCTCCTGGCTGTACACCTATGAGCATGTGCAGGAGAGGCGGTGTGCATATTAATACTAAACATACACATGAATTTTCTCTTGACCACTAGAAATGAGCCCTGTGGCCATCGCTGAGCTGCATATGTACTGAACAGTAATAATGTTATAATGAGATGTTGGAAGCAATGGCGAAGTAATACACATTTATGGAACCTGTGTAACTCCAACTGGAATTGATTTATATAAAACAATAAAACTTCTCTTCTAAATAAACCTGGATTTGGCCTGATCATTGTGGATCTGGATATTAGTGGCAAATAAAAATATAGCCCCCATGCCCACGACCGATTTCTCCTCAAAATATTGTTGGTCCTCGTGTAGAAAGAGAGAGAGTTTGCCGTTATATAGCGCCTTTCATTACCCCAAAGCGCTTTTTCAGCCAATGAAATATTTTTCAAATAACGTCGTCCTCCCAAACATGCTACACTTATCATGTCATATCTCAAGTTACTCATATATTGTATCACAGCATATTTCCTGAAAGAAATTTATCTGAAGAGATCTTGTTAGAGCCTACAATTCCAGTTAGGCAACTGAGATAATGTTACCTCTGTGATTGTACTGTAGAAAATGCAGCAGATAATTTGCACATAGCCAAGTCCCACAAGCAGCAATGTGATAATGACCACACAATATATTTTAGTGGTGCCGGTTGAGGAACAAATGTTCGCCAGGGCTCCGGGAGAAGTCCTCCGATCTTTGAAATATTGCCGTGGGATCTTTTCCGTCCACCTCTGCAGGCAGCAGGGGCTTCGGTTTAGCGTCTCATCTGACAGTGCAGCGCTCCCTCAGTGCTATATTGCAGTGTCAGCACAGATGTTGCGCTCAAGTCTCTGGAGCGGGACTTGAACATCGATCAATCTTCTAACTCCGAGCGGAGAGTGCTACCCACAGCTGACACAGTTGAGCTTTCAATTTCGGTATCAGTAATGTTAAATAAGAATATAAGAGATAGGAGCAGGAGTAGGCCATATGGCCCCTCGAGCCTGCTAAGCCATTTAATACGATCATGGCTGATCCGATCATGGGCTCGGGTCCACTTCCCTGCCCGCTCCCCATAACCCCTTATTCCCTTATCATTTAAGAAACTGTCTATTTCTGTCTTAAAGGTATTCAATGTCCTCTCTTCCACAGCTCTCTAAGGCAGCAAATTCCACAGATCTACAACCCTCAGTGAAGAAATTTCTCCTCATCTCAGTTTTATATGGACGGCCCCTTATTCTAGAGTAGAGGCCCAACCTACTCAACCTTTCCTCATAAATCAACCCCCTCATCTCCAGAATCAACCTTGTGAACCTTCTCTGAGCTGTTGCCTCCAAAGCAAGTATATTCTTTTGTAAATATGGAAACCAAAACTGCACGCAGTATTCTAGGTGTGACCTCACCAATACCCTGTACAACTGTAGCAAGACTTCCCTGCTTTTTTATACTCCATCCCCTTTGCAATAAAGGCCAAGATTCCATTGGCCTTCCTGATCACTTGCTGTACCTGCACACTAACCTTTTGTGTTTCTGGCAAAAGTACCCCCAGGTCCAGCTGTACTGCAGCACTCAGCAATCTTTCTCCATTTACATGCATGCCCTCTATTTTGCTCATTCTTTTTTGGTTCTCAGACTTCTCAAATCTATATAATAGGCTGTTTCACTGAGGATTTTTCTTAAGTGAGTCTGGAATCCTGGGCTTGACTTTCCCAATAACATGCTCTAGTTATTAATCCGATTTTACACCCAATAGAATTGCAACATTGTATAAATACTTTGCCAACACTGGAAAGATGGGACAGGGAGGATTCCAGGATTTGAAGTGGGTAGAAGAGGGGTCATTACCTAGAGCAAAAAAAAATTGTTTGTTGTGGGGGGGGGGGGGGGGGCGAGGAAAGAGGGGTGCGATAACTATGTGTTCTCATTTCTTCCCTATGCTACCACAGTTAAATCTATATCCCAATGATTCAAGACTGGAGTAGAGAATGCATGGTGGTCACTTGGAACAGGTGAATAGCAGAGGCTGAGGAATCAAATATAATCATTACAGACTTTCTGAGGCTCTGTTTGATTGGGCCACAAGATCTTTGGAATTGCTAGACAAATAAAGACCAAGGTCAATCTAGTTCGCATTCTACCAACTTGGTAGTCACATGATGCAACGATAATGGGGCTGTTGACAAATCATGGCAATCAATCTCTATCAATTAGTCTACCTCAGGCACTGACATGAGGTGAGGAAGCTCCCAGTGGGGCAAAGCTTTGGGTTCCTTAATGTCCAAAGTCCCCATTTTCCTCCCAAGCGTGCTACACTTACCACATGCCAGGTTCTCAAATTTCTCATATATTGTATCACGGAATATTTTCTGAAAGAAATCTATCTGAAGAGATCTTGTTGGAGCTGACATTTCCAGTTTGTAACGAAGGTCGTGTTACCTCTGTGGTCAGTGGAGAAATATTTTGTTACCCAGAGCTTCAGTTACGATCAATGATGGTGAGCAGCACCCACCACATCCTTGGAATGTAGGGTATGTTGGACAGGTGTCTGGCCGTTAGTTACCAAGCCAGCTCAGCAATGTTCAAGTAACAGCTGGCCAATGCTGAGACCTTCCTGCTCCTCCGCTAAGTTAGTGCTGTAATTTGGTAGAATTCAGAAAGCTGGGCTAAAGGTAGTTCAGGTTTCCTATGCTATTTTAATCCCTCCATGCCTCGCCTCTCCTTTTCACTGTAATCTCCTCCAACCCCACAACCCTCCAAGATATCTGCGCTCCTCAAATTCTGCCCTCTTGAGCATCCCTGATTATAATCGCTCAACCATTGGTGGCCGTGCCTTCTGTTGCCTAGACCCCAAGCTCTGGAACTCCCTCCCTAAACCTCCTCTGCCTCTCCACCTCTCTTCTCCTTCAAGACGCTCCTTAAAACCTACCTTTTTGACCAAGCTTTTGGTCACCTGCTGTAATTTCCTCTCATCAGGCTCAGTGTCAAATTTAATATTTTTGTCTTGCAACACTCTTGTGAAGCGCCTTGGGATGTTTTACTATGTTAAAGGCACCATAGTTGGGCATAGCTGGGGCATGTACAGTGCAAAGTTCATTGAAGTAGTATTGAGTCAGGCCAAAATTGATCCAAAAATATGAATCGAGGATCATTTTCTTCTTTGTATTTGGCCCTTTGCATGTGGATCAGGATTCCTTGAAATCCAAAAACCTGGTCCATTATCGGCAGCATCTCCTAAATCACACTTCCAGTTGAGACAACTCCCAATCCTATTTACTTGGCCTGCAATAGCACAGCAATTGAGTCAGTCCATCTCATCCTACTGGAATACCATTTTTTTTTCTAAAGCAAATGGATACCTGTAGATTTAGCATTCGCGCTGATTAGAAGCAACTTTCGTGGAGCAGTGTATGTGGGCTCCTCTCATCAACTTGCACTGAAGGGGTGGCGTGTGCTGGCTGACACACTGCAGCAGGTTTCAGGATGGCTCAGGGACCGAGGGAGAGGGCGCACAGGTTCTGGGATGTGGCACTGGAGGTCCTGATGGAGGAGGTCCAGAAGAGGAGTGATATCCCAAACCCGTAGGGAGGAGGGTGTCCATCTCGCCCGCCCGTCCCCCTCTCCTGTAGCAGCTGATGCTGCTCTGCCTGGCTTCATATCCTCCTCCTGTTCCTCCTGCAGACCTCACAGAATTTCTGAAATAAATAAGAACATAAGAAATAGGAGTAGGCCATATGGCCCCTCTGCCATTTAATATGATTATGACTGATCCGATCACTGACTCGGGTCCACTTCCCTGCCCGCTCTCCATAATCCCTTATTGGTTAAGAAGCTATCTATCTCAAATTTATTCAATGACCCAGCTTTCACAGCTCTCTGAGGCAGCAAATTCCACAGACTTACAACCGTCTGAGAGAAGAAATTCCTCCTCATCTCAGTTTTAAATGGGTGGCCCCTTATTCTAAGATTATGCCTCCGAGTTCTAGTCTCCCTGATCAATGGAAACATCCTCTCTGCATCCACCTTGTCAAGCCCTCTCAATCTTATATGTTTCGATATTAATGAATTTTTGATAAGGGAATAAAGGGTTATGGGGAGCGGGCAGGGAAGTAGAGCTGAGTCCATGATTAGATCAGCCATGATCTTATTGAATGGCGGAGCATGCTCGGGGGGGGCCAGGTGGCTACCCCTGCTCCTATATCTTATGTTCTTGAGTGTCATAGAGAGTCACTCAATGTATTTGAGAGGTCCTCTTCACAGCTCCAGCAGCAAGTGAGCACTAAAAGGTGATAAATGTTTAAGTAGCGCTCCAAATCCTTAGCATGACATGTTTATTACCAATCAGCTGGTCACTGTTAGAAGAAGGTTGTTAGGTCAAGCACTATCCATCAAAATGCCATGAAGCCTCATTAATGAGGGCAATCAGCCCCTTAATGATCCTCAGGGCAGCCGTTCCTAGCACAAGCTTCAACTGCTAAACCAGTTAAAGACCCCATCTTGGCCACCTCGGAGGCTCCTCAGTGCCTGAATGAGCCATTGAAAAGTGCCCTAAGGATCTATTTCTGCTGACTAGGAACTATATGTTATGTGGATCTTGCAAGGAGTCAGGAATCAGACTATATCCACTTAAAAACCAAAGAACCTACACTAAATAATCAGAGAGCAAGAGATAGTCACTAATCAATCAAATAAGGAATTCAGGAGAAAATTCTTTATCCAGGGAGTGGTTAGAATGTGGAACTCGCTAGAACAGGGAGTGGTTTAGGGAACTAGCATTGATGCATTTAAGGGGTAGAAAGATAAGTAAATCAGGGAGAAAGGAATATAAAGGTATGTTTTCCATATCAATATGTTGAGGAATCAACTGGGGAAATAGGCTATTTTAGACCTGGCATCTGTGCAATTCTCTGCCTCAGAGAGCTGTGGAAGCTGGGACATTGAATGAATATAAGACAGAAATAGACAGTTTCTTAAGGGGATAAGGAGTTATGGGGAGCGGGCCGGGAGTTTGTAAGAATAAAAGTGTTTATTAATGATTAAAATTGATTCTGTGTATGTATAATTGTTAATACTGTAGGTTATACGGAAAGGCCTGTTTGTGTTGAAACAAAATGAAAGTCCGCAGGTTGCTAACATGGGCTGAGTTTTGAAAGAAACAAAATAGAAGCCCACAGAGCTGTCGCATGGGTTTTGTGTATTGGAAAGCAATTTAAACTAATCAAGAGATGGCTGAGCCAGGCCAGACAACCACATGTGTGAGGAGAGCCAATAAGGAACTGCCCTGGAACCAAGGTCCAATCCTGAGGCTTTCGGAGCGACAATGGTTTTGAGAGGTTTAAAGAACGCAGCCAAAGAATTTTCTCTCTCTCCTGAACCAGCCAGCCAAAGGGAAGTAACGTATATCACTCTTTATTATAACCTCATTGTACCTGTTGTAACTAAGACGGATGTGCGTGTGTGTGTGTGTGTGTGTGTGTGTGTGTGTTTTTAATAAACAGTTCCCATTGTTTTAAAAGAATTGTCTCACTATCAAATTTAATGCCAGAGATTTATAAATCTTACAATTGGTGGAGAATGTGGGCAACTGGCGAGACAGCTTTTTGATGATTCTTTTAAACGATTGGAAATCTCGCGAATTGCGATTCTAATCTATGTTGCAAAGTATAAGCTTGAAACGAATAAAGGGATCTAGAGAAATTGCATCTTAAGGAGCGGTCATCTCGATAGTTGTAACTGTTTTACTGGGGGGGGGGGTCGTAACTGTTTAATTGGGGAACCACCAGTAGTTATATTCAAAAGACACAGGATGAAGGGATCGGTCATAGTCAGAAAGCCAACAATAAAAAGAAATATTGAGCTAGTTTATCAGGAGAAGTTGTCCAAAAAGTTCCTGATGCAAGACATAGAAGAGTTAAAGGCACAGACACAGCACATCCACAAGGGTCAACCTGCATCCTTCGGGGAGATGGTGAAACTTATCCATGAGAGAATAGATAAGGGAAAGCTAAGGCCAAACAGTCTCGTGGCACTCAGCGCATTTTATTGTGCCGAGAGAGATGAGGAATTAATGAGACAGGACGCCAAAGTGATACAAGATTTGAAAGAATTGCAAGTAAAAGCGATTCAACTAAAAGAAAGAGAGAGTGAAGGTATAAAACAACAAAAGGAAGAAGGCCTCCAACTTGTGAAGCAGTTAAAGGAGGAAGAAATACAGCATCTAAGACAAGAAATTGGTCAATTAAACCACAGTATTAAGCAATTAGAAAGAGGAGCTGAACAGGCAGCTTCATTGCTACAACAACAACGTCTCTCAAACTTAAATGCCACAGCAGCCGTTGTTGAAGCAAATGAAAACAAATTAGAGTTAAAAGAATATAAATTGGAAAACTTGAGGCTCCAGCAAGAGATAGAAGATGCTCGGGGGGCATTCACGGAAGTAATTAAGAAACCATATAGGGAGGCACGTCACTCCCAGTGCCAACTAGAAATAGCAAGGCTAAAAATTAAGTTAGGGGAGCAGCAGGCCCTGGTATCCGCAGTAACACGGGGAGCCATAACAGAGACAGCAGAAAGGGACGAGAGGGAGACAGATTGGGAAGAGGAAGGAAGTCAGTATAATCCCCAGGAGAGTGGTGTAGAATGGGATACCTTGGAGACACAAGAGCCAATCGTAGCTGTAGTAACCACTTCTTTACGACGTAATACACGCGGTCACGTCTCCAGTAACCATACCGACTCACGGCCCATATCTGGTGCTGATGCCATGGCGTGTAGTCGCAAGTTGGGGCCCATTAATGATGGGGATGACGCACTGGAAGTTAATAGGAGGTAGGCAAATTTCAGGAGGGGTCACCCCGAGTTGGAAGAGAGAGACTTAACACGAGTCCTCCTCTTGGCCTGCTCCACTTCCCTAAAAGATAATCTGCCAGTAGCAGTCCTCCAGGATGCCGCAGCGGCCGATGAACTCATGACCAAGATCCTAAACCATTTAGGGACCCAAAACTTGAACTTAGTAGCTCTGCTTAATCAGACCAAGCAGCGCCCAGAAGAGACCCCTAGAGCCTTCAGTAATCGCCTGTACGATATCTACCAGCGTACCCAGAACCAGGCACCCACAAATGTTACAGTAGGAAAGAATCAGGAACAATTTAAATTGATGTTCCTGACCCAACTCCACCCTTTAGTTAAAACCACCCTGGGAATAGCCGTGAGGTGCACCAATCAGTGGACAGATATAGAGACCAGCGCTCAAAGAGCCTGGGAGATGGTAAAAGACCAGTTAAAGGGAAGTTAAAATAAACATAGAAAATAGGTGCAGGAGGAGGCCATTCAGCCCTTCGAGCCTGCACCACCATTCAATAAGATCATGGCTGATCATACCCCTTTTCTGCTTTCTCTCCATACGCCTTTATCCCTTTAGCCATAAGAGCCATATCCAACACCCTCTTGAATATATCTAATGAACTGGAATCAACAACTCTCTGCGGGAGAGAATTCCACAGGTTAACAACTCTGAGTGAAGAAGTTTCTCCTCATCTCGGTCCTAAATGGCTTACCTCTTATCCTTAGACTGTGACCACTGGTTCTGGACTTCCCCAATATTCCTGCATCTAACCTGTTCAGTCCCGTCAGAATTTTATATGTTTCTATGAGATCCCCTCTCATTCTTCTAAACTCCAGTGAATACAGGCCCAATCTATCCAGTCTCTCATCATATGTCAGTCGGGCCATCCCAGGAATCAGTCTGGTGAATCTTCACTGCACTCCCTCAATTGCAGGAACATCCTTCCTCAGATTAGGGGACCAAAACTGAACACAATATTCCAGGTGAGGCCTCACCAAGGCCCTGTACAGCTGCAGCAAGACCACCCTGCTGCTATACTCAAATCCCCTAGCTATGAAGGCCAACATGCCATTTGCCTTCTTCACTACCTACTGCAGCTGCATGCCAACCTTCAATGACTGATGTACCATGACACCCAGGTCGCGTTGCACCTCCGCTTTTCCTAATCTGCAGCCATTCTGATAATATACTGCCTTCATGTTTTTGACATCAAAGTGGATAACCTGACATTTATCCACATTATACAGCATCTGCCATGCATTTGCCCACTCACCTAACCTGTCCAAGTCACCCTACAGCCTCTTAGCATCCTCCTCACAGCCCACACCGCCATCCAGCTTGTGTCATCTGCAAGCTTGGAGTTATTACTCTCAATTCCTTCATCTAAATCATTGATGTATATTGTGAATAGCTGGTGTTCCAGCACAGAGCCCTGCAGCACCCTGCTAGTCACGATCTGCCATTCTGAAAAGGACCCGTTTATCCCAACTCTCTGCTTCCTGTCTGCCAACCAGTTCTCTATCCACGTCAATACATTACCCCCAATACCATGTGCTTTAATTTTGCACACCGATCTCTTGTGTGGGAGCTTGTCAAAAGATTTTTGAAAGTCCAAATACACCACATCCACTGGTTCTCCCTTGTCCACTCTACTAGTTACATCCTCAAAAAATTCTAGAAGATTTGTCAAGCATGATTTCCCTTTCATAAATCCATGGTGACTTGGACCGATCCTGTCACTGCTTTCCAAATGCACTGCTATTTCATCTTTAATAATTGATAAAATTTTCCCCACTACTGATGTCAGGCTAACTGGTCTATAATTCCCCATTTTATATCTCCTTCTTTTCTTAAAAAGTGGTGTTACATTAGCTACCCTCTAGTCCATAGGAACTGATCCAGAGTCGATAGACTGTTGGAAAATGATCACCAATGCATCCACTATTTCTAGGACCACTTCCTTAATACTCTGGGATTCAGACTATCAGGCCCTGGGGATTTATTGGCCTTCAATCCCATCAATTTCTCTAACACAATTTCCTGACACATAAGGATTTCCTTCAGTTCCTCCTTCTCGCAAGACCCTCGGTCCCCTAGTATTTCTGGAACGTTATTTGTGTCTTCCTTCATGAAGACAGAACCAAAGTATTTGTTCAACTGCCATTTGGTCTGACATTTCTTTGTTCCCCAATATAAATTCACCTGAATCTGACTGCAAGGGATCTACATTTGTCTTCACTAATCTTTTTCTCTGCAAAAGTATCTATAGAAACTTTTGCAGTCAGTTTTTATGTTCCCAGCAAGTTTCCTCTCATACTCTATTTCCACCCTCCTAATTAAACCCTTTGTCCTCCTCTGCTGAATTCTAAATTTCTCCCAGTCCTCAGGTTTGCTGCTTTTTCTGGCCAATTTATATGCCTCTTCCTTGGATTTAACACTATCCCTAATTTCCTTTTTTAGCCACAGTTGAGCCACCTTTCTGCATTTTATTTTTACTCCAGACAGGGATCTACAATTGTTGAAGTTCATCTATGTGATCCTTAAATGTTTGCCATTGCCTATCCACCATCAACCCTTTAAGTATCATTCGCCAGTCTATTCTAACCAATTCATATCTCATAACATCGATGTTACCTTTCCTTCAGTTCAGGACCGTAGTCTCTGAATTAACTGTGTCACTCTCCATCCATCTTAATAAAGAATTCTATTATATTATGGTCACTCTTCCCCAAGGGGCCTCGCACAACATGATTGCTAATTAGTCCTTTCTCGTTGCACATCACCCAGTCTAGGATGGCCAGCTCTCTAGTTGGTTCCTCGACATATTGGTCTAGAAAACCATCCCTAATACACTCCAGGAAATCCTCCTCTACCTTACTGCTACCAGTTTGGTTAGCCCAATGTATATGTAGATTAAAGTCGCCCATGATAACTGCTGTACTTTTATTGCACGCATCCCTAATTTCTTACTGCAATTATATAGGACCCTCGTGAGATCGCACCTGGAGTATTGTGTACAGTTTTGGTCTCCTTACCTAAGGAAGGATATACTTGCCATAGAGGGAGTGTAACGAAGGTTCACCAGACTGATTCCTGGAATGGGAGGATTGTCCTATGAGGAGAGATTGAGTAAACTATATTCTTGAGAGTTGATCTCATTGAAACATATAAGATACTGAGGGAGCTTGACAGGGTAGATGCAAAGAGGATGTTTCCCCTCATGGGGCAATCTAGAACTAGGGGGCATAGTTTCAGAATAAGGGGTTGCCTATTTAAGACAGAGATGAGGAGGAATTTCTTCTCTGAGGGTCGTGAATCTTTGGAATTCTATACACCAGAGAGCAGTGGAGGCTGAGTAATTGAATATATTGAAGGCGGAGCGAGACAGATTTTTGAACTATAGAGGAGTCGAGGGTTATGGGGAACAGGCAGGAAACTGGAGTTGAGGCCAAGATCAGATTAGCCATGATCTTATTGAATGGCAGAGCAGGCTCGAGGGGCCAAATGGCCTACTCCTGCTGCTATTTCTTATGACCAAGCTCAAGAACCTGTAAATGGGCTGCATATTACTTTTCTGTTGATAATTGGAGCAATGGAAGATAAGGAAGGCAAGGTTGAAGACGTCATAACAACTTTATCCTTGATACCGGTACAAAAACCATTGTCATAATATGGGAGCAGTACAATAACATGTAGCTCAAGGACAATAGTAAGAGTCATTATCAATTAAACTGGTATCTTGCACTAAGCACAAATTAAGGACAAATTGTTTAAAGAAACTGGCTGTCATCTACTGGGGTAAAGTATATGTTTTGGATTTCCAAGTGGTGAACCTTGGCTTTAGTAATTATTGATAACACCTCTGGTCTGGAATTAAGTAGATACCAAAAAAAATGAAGATGGACCAAGTTATGAATACTTTAGCTAGAAACTGCACTCTCGGGTGTGCATCCATGTGACTAGTTTCTGTGCGTGTCAAGTTACTGTAAAATGAAGAACAAGGAGGCAAAACTTTAAAGTTGGAGCTAGGCCGATCAGGGGTGATGTCATGAGGCACTTCTTCACCACAAAGGGTAGTGAAAAACTTGGAGCTAGAAATTCGTGGCCTTGACGCCACTCCGTAGCGCCATTAAATGGTGCTAAAATGGCGGCTGCAACTCTTTCACCAGCTGTTGGTGGTTCCTACTGGCAGCACCATGCTGGAAAAAATGGCAGAGTTGTGTCTCAAATCGATGTGCAATACTGACTGAGTCACAATGTTGAACTTTGACACTAGAGCTGAATTCAGTGCTGGGTCCTAAGCAAGCCAGGTTAACCTGGTATGCAAGTAGGCTGACACTGATGATGTTTGCATCTCTTAAAAGGACAGACACATCGTTCAGGTAAGTTTGGATGTAAGGTGTTGGACTTTTAAAAAATGTTATTGTAGTGAGGGCTTGCTGCAATAGATGGGAATAGTTTTTTAAGTGTGTAGCAATTTCTGCCAGATGCGTGCAAGGGCTCAGATGGTAAATGAAGGCCTTTGCGAAGGCAGAACATGCTGCAAGTACTCAGATAGTCAGGCAACATCCGTGGAGAGAAAAATAGATTCCACGTCTCAGGTTGAGATGCTGCCTTACCAGTTGAGTATTTTCAGGTATTTATGCTGTCTTTTCAGATTTACAACATCCGCTCACAGAGGGAGGAGGAAGTCACAGAGGCGGAAGCCAAAGAGAAGGAGTCAGATGGAAGGATGTAGCCCAGACAGCCCCTTTGTGGGCAGGATATCCGGGCCGGAATCATCCGCCTGCGGTCCCAGTGACCACAACCCCACTTCCCTTTTCAACATTAGTCCCACACCTTACCTTACCACCTGTTACTGACCATCACAACGTCCTCTTGGCCACGTGCTGAAATAAGAACCACCACAAAGCAAATTTTCCAATCCACATATATACTATCCATCCAATGTGACATCAACAAATCAAGTCATCCTCCATATGCATTTCCAAGTGACTGTCTTATGTGTGCCTTTGCCTATCCTACTTTTGTCATGCAGTGCTACCCCAGTGGCTGCAGCATGGCTGCTGGAAGGCTGCTGACTTTCAGTGGGGAGATTGCAAATATCCTTGCTAATTGACCTTGAGGAGCTGGTGGCTGGGAGTGTGAAATCAATCATCTTCTTCTTCATTCTGCTCTCCCTCTTGTTGACCCACTGCATTTTTGGGTGTGTAAAATGAAGAAGGCACAAGGGTGGAGTTGTGATGATGAGAGGGCGGGAATGCATGAGGTGCAAGCCAGAAGGAGGATGACATATGATGATACCATCATCTTTTATCCTTTCAGCCCCGCCGTTGGCTAAGGGCTCAGCCAAGAATGGCCTGCACCATTGGGGGAGGCCGGACACTCAGTGGGGGGAGCGGGTGTGGGCAGGGAGATGGTCAGGAACTCAGGGAGTGAAGGTCAGGAACTTGCGGAGAGAAGGCCGGGAGCTTGGAGGGGATGGTCAGAAACCCGCCGGGGGGGAAGAAGTCATAAACTCGGGGAGGGGCGGGGGAGGAGGTCAGGAACTCGAAATGGGGGGGGGGGGGGGGGGTTAGTTAGAGCACAGAGAGAACAGTGGGGATGGGGGAAGAACGTGATCCAGGTCTACAGTGGACGGGGGCGGAGGGGGGAATTAGAGTGAATCAGATGGGAAGATGGTTCACGTTCTCCCCTCTCTGTTAGATGTGAATCACATTCTCCTCCCTCTGTTCGAACATGTTCTTCCAAACGGATGAATTAATTAATCGCTTCTCACACACAAAACGGATGAACGGCCTCCCGCTCGTCTGTTGCAAG
This sequence comes from Pristiophorus japonicus, assembly GCF_044704955.1. Classification (NCBI taxonomy): domain Eukaryota; kingdom Metazoa; phylum Chordata; class Chondrichthyes; family Pristiophoridae; genus Pristiophorus; species Pristiophorus japonicus. Next base: position 29,720,560 of record NC_091979.1, on the reverse strand, counting down.
GTTGGATACACACATGGAATCCACACACATATGGACCCCACACACTCATAGACCCCACACAACTGGATCCCACACACACAGTCCCTTCATTCAGAATTAAATAATTTTTATCACTTCCAGTAGGAAAAATAAAAATAAACCTCCAAATAATCAACTAACTCACTAATTACAATATAAAGAGGAAAAATTGCCCCTCTCAGAAAGGTTTGTTAGTGCTTATGGGAGGCAATAACGGGGCACTAAAAAAGGTTTTTGCCCGTGCATGGCGGCCAGAACACTCAACTGCGCAATTGCCCCCCGGGGCTCGGAGCATGAAAAGTGCTTTGCGCTGCGCCCCGCGATTAGTGCACTGGCGCGGTGCACTCATGGCAATTACATCATCGCCATGCGCGCCGGCTCCTTATCGCCCCACGTCAACCCCTTTGAGTTCCGCTGGGGAAATTGAACAGCAGGGCGCGAGGCCGATGTGGCCCGATACCAGCGACAGCTTCACAGGGCGAGCAGCTGTGGAGGCTGAGGCATCCCGGCCGCCCTTAAAGGGGCGGTGGTAGCGCCGCGGCCACCATCTTTTCCGAATCGGCTGACTTTTCGGTTGGCCCGACAACGTCAGCCGATGGCGCGACTGGGCCGCCAACGTGCAGCTCGGCACCCTCCCTTGGGTGCCGGCCTGCTGGCCTGGCCGACAGCCACCCTGGTGGCCCAGTAGTCGCCACTGAAGCAGCTGCAGAGTTCGCAGCAACCTTCCCATTTGAAAAGGGGAGTGACATTGTGACACGTCACGAATGGACCATTACCGGCACACAACATTACTTGGCACGAAGAGCCCAATTCTGAAACATTTAGCGGGCCATCTCGCCGGGTGCTAAATTTTCTTTTCATTTGAACTGTGTGCCCAAAACCAGGCGCCGAGCACTTTCTCCCCGCAAAGTCTTTTAGTTTACCAGTCGTGTCTGTTTGCATGACCAAATTTCTGATTGGTCCTCTTGGAGGACAAGTCCAGATTGCTGATTGGTCCCCGTGGAGGACAAGACACACCCAACAGTTTGTCTGGAATGTGTAATTTGATCTTGCCCGCTGGACAGTAAAACGGGGCTGTGTCTATTTGCAACACAAGATTTCTGATTGGTCCCCTTGGAGGACAAGACATACCCAACACATGATTTCTGATTGGCCCCCTTAGAGGACAAGACACACTCAACAGTTTGTCTGGAATGTGTAATTTGATCCTGCCTGCTGTAAACAACTCTGCAATATGTAATTTAATAAGAATATAAGAATATAAGAAACAGGAGCAGGAGTAGGCCATATGGCCCCTCGAGCCTGTTCGCCCATTTAATACGATCATGGCTGATCCGATCATGGACTCAGGTCCACTTCCCTACCCACTCCCCATAATCCCTTATTCCCTTATCGTTTAAGAAACTGTCTATCTCTGTCTTAAATTTATTCAATGTCCCAGCTTCCAAAGCTCTATGACGCAGCGAATTCCATAGAGTTACAACCCTCTGAGAGAAGAAATTTCTCCTCATCTCAGTTTTAAATGGGCGGCCCCTTATTTTAAGATTATGCCCTCTAGTTCTAGTCTCTCCTATCAGTGGAAACATCCTCTTTGCAACCACCTTGTCAAGCCCCCTCATAATGTTTCGATAAGATCACCTCTCATTCTTCTGAATTCCAATGAGTAGAGGCCCAATCTACTCAACCTTTCCTTATAAGTCTTGAATCAGTCTAGCCAGACTACAGAATGTGGAAGTAGAGTAAACTTTGTGCAGATCTTCTGTTAATAGTACTCTGTAATTGTAATTATAGTTGTCCTTGGCTGGTAAAATATGGAGTGATTATTTGCACAGCGTATTTGACTCTCTCTGCGCATGCGTACCCGTTTTGCACTGTGCATGCGCACTCGATCTGGTCGTACATGTGCAGTACCAAACCGTGCAGTGCCTGAGGCCCACAAACCACGTTTTCCTCAGCTTCGTACGGAAAAGATCAAGGGGTCGGATGCGTGGGGGGGGGGGGCGGGGATCGAAGGAGGGGGTGCTTTGGTGAAACAGGCTCGAGAGACTGAGTGGCCTACTCCGATTCCTATGCTGACTTGGAGCACACAAGCAGGGAAATGAAAATCAAGTTAGAAACCAGTCAGATAAGAGGTTATCCACTTTGGTGGCAAAAACATGAAGGCAGAATATTATCTGAATGGCGGCAGATTAGGAAAAGGGAAGGTGCAACGAGACCTTTGTGTCATGATACATCAGTCATTGAAAGTTGGCATGCAGGTACAGCAGAAGAAGGCAAATGGCATGTTGGCCTTCATAACTGCGGATTTGAGTATAGGAGCAGGGAGGTTTAGTGCAGTTGTACAGGGCCTTGGTGAGGCCTAATCTGGAATATTGTGTTCAGTTTTGGTCTCCTAATCTGAGGAAGGACGTTCTTGCTATTGAGGGAGTGCAGGTTCAGCAGACTGATTCCCGGAATGGCAGGACTGACATATAAGGAGAGACTGGATCGACTGGGCCTGTATTCACTGGAGTTTAGAAGAATGAGAGGGGATCTCATAGAAATATATAAAATTCTGACGGGACTGGACAGGTTAGATTCAGGAAGAATGTTCCCGATGTTGGGGAAGTCCAGAACCAGGGGTCACAGTCTAAGGATAAGGGGTAAGCCATTTAGGACTGAGATGAGGAGAAACTTCTTCACTCAGAGAGTTGTTAACCTGTGGAATTCTCTACCGCAGAGAGTTGTTGATGCCAGTTCATTAGATATATTCAAGAGGGAGTTAGATGTGGCCCTTATGGCTAAAGAGATCAAGGGGTATGGAGAGAAAGCAGAAAAGGGGTACTGAGGTGAATGATCAGCCATGATCTTATTGAATGGTGGTGCAGGCTCGATTGGCCGAATGGCCTACTCCTGCACCTATTTTCTATGTTTCTATGTTTCTATAATAAGATTCATCAAACCTCGGACAGACTGTCACAGAAGCTTGAACCAAAGCATTGAAAGTGGAAGAGGAAGAGATTAGGAAGCCAATTTTATCTCGTATCTAAGGTTTGAGATGGGCAACTCTAGCCAAAGAGGTGAATTACTGTTTGAGAAAATACATTTTCCCTTTGGTTGCACCCTGACATGTGAAAGGATACAACCCAATTTTGATTTCACTCTTTCGAGCAGTAGTACGCAATTCCCCAAGACCTCTGCAACTCTGCTGCTTTGCCTTTAGCTGCCTAGGCCCTAAGCTCTGGAATTCCCTCCCTAAACCTTTCCATTTCTCTACTGCTCTCTCCTCCTTTAGGACACTTCTTAAAACCTCGTTACTGTCCTAATATCCTTCTGTGGCTCAGTGTCAAATTTTATTTGATAATCACACCTGCGAAGCACCGTGCGACACTTTCCTACATTAGTGGCTCAGGGGGTAGCACACACTCGCTTCTGAGTCAAAAGGTTGTGGGTTCAAATCTCACTCCAGGGACTTGAGCACACAAATCTAACCTGACACTCCAGTGCAGTGCTGAGGGAGCGCTGCACTGTTGGAAGTGTCGTCTTTCAGATGAGATGTAAAAGATCCCATGGCACTATTTTGAAGAAGAGCAGGGGAGTTATCCCCGTTGTGCTGGCCAATATTTATCCTTCGATCAACATAACAAAAACACATTAACTGGCCATTATCACTTTGCTGTTTGTGGGAGCTTGCTGTCTGCAAATTTGGCTGCCGCTTTTCCCACATTACAATAGTGACTACACTACAAAAGTGCTTCATTAGCTGTAAAGCGCTCGTGAAAGGCACTCTATAAATGCAAGTCTTTTTTTTTAAAGGTGCTATATAAATGCAAGTTGTTGTTGTAGTTGTGGTCACTGGATATAAATGCAAGTAGGAACTCAGACTGATTTTTTTACAGCGTCCTCTCTCGGGTCAAGCTCACGGGAAACTGAGTGAGTACTGTGATCCCCACAACCAATCTCCCCAAGAGAAGCAAATTCAGTCCCAGGCCAGGGATCAAACTTGGGACCGTCTTGTTCAGAGCCACCTCCTGGAGCTGAACTTCCTTGTATTAACAAGCTTTGTTTATAGTCTGCTTATTGCTAATCTCCATTTATCAGATGGAAAGATACTGTAGGACGCGGGAGGATTGTATAAATATTGTGGGTAGTACTGAGTCAGCAGTCATTTCATGGATCTGACTTCCATTGAGAGAGCCAATCATTGAACCAAGCCTTTGATGTGGGTGCATTCCGTGGGCACAGCAGAGGAAATGATCTGGTGGGTGATTGTTCGTTATGAGCAATTAAGCACCACATTTCTGCCAGTATTCTTTTAAGGTCGGCTTTAACTGATTTGTTTGAAATGAGTTAGCACTTGCCTTGAAACATGAAATGCCAATTTTTTTTGTCAGCTTTTGAGCTCCCACCCAAGATGTTGCCCATTGGAAAACTTGCCCTTCGGCTCTCCAAATCCTGAGCTGTCCTGGTGTCCTCCTGTCATACCTTCGGCAGGCCCGAATGGCCGGAAGCCAGGCTAGGACCTGGATACTTCAGGTCTCAGCCTTGCGCCCAAGTATCTTGTGTGGGCTGAGACGGTTGGAGCCTCTGACCACCCCAAACGTGGCCATGACGTAAATAGGCGGGGAAAGGAGGGGACTCCGTACATCAGGAGCTCCCACACCCTGGGCAATCAGATGGAACTGGCATGTGGTCATCAAACCAACTGCATCTCCTCTAACACACCGGTAGAAGTGGGTACCTTTGCTTGAATTTCCGCCTTCTTTCCTACGATGGGTAACCTAGTTGTGCTCTTTTAGCTGATTGCGTGTTTACTCACCACAGATCTTATTCCTTCCGACTTGGGAAAGTTAATATTTCAAATTATGTCAAAAAGTGACCCTCTGAAAACCTACCAATCAGCATACGGCAAGCGGTCAATAAACTTCTAATTTAAACGGACTCAAAGATAAAACAAACATTCGAGATCAGATGACACAAATTGTTCAAGAATCTGTACCACATCTTCACACAAGTGAACAATTTTTTAGAAACAAATATGATGTATGGACAAGTCAATAACGCTTTTAATCAAGCATGTGGGATCCTTGGGTTTATTAACAGAGGCATAGGATAATAGTAAACCTTGGGAGTCATACTTTGGGCAGGATGTCAATGCAGAAGAGATTTACCAGCACGGTAGCAGTCATGAGGGACTCAAGTTATGTAGAGAGACTATGGAAGCTGAGATTGTTCTCCTTGGAGCAAAGAAGTTTAAAGGGGGATTTAATAGAGGTGTTCAAAATAATGAAGGGTTTTGATAGGCTAGATGGGGAGAAATTGCTTCCACTGGCAGGAGACTCAACAACCAGAGGACAAAGGGTTAAGGTAATTGGCAAAAAAGCTAGGAGGAGATAAGGAGAAATGCTTTTACACAGCGAGTTGTTATGATCTGGAACGCATTGCATAAAAGAAAGATTTGCATTTATATAGCGCCTTTCACAGCCACTGAACGTTTCAAAGTGCTTTACAGCCAATGAAGTACTCTTGAAGTGTAGTTATAATGTAGAAAACACAGCAGCCAATTTGCGCACAGCAAGTTCCCACAAACAGCAACATGATAATGATCAGATAATCTGTTTTTTTTGGGTATGTTGATTGAGGGATAAACATTGGCCAGGACACCCGGGATAACTCCCCTGCTCTTCTTTGAAACAATGCCATGGGATCTTTTATGTCCACCTGAGAGAGCAGACAGGGCTTTGGTGTAACATCTCATCTGAGAGACGGCAGCTCCGACAGTGCAGCACTACCTCAGCGCTGCACTGGAGAGTGTCAGTCTAGATTTCTGTGCTCAAGTCCTTGGAGTGGGACGATGAACCCACAACCTTCTGACTCAGAGGCAAGAGAGTGCTACCCACTGAGCCACGGCTGCTGTAAGTGGTTTCCTTTAGGTGTTTTTGACGCACCCCCACTTTACAATAGTTCAAACGCTGGGAGTGATTACTATACTGAACAGATAAATTAGTCAGGGACGAATACCTTGGTCTCAACCGGCAATGTTTTTATTAAAGTTAAAGCACACACCTGCACCCAGTAAAACCACACACACCCTGGTGTGTAAAACAAACAAATGCAGTACAATACATCATCTGGCCCATCTAAACAGGCCCCTATCATGAAGTACCCACGTCTAAAACCTCCCCTGAAAACCCCTAAGATATTGGTTGGGAGAACCCATGATACCCCCTCATACTGTGGCTGTGACCTTAAAAGATGTATGTGCAGAGATGATGCTCACCGATTTGTTGGCTTACTCGCTGCTTCTCCTAATGAAATCATGTCTCTTCTGGTTTCTCCTCTCCATCCCATATGGAGGGCTTGGTCCTTGTAGAGGCGAAGCGAGCAAGAGCAAGAGAGCAAGAAAGTGGCCACACGGCCTCTTTTATATCCCAATACCGTCCGTCCTTTCAGGCTGAATAAAGTTTGTTTCAGGTTTCCTGTGGGTGTGTCTTCTGTTTTTACCCAATAAAGTTTCCTTGTTTTCGAGGCTTCCTGTGTTTGAGTCCAGTGATGGGTTTTTGTTACCGACCTGTCTGGGCTTAATGACTTTGTATTGTTCTGGTATCTCATCCAGGTAGTGGCTCGATCACTGATCAGTTCACCTAATCTACCTTTGACGAGTTCACATTGCTTAACAATGGACCCTCCATTTGCCCATCACCTGCGATAAATTTGAATTGCCTTAACTTGGCCATTATCTTCCCAGAACCCCTGCCCATTATTGTAAGTCCAACATGGAGCAGCACCTGGGCCCCTCCCACAAACAGCTTCCAGCTTTTACTGCGGTGATAAAAATATTAAAACGCAAGGTCCGGATAATGTCCAATAAATCCTTGAGGATTCGATGCTTACAGTCCTTACACAGCCTACTAAAGGGAATTGAATAAATACTTAAGAATGAAAGAAAATGCAGGGTTGTGGGGAGAGAACAGGGTAGTGGGACAGCCAGCACAGGCAGGCTGGGCCACGTCATCTCCTTTTATGCTGTAAGATTCTATAACATAAAGGGGGCCTAATAAAGACAAATACTTATGAATAAAAATAGTTTTTTGTAATCGCATTCAAAAGTGGTTATATAGAGTGGATAAATGTGATGAATAATAACTGCTGGCAGCTGCTACTGATTGATTTGCATCACTACACAAATAGTATTGCTTGCTGTCCATAGTCTACAAATCCTTCAGACAGGATTTAACAGAGGCGTTAAATTAATGGTTCTGTTTTTCTTCAGGATAATATTGCTACAGTAATAGAAAAGGCTTATTTTACGAGATTGCTTTTTTTTTTATTGCAGCCTATATAATACTGCCTGATTTTTCCTGAGACACTTTTTAAAATTATATTCCGAAGACTTAGTTCCAATATCATTGGATGCTTGCACGGAATGCAGAATAGAATCAGAAGGATCGCCAAGGGCACTTTTATGTTGGGTTCTTCTTTAAGAAAGACTTGCATTTGCACAGCGCATTTCGTGGTCTCAGGATGTCGCAAAGCAACCTGCGGCCAACGTAGCACTTTCGACGTGTAGTCACTGTTGTAATATCATAAAGGCGGCGGCCAATTTGCGCACAGAAAGCTCCCACAAACAGCAATGAAATAAAAGGTCAGACAATCTGTTTTAGTGGTGTTGGTTGAGGGACACCGGGAGAACTTCCCTACTCTTCTTCTCATAGTGCTGTGGGATCTTTGATGTCCACCTGAGAGGGTGCATCACACACTGTCTCTCTGTCTCTCTTGGATTAACATCTCATGCGAGAGGCAGCACCTCCAGCAACGCAGCGCTCCCTCAGTACAGCACTAACGACTGTCAGCCTGGATTATGTGCTCAAGTCTCTGGAGTTGGACTTGACCCTACCACCTTCCAACTCAGAGACGAACATCGTTATAACTCGCTCCCTTATCCTGGCAGCGAGAACTGTAGGCCCGAATTTTAGTGGGCCTTAAGATGTCGTTGGGGTAAGGGAGCTGGTTTCGTGTGGAGTGCAGCCAACAAAGGAGAACCTTAAGGTGATGATATCTCTTTTCTCAGGCAGTCCTCCCCGGAGTCGAGGATGACTTGCTTCCACACTACAATCAGTTCTAAGGTGACTGATGCGTCCAATACAGGATCTACAGTCTCTGTCACAGGTGGGGCGGACGGTGGTTGGAGGGACGGGTGGGTGGGGTGCTTGATTTGTCACACGTTCCCTCTGCTATTTGGACTTGGCTTCCACGTGCTCCTGACGAAGAGACTCGAAGTGTTCGGCGCCTTCTCGGGTGCTTCTTCTCCACTTTGAGCGATCTTTGAGCCAGGGATTCCCAAGAGTCGGTGGGGATGTTACATTTTTTCAAGGAGACTTTGAAGCGTTTTCTCTGCCCTCTGGAAATCGCTTGCCATGATGGAACTCGGAGTAGAGCTCTTGTTTCGGGAGTCCAGTATCGGGCATGCGGGCAATGTGACCCGTCCATCGGAGCTGGTCGAGCGTGGTCATTGCCTCGATGCTGGGGATGTTGGCCTGAGCGAGAACACTGACGTTGGTGCGCCCATCCTGCCAATGGGGCAGCGATGGTGGTACTTCTCCAGTGCTTTGAGGTGCCTGCTGTGCATTGTCCATGTATCTGAAGCATATAGGAGGGTGGGTATCACTACTTATAACTCTGCACTTGGAGTTCTTTTCTGAATTTGTTTTTATTTGTTCCAAGTACAATACAACCATGAGCGAGAAATGGAAACTTTATTTCCCTCTCAAAGTAAAAAATGGAAAGCTGACTATGAATTGTTTATGGGATCCTGCCTAAGTTATTTATTCAGGACAGCAGTCTGGAGGCTGCAGGCTTTGCTATAGGTGTTAAATAAATTATACATAGCGAAAGCATTAGCTGGGTTTGTGAGACCAGAATCAAATGGAAACACCTGTTCCGCAACATCCTAGCCAATAGTTTGCACCATTGTGTATTCATTAGAAATGATTAAACAAGTCAGAGTTTGATCCAATTAAGCAAGGGAGGTTCTTCCTGTCTTTATATCTGAATTTCAGGGACTGGAAAGTCATGCTATCGCATTGTGAAAGTATACAAAACATTGGTCGATAATTTCCTGGGCCCTGCTCCTGCTGCTCCGCCATAGCCTCGTTGGAAGTGCAGTGGAATTCCGTTTACGCGGATTACCACGGTTTCCGCCGCACTTTCGGAGAAGTTATGGCAGCAGAGTGGGAGCAGCTCCAAGGAAATTCCCGGCCGTCTCATCCCAGAAGTCCTGCCACTCGTTCAACAGGGGATTTGGAGGGGATTTGAGGGGAAATGTTTTCACCCAGAGGCTGGTGGGGGTCTGGAACTCACTGCCTGAAAGGGTGGTAGAGGCAGAAACCCTCATCGCATTTAAAAAATACTTGGATATGCACTTGAAGTGCCGTAACCTACAGGGTTACCGACCTCGAGCTGGAAAGTGGGGTTAGGCTGGATAGCTCTTGGTCGGCCGGCACGGACATGATGGGCCGAAATGGCCCCCTTCTGTGCTGTAAATTTCTATGATTCTATATAGAGCTAAAAAAATTCGTCAACAATGCGATATCATGACTTTCCAGGTTTTTTGGCGATATTGCACCATTTTTGGCGGAAAACAGTGCGGCGGGAAATTCAGAGAAAACTTGCGGTGGCGGTTTTTAAATGCCGCTCGGGTGAGGACTGCCGCCGTGCAAGTCTCAAAATAGCGCTTTTGCCAAAAACTTGGCTCTGCGTGCTACCCATATTCTGCGCGGAACAAACCGCCAGGAACAAACCTGTGTGGCAGCCTTTGGAACAGCGGTAGGTATGAAGACCTGCAAAAAAGATAAGTTAAAATTTTTGTTTTTTAATTCTTTTTCAGCGATTCGATACTTAAGTGTCTTGTGAATGTTTTGTGATGTTTTAATTTTTGTCTTTTGCAACATTTTTTTTTTGTGGTTTCCTGCCTCCCAAGGCCTCTCTCGTAGCGGTATCGGACTTGGAATAAAGTTGCAGAAAATTTGAAGGTTGCACCACAAATCCTCGTGCAACGCTGATTTTTAGCACTGCGCAAATTCAAGCATGAACTTTCTGCCTCGTAGCGGTAATATAGTGAACGCCGTGTTGCTGGCGGAAAAATACCGCTTTCACCAAAAAATGAATTTCTAACCCTATGATTCTATGAAACAGGATAAGAAATCTGTTGCAAAAAGAGGTCTTTCAAGCCCAGTTGGATTGATTCTACCTTTATTATATTTAAGTAATTGTACTCTCATGGTCTTACTCCTTCTGTGTGCACAAGAAAGAATTGCATTTATATAGCGTCTTTCACAACCTCAAGATGTCACAAAGCACTTTAAAGCCAATGAAGTTCTTTTTGGAGTGTCGTCACTGTTGTAATGTAGGAAATGCAGCAGCCAATTTGCGCACAGCAAGCTCCCACAAAGAGCAATGTGATAATGACGAGATCATGTATTTTTAGTGATGTTGATTGAGGGATAAATATTGGCCAAGACGCCAGGGATAACTCCCCTGCTCTTCTTCAAAATAGTGCCGTGGGATCTTTTACGTCCGGCTCTTTTGAGAGATCCGAAAGACGGCACCTCCAACAGTGCAGCACTCCCTCAGCGCTGCACTGGGAGTGTCAGTCTAGATTTTGCTGCTCAAGTTATGGAGTGGGACTTGAACCAAGGCAAAAGTGCTACACACTGAGCCACAGCTGACACTTTCTTTTTCAAGGCTTTCTTCAGTGTATGATTCAACCAATCGAGACAGGTTGCATTAGTTTTATCCTGTAGACATCGATGTGTAATTGTGGGGTTAGGAGGAAGCAATTCGACTTATGCCCCAAAATGGACAGCAATTTGGTGTAATGATTGCTCCATATGCCAGGCCTGCTGGTCTGAGCTAAATTCAGTGCCGGACCTCGATTGAACGGAAGCAGCAAGCTACCGGTGCCAGGAGCTGCTCTCCAGCTCCCTCTGAATCCACTGAAATACGACTGGGGATAAAGGTTTAGCGCGAACACCACCGGTCCCAACATAGACTGCTATTCTGGTCACTCAAGACCTGGTACATCCAGGGGCAGGTTGTTTGGGTCAAGCTCAGTGTTTTTTCTACCCAAAATCGGACATGAGGATCCAACAATTGGAGTAGGACCTCGATTTGGATAGTAAAGCTTCCTTACGCCTGTTTCTGGTGAGTGACCTGCGGGCCATTTTTAGGCCCACCAGAATATGGCATCAGGCAGCCCAAAAGATCCCCTGGCTGTGGCCCCCTGTTCCTGGTGTTGCCTCCTGCCTGCCGGCCAGGCTGTCCATTTGGCCGGCTGCCGGGCGAGAAAGAGAGCTAAAGAAAGTTAATGAGGTCCTGCCATTAAGTTCGGCAGAGATCCGTGTCCTTGGCCTTGCCGGATTCTTCGGCCACTTTTGGGCCTCCTCAGCATCTTCCCCGTCTCCCGTGTCAGTTTTGGCTCAATGGGTAGCACTCTCACTTCCTGAGTCAGAAGGATGTGGGTTCAAGTCCCACTCCAGGGACTTGAGCACAAGAAATCTAGGCTGACACTCCATTGCAATGCTGAAGGAGTGCTACACTGTCGGAGGTGCCATATTTCACTGAGGCCCAGTCTGCTCTCTCAGATCGATGTAAAAGTTCTTGTGGCACTATTTCGAAGAAGAGCAGGGAGTTATCCCCGGTGTAATGGGACCAATATTTTCCCCTCAATCAACATCACTAAAACAGATTATCTGGTCATTATCACATTGCTGTTTGTGGGAGTTTGCTGTGTGCAAATTGGCTGCCGTGTTTCCTACAACAGTGACTGCACTTCAAAAAGTACTTCATTCACTGTAAAGCACTGTAAAGTATGGTGGTCTGTCTAGATATGGATTACATAAGAACATAAGAACATAAGAAATAGGAGCAGGAGTAGGCCACCAGGCTCCTCGCACCTACTCCGCCATTTAATCTTGGATTTCTTAAAGACAAGTCACACTTGACAAATGTAATGAAAGATTTAAAAAAAAATAAGCAACCAATTGGATAGATGAAGGGAATGCAGCAGATGTTGTGTGTATGGGTTTACAGAAGGCTTTCGACAAGGTGCCTCACAAGAGGTTTGTTACAAAAATGCAGGTGTATGATGTAAAAGTAAATGCGGTGACATGTGTCATGTATCTCACACTACTGTATATAACTGTATCTTACCATGCTATACATGACTGTAACTAGATATGACCTGTAACCACAAGCATACTTTACCACCAGGGGTGCACTTGCAGGAGACACTGCATACCTGTTCCACACAGGTATAGAAAGGCAGGTCTCAGGCAAGTGTGGCACTCGAGAGCTGTGAAATAAAGGTGCAGGTCCAGAGTGACCTTGACTTCAGCATGTGCCTTGTGTAAGTCTGTACTGCAGGGTCAGGACTTTACAGTGGCGACGAGTTACGGGATCACAGAATCTACAGAATGGCTACCAACGGCTCAGATGAGAAATACAATGCTGGAGACAATTGGGAGGACTTTATAGAAAGGCTCCAGCAAAGCTTTGTAACCAAAGACTGGTTGGGCGACGATAAGGCAGACAAGAGAAGAGCCCATCTCTTGACCAGCTGTGGCTCAAAAACATACGCCTTAATGAAGGATCTGTTGGCACCCGAGAAACCAGCAAGCAAGTCGTTTGACACTGGTGAGAGACCACCTGAAGCCAGCGAGCAGCCTACACATGGCCAGATACAGGTTCTACAACTTCAGACGCTGTGTGGGCCAGAGCATACCCGACTTTGTGACGGAACTTCGGAGGCTGGCGAGTTTATGTGAGTTCTCTGATGAACTAAGGAGAGAAGTACTGAGAGACTTTTTTACTGAAGGAATAAGCCACGCAGGCAAAATCCGAAAGCTTATAGAGACCAAGAACTTGACCCTAGATGCAGCAGCACTGGTTGCACAGACATTCTTGGCAGGAGAAGAAGAAACGAGGTTGATCTATACTGCGGGTACAACAACTAACGCAACATTGGAACAAGGGGTCCACAGCGTGAAACAAGCCACTACCCCCACACACAGACAAAGGCAGGAGAGCAGGCCCTCAACAGCAGGCAGTGGCGCCAGAAGCCATCAAGGGTCACATGAACGGCCATTCACACCTCAGCAACCCATAATGCGAGCAATCAACTACAGACTGAGAGAAGCTCAAGAGAGATCAGCCAGACGCAGCTCATCCTTCGGAAGCAATGGAAGCGGTCTGTGCTGCGGATGTGGGGGAAGGCACTCAACAAGGGGGTGGCGATTTCAGCATGCTGTTTGCAGAAACTGCAACTATACAGGGCATCTGGCTCGCATGTGCCGAAAAACAGCAGCTCGACTAGTATACGAATCAGAAGGTTCGGAAAGCAAACCATAAGACGGTGGGGACAGTCCCAGGGACACCGAGGTACAGCGGGTCAACACGATCAATGTCCACTGTTCTTACAACAAGATGCCTCCAATAATGACGAGGGTCCTACTCAATGGGATACCCGTCAACATGGAACTGGACACGGAAGCTAGTCAATCTCTCATGAGCGTCCAACAATTTGAACAACTGTGGCCGCACAAAAGCAACAGACCAACACTCACAAGGATCGACACCAAACTAAGGACCTATACCAAAGAAATCGTCCCAGTCCTTGGCAGCGCCATGCTCTCAGTCACACACAAGGGACGGTGAACCGACTTCCCCTATGGATTGTCCCCGGAGATCTCCCAGCACTGTTGGGGAGAAGCTGGCTGGCAAAACTAAATTGGAAATGGGATTATGTTCATGCCATGTCGTCATAGCAACGGACCTCCTGCTCAACAGTTCTAAGTCGTTTTGAACATCTCTTTCAGCCAGGTGTGGGCACCTTCAAAGGGGCTAAAGTTAAAATCTACCTCACACAGGATGCCAGACCGGTCCATCACAAGGCTAGAGCTGTGCCTCATGTGATGAGGGAAAAGATTGAACACGAACTGGACCGGCTTCTGCGGGAAGGCATTATCTCACCCGTGGAATTTAGCGACTGAGCAAGTCCCATCGTCCCCGTCATGAAGCCTGATGGATCCATACGAATCTGTGGGGATTACAAGTCTACCATAACCAGAGTCTCCCTACAGGACCAGTACCCGCTGCCCAGAGCGGAGGACCTATTTGCCACATTGGCTGGAGGAAAACTTTTCTCGAAACTAGATCTCACATCTGCGTATATGACGCAGGAACTGACCGAAGAGTCTAAGCTACTCACCACCATCAACACACATCGGGGCCTTTTTATTTACAATCGATGCCCATTTGGCATCAGGTCGGCAGCTGCTATATTCCAGCGCAACATGAATATGTCTGCTCAAGTCCATCCCGGGAACGGTTGTGTTTCAAGACGACATACTCATCACGGGCAGGGACACCGACTCCCATCTCCGCAATTTGGAGGAAGTACTAAGTCGATTGGATCGTGTAGGCTGAAGAGTTAAGAAATCCAAGTGTCTGTTTCTCGCGCCCAAGGTTGAATTTTTGGGCAGAAGGATTGCCGCTGATGGAATCCGCCCAACAGAGTCCAAAACCGAAGCAATTCGCCTGGCACCCAGGCCCCGGAATGTCTCGGAACTGCGCGCCTTTCTCGGGCTACTCAATTACTTTGGGAATTTTATGCAGTTCTTGAGCACGCTGCTGGAGCCTCTCCACGTGCTACTCAGAAAGAGGTGCGATTGGTTTTGGGGGGACGCCCAAGAACGCGCCTTCAATAAGGCATGCAACCTTCTATGTTCCAAGAGTGTTTTAGCCTTTTTTGACCCCCAGGTAAAAAGCTAGTTCTTACATGTGAATCGTCAGCGTACGGGGTCGGTGCGTTTTACAGCATGTCAATGATGCGGGTAAATTACAACCCATTGCTTATGCCTCCAAGTCACTTTCACGGGCGGAGCGCGGGTACGGAATGGTTAAGAAGGAGGCGCTCGCGTGCGTGTACGGTGTCAAAAAGATGCACCAATACCTTTTTGGGGCCAAGTTCGCGTTAGAAACCGACCACAAACCCCTCATGTCCCTGCTATCCGAGAGCAGGGCAATAAACGCCAACGCCTCGGCGCGCATTCAGCGGTGGGCACTCATGCTGGTGTCTTACGACTACACAATAAGGCACAGACCAGGCACAGACAACTGTGCCGACGTGCTTAGCAGGCTACCACTGGCGACCACGGAAGGGTCCGACGAACAGGATTGTAAGATGGTCATGGCAATCAATGCCTTTGAATCCACAGGTTCGCCCATGACGGTTCGCCAAATCAGAGCCTGGACGACCAGCGACCCCACGTTATCCTTAGTCAAAAGATGTGTTTTAACTGGTGACTGGGCAGAGGCTCGCGATGCCTGCCCCGAGGAGATCAAACCTTTCCTTAGGCGCATGCATGAACTATCACTACAGGCAGACTGCCTGATGTGGGGCAGCCGTAGAGTTATGCCCTTGCAAGGCAGAGAGGTGTTTGTCCGGGAGCTCCACCGCGAGCACCTGGGGATCGTCCTTATGAAGGCCATAGCCAGATCCCACGTCTGGTGGCCTGGCATTGACGAGGACTTGGAGCTCTGCGTCCGGCGGTGCACCATTTGTGCCCAACTCAGTAATGCCCCCAGGGAGGCCCTCCTCAGCCCCTGGCCCTGGCCCACCAAACCGTGGTCGTGGGTGCATGTAGACTATGCAGGCCCATTCATCGGCAAAATGTTCCTCATAGTTGTCGATGCATTTTCAAATTGGATCGAGTGCACCATTTTAAACTCGAACACCACCTCCACCACTGTGGAGAGCCTTAGAACCATGTTTGCAATGCACAGAATTCCTGACATATTGGTCAGTGATAATGGTCCGTACTTCACCAGCGCAGAATTTCAGGATTTTATAGTTGACCACGGAATAAATCACGTTAAGACGGCACCGTTCAAGCCGGCCTCCAATGGCCAGGCGGAGCGATCAGCGCAAATCGTTAAACAAGGCATGCTAAAAATCCAAGGTCCCACGCTGCAGAGCTGCCTTTCGCGACTGCTGCTGGCATACAGATCTCGTCCGCATTCGTTGACTGGGGTTCCTCCTGCGCAACTATTGATGAAACGGACCTTAAAGACTAGGCTCTCGTTAATTCTCCCAGACATGCATGAAATTGTTGAGGCAAAGCACCGGAAGCTAACTGAGTACCATGAGCAAAATTCGAGGGGGAGGTGGAATGAGATAGGGGACAAAGTGTTTGTGCTAAACTATGGCAGGGGTCCCAAATGGCTTACAGGGACAGTAACAGGCAAGGAAGGAAACTGGTTGTATGAATGGACAATGACCAAACCTGTAGATTCACCAACAACACTGCGGAACCAGAGGCAGACTACAATGTGGAACTCACACCACACCTGGTGGACAGACAGGTGGAACAACCTGAGGAAAGGGCAGTCTCAACAGACAGCCCAGGCGAGATACCAGCAATCATACTGAATGAAACAGACAGCCCAGGCGAGAAACCAGCAATCACACCAAAAGAAAAACATGCACCAAGGCAAACAACTGAACCACAACTAAGACGCTCCACACGAGAGCGTAGACCACCTGAGAGACTGAATCAATAAAGACAATAAGACCTTGGGGGAGGGTGATGTCATGTATCTCACACTACTGTATATAACTGTATCTTACCATGCTATACATGACTGTAACTAGATATGACCTGTAACCAGGCTTGTAACCACAAGCATACTTTACCACCAGGGGTGCACTTGCAGGAGACACTGCATACCTGTTCCACACAGGTATATAAAGGCAGGTCTCAGGCAAGTGTGGCACTCGAGAGCTGTGAAATAAAGGTGCAGGTCCAGAGTGACCTTGACTTCAGCATGTGCCTCGTGTAAGTCTGTACTGCAGGGTCAGGACTTTACAACATTGTACTGAACATTGATTATTGGACAGGAAATCAAGGGTTAGGGTTAATGGGCAAAGGATTGGAATTAGCATGTCCCAGG